>NC_138197.1:89143661-89743661 GCF_964194105.1 Spermophilus citellus | reverse complement strand
ATAAGGATTTGCTCATAAGTACTCATAGTAGCCAAAAATTAAGAACAATCCAAATGTTCATTAACAAGTGAACTGCATAAAAGAATCATTCTAAATTTTCACAATGGAATACTACTCAATAATAATAAAAAAGGTATGAGTTACTAACACATACAACAACATAGATAACTCTGAAAAACATTATGCTAAATGAAAAAATCAAGTACAAGACTCCATACCATATGGTTCCACTAGTAGGTAATTCTATAAGACAAAACTAGAGTGATAGAAACAAACCAGTAGTTTCCAAAGACTGGAGAATGGAGGAGGAAATTGACTATAAGGAATACAAGGGAAATTCTGGGTGTAATGGAAATGTTCTATGCCTTGACTATAGTAGTGGTTAAATAGGTACATGAGTTCATCAAAGTTCATTGAGTTTTCCTCTCAAAATTGAAAAAATTGGGTTAAGGTTGTGGCTCAGTAGCACTGGGTTCGATTCTCAACACCACATATTAATAAATAAATAAATAAATAAAGGTCCATCAACAATTAAAAAAATTTTTTTAAAAACTGAAAAAATTAACTTTATGTAAATTATTTCTTTAAAAATGTTACATAGTTGAAAAGACTCAGAATGTCGCTTAAAATTGCTGTCAAAATTTGTTGCTAATGGGACAATAATAAAAGATTGATAAGTGAAATCTGAAAAAAAATTGTATTCATTTAAATTTGTAACAATCCTTAAGTTCTCGGCACAATTTACACAAATTAGAACTGGAAATCATAGATGCTGTATTACATGTGGAAAATGGAAGAAAATTGTTCTGAATTCTATTTAATGTTCTAATACAAAAAAAGACTCAGACCTATACTACAAAATTTGGTGTGCAAATATCCAGGTAAATGTTTAAAATTTATAAACTATTTAACATGTCTTATTTTTTATGCTTCTCTACCTCATCCCCTCTTTCCCTTAACTGACCAGCTATTAGTTTACATTACAACAACAAAGGGACTTCTACTGAACCTTTTTGTCTGCTCTGTCTTGGTCACTTGATTGCTACCTGTGTTCCCAGCCTTGTTAAGGATTCTACCACAGGCAGGAAAGATTAAGAAACTGCAACCCAATCTTTTGGGTTGTCATAGTAGTGGTTTATTACACCTTCCTGGCTTTCTCAGGGATTTTTTAAGTTGAAAGTAAAAAAACGCCCAACAAAATAACCCCACAAACACAAATACTACTCCAATTAGCTCAAGTTGCGAGCTGATTAGAAGGGCACAGGGGATTCTAGAAGTACAGCTGGGCCTCAAGAGAACAAGAAAGAAGTCTATACAATCAGGCCTCCTGAGAACTCCCAGACAGTTTTTCTCTCTGCCTCTCCCCTCTCAGTGGTCACATGTTGTCTTGATTATCTCATCTAATGATGCTATATTCTACTCTCCTTAAACTTTTTTCTGCTTATGGAGTTATGTGTTCATGGTTGAGAATTACCGCCAGCTCTAAGGCCCCATGTGCTTGGAGCTCAGTTCCTATCTTCCTCTAACTGTCTAAATTTCTCTGTATCTTAGATCAGTTCTCCAGAAAGGGTCTAATTGACCTTACTTGGGTCAGCCGGGTCTGGGAAACAGGTTTACTTATGTAAACAGGGCTGCTGGGCTGGTGACTTCATGGGCATGAGACCTGTGGAGTCATGTAGTATCCCAGGCTCAGAAAGGCTCTGCACACCCCCTTGTATGTTGTATTGTCACTGTCATGAAATTCTTGATTTTTGAACAATCATGTTTTCACTTTGAACAGGGTTCTGAAGATTATGTAGCTTATCCTGCTGGGGGTCTAGCTGTGGAACAAGACTTGGTGTGTGGGTAGATTTCTTCTATAAGGAGATGTTGGCTGGTAGATAGGGAGTATTTGGTGTAGTTACAATCTTCATTATCATAACAAGGCTCTCCCTTCTTTGTATTCACATCCCTGCTTAGTACCTCATTCGTGTAATTGGTAAAATTGGCTCATATGGGATGCTAAATTCTGTGCTAGGCATTGGAAATATTTAGTGAACAAATAGATATAATTCCTTCTGTCATGGAATTTAGTGTCTAGCCAAGTGCATTCCAGTCCTAGGTCACTACCTTGATAGGTTCCTTCTCCAAAGCTGGGGTTTTGCTCTTAAGGAATCCCTGACTCTCCTTACCTGATGCTTTCCCTCTACTGCAGTCACTACGCAGTTCAGTGTAACTAAAAGGCAAACTGTGACCTTATTGTCAGAGACCGGTAGGGAAAAGAACCAGTAAAAGGATTAGTGGATTTGGCAGGGAGAAGTCTCCTTTTTTACCTCACTTAAAGGACACTGAGTTCTAATAGGTTGAGCGTGCATATTATGGCAAGCCCAAAAGGCATAGTAAGCTTGCTTCTGGATGGCATTAATATCCAAGTTAGTTTTATCTGGTAGAAAGTGGAAGTGCAAAACCAGAGAGAAGTCAAACTCAGATTGTCAGCACCATGTAGTTATAGGTCCTGGATTTATTTTGTAGCAAGCTAGCTAGTAGCTGGAAATATAAGGAGACAAGGCCCAACCTCCTAGGGAAGAATGCTAGAAGATCTGGGGAGGAGGCTGTGACACTATGTACTTGACTAAGTATATAGATACTCAGGAATGGATAAATATTTAATAAAGTAGCCAAGGAAGAATGCACTGTGGAAGGCCTGAAGGGAAGGCCAAGATTTCTGGACTCGCCTTGAATCATAGGCAACACAACACCATGACTATCATCAGACCCAAGCAACTGATGATGTTTCTTTGTATTGTTCAAATGTCACCCAGGAATCAAGTGTGTGTGATTCTGCTGATTGAAGATTTAACTATTCAAACCTAATAAATGTTGCTTAAATGCATGTATTTGTGAATATTTTTAGCTCTGGGATTAGTAATTGCTGAATTTTAATCATCTTTCAAGATATTCATGTACTTTGTGGTATACCTCCCATATTCTGACATCTTCATTGGAACATCCTTTATGGTGTTTACTGCAATAAAAATAGCTAATTGGGATGGCTAACCTCCATTTAGTTAGAGATAACCTGAGTTTTGATTGGTTATGTGGCTGCCCAACTTTATTTCTCAGCATCCTTTGCAGCAGGATGTGGTCTATAAAAGATGAAGTTTTGCTGATGGGATGAAAGTAGAAAGGATGTGGACAATTTGACCATCATTTCCTTAAGGATAGAGCTGCTTGCTTGAGACTCCCTCTTTCCCTTGTTCCACTGGTGATATAATGACTACAACTACAACAGTATCCGTGACCCAAAGGATAGCAAAACCAATCTGGGTCCCAGGAGGAAGTTACCAAATAGGACTATTAAATGAGAGAAATCAAACACTGTTTGACCCATTAGTTTTGGGGCCCCTTTGACAGTAGCCTGTACTTTAATTCACCCATTTATCAAGTGTTTACTTTGTACCAGGCACTGTGCTAAAACCCCACTGACAACACAATATGTATATTCTTATTTTTAAGATTGATGAACTAAGATTCAGAAAGACTATGGAACTTATTCACGATTTTACAGTTACTAACTTGACATAAGAATTCAAATTCAGGGCTGTCAATTACATAGTCCTTGCTGTATAGCCCACATTTTGCTACTGAGTATTGTAGGAATTTTGTTTCAGCTGCTGCTGTGGCCTTATAGAAAGTTATACGTGGTAAAATACTCTGCTCCACATATGAAATCACTGTCCTAATAAAAGAAGTGGAGAGTTTATGTACATCTTTACCAATGGTAAAGAAGGATGGGACATATCTAGTTATCTTGTTTACTGCTTATATTCTGTCTGTATTTTCTTATTATTACATTCTTAATGAGATTATTACTCTAAGTATCTGTTATAGTTTAGATGTGAAGTGCCCCCCAAAAGCTCATGTGTGAGACAGTATAAGAAAGTTCAGACGTGAAATGATTGGGTTATGAGAGTCTTAACCCAATCGGTGCATTAATCCCATGATAAGGTTAACTGGGTGATAACTTTAGAAGGGTAGGGTGTGATTGGAGTAGATTGGGTCCCTGGAGGTGTGCCTTTAGCTTATGTATTTTGTCCTCGTTGAGCAGAGTGTTCTCTCTTTCTGCTTCCTGATGCCATTCCTGAGTTGCCTTCCTCTGCCACACCTTTCCACCATGATGTTCTGCTTTACTTTGGGCCCAGAGCATTGGTGTTGGCCATCTATGGACTGAGATCTCTGAAACAATGAGACACAAATAAATTTTTCTTTTTCTACGTTGTACTTTTCAGATCTTGTGGTCACAGCAGTAAAAAAGCTGACTAAAACAGTATCCAAGGAGTACTTTTCTATGATAAGTTCCCTACTCTCTTATATAACTGAAGGGGAAGCTTTGAGGTTGGTAGAAGAATTAACCTTTCAACTCTATAAGATTCTTACTGCTTGCTTATCTTTTTACATTATAAAATATGGTATCAGAATATATAAATGTAGTCTATCTACATGTACAATATAATAATGGGTATATAGCTCCATTTATTTAGGGAAATCTCAGCAGCAGGAAGGGTATGAATTAGGTAAAACTGAAATCTAGTAAAGTCTTACTTTATGATTTAGAACCGGAAGTGATGAGATTAAAAACACAAATATCTTGAGGAAACAGTTATGGGAGTCTGGTACGGGCAGAGAGAATACGGCCTGTCACATTAATGACAAATATTTGAATCCACTAATTGTCACGCACTATATAAGACAGAGGCTTCATGTATAAGGTTTTCTGATTGTACTTTTTAATTAGGGTGATTACAGATTCTATTATATGTGTTTTTTGTACCATAGCTTGTCTTAGTACATTTCCTGCTGTTATAGAGAATATCCACAGACTGGATAATTTGTAAACAATAGATGTTTGTTTGGATCACAGTTCTGGAAGCAGAGAAGTTCAAGACTTCTTACTCCAGCATTTGGCAAGAACCTTTGTGCTGTGTCATAATATGACAAAAGGACAATCAAGCATGTGCAAGAAAAATGGACATCGTGAGAATGACCCTAAAGGCATTTAAGAGGTCCTTGAGGCAAATATAGACCTTGAAGGCGAGTTTTCCAGAAATAGCCTGTGGGACTTCAGGATTTGCTGCCCAGGACCACTTTGGTACTGGTGAAGTGTTTCTAGGCCAGCCCACACTATGGCTTAAGGAGGTCCAGGTGAGGCTTGTGTCCATTTTCTTTGAAGGGCACAAGTGCTAAGTCTTGGTTATGTCCATGTGGTGCTGACTGTGCAGATACAGAGTATATGAGCTATAATGACGTAAGAGCCTCCACCAAAGGATGCATCAGGCAGTCTGGGACTCCAGACTGAAACTTATTGCAGGGATGGAGCCACCATAGGGAACTAAATTAGGGCAATGCCCAGTGGAGCTGTGGAAGTGGGACAGTCCCACAAACCAAACAACTATGGGGCCAATGGCATGCAGCTTCAGTCAGAGGAAATCCTCAAGCACAAAACTCCAACCTATGAGAGCTTTTTGATGGACTGAGTCCAGGAAAACCATAGGGGAGGACTGTCTGAGGCCTTGGAGACCCCAGTGTACCCAGGATGCAGGATGTGGAGTCAAAGGAGATTATTCTACCTAATCTAAGGTAATGCTATTCTTCCCTAGTGAATGCTAGTCTTTCCTTATTGTGAATTAGCATCCGCATATTAGAGAAAACATTCGGCCTTTGATTTTGTGAGATTGGCTTATTGCGCTTAGCATGATATTCATTCTCATCTAGATTTTTTTTTTACCTGTTATCTTTTAGGATTTTTACATTTCGCATTTTACATTAAGGTCAGTGATCTATTTTGAGTTAATTTTTGTGAAAAGTGTAAAGTCCATGTCTTTTTCTTTTTTTTTTTTTTTTTTTGCACGTGAATGTTTTCACCATTTATTGAAAAGACTCTCTACACTCTACTGTATTTCTTTTGTCCAAGATCAGGTGACTGTATTTATGTGGGTTTATTTTGGGGCTCTTTACTATGTTCCATTGATGTACTTGTTTATTTTTTCACCAGTACCTCATTGTCCTGATTATTGTACCTTCATGGTAAATTTCTTTTTTTTTTTTAATATTTATTTTTTAGTTTTCGGCAGACACAACATCTTTGTTTGTATGTGGTGTTGAGGATCGAACCCGGGCCGCACGCATGCCAGGCGAGCACGCTACCGCTTGAGCCACATCCCTATTCCCTTCGTGGTAAATTTCAAAGTCAGGTAGAGCCAGATCCTCCAATTTTGTTCTTCTTCAATATTGTGTTGGCTCTTCTGGGTCTTTTGCCTTTCTATATAAACTTTAGAATCAGTTTGTTAATATTTACACAATAACTTGCTAAGATTTTGATTTGGATTGAACTGAATCTATAGATCAAGTTGGGGAAGACTGACACCTTGGCAATATTGAGTCTTTGTATCAATGAACATGAAATATCCCTCTATTTATTCTTTTTTTTAAAATCTTTCAATAGAGCTGGGCATGATGGGTAGTGCAAGCCTGTGACTCAGGAGGCTGAGATAGGAGGATAGCAAGTTCAAAGCTAGCCTCAGCAAAAGTGAGGCACTCAGCAACTCTGTGAGATGCTGTCTCTAAATAAAATACAAAATAGGGCTGGAGATGTGGCTCAGTGGTTGAGTGCCCCTGAGTTCAATGCCTATTACTCTCTCACCCCCACCCCAAAAATCTTCCATTAGAATTTTGCAGTTCTCCTCATGTAGATCTTGTATATGTTTTGTTAGATTTATACCTACATATTTCATTTTGGGGGTTCTAACAATAACAGAATTTTCCTATATGCTGTTTATTGCTAGTGTATAGAAAAATAATTAATTGTTTTATGTTGACCTTGTATCCTGTAACCTTGTAATCATTACTTATTGGTACTAGGGGGGGTTTGCTATTGTTATTGTTGATTCTTTTGAATTTTCTACATAGACTATCATATCACTATGACCAAACACAGTTTTACCATTTAAGAGCTTCTTTGTTGATCAGATAGTTTAAATTATGTGATGTTCAAGAAATGGTAAATGTTTTCTGAATCAGAAGTCTTAGAATATTGGCTATTATTTTGTATATATTAAATCTGTTAAGGCCATATAACAGCTAATTTGCTGTCTATACATAAAACATTATCAAATATAAACCATCAAAGAAAATCAACAATATATACTTTGAACCACTACTCTGGCACAGGAACCACTGTGTTGCATACAGAAACACAAATGCAAAAGACTTCATCCCCCACTTCACAAAGCTTACAATCTAGTTAATGAAGGAAGACAAGTACATATGGGTTCTAACTACAACTATGCAGAGTTTGTAAACATGTATGTCATTAAATCTCTAAGTCCTGTGCCGCAGTCTGGCTGGGCACAAAATCACGAGCCACTCACACCTTGTAGATTCAAACAGCAACTCTTAATTCCCGAACTCACACCAGCACTCTACACACACATTCTGGGGAAATCCACGTTCTGGAAAAAATTCACGTTCTGAATCCCAAATACTCTCTGAATCCTGCGAGAACTCAAGGAGTGGGCGTGCCTGAGGCAGCAGGATACGCCCTATTCCCAGCAGGGTACACCTTAAACCTGGAACCGCCCTAAACCCAAGGAGCAGGATACTCCCTAAAACTTGATCTGCCCTAAACCCGGATCCGCCCTGGTCCTTGAGCAAGGTCACCTTACTCAAGCATACATGCAATGTCACTGCAAATAACCTGAGTCTAAGACAAGCCCATTTCCACAATGGAGAGTCCTTCCTCTAAGCAACATGGGGTAGGCTGACAAGAAAATTTCGATGCGTCATTCCTACTTGGCAATGTCTCTCAGCAGTCCTGGATACCTCATATGTAAAAATGGATGTATCTAAAATGATATTCAAAATCTTTTCTAGTTAACACTTGCCATGAAGGCACAGAACTGTGTATGTCTATTCAGCATCTATTTTTCTCTTATTTCTTCATAATAGAAACCTTGATTTTACGCAAGTATCTCCCGCCTCCATCTATCCATGAATACTGGGAAGCAATTCCAGAGGTTAGATCTGATGGTTTAAGTACAAACTAATGATTGCCAATGGTTGCTTCTGGAACAGTTATGGGAGACAATTCAGGGACTGATATGTGAAAGAAAATATAGATATGTTGAGAGGGTACACCTTTGGGAAAAATTTTCCTTTTTCCAAAACAGAATCACAAGTCCACTGTCATATTGATGGCCATCTTGACATTCTGAGGATAACATTAATGTTGCACTTCAGTTCTTGAGCATGTGAATTAATCACATAGCCCAGCATAGGATTTGCTGTTATGTTATAAAACAATTTCTGTTATTGTTAAACCTAAAATTGTTTATGATCAGAGTGATGACTGAAAGCATTATCATTTGTCTAGTTATATAATAGTTATTATGTGGCCTTAACAGACTTAATATATAAAAAAATAATAATAATGGACATTTTCCCAGGTAGTACTTATTATTGTAATTCCTAAATATGAGTTTCCAGTAGGATTTGGGGGGTATGTTACTAGTGAAGGAACAATAGATGGGATTAAGTTATGTGTGGGAAAATGGTGGACAACTGTTATTTTTATCTGTGGAGAATCTATTTGTTCTTCTTTTGATAGTAATACTTTTATTTTCCTTTTAAGAACCACATTTCCTTTATACTTAGACATGTTATTTGTGTGGAGCTGACCCACCCTCAGCTCCAGGAAGTGGCAAATGACTTAGTTTTAGCCACTCAGTGTACACCATAACTTTGATCACCATGCTAATATCCTGATGGCTATGGTTATGGCTATGGCAATGGATTTAATGGTTCTGTGTTGGCTTAATGAGACTCAGTTTTTTTTTTTATAAGAACAACTGGGTTCAAAGGAACCTCTAGGGTTGTCATACTGATATAGATATTAGCTTGGTATTCTGGTAGACATCTTGATATCATAAGGGAGAGTCTGCCTAAGAGCAGAACAAATCAATAAATAAAATACAGCCATGAGTTAGAAAGACAGATTAAGTTCCAATGATTTTTTTAAAGCTCCTTGATCTTATTATGGTTAAATCCAAATGACTCTTCAATGATGTGTGACAGCAAGAAACCCCCTTCCCCTTTTTTCTTAAGCTAGTTGGTCTCTGTTTTCTTCCCAGGTTAAGAATAGCTATTAAGGTAATAATTTGGGGGGAACAGAAGTATGGATCAACACTTTTTCTATTTGAAAATTTTCCTGAAATAACTTTAAGCTCACATCTAAATCTGTTGTATTTGTGGTTGTAGGGGAGGAAAGATGTTTTTATACCTTCTTATGTTTTGTGACTGATGCCTATGAATTGAACTTACAAAACACAGATTAACAGAAAAAGAAGCCTATATATTTATTTGATATTAATATTTTTACATGGAATAGGGGCTTCAGAGAAAAAAGTAAAATTTCAACGACATGGGTCTAATATATAATTCTAAAAAGAGCAGTAAATAATAGAGACATGACAAGACAAAGAAAAGAGGAGTTTTGGCTATGATAAATTACAGGAAAGTAACTAGGAAATATATGGGAGAAACCAATCAAGATGAGTTATTTTAGTAAGAGTTGTTTGTCGGGCTGGGGATGTGGCTCAAGCGGTAGCGCGCTCGCCTGGCATGCGTGCGGCCCGGGTGCCATCCTCAGCACCACATACCAACAGAGATGTTGTGTCCGCCGAGAACTAAAATAAATAAATAAATAAATATTTTTAAAAAAGAGTTGTTTGTACAGAGACATGTGGTGGCATCAACTCCCCATCTTTGGTGATAAGAATGTTCTTCACCTCCTGGTACAGGGAGGTCAACTTTCTCATGGGAAATTTATACCCTGATTTGAAATAGAAGGTGGGGAGCATAAAGTCCTTCTTGCATCTGCTGTTTCCCCATGGCTTTCAGCTAAAAATAATAAATATATCAAAGTGACAAATTTCAGCATATATGTTCTATTCCATCTTCACAGTCTAGCTCCTATTTTCTCAAAAGTAAAAATAAAAATATATGATATTGCCTTCTTCTCACATACTTGATTGTTTCCTTTGATGAGAAGAAGCTTTTTAGTTTGAATCCATCCCATTTATTGATTCTTAATTTTACTTCTTGCACTTTAGGAGTCTTGTTAAAGAAGTCAGGTCCTAAGCTGACATGATGAAGATGTGAGCCTACTTTTTCTTCCATTAGGCCCAGGGTCTCTGTTCTAGTGTATAAGTCTTTGATCCATTTTGAGTTGATTTTTGTGCATGGTGAGAGATACAGGTTTAATTTCATTTTGATACATATGGATTTCCAGTTTTCCCAGCACCATTTGTTGAATAGGCTGTCTTTTCTCCAATGTACATTTTTGGCACATTTGTCCAGTATGAGATAACCATATTTACGTGGGTTTGTTTACCACACACACCTCAGAGCACTAATCTCCAGGATATATAAAGAACTCAAAAAACACCCCAAAAAAGGGGGGGGGAGTGAACAGACACTTCACACAAGAATTACAATTAATCAACAAACATGAAAAAATGCTCATCATCTCTAGCAATTATAAAAATATAAATCAAAACTACTTTAAGATATTATCTCACTCCAGCAGAATGGCAATTATCAAGAATACAAGCAATAACAAGGGTTGGTGTGGATGTGGGGGGGAAAGTACACTCATAAATTGCTGGTGGGACTGAAAATTGGTGTAACCACTCTTCAAAACAGTATGAAGATTCCTCAGAAAACTTGGAATGGACCCACCCTTTGACCCAGCTATTCCACTCCTCAATTTATACCCCAAAGACGACATACTACTGTGATGCAGCCACATCAATGTTTATAGCAACTCAGTTCACAATAGCTAAATTATGGAACCAATCTAGATGCCCTTCAACAGATGAATGGATAGAGAAAATGTGGTACATATACACAATGGAAT
The DNA here is from genome assembly GCF_964194105.1 of Spermophilus citellus. Classification (NCBI taxonomy): domain Eukaryota; kingdom Metazoa; phylum Chordata; class Mammalia; order Rodentia; family Sciuridae; genus Spermophilus; species Spermophilus citellus. The sequence goes on along the minus strand of NC_138197.1, from coordinate 89,732,710 downwards.
ATTAGTTAGCCTTAAAGGAGAATTAAATTATGGTATTTGCAGGTTAATGGATAGAACTATAGAATATCATGCTAAGCAAAATAAGCCAATCCCCCCAAAAAACAAAGGCCAAATGTTTTCTCTGATGAGCATGTGCTGATCTATAATGGTGGGAGGAATAAGGAAGAATTAAGGAACTTTGGATTATGCAGAGGAGAATGAGAGGAGGGGAGGGGCCATGAGGATAGGAAGGATAGTGGAATGAGACAGACATTATTACCCTATATACATGTGTAATTACACTACTGGTGTGACTCCGCACCATGTACAGCTAGAGGAATGAGCAGTTGTGCTCCATTTGTGTCAAAATGCATTCTACTACATGTGTAACTAATTAGAACAAATTAGAAAAAAAAATTTAAAACATATGATACTGCACCCTAAAGGCAATTTCTGTTGGGTGTGTATGTGCTCACATCTCAGAATGCAAGGTTGCAGTGGGAATTGGGCAACCATGACTATATAGTAGATGAAAATAAAATCACCTGAATTTTTAAAATTTTTGATCCACTTCACTATTTATGAGTGCTATGGTTTAAAAATGGTTTGTGTTCCCCACAATCCACTGTGATTAAAGGATTGGTACCCAGGCTATTAGAAGGTGCTACAACCTTTGGGAAGCAAGTCCTAGTGGGAAGTTCTTAGGCCTCTGGGGGCATGTGCTCAGAAGGGATTATGGGAACCCAGTCTCTCTCTCTCTGACTTCCTGTTTGGCAATGTAAGCTCTACAACACACATACATGCTCTTGCTAAGATGTGCTTCCATCCTCCATCCTCACCAACCCAAAGGGGCTGCCCAATCATGGACTTCAAACTTCTAAAACTGTGTGCTAAATAAATCTCCTTTCCTTTAAAAGTAACTTGTGTCAAGTATTCATGACAAAAAAACCCACTAAATAATACAATTTATTTTTATTAAATACACATGTACACACATACCTTTCAAGAGAAAACTAAAATATTCCACACATAGTTTTAATAGCAGGGTCGAATCCAGATCTATTTAGTAGGCAATCCTCTTTCATGTACATATTACTTCTAAGAAAAAGAAAAGCTTCATTCCAAACATATGTATATTTACCATATAATCTTCCTTCCTGATGGATTTCCTTTGGATTTAGTTCTCAAAGGTGGGCTCTAAAGTCTTTAACTGAAGCTTAAAAACAAATAGACTTTAGGTATACAAGCTTTATTCTGAATTCTAGGGAAATGCCTCATGACTACTTTCAGAATTTTAACAAGAACCATTTCATCTTTTAATATCCACTTAAAAATATTTTCCATATTCTTTCTGACTGTTCTCTGTTTATAAAATATTGGAGTGGTTTGTCTAATATTATTTGCAAAAAAAAAAGGTGACTTCCTGTGGCTATCAGTAACTGCACTGTATCTCCCTTCCCCAAATCCCAGGATAATCCTCTCTGAAGCCCTGGTAGTCTTTATAGAATTATTATGACATTCAGAGTGCTCTCAGGGCTTTGAGCCACATAAAGCATTTTTCCAATATTATAATTTATCTGTGATCTCTTTACTGCCATGTCCTCCAAAACACTCAGGAAGACAAAGTCAACATGACCTATTCTTTGGTACTTTTGTTTTGTTTTGAGAAGACAACTTTTAGATCCGAGAGGTAGATAATGCTGCAATCATTGTTTCCACTTTAAACCATTTCCAGTGAGAGACTCCAAAGGGATTTGTGGTTTAAACATGCATAGCTTACCTGATCCTTTGTCAGTCTTAAAATTCACTCATTTCCCAATATTTAGGGCTCCTATACCTAGGTGTATGAGTTAAAGTAACCATCATCCTAGGGTTGATAGACTTGGTTCTTACCTTAGACTTTGATCCCAGATTTACTATGTGACCATGCAACCTCTCAGGTTCCTAAAAGGTGCTGGCTTTAGCAGGAGATGGAAGGATGTGTGAGGAGGCCCAGGGAGCAGAGAACTCTAGACAACTTTTCTAGAGTTGTCCTCTGCAGACTGGCCCAAATAGAGTCATCACTAATCGTTAGCAAGTTAGCAAGGAATTGCTTTATTCCAGAGCTGTTAACTCAGGGCTCAGCACAACAGAAATAGAATTTTGATGTTGGGTGGCAAAAAGTATCACTTAGAAGCCTTGGGTACTGCCCAAGTCTATATGGAATACTATGAAAGGAAGGACTATTCACCATTGGAATATGGACTATAAGCAAAGAGAGAGGAGAGGGGCACAGAGAAGGATGCCAAATTCAAATCAGTTTGTTTGCCTTACCGTTTTGTGGAACAGTGGCTCTGTTTGAGAGCTAACCACTTCAGTAAAGGGTTAGAGAAAAACATTCTGAATTTATTCCCCCTCCTGCTTTGATATCTGTCTTAATGTTTTTTCCCCCCTTGAGTCACATCTGACTTTGCACAGCTCCTACATATACATGCTGAGAGTTGTTATAAAGTAGATTGGTGGGTAAAAAGCAAACCAAAATGTTCACATTTTAGGTCAAAACACTTGTATTAATCTGGTGAAGAAATCTGGTAATTTTCTCATTATTTAAATAGAACCTATGCCCATAAACCATTCCAAGAAAGTCTCCCTCGTAATGACGAATAAGTATTTCTCTAACTGTTAGTTCTCTACCAGACCTGTATTAGCAAGGCACAAAGTAATTATAGTTGTCTGATTGACTGGTATTATTTGTAAAAAGTAATTGTCCAAAAAATATGCATACAGACTGATTTAATAATTTGTATATCAATTTTGCCCCATGGATGGTGGTTATTAACATATAAATGAACTTCCAAAGAATACTCTGAATAGTACACAAACTCTGGAACGATTAGATAAAATAAAACCAGGCACATAAAGTCTCTCTCTCCACCCACTAGAATTTCCATAATTCAAAATGGAGAAGAGCACAGGATTTTGAAATCATGCAAGACTGCCTCACTGTGCCATAAACTTTTGAGTCATTCCAAATAAAAAAGCTTTCTTTAATGTTTGGGCAAAGATCTCTCACCAAACGGGTCAGCAACAGACAGGAAATGCAAGATTTGGAAGATGTGCCTACATGCCCAGGCATCCCAAGTTCTGCTCAGCCATTTAACATTCTATCCTACTTGTAACTTCAAAGACTAGTATGTAGATTCTGCAAAAAGCCCACCTGAGAATAATACACTGTTCATTCTACTAGAATGAAACTCTGGAATTGCAGTAATTTATGTCATCTAGTCTCAAGTGCTTTAGAAGCCCAGGAAATAGATTATGACTAAAAGGCTGAGAATAGTATATTTAAGGACATTGTAATATTTCTAAAACTACTTATAGTGGCCCCGAGTACTAGATGATAATTTTTTCAGTAATCAATGGGGATATTTTAACATAAATATTTTGGTAACATCTTTTTTGAGGTTATTGAGATGTCTTCCTGAATTAATTGATATTTGGGGAAGAGAGGTCACCCAAAATAGAGAATGTAATGAATATCTATAATAAATACCATCAAAATGGGCAAGCATTAACTTTTATTCCATGGATTTTTTTTTTTAAATCTCTATGTTTTCTTTTCCAGTCTCCTCCTTTCATCTTTCCCTGAAGATCTGGTGTGTAACTCCCAATTTCATTTTTGTGTTTGTACTTTATTTTATTTTATATTGTATGGATTTGTCTTGACATGACTGCAACCATCTTAAGTTATAATCACTGTGACTGTTCCAAAGTAACCCCAGTTGGTTTTCCTGCATAGTTTCCCAGAAAACTATAAATAGACAAAACCAATAGTGTGGTTTTACAATGAACCTGGCACCAGCAATGTGCCTGACTCTTTGATATTAGCTTAAGATAAACCATGTATACTCCCTCTAGGATGAATATTTAAGGACATGGCAGGCGCCCTTGTCTTATTTCTTATCTTAATGGAAATCCTTAATGCCCCTCTTTCTGACCCAAATTGTGAGGATCCAACTGGCCTTGCTGCTACTCTAAACATACTTTCATCAGTAAGTTCTCCAAAAAACACACTCTGGAAATTCTAGATCTCTTTCGTTAGTCTCATAGTAACTTAGGACCTGTCCTCATAAACTAAGTCTGGCTTGTTCTTGAACATATGCACTTTATTATTCCTTTTCTTTTTTTGTGATACTGAGGGTTGAACCTAGGACCTCACACATGCTAGGCAAGGGCAGTACTACTGAGCTACATCCCCTGCAGTTTGAACATATGCAATATATTCTCTATAAATGTCTTTTAAAGTTTTAAAAATTTGTTTCACATTTTTAAATAATTATTGTTAGTATGTAAGAATGTCCTTTTTTGTCTATTGATTTTAGATTAGGTAATCTTTTAAAGTCTCTTAATTTTACAAGTTTTTTGAATATTCCTTTCATTCTTGTAGATAGGTACTTCTATAATCTACAAATGAAAATTTTGTCTTTTGTTTTCAAATCCTATGCTTCTTTTTTTCTTGTATTACTCCTTTGGTTAGAACTCCAGTTTAGCACTTGAAAGTAGATGATTGCAGGTTCCTTTTTCTTATTTCTTAATGGAAATCCTTCTAAACTTTCATCATCTAAACTAATATTTTCTATGTTTTTTAATAGATTCATCTCATTAGGTAGAAGTTGTCTTCTGTACATTTTGAGGGGGAGATTTAATTTTCTGGTTTAATGAGAGAAACCTGGTATTTCTCTGTAAATTTCTCAATATTATAAACACACTTTAATTATTTTATAAATCTTTCTAATGCTAAATCATCTTTGTCTTATATTTGATTGTGATTTATATACATACATACAAATTTAATTTAATATTGGGATTTTTTTTTTTACTCATTCATTTAATACTCATGAATACTTTCAGTGTGTCAGGCAGTTAGCTAATAAAAGTACAATAGTGAACAAAACAAAAGAAACAAACAAAAACTTCACCATCATAAATTACATTAAAAGAAGCAGTCAACAAAGCAAGATTAGTGGGTGAAATATATAGTATGTTAGTACTGTTACCGCTGTTGACTGGTGACAAGTCCTTGCTTCCCCAATGTTGAAGAATAACACCAGAGAGCACGCCGAGGCAAGGTCAGAATAGAAATTAGAGTAGAAATTAGAAGTTTATTAAAGGACAGCAGAAAAGACTTCTCCCAGAGGAAGAAGGGGACCCAAGAGGTGGAATCCGTGGAAGTGCCGTTGTCTCTCCATTTTATAGTTCTTTCAGTGATGGAATGTAGGTGGGAAGGCCCCAGGGGTGGGACACAGGTGGGCCAAAGAAGTAATCTGGGCAGGAAGGACTCCTGAGTCAGCATCTAAGTTTGCTGTTCATTAACACTTCTTTGGGATGGGCTATCTTCAAATCTGTTGGGGGCTGTTTCCTGGACTTCATTAACATTCCGAGAGTTGCTCAACTTTTCCCGGAATTCATTCTCAGCATGGCCTCCATTTTAGATTTCACTCGATATTAGACCCGATTTACCTAACTACACTGACTGCCTAACTTTAAATCTGGCTTCAGTAATCACTGTTAAAGAACAAGAGAAAAGAGATATAAAATCTGTGTGAAGGGTCAGGATTTAAATTGAGTGGCCAGAGAAGTCCTCACAAAAATGTAAATTTAAAGAAAGGCCTGTGGGAAGTGAGAGAACTACATTATTCAGCTATCTGGGTGAAGAATATTCCAGTCAGAGAAAACAGATGTTTAACAACCTTAGGACAGGAACATTCATGACATGCTTAAAGAATAATTTGACAAGTAAAATTACCAATTTTGTTGAGATTTTTTAATTTATTGGCACAAATTACATATAATGTTTTATTTCTAAAAGTTATTTAGAACCCTTAATTTTGATTTTTTTTCCACTTTTTGTTTGATTAGTCTAACCAAAAGTTTGTCTATTTTGTTATTCTTCTCAATATTATTATTACCAAATATTCTCTGTAGCCTGGAATTGACAATTTAATTTTACACTTCATATGTACATAAAAAAGTCATTAAAAAAAACATTTTTTTTCTACCCCAGGTGATGTCCCCCTCTCACCCTCATGGAGGACATTAGTCCCTCAGGGGCCCTTTCATATCAAACAGCACCTGATGAAAATATGGGGTTGCTTGCCCAGCCCCTCTCTGCCTAAACACACCAAGCTACCATTTTCTTCTCTCTCTCTCTCTCTCTCTCTCTCTCTCTCTCTCATTCCAAAAGGGCACAGGCTGCCCTCCTTTTGTCATTTCCCTGAACCCCTTTGCTAACTACTTGCAACACGAGGGGTTGAACAGGAACTATGGTTAAAGCACAAAGATTCATAAGTACAAAGAAGGGCAGAAATTGGTGCCTAGTCAGCCATGGAGAAAGCAGAGCTCCCCAGAAATGACCTCCTTGTTTATTTTATGTCAAGCCAAGATGCCATGAATTCCAGATATTTCAAGAGTCTGAAGGACCAAGAGAGACAAATAGAATAAGACACTTCAATTGGAGTATATTAATTCTGTCTCTTATTTTCTGATACTTTGACATCTTGGGGGTCCTTCCTCCTGGGCACAGTCTGCCTTTCCTGGGGCTAGCTGATTCCTAGAGATAGCAAACTGTACTCTTCAAATGCAAATCAAACACTCCAGAGCTCAAACCTCAACCATTTCCCTTTTTAGGCCAAGTTGCTAAGCCCTCGGGCACTCAAAGTAGGAGCACAGGCCCTGAGGGTCTTAGTGACTATCAGACAAGGAGAGAGAGTCCCTATGCCCTAGAGCCCACGGAAATTATTCAGACTACCTGGTCCTAAACCTGTCTATCCTGATAACCCTGCCTCACCCACCTATCCTGGGAAAACCATCATAAAGTTTCTTTATGCTTTTCTCTTCCTCTACCTCCTGGCTGACCCTGCAGCTTTCCCTTGTGGCCGTGGGTGATGTGCTATATGCATGCCTGCTGTTTCTAGGGACCTATGAGTGTAAACTTCTTCCTTCATAACAGTCATTTCCATGTCTGTACGTCTTGCCATACCTGATTAAAACAAAACACAGGTACATTTAAAACACAGAAGATCACATATAGAGCATCTGCCTGTGTGCCCAATACATTAGTTACCACATACTGTCTTAAGAAAACTGAGAAAGCTGAGAAGGATTAGTCTGTGAATGGGAACTGAACCAGCTCTCCCATTTCACCTCACTGATGATGGACTCATTGCTGCTTCTGGTGGAAAAACATGTTTTCTCAAACTTTACCTTCCCGAGGAGAGTGGTAACTGATTATGAATGATGCTCCTCTTGTTGCTTAGTCCTGACAATAAGCACCATTGAAAGGTTTCTGAGTTTAGTTCTTTAAGTTAGAAATGTCTGCTTAAATGTCTAGTGCCTTAAGTTGCTTGCGAGAATCACAGAGGCTTCATATATTTGGTTTATAGTTACCATTTATCTAGCAGAACAGTATTTGTGCAGTGTGGTCAGACTGTCTAGGTTTGAATCCAGACTCTGTCATACAAGAGTATAACCTCTCTTCATCTCAGTTTTCTCACCTAAAAAAATGGAAATAATAATATCATCTACTTGATAAGGAGGCTGTGAGGAGTAAATGAAATAATTCATAGAAGTTATTAGCACATTATCTGACACTTATTGAGCACTCAATAAATATTAAGCATAGCTGTAATTAGAATGATGATAGTATGTCTTTGGGCCAGGTGCTATGATAAATGAACCTATACTTTTTAGGCTCTAAAGTCAGTACTTAAGATTATTCTGATAGTTTACTGTACCTTCCAAGCACCCTTGGGTGGTAGTATCATTACCTAGGAATGAAGGTGCTGTTCTCTGATTCTAAAGCCCATACTTTTAATCACTATCCTCCTGTGGCTGGAGGTTAAATAGAGGGTGAATTAAAAAATAGTTCAGGAATTTTGGCATCATCTTACTATATCAGATAGTCAAGAATGAAAACAAGAGAATTTAGAATGCCCTGTGACATTTTTCATGTTGTCACTGTTGTTGATAGCATTTAGACCATTCAATTCAAGTTTCAATCTACAAGATATCCCACAAACTACCTGAAAAAAAAATTTCCATGAAGTTTATGCTTTTTTTCTCTTGCCACAAAAAAGGGCAAATATTATTGGAATATTTGATATTTATTTGAAAAGAGACATTCTTTGGCATTCAACTATCCAGCATGAGGATATTTTCTGGAGCATTAAACAATCATTGATAACTAAATATGTGGGTTTTGCTTAAATGAAAGCCAGCAGGAAACAACCAAATTGTCACCTAGCCAAGAACAGACACTCTTTAAACTGTAGTGTTATCAGTATTAAAGCAAGCACTTATCCTGAATGTTAATCTCTTTAAGGGGTGGGGAAAAAGGACATGATTCTGGGATAGTGAGAAATTTAACCTTTTATCATCAATATAAAATCTCCAGTTTAAAAAACAAAAACAAAAAACCTCCCTCAGACATTACTAATGAACCTGGAGGGTGGGATTCAGCTGATAATTGCAGTCTATATTTATTACCCTTTCAAATTTGAGATGGATAAGAAATAAGCCTTCAGATACCCATTACATATAAAGAATTAACTTCTCTCTTGCATCTAGAATGCTATTAGTTATGTGCCATCATTCTTGAAAAAAAATTAGAAGATAATATTTAAGTAATTTTTTTGGTAGAGTTTACTTTCCTTATGGAACCCTCTTTGAGAAAAGCTATTTAAAAAAACATCTTCAAAGGAGACCTTGTCTCATGTGGATATGTCATAGGTTTCATTGTTTCTTGGTACTAATATTTCACCCAGTGGCATCAGAACAGTCTTTATAAGTACTTACGTTATAGCCTATAAAGTATGGATTCAAATTCTGATTCTGCCCCCTCCAGGCTGCTTGATTTAGAGAGAGTTACTTGTCTCCTACCTGTGACATGAATTATATATATGACATAATAATTGTGCTTACCTTGTAGAGTTGCAAAGTTAATTTCAAGAGATAGCACATGGCCAGGTGCACGCCTGTAATCCCAGGTGGAGGCTGAGACAGGAGGAGAGCGAGTTCAAAGCTAGCCTCAGCAAAAGTGAGGCAACTCAGTGAGACCTTGTCTCTAAATATGTTGATAAGACTGGGGATGTGGCTGAGTGGTTAGTGGTCGAGTGCCCCCCGAGTTTAATCCCTGGTAACCCCCCAACAACAACAACAACAAAAACCCCAAAAAACAAAAAAAAGAGACAGCATGTGTAAAACAGACCTCACTGGGCACACTGTGAACACTGAACAGATGTTATTATTAACCGCTGGATGTGGCAATCCCGAGTACCCCACTGCAAGCTTTCTTCTTGGGGAGACTAAGAACAACAGAGAACCATTAGATGTGTCTCCTACGGAGCCATCTGGCATTGTTTTTCAACTGCACATCCTGGGGACTCATGAGGGCCATAAAATAAAGGAAGCAATAATTCTCCTCTGACCACTCAACTGCTAAAATGCAGGGACCTGAAATTTTACACTCTCTTGGATAACACAGAGAAAGCCTTGTAATTGGTTACCTGTTGCTTGTTTCATGACTGTTAGCTGAGGGGAAGGGAGTGTTTGGTATGCCACAGGGCTTTACATTATCCATTAGCATTGTGGTCTCCTCATAACCTGCAGGGGTGTTTTATGAAAGAATTAACCCCAAGTAGCTTTTGCTGCAATAAAATGGCATGCTGTGGAAGGCTTGCTCACTTTCTGCATATGTTTTACTGCTATGTAAGTCATGGGGAGTGAGTAGAAGAGAAAAACATGGGAGGCAGAGAGAAGACGTGCAAAGAGAAGAGGGAGAAGTATATATTGATCCTATTCTTTTTTACTTCAATTTAATAGGTATTTTAAAGTCTCTTTTACAGACTGCCAAGCATTTTTTTTAAATCAAAGAACATTTGCTCTTTTTTTTTCCTGACTATAAAGTAACCTGTTCATTATTGAAGATATAAAAAGTACACTGAAGAAAAACTTTTAAACTCCCCATAATACCAGACATAAATATTTGTAACATTTTGGTGCATTTCCTTCTGTTTTCTATGTATTTATGTGGGGATCGTATTGAACATAATTTTACATCTTCCATTTTTTTGAGTTATTATTAAGTGCATTTCTCCACAGAATTGAAAATGTATGTGTGTGTGCTTTCTGAGATGGGGATCTCACTATGTTGCCCAAGTTGGTCTTAAACTCCTGGGTTCAAATGATCCTCTTGCCTCAGCCTTCCTGTAGCTGGAACTATAGATGCATACCACTGTGCCTGATAGAAATTTTCATGAAGATAAAAATGTGGTCAATGTATCATATTACACAAGAATAAATTCCAAATGAATAAGAGATCTAGGTGTTAAAAAAATTGACCTATGCTAAAGGAAGACAACGGTGAGATCTATAGGTTGGGTGGAGGAATGCTACGCATATATGGCTTAAAATTCAGATTGTAACTTAAAAGTGGATAAGTTTCACTACATGAAAATCAAAACATTTTTATGGCAAAACAAAATACCAACAAAAGCAAAGGGCAAACAAATTGAGAATCAATATTTGCAACATACATCACAAATAAAGTACTAACTCCCTAAATTTTAAAGAACATTAAAGATTGAAGAAAAATACCAAAGTCCTACAGAAAATGTGAACATAAGATATAAACAAATTATTATATATAATCTCTAAACATATAAAGAGATGTCTAAATTTATTCATCATAAGAGAAATGTAAATTGAAAACTAATAAGATACTTTGTCTAATCCATCAGATCAGCAAAAATTTTAAAACTTGACAAATGTTATGGTTTAGATATGAGATGTCCCCCCAAAAGCTCATGTGTAAGACAGTGCAAAAAAATTCAGAGACGGGCTGAGATGTGGCTCAAGCGGTAGCACACTCGCCCGGCAAGCGCAGGGTGCTGGGTTCGATCTTCAGCACCACATACAAATAAAGTAAAGATGTTGTGTCCACCGAAAATTGGAAAATAGATATTAAAAAATTCTCTTTCTCTCCCGTCTCTTTAAAAAAAATAAGAGGCAAAAATGATTGAGTTATGAGAGCTTTAATTTAATGCTTTAATCCACTGATATGGTAGGGTGTGGCTGGTGTAGGTGGGCCCCTGAGGGCATGCCTTTGGGTTTTATACTTTGTCCCTGATGAGCGAAGGGCTCTCTCTCTCTCTCTCTCTCTCTCTCTCTCTCTCTCTCTCTCTCTCTCTCTCTCTCTCCTTCCTGATTGTCATATACTGAGCTTCTTTCCTCCATGCCCTTCCACCATGATGTTCAGCCTCATCTGGAGCCCATGAATCCAAAAATACATATGCACAAGGATACTATCTATAACATTATTCATAATTGCAAAATATTAGAAAACACCTAAATACAGAAACATAGGAAATAAGTTGAATAAAAAGATGACACAAACATACCATGTAGTATCACATGGCTATATTTTTTAAGAATATTTTCTAGTTGTAGATGGACACCATACCTTTATTTATTTTTCTTTATGAGATGCTGAAGATTGAACCCAGTGCCTCACTCATGCTAGGCAAGTGCTCTACCACTGAGCCACAGCCCCTTTTTTAAAAAAGAATCTCTCGGTAAAGGTGCATTTATAGAATATGTTAAGTATAAAAGAATTTCTATAGTATGCTACCTTTCTAAGAAATAAGAAAATACAGTTTATGGGTTTTTTGAAAGCTAATTTTGCAAAAATAACAGGGAAGATAAACCAGAAACTAAATTAAATTGGTTAGTTGCCTATTAGGTAGAGGCGGTATGATAGAAGAGAAAGATGAAAAAGTAATATTTTTTATGTGTATAGTTTTATATTCTTGACTTTTTGGAAACACAGTAATGTTGTATATTTTTTAAAAAAACAAATCAACAAAGATAGAGGAAAGTCTCTAAAATTAAATGCAAGCGTAAACCAGTGAACTCACTGTGATTCAAACAGATAACCAAATTGTTCAGGTTGTTGGTGAAAATGGAACTAGTGCAGTAGTCCAGTTACCTTTGAACAATGTACTTTTTTTTTTTTTTTCTAAAACATTGTCTTGCTGTTTTACCCAGGCTAATTTCAAAACTCTTAGGATCAAACAATTTTCCAGCCTCACCCTCCTGATAGCTGAGCAACCACACCCTGCCATACTTTTAATATGTACTATGATAGGCAGAATTTTTTTCTCAAAATTCCCATCCCTTAGCTTAAATCTCTGTAAAATCATCTCTCCTCAAGTATTGTGGGAACACATCAATGTGATGGGTTAGTTTATCCCTTGTTAGGTTATGTTGTATGAGCAAGGGAATGGGATAGTCATCCCCATCTTTAGTTACATAAGATTTCTTCAGGGGACCACATGGAAGGGACCTGCATGTAGCTTCTAAGGGAGATGAAAATGGTCTTGAGCTGACAACCCATAGGAAAACTATGAACCTCAGTCCTACAACTGCATATAACTTAATTCAGCCACAAGTTGAATGGTCTTGAAAGAGGACCTATAGTGTCAGATGAGAACCAAACTATGGACGACATCTTTACTTAACCTTGTGAAGCCATAAGCAGAGAACCCAGATGCTCTTTATCCAGAGTTCTAACCTAAAGAACTGTGAGAAAATAAACTGCTAATTGAGAGACTGTTTGTTATGCAGCAATAAAAAGCTAGTAACATATCACCTCAGAATTATTTTTTAAAATTGCTAATATTGAATTCTTCATAGTTATGTTTTTCATCATGATATGGATATAGCAAATCTGAAACTTTTTGTGTATTTTAGGTTCAAATAAACAGATTTATGTTGTTGGAAGCCAAAGCTCCAACTGTGGAAGAAGGGGTAATGCATGGATTGGGAGAATACAACCCCGTGTGTATAAACTGGAACGGGATATTTCACTATAAATCCATGGTTCCTAAAATACATATAGTACAGGTAGGATTTCCAAAATAGTCAATGCTGAGAGCCATAGCCAAGTAGGAATGACGCATGGCATTTGGGGGTTGAAAGGTGATTAGGGTGGCTCCGGGTTTAGGGTGGATCCTGCTGGGAATAGGGCGGCTCCAGGATTAGGGCATATCCTGCTGCCTCAGGCGCCCGCTCTTTGGAGTTCCCGTGGAGTTCTCGTGGAGTTCTCGCCGGGTTCTGAGAGAATTGGTGCGCAGAGCCAGGTAGAGGCAGTGTGTTCACGGGAAGTGTGGACAGAGTGTCGGTGAGAGTTCGTTCGGGAATAAAGAGTTGCTGTTTGAATCTACAAGGCTTTTGTGGTGGCTCGGTTATTTTGTGCCCAGACAGACTGCGGCAAGTCAAAATAGAAAACATATACTATATATAAAATATATATTTATATTTGCCATAAAGGCCTACAATCAATGCTATTCTGATAACAATGTGCATATTTAGCACCTAGATCTTGATTTCTGAATACCCCTACTTTCCAAAAGAAGCCAGGGCTCCATAGAGAAATGGCTGATTCTGTGACTGACACACAGAAAGTACTGAAAACTGGAACATATTGTTGTGCTATAAATTAAGCATTCTAAAAACAATTGATAGTATCATGTATAAAAGATACAAGAAAAAGACATTAATAGATTACAACCCACTGAATAAAATAAAAATCTAGGAGTCTAAACTGATGAAAGTGAGAATAGATGAGGGAAAAGGATAAGATATTCTTTTTAGAAGGCTAATAAATATAGAAAGAAAGAAATGATGGCATTAGAAAATCACAGTTTTTCAACTATAATAATAGAAAGTAACTCAGGCTAGAATCATCAACAGATCCTAAATCAAAGGAGGAAATGTTTGATTACAAACAGACTATTACAATGTCTCAAAGTGTCTCCCTGCAAATTACTTATTAATTTCAAAAGGAAGTAAAGTAAATATGGTAGAGAAACTGGACAATTTTTAAACCAAATTATCAAAGTTTATGTCAATAATTATGAATAATTCCTCAAGAAGAATACACCATCACTACTGTGGTATTTTAGCCCCAAATGCATAATCTGAATCTAATCGCAAGAAAATATTGGATGCCCACAAACTGAGGAGCATCCAGTAAAATAATTTCCTGTATTCTATAGGTATATCAATGTCCTAAAAGACAAAGAAAAGTTGAAGAACTCTTTCAGATTTAAGAAATCAAGAGAAACATGGAAGCTAAATGCAGTATGTGCTCTTAGACTTTAAAGGATCCTACTTTAAATGACATATAGAACCTTATTAAGACAATCAACACTTTTGCAATATAGACTGTAGATTAAAGAATTGTATTAATGTTAAATTCCTTGAATTTGATAACTGAACTATGGTTATTGAAAGAGAATGTCCCTGGTCTTAGGAAAGACACACTGAGATATTTAATGGGTAAAGAGACATAATGCATGCAATCTAGTCTCAATGAATTCTTGTGGGAAAAAAGATGTACTTTACACACAGAGAACGATAAAGACAAAATGTTAAAGATTTTATATATGAGTAAATGGTTTATGTATATTTTTGTACTATTACTTTTCTATAAGTTGAAAATAATTTCAAAATTATCAGTAAAGGGATTTTTTAAAATTTAAAATTTATTTTCATATGCTATTTAAATTGAGTACAAAATACTCTATCTTATAGACATACTATAACATTAATTATTTTGTGATTTATAGTTTACTTTAAATTTTTAACTATTATAAATACTATCAAAATAATCTTTGCTTGTATCTCTAATTAATTATGTCTTTTGTGTAGATTCCCTGGAAGCTAAATTACTGAGATAATTGGTTCAAACTTTTTAAAGACTATTGACATAGAGTGTTGAAAAGTTTTTAGAAAGCCTGTATACATTCATCCAGCTTCTCATTCATTTTATTTATTCATTCATTCACACTAATTTACAGTGTCTCACATGCTCATGTCTCTCCCTGACATTGAAATGACTTTTCTAAATATTTTCTAAATATATAGGCACAGCTAATATTTTATTATTATATGCCTTATACTAGGATTGAGTATTTTTATATGCTGACCAGCCACAGGTATTTGTTCTTCTGGGAATTTTCTACCTACATTTTCTACCCATTTTTAGGCATGTCATGGTTTTGGTTTTGGTTTTAATTATTTGGTATCATTTCTTTACATCGAAGCTCTATTAACACTTCGCTGCATTCATTGCAGAAGAGGATGAGTGGCAACCTAGGTTTTTAACTACACAGCGCTGGTCCTACCATGCAAATGCAGGCTGAGCAGAGAAGATGCTGAAGTGGACCAGCTGAATGAAGGATTAGATTTTAGAGACAAGAGAGCATCTAAACAAATGTGAGGATTAGGGGAAACCTTCCTTAGCAGGTATAGTTCATGGGCCTATGAACTATAGGCAAGAGGCAGTGGCACTGCCTCCTAGTATAAAATATGCCTAAATATGCCTCCTGCACAAAACAGTGCAGGCCTTGTCTCTAGGGAAACCTCTCTCCTTGTAGCAACAGGGTATTGCACACATGGAAATCAACAGGCTTTGAATATGTAAAATGGCAAATTTTGCCGTTGTGAAAGGAAGAATTCAGTGATGTTCCAAATATCACTCTCCAGGAGAGGAGACAGTTTGAATAAATAGATTCCACCTCCCAACCCTTTTTCCAGTCCCAGCAGGTATGGTGTTTGCACAAATAATAGCTAACCAAGTCTGAGCGGCATTCTGGTGAGACTGGGATCAGGATCTTCCAAAGATCTATTCCATCTTAGAAGATGCTGCTGACCAGCCACAGAGTCTGCTGAGAATTTGCTATGAGCTTTGGCAGCACTAATTTTTGAGATCCTGGGATATTTTTCTTTTTTGCCTGGAATAAAGGCTTTAAGATTATTTTTGTTTTGTTTTGTTTTTCTTCATCCCCCCACCCCTATGGGATTGGGGAGGTTCTGTGTCAATCTGTTATGTCCCATTAACTCTTTAGGAGGTTCATGATAAAGTAAGGTCCACAAGAAATGACTTTTAAATGTTTGAAGCCCCAAAGAAATCATCCCCCATCCTAAGAGAGACAGCTAAAGCTGCAGCAACCAAGGGAACCTCAGTTCTGCCAAAGCATGGAGGATATTAGAATGAGAGAATACACAATTAGAGCTGAATTTAATTTCTTTAAACTATAATTCAGAAGAACCAGAAAATCTGATTTCAGACATAAAATCCTTTGATTCTTTACATTGTTTTACTTTAATATGAAAGGATTTTAATCTTAAAATTCTTCTCAGGTATTCAATTACAGGAGGTTGGCTTATATGGGAATATTGAGCACCTGCATGTTGATATTTTCTTATTGGAATCCTTAATGGAATTGGCTAATCTCATTGCAAGGCCTCTGCTAGGCTGTGCTGAACAATGTGGCTGCACATACTTTGGAATGAGAGAGAGAATGGTAATTGCTTTCTACAATTTTGGAACCGGTGTAGTTCATGAAAAATCACAATGTAAGAATACTGGTCACAGGGCTTTTCCTATTCCTTTCTCTGCCTGAACCAAAAAAGCTGTGGGAAAATGTAGTCTTCCCTTGTGCCTATGCCTAGAAGAGGAAAGAATAGAATACTTGTCAACAGCCCTATGACTCCCACAAACACTTTATTTAGAAAAAAAAACATTACTGGTTCCTCTCACTTAATATCTGATCTTTTAAACTCAAGAAATACAATTTCTGGGGCTGGGGTTATGGCTCAGTGGTAGAGTACTTGCCTAGCATGTGTGAGGTGCTGGGTTCAATCCTTAGCACCACATAAAAAATAAATAGATAAAATAAAGGTATTGTGTCCAACTACAACTAAAAACATTTTTTAAAAAATACAATTTCTGACTGGATATAGAAAATTATAGACTACTAGGGATAGGAAAAAGATGTGTCTGTGCACTTTTCTTATGTGTAAAGGCCAGGGTGGAGCAGCCCACAGATGAGCAGTGGGAGAGAAGTGTTTTCCACCTTCATTCAGGCCAACAGTTTGTCCTGTTTCAGAAAAGAACACATTTATAGACTGTAGACCATTGAAAAGGGTTTCTCTTTCTTGATCCATCCACTTGTGACATATATGTATAACTAGATTTTGGTGAAAGTTTGATCGTCAGTCTTAGATTTTAGTATTATTGCAATTGTCACTTTTTTTCTGTACTGTTTCTAATTATTTTAAGGTAGAACTGGTAAAAGTTGCATCAGAAACCATTCAAAAATGTTAGATTTTTTTTTTTAATGGAAATATTATATGTTCTAAATGCCATGAGGGATTTGTATATCATTTAAATTCTTCATCTTTAGTTTTTTCCTATCTGTTTGTCTCTCTTGATTTTGATTGCTGAATTCAATTTTTAAGATGAACAAATATAAATTTTAGGATTTCTAAGCTAAACATTTCAGAGGAGGTTCTAGTTCCTATTGTTTGCTATATTAGTTTGTTAAGGCCGCAACAACAAAATACCACAAACCAAGGGTCTTTAGCAACAGATATTTATTGTCTCACAGTTCTGGAGGTTAAAAGTCCAAAATTAACATGTTAGCAGGGTCAAGTCTTTCTGAAGGAGGGCTGTGAGACAGAATCTTTTCTATGCCTCTAATCAAGATTTGGGTGGTTTGCTGCAGTCTTTGGATTGTAGAAACATTATCCTAATCTCTATCTTCATCTTCACATTGTGTTCTCCCTGTGTGTGGTGCATCTGTGTCTAGATTTTCCAATTTTTTAATTTGTTCTTTCAATATGTACATGACAGCAGAGTGTATTTTGACATATCATAATACATAGAATAAATATAACTTATTCCAGTTAGGATCCCATTTTTGTGGTTATACATGATGTGGAGTTACATTGATCATGTATTCATATATAAGGATAGAAAATATATGTCGGATTTATTCTACTGTCTTTCCTATTCCCATTCCCCCTCCCTTACCTTCATTCTCCTTTTTCTAGTCCAATGACCTTCTAATCTTTCCCTCCCTTCTTGTAGATTAACATCCACATATCAGAAAGAATATTCTGTTTTATGTTTTGGGGGGACTGGCTTATTTCACTTAACATGAATTCTTCAGTTCCATCCATTTACCAGCAAATGCCATAATTTCATTCTTTTGTAGCATCACTATAGTATGCTGACTAAGTCCTTTGGTTATATACCAAGGAGTGAGATAACTGGGTCAAATGGTGGTTCTACTCCAACTTTTCTAAGGACTCTCCATACGGCTTTCCAGAGTGGTTGTAGCAATTTGTAGTCCCACCAGCCACGTATAAGTGAACCTTTTTCCCTACATCCTCACCAATATTTATTATTGCTTGTTTTCTTGATAATTGCCATTCTGACTGGGATGACATAAAATCTTAGAGTAGTTTTGATTTGCATTTCTCTAATTGCTAGAAATGTTGAACATTTTTAACTTTCCACAACATTAGGAACCAACTTCCTCAATAAGACTCCTAAAGTGCAAGAAGTAAAATCAAGAATCAATAAATGGGATGGTATAAAAGTAAAAGGCTTCTTCACAGCAAAGGAAACAATCAAGAATGTGAACAGAGAGCCTACAGAATGGGAGAAAATCTTTACCACTAGCGTATGAGATAGAGCATTAATCTCCACAATAAAGAAAGAACTCAAAAAATTTAACACACACACACACACACACACACACACAAAACAAAACAAAACACCCAAATAACCCAAGAAATAAGTGGGCAAAGAACTGAAAAGGTACTTCACAAAAGACCAATATAAATGGTCAGATTTTCCAATTTTTAAGTAAACTAGACATATTGGACTAGGGGCCCACCCTACTCTATGAATTGATTCTAAGTAATCTATTTGCAGCAACTCTATTTATGAATAAAGTCACATTCTGAGGTACTGAGTGTTAAGATTTCCATAAATGAATTTAACTCCTAACATTTGCTACATAACAGGCAGATCTCCAAGATTAAAAATACCCTACCCTGCCCCCCTCCCCACTTCACATATGCAGTGATGGTCACCTTTCTACTAAGATAGTCAAAAGTGACAGAGAAAGCAGGGGTAAGAAAGAAAAAATAAAACTGTCACTGAACTCTATATGTCAGTTAATATTTACGTATTTGATGCATATTATATCGTTTAATGCGATTATCAATTGTACCAGGGAGGTAGGCACAAACAGCAAAACTGAGACTCACAGTGATTTGGTGACTTTTCAAGCACCTGTTGGAAACTGGATGTAGATGTGGATGTGCCTGACTGAGAAGCCGGGCACAGTCCTATAGAAATTCTCCTTTCCTCTCTGCAAAGGCACAATATTGTTAATAATGATAATGATAGTGATAACAACTACTCATGAAAATGTTTCATTGCAGCAATTACTTCTTCCCATAGAGCAAAAACAACAAACAGATTGAAACAATCAGCAATGTTTTTGACAAGGTGACATACCCAAAGCTTCAATTCTGCCTAAACATTCACAGCAGGATTTTCCTTCCTACAGTGAATAGAGACTGATTTCTAAGAAATAAAGGGGAAAAAAGAAACAGAAGAACACAGTTTAAATATTTATGAATGTCAAAAATTGAAAACTTGAGAGGGGGAGCACGGGAAGATTAGATGAACTCTAGAAAAGGCAAAGGAGTGGGAGGAGAAGGGAAGGGGCAGGAGGTAGCAATGAGGGTGTAATGAGACAAACATCATTACCTTAAGTACGTGTATGAAGACACAAATGGTGTGAATGTACTTTGTATACAACCAGAGATAAGAAAAATTGTGCTTTATATGTGTAATATGAATTGTAATACATTCTGCTGTCATATATAACAAATTAGAATAAGAAAATTGAAAACTATTTTCTTATATTTGATTTTGAAACCTGAAGTTTGATGATCAAGACAGTACCATTCTGAGACTTTCATAACAGCAGTAGCTAACAGTTACGGCACCTTCTATGTGCCATGCACTGTGCCAAATCCTCATTCTAACTTAAGCTTCACAACAAGGGGTTAGGGGTGGGTTAGGGGTAGTGTTATCTCCATTTTACAGATAATGAAACAGAGAAATACAGCACTACTTCAAAGCCTGGTTCTTGAACACTGCCCAGCTGATTCTTCCTGAACAGAAATGTTAAGCCACCAAAGGAGGGTTCTGTGTGATCAAAATTATCTTGTGTAGCCAGTTGTATTCAAGTGGAAGGATTATAGTGGTTAGAAAAAAAGGATTTGGAGTCAGACAGACCTGCATTTGAATCCTGGATCCACCCCTTATGAACTAAAAGAGCTAAGACAAATTGTTCAGCCCTCTTGAGTCTCGTCACCTTCAAAATTGGGGTAATGATACCTTCCTGCAGTATTATTATGAAAATTAAGAGCAAATCACAGTCACGAGAGCATAGGTGATAGCTATTAACATTATTATTATTATACAGCAGATCTTTTGAGATATTTTCATATACATTTCCACATCTCATAAATCTTTCTTGGTGACTTCTCAGCTTATAAAGAAAAGGGTTCCAGTGCTAAGTAAGATAATAAGCTCCAAAGTCAAGATTTCCTAAGAAAGAAATGATTTTTAAATTTCTTTTGGCTTTATTAGCATACAGAGAATTAGACTTGAATGTGTAAAATGTAAAGTTTCTTCTGTTGAGTAGGGAAGAGACTGCTCTGAAGCCTTTCTTGGCTGCCTTTCTATTTACACTAGGACGAGAACATATTATAGAGGAAGCAGGGGTTGGGGGGGAGAAGCAAAGCTGAAGGAAGTTAAAGAAGTCAGAGAGCAGAATCCTCGTACCAGCCCTTTCTCCCTAGGATTGGTAGCACCAGGAAGCACATCAAAAAAGCAAGCAGAAGGAAGCACTTTTCAAAACACCCAAAGAATTAGGAAATATCCAAAGGCATCAAGGTTCATGACCTACTTCCCTAGCATGGGCATAATGTGGGAGGCTTCAGGCCTCTGGGGGAAGTCTAGGAACTACGGAGGTTTTACTAAGTGAAGGCCAGTCAATGAGCCATAGTTGTGCTCCTGCTTCCCTGGAGCTTAGAGGTGACTAAAGACAGGCAGAAAAGTAAACAGAGGCACTGAAGAGGCCAAAGATCAACATAGGCCTAAGGTTACAGTTTAGCTTATGCACCAGAAACCAGTAGTAGAAAACATTGACACAGATGATGGGTGTTGGTATTGTCTCCTTATAAACTGTGACCATTCTGGTTCTGCCTCAATGACCACTGGGCCATAGAGCAATCCAAATCAGCAAGTGCAGAACAGAAATTAGCAAGGATCTGACAACTGTCTTCTCCATGGCTGAAAACTAGCCCTTCTTTCTAGGTGCATGGAAAAGCAAAACTCTTAAGGCTAAACATTTACCTGAGGCATCCAAGCAGGGATTGTAAAGATCAAACCACAGATTAGACTGACATTACAGGATTGAACCAAAATATGGTGTATTTTCCCCTGCTGCCTTAAGGGTTGGATTTCCTGGAGGTAGAACAGTTAGGACTTAGGACATAATAGAGTTCAGTTTCTTTGCACATCTTACCTCATGTAAGAACCTGTATTGATTGATTAGAAATCAGTGTATAATATACATTTACACCAAGGGCTGGTTACAACCCAGCTAAAATCAGAATATAAGGTTGTCTTGAGGGTAGGACCATGAGACTATGATAAAAAAGGAGGGAGGAGATAAGATTGTCATATAGAAGTGCAGAGAGAAAGAAAGAGTATTTGGTTTCTGACATTCAAAATAGGTGTTTTGAGTATGCAAAAGATAATAGACTTGAAAGTCAGGCATTTTTGAGAAAGAAAAATATTTCTAGAATTTAACACTTACTTTATCATGTCTAGAGACAGACCTGGAGTCCAATCATACAATTTTACTCTATGTCCAGGGTAAAGAGAAAAGGGCCAATCCTTTTGACGTGAGAATTTTTTTTTTTTTTCAGAATCTTGTCATGTCCTCCTTCAACAGGCTTTGAGCAGAGGCTAGGGACTATCTTTAAAAAAATATCCAGATAGGAATGAGAGGCCAAGAATATTCAAGCTAGTGTCACACATGTTTTGTACACAGGAAGACTGGGGGCCTTGGAAGAAACCTACAAAGTTGGTTCCCCAGGATGTGTAGGGATGGCATGAAGGCAGGAGCAGAGGGCAGGTGAATAGAGGAGTGTTAGTTAGGGGTACATGATGTTTATTAGGGATAAATGTAAGAAAAGCAGGGAGCAAGCAGGTCTGGGTAGAGGAAGAAGTTGAATTTTGATGCAGCCCACAAAGCCCTAGCTAAAGTGAGGGGAGCTGGGAGTAAGAGATGCCCATCAGCGCTGTGTCACAATCTATTGAACCACAGAACTTTCTTCCTCCACCATACTCAGTGATGGATGAGGGTAGCCTGCCACTGTTCCAGCCACTGCACATCTCAGGCCACGAGGATTCAAAGCCCTGCATAGATTTAAGGACCCCTATTTTTACACCTGAACCATACCTTATACTACTCCAAGACACTATCTTGGAGAGGAGCAAAAAAGTATTGAAGCATTTAGCATTTACCCAAGTTAACTGACCAGATAAAATTGCCTAAAGAGATTTTAAATAATTGGACCAAACTAAGGTTCCATATGTAGCCTAAAATTTGGCTTTTAATTTTCTGTTATCAAGCAAGCAAAGGGATTTTTCAGAAAGAAAACATCAGATAAGAGGTGTCAAGGGCACTACGTTTGCTTTGCACAATTGTGTGTAGTGTGAGGGACATTTTGCTCTTGTAACAGAAAATTAAACACCAAAAGGTCATCAAACAAGAATTTCAGACTCAGAAGACAAAATTGAGATTGGAGGAGGAGTCGGGATTGTGTTCTGAAAATTGCTAGGTTTGATTGGTAGACAATCAAATTGGTAGAATTTTTCATTCTGCTTACTTCTTATATGAAGTTCTGAAATATTAAGACCTTAGTTGCTTTTGGTGGACATAATAATTACATGTTAATATTTTTTCTCTCATTTGTGGAAACCGGAGAGAGAAAAAGAAATAAGTCGTGTTGCAGGGGGAATCTCATAAAATTAGAAGGGAGAACAGTAGAGTATAGGATGAGTACCAAAGGGAAAGAAAATAGGCTTGTGAGTTACTAGGAAATAAAATTGACCAAATTATGTTATGTGTATGTATGAATATGTCAAAATGAACCCCACTGTTACTCATAGTTGTAATGCACCAATAAAAAAAAACTTAAAAAATTAACGTTAAATAAAGCCCAATAATTTAGTAACCCACAAATCACTCTGATTTCCTTGCTATTGTGAAAACTTACCCAACAAAAACAATGAAAAAAATGGTTGTAGTTGATTTAGTTTCCTACAAACATCACAATACCAAAATCTTTGACAGCCAGAGACAGAGGAAAATTCAATCACACAAATCTCTTTATGGATAAATAAAAAAAAAGTGATACCACTGAAGCTCTGGGATCAGAAGATGGAGAAATATGAGAGGCAGGCCCTCTATGATCAGGAACCCCATGCACAGCTCAGAATCAATGGACAGAGCTTTCAAATGAGAGCATTCCAGACATTGCTGGGCTGTGCTATCCCTGGGGAAGGGAACTGAGACGACCAAGTTAGAGACTGAGACATTTCAGTCTTAATTGAACCAAGTTCTACCCTTTCCCTCTGTTCAAAATGATTATTTTCACTTAAGTCTAACTCTAAAAGAAGTTGTGGTTCCTTTGCTGAATCTTTTAATTCTGGAATGGAATGTAGGGGATAATTGTGAGATATTATCATACATACTTACAGATGGGCATACATATATCTTTCCAACCTCCTTAAAGAATCTTTGAGCCCCCTTTCCTTTCCCTGTGTTTGGGATCCCATCGGTTGTAAATAAGAATGATTTTTATGATAATAATAATAACAGCAACTAACATTTATTGAGCACTCACTGCATGCCAAGTGCTGTACTGATTTACAATCACATTGCTTTTAATTCTTCCAAGTCTTCATAATTCAGGCATTATTAGTATATTATGTTAAAGAATATGAGACTCAGGGAAATTAAAGAACTTTCCCAAAGTCACACATTTAGAATGTAATTAAGAGAGAACACAGAAAGGATTCTCAAATAAGGGAAAACGGCCAAAGACAGCTACATTGGCATACTCTCATCTTTGGAATTCTGTGGTGTTGTCTTATCCTGAGTTACCCAGAGAACAGAGCCCAAGGCAATGAACTTATTATGGCTCTTCTGTATCAATGGGAGCGCAGTTCTGGGTGTGAAGGACGGGAGAGCAAAGCAGAAAAGGGAGAGCCAATGTGAGACTCCATTATCAAGGTCAAAGCTACTGACACTACTCAAGTCCACAGGCTCATCCAACCAAGAAGTCACATAAACAGCATCTTAGCATCTCAAAAAACTCTGGCAAGAGGGACAAAAGGAGAAGAATAAATCGGCTGTCTCCTTTTGAGTTAATAAGGTTAAAATAACAGTCATGCCAGAAACTACCTTGTAGGTCTATTGGGCACACCCTGCCTAGCCATTCTTGGTTTGGTTTGTCCAATAGACACCCAAGCCAGAATATAATGCTGTCCATAACAAATCTACAAACAAACCTCCCCATGGAATCTGAACATTGGAACTATTACTAGAAGAAACCATATTACACATCATGATCCAACTTTCCACTAGCATAGAATGCTGACTTCATTATAATACAGGACTCCTGGGCTATAGTTCTTGCTCTCATATTAGACAGCTGTGTGACTTGTAGGAAATGAGTTAATCATTTTGTATTTGGTTTCCTAGTTTGTAAAAATAGCCATTGAACTCAGTTCAGGGGACATTGGCAACTAATGTAATGAATACATGGAATACAGGTAATGTACAAGGAACCACAGGACAGGTGAGGGTGTCCTCATTTTGTTAATGAGGAACTAGGACAGAAGTGCCACATCTTCCCCCAAAAGTTGTGGAGTTAATAAACTGCTGAGGCTGTGATTTAAGCCTATTTCATCCAACCTTCAAGTCCTTTCTATTTCTTTGTTTTTTGAAAACAGATTTTGAATTCTACACACAGTATGAATATTACTTGTAAAAATTAAAATGTTTCTGAAAAAGCCAATGTCTCCTTGGAATATTGTCCCTGCCTGACAAAACTTCTCTTGTCACAATATGTATCTGCTTATCATCTTAGTGTACATTCTTCCAGAGTCCCCATGTTTACACACTATACATGTAACCGTAGAAAGCAAAAAAATATCATTTATAAAAGTATATGTTTTTATCTATGAAGAATGATTGTATCACTCTGAAAATATCTTTATGCAGCCTGCTTTTTGATTTAACAATAGATCTTGACAACCCAGCTATATTAGTACATAGAGAATGATCTCATTCCCTGTAGCTGTTGAAGAGTATTTTGCAGAATAGACCTATCAGTTTATTGAGTCACTTCTCTGGTGATGGATATTCAATTCATTTGCCTACCTTTCTATTCCAAAATTGTGCTCTGTTCCCAATTTCCATAGATGAGTCCTATAACCTCTTTTAGCTCACAAATTCTATGGCATGAAGAAAATGAAATGGGTATAAGTTTGAAGACATAATAATTCACTCCAAACAACTCATTTATTAGGCAGTGAAACAGCACCAAATTGTGAAACATATATGTTACACAGCCCAAGAGACTAAACAAAAGGATTCAAACAGGCCCAGGCAGGATAAATAGCTCTCTGGTAACTAGAGACAACCCAGAGTCTAGTTTATGTTCACTCAAGTATGTGACTCAAGGCTTTGTGTGGTTATTCCTGATTATAGCAATTTATTCTATAATGGTTATTGAGGTTTAACATGGCACCTTGCTATGTGATGGAGACTACACATATTATATTCTTTAGTGCTAATGATATCCTTTAGAGCAGATATTATCTCTTTTTTTATTGCTGAAGCACAGAGGGTAAGTAATTTTGCTCAAGGTCACAAAATAGTGATAGGACCAAGGTTCAAAACCATGTTGTCTGACAGCAAAAATTCTGCCTTCTTTCCACATCTATCATCAGTTTCTTTTAAGCTAATTCAGAAGGACTTGATGATAAAGAAAAGATTCTTACCCGAGGTAAAAACTGTCAAGTCCCCTGTTTACTTCTTCAGCTCACCTCTGGCTCCCTTTCCTGGCCTACATCTGGCCCTCGATTACCTACAATTCCCTGATAACACCTTGCTAAGAACTTTGGCACATACTGTTTTCTTTTTCAGGAAAACTTGTCTATTCTTTGAACAGTAAGCAGCTCTTACTCCTCTTTCAACCATCACTTCCTCCAGGAAGCCTTTGCTGTACCACCCCCCACCCTCACACCTGAACAAGACTGGGTGAGGGACCTGCTATGTCTTCCCAGAGTGCCTTCTGTTTACCTTTCTTAAAACACTTGGTGTAATGAATTGTAAATATTTGTTATTTGTCTGGTTCCCTATGCTACACATTAAGCTTCTGGAGAAGAGGAACGATAATTTACTCATTATTATGTCTCTAGCCCCAGCATAGTGTCTAATACACCATGGGCATTTGAATAAATAAATCGTAGAGTAACGGCAAAAATGAACCTGGCAGTGGACGCGAGATCCATACATGCTTCTTGCCGCAAGAAGTCACCTAGTCACCCCATTGCCAGCTTGATTGCATCTCTAACCCCTCACTTACTGAGATTGCAGGGATTTTTCTCTGCATGATAAAAGAGGCAGAACATGGCAGATGGGGTTAGGAAAACTGATGTTAAGAAAGCCTGAAAACTTCAGGGAGAGTCTATAAAGACACCACAGCCTTTTTTAAAAGTGAAGTCCACATTTCTTTTGTCTATAAGAGATGAAGTATTTCTCTTTTCCCCTTAAAGCTATAGAATAAAATACTAAGCAAAAAGAGGAATCTGACTTTTCTTTTGGAGGAAAAAATAGGTTGATTATAGAAGAAAAATAATGGAAATATCCTGGGAAATGTCAAGGAAAATGTATCATTCCATAGTTTTAAAGAGCAAAAAATCAAGATTCAAACCAGAATGTGCAAAACAAAAACAGATTTTGCAGATAATAAATGGCACTACCGTACCCATCTTTCTCTTTTCAGTTACAGATCATTTGATGGAAAGAATCTGTTTATTTCAAGTTTGCCAACATAGTTTTTGTTTTGACAGTTCAAGGTATGCATCAGCCCTTCTCCTAATGGCCTTTAAGATGTAGAAATGTGGTATTCTAGACAGTGTTTCAAAATGTTCATGAAGCTGGAACATGCAATCTGCATTTACTAAATATCAGAAAGAATAAAATAGAAAATGGCCTCAGAAGTAAATGAGCATACACTCCAAAAAGGGCTGCCATCTTCCATCTGATTATCCAGTTACTATCAAAAATAACAGTAATAATCATAGCTGCTATTTACTGGGTGTTGGGCATTCACTATGTGCCAGGCACTGTGCTAGATTCTGACTATGTAGTAGAAAGCAAAACAGGTATGCCTTGCCCCTGGAGAGCTAGATATTAAATGGCAATTGTAAGATTTGTACACACTTACAAAGGTTATAGGAAGAGAGGGATCTAAAGAAAGAATAACAGGGGACATTAGGTAGCCAGGGCAGCCCTCTTTGAGGAAGTAATGTTTAAACTGGGGCCAGAGAATAATAAAGAGGCAGCCAGGTGAATAGTGGAAGGAAAAGATTTCTAGGCAGAAGACACAGAATTTGTAAACATTCTGACCCCGCAAAGAGCTTGGCCCTTTCAAGGAAAGAAGGCCTGCCTATCAGTTGTTTTCAGATCCATTCCTGTCCCTGGCATGCTGTTATCAAAGGGGCCTGCTTCTGCATTTGTCAGGCCATCTTGTCAGGTGACCCTGTTGGTTGGACAATGGAAAGTACTGATAGGAGACTGGAGGGTGGACAAAAAGAACTAGAATATTTCTCCAGTTTCCTTTCTGTCTTAGGAGAGCCTATTTAGCAGTGGTGATTACTCCTCTGTAGCTTAGAAATTTGGGGCTCTGGAGGAAGCATGGTGACAGCTCTGGGGAGTCACCATTACAGTTTAATGATAACTTCAGTTATCACAGGGGTATGGTTATGATTAAAATTGACCTGGTCTCTTCTTTATAGAAAGACTTAGTTTATAAGAAACAGAGAGGTTAACAAATTACAGCATTCACACATAAAAGCACCATTTCATTTTCCCATTAAAAGAGCTTTTTAAAAAAATCACTGTGACCCATTTCTGAAACAGCTTGTGAAGCTATCAAGGTTTTGGTCAGGACATCAAAGTTTTTAACAGTGACTCACAAGATCAGAAATCCACATGGAAGCAGCTGCCTGACTTTTTTTTTTCCTATTTAATGGCAAACAATTGTAAATAAAGAAGTCCACTCAGGGCATAGGAAACCTGCACATGCCCTACACTGAGCTGATCGTATGTTACTTATAGATCTATAATAATAGTTACCATTAATTGGGTACTAATTCTATTCCAATCTCCATACTAGATAATTTACATATAATACTAAATATTCAAAGTGGATTAAAATTACCTACACCATTGTTAATTGTTATCATTCTATAGAAAAGAAATAGATTTGGGATACTATGAACCCTGATTAAGTTCAAAGAGATGGTAATTGATACAAATTCACATGTCTGGCTTTAAAATCCACCATAAGATGCCACATTTGTTTTTCATCAATAATCTCATTATTATGAGATCAGTTTTGTGGTGGAATTCGGTGTTATAAAACTATGATTTGAATTATATTCAGCTTTAAATATTATCAGTAATTGAGCCAAGACCGATAATATGTGACTGGTGGTAATGAGGTAGGAAAAAAAGAAGGCTGTTAGATCATGTTAGACTACACATTTATTGGAGAAGCAAAATAGCTTTTCAAAAATTATTTTATCATTATTGTTTTTGAAATAAAAATTTCAAATATATTGCACTGGTGGTCCCCAGTCAGTATTGGAAGCCAAGGATCCATATTCTTTGAGTTGCATGATCAAGCATTCTTTATCACAAAAGGTACTTTGGAGGATATTTGATACTAACTCTAGCTAAGTTCAATAGTTCTCTAGAATACTCTGCAAAAAAAAAAAATGTCTTCTGGGGCAAATCAGCACCTTGATGTCTGCCATGACTTTGGGAGTGTGATGGATGCATGGGATACTTCCTTCTTGCCAACCCTGCCACAGCAACCCATTGCTAATACTGCAAAATGCCTTAATGCTTTGAGCTTCCATCTTCTATTGGATTTCCCAGGCTTGCTCTTTAAACCTTTACAAAGCAAGTCATTATGATTCGTGATCCTGGATGTATGGTTAGGGGGAAAAGCTTGCTCCTTTTCTTCTTTTTATTCTTGAAATATAAGATAGGAAGAAGAAGAGAGAGTTTGATCTTATATGCTGATAAAGCACACACAGGATGAATGGCCTACCACACACACTAGACCTGAAGGGATATTTATTCAGAGAAGCTGACTGACAGGAAGAGGATCAGGTGTTGTTCCTCCATTACCTATCATACTCTGGGACAGTGAACTAACAAGAGTTTGCAGTTCATACTCTGTGGGCTAATAAGCCGCTCGATTGGGAAGCACCAACATCTCTTTGGGTACAATGGGGGTCTGAGGTCCAAGTCTTGTTGTGTTATTCCTCTTCTGCTATCTCAGAATCAGGTGGGCCTTACCAGATCTTCCCTGCCATTAACAGAGCTGGGGCTCCAGTCTTGCAGTTTCAGGTGTATGATCTGTGGAACCTTGGCCTCCAGTCCTGTTCTTCCACTTTGGTATTCTCTCAGAATCTTTGCCAAAGGGTCCCACCCTGCAGGAAGCCAACCCTCTGGGAGGTCTGCCAGGGGGTAGTTTCAGATAAATTAACCCTTACTTCTCATGTAGCACAAACCTGAAGACCTCTGAGGACCAGCTAGAATTGAGAATGTGTTAAAATGTGTTTGGTGGGTCTCTGCCAACACAGCATCTGTCTTGGCCCATGATACTTGTTAGCCTGTCTATCAAAACTCAATCAAATCAAAAGCCTTCACGGCAGAGCTCAGATTCATTCTCCCCAATGCATTTCCTGCCTTAATTCTCATTAGTTTCATTGTATGCAAATATAATTCTTTTAATAGTGCCTTTAATTTCTTTTCTCCAATGGTTTTTCTTCCATGCTACCTCAGTCACTCATTCTGATGTGATATTGCAATTCTGCTATTGATTACCAACAATTGCCACTCCTTTTTCATAATCTCAAGTCCACTTCCCTACCTCTTATCTTTTCCATCTAATGTTCAACTTCAATAATCCTTTGACTGCATCAGAACTTCCATTGGTCATAGTATCTGTCCTGTACCTCACAATCCCACCGTTTCACTTCTCTTGATCATCATTTTGGTGCATGGACTCTTAATTCCTTTGCCTCTCTCTCACTTTGCATTAACTTGCCAAAACCCAACCTACTCTGCACAGCATCTGACTGAAGGGAAGCACCCTTCTATCTGATTATTCCCACTCCAAATTCATGACTATAAACATCAAATGGCCTCACTGTTACCTGGCAAACTCACTGTGTTTCCCTGGTCCATTTGCCATTCTGCTTTCCTGAAACTCTTTCCCATCTTTTCCTTTCTCCTCAGACCCTCAGAAAACCTTCTTCCCCATCATTGTCTTCAGATGATTACTTTCCTTGCTAATTCTTAAGAAAATGAGGTGCTTTGAGTGTACTTCTTCAACATACTTCATAGCAACACCTGAACCCACATTTACTGCCTGTTATGACACCTCCAGGTACATATCAATCCCAGTCCCTTTCACAAATGCAAAGACATTGTTCTGGTAGATCATTTTTCCTTCTCCTATTGCACTAATTTTTTTCTTCCTCACTGCACTGTTCCCATACATCCCTAAACATTATATTATTTATCCATCAAAAATAAAAACAGGCCTGTGATTTCAGCTACTTGGGGGTCCAAGGCAAGAGAAGACAAGTTCAAGGCCAACTTTTACCAACTTAGAAAGACTCCATCTCAAAATAATAAATAAAAAGAGCTGGGAGATAGTTCAGTGGTGGAACATTTGCCTAACATGCACAAGGCCCTGGGTTCAATCTTCAGCACCAAATAAACAAACAAACAAAACCCACCTCTTTTGAACCCAGTCACTTGCAGCTACTGTCCCATTTCCTTGTTATGTTTAGCAACAAAATTCCTCAAAGGAGTTTTCTTTACTTGCTCTCTGCAATATGCATCCTTGCTTTCTGTCTTATAACCACTGCAGTCAGGCTTTTGTCCCCATGATTCCACTGGCGCTGCCTTTATCAACTTCACTGGTGACTTTGACATCATTAAATTCAGAGGTCAATTCTCAGGAGCATTTGGCGGGTGGCTCTTACTCCTCTCCCTGATACATCTTCCTCACTTAATGTCTACGACACCACCCACTCTTGATTGTCTTCATACCTCACTGGTCATTTTTTATTTTCTTACTGGTTCCATCTTTTCTCCCAGATTTCTTAACACTTAAGTCCCCAGGGCTCTGTCTTTGGACTTCTTCTCTTTTCTCTCTACACTTGCTCCCTTGGTGATCTCATCTAGTTTCTAGACTCTTGGTTCAGATTTCACCCATATCCCAGGGCTGGATTTCTTCTTAAGGAATACTTATTCTAGGTGTCCACTCTGTCTTCCCATGAAGGTGAATTGTGACTTGAGTGTTTCCTAGCCTGGTGAAAACTCTGGTAATTCTTGAGTTTATTCTCTAATAGTTGGTGTTGCTAGATAAAGTATAGTTTGGACATATTATCAATAAGTTGGGGTTGCAATAGTAGTTATCTATAAAGTTGTGAAGATTAAATGATATTTTAAAAAACATAAAAAGAACTTAATGGAGTAACTGACGTATAATAGATTCTTAATATATTTCTATCTTTACTATCATCTCTCTTGTCTAATTGCTCTTAGTTATAGAACACAAAGCAAGTGATGACCATCTGTCACTGCATATAATAGGGATGCTTATAGAATTTCACCATTAAGGGCTCAGTGGTAGAGGGCATGCTTGGCATATGCAGGGTCCTGGGTTTGATCCCCAGCACTGCAAAGAAAAAAAAAAAAAAGAAGAATTTCACTGCTAAGCATGGTATCAGCAGTTAGTTTGAGGATGAAATTTTTTAAAAAATAGGTTACAAAATGTTTTATGTCAGGTATAGTGGTCCATGCCTGTAATCTCAGTGGTTCAGGAGGATCACAAGTCAAAAGCCAGTCTCAGCAACTTAGTGAGAGCCTGTCTCAAAATAAAAGATAAAAAAAGGGTAAGGGATGTAGCTCGGTGGTAAAGCACCCTTAGGTTAAATCTACAGTACCCCACCCCAAAAAGGAAATATTTTATGTATCTATATATAATCATATTATTAAGGTTTTGATTTAGAATACGTACATGATGTCAAACATCTTTACTAACCTATTGAGATAGTCATGACATTTCTCCTTTAACTATTATATCAGTAGTTTCTAATATAGAAAAATTATATTATTTAGGCAATGAATATCTGAATGGCATATTTAGAATTAAAAATCTTTTTTTAAATATGCTTATCAAAAAATCTCATTTTCCATACATTCCCTTTTAAAATAACTAGTAAGTTCTCATAATATGTGATTCATGATCTGGCCTAATTTATGATGCATTTGGGAAATTTCAGAGCTACAAAGCTGCTTCATCCATGTGAAAAATATCAAGTTACCCCAAAGTTAATCTGAAAGAAGAGCTTTTTCAGAAGCAGGACTTTGGACGTTCTGACTCTCCAGAACCACAGAACTGGCTCAGAGTTCATCCGTATCCCCAGTGTTTCATAAATCCTTCCACCGTGAGCAGACCTTTCCTCCTTGGCAGCTTTGCCTCCGTTTCATGTTGTCCACTTTCCAACTCAGACTCCAGGGACAATCACCCTGGCTGATGGAAGAAGCTTTAATGCTAACAGGATTGCCATTTGTTATAAATAGAAGATATTAAAATTTCTTCTTGTTTATTTGGATTTTGAAGCAATGGACCCTAAAAGAAGCAGCTCAATACCATTTTCACCAACTTCCAGTTCTTAGTCTGATAAAAGAAACCCTACCCAAATTAGTGAATTTATTTATACAGAAAGTTATATAAAAATATAACAATCAAATCATATTATTAAACTTTTCATAAGCCACTTTTTTCTAAAAAAGAGTAAATAACATGAAATTGGAACTATCTCAGGAAATTTTTAATCCTCTAATGATTTGAAACGGGTTCTTTCAGTTCATGTCTAGTTTAACTTCCATGTATAAATTGGCCTTTTATATTTTTGATCACATTTTTTATTTATGCTATGATAAATAAATTTTTTATTTATGCTATGAATACAAACATTTCCCAGCATCCTTGGATTAGGGCTGTTTTTCCAGTTCTGGAATCAAATCCAGAGCTGGAATCCAATCCAGGGCCTTGTACATGCTAGGTAAGTGCTTTGCCCCAGCTCAGGATTGCAAAGGTTATTCTTTTTTTTTTTTTTCATAGATTCCCTTACATGTATGAGTTTTTCCACCTGTATGCAGTAGGTGGTTGCTCTCTCTTTGTGTATACTTTCTTTGTTCTTTAAATGTACATCCCAGGATGCAAGTCTATCACTTTTCCATATTGTTGTACCATATTCCAAACCTGTTAGGGTATAACTCTGAGGGTCAGTATATTTTTTCACCAAGAACCCCATGTCCTGTGACTATTACTACTAACTGCCAGGGGCATTGCCTGTAGCCAACAGTGTTTTCTCCTCATTCCTGTCCCTAGACAATCTAAAAGCTACACTCCAGAAAGCAGTAATAAAAGCTGGGTGGTTTATTGGCTTGTATATCTGCTCTGGAGTGTTCTCTAGTGCCACATATCTGGGCCAGTTATTTTCAAACACACATTTGTTAAGGCAGTTTAAGGCTATCTTCAAATACCATGTTACACCGTAGCCTAAAAAGTAAACTGGATGAAAGGTTATTCTGGTACCTCGGAGCCCCTTATCCTCTGCTCCTGTGCCTGGAACGGCACTCAAGGGTGGTGGTAGAAGCTTAAGAATGAAGTCTGCAGGTACAGTCACAACTGGTAGAGCTCAGGTTAAAGGGCTCTGTTAATTTATTTTGTTTGGCTTGTGTGGATTTGTCCTTCACTCTTGTTTCCCCAACAATTTTATTTTCAAAATACAGTTAATTCTTCCAGATGGCTTGATCTTTACCTCCAAACTTCTGAATATTATGTGTTTGCTGCCATTTTGGATTTTCTCGTATTAGATGTTGTTTTAATTTGAAACTGGAATGTCTCCCAAAGTTTTGTGTGTTGAAGATTTGGCTCCCAAGGCAGCAATGTTCAGAGATGAAGCTTTTAGGGAGTGATTGGTTCAGGAAGGTCTATCCTCATCAATGGATCAATTCATTATAGCTGAATGAACTACTGGAAGGTGATAGAAACTCGAAGAAGTGGGACCTCGCTGAAGGGAGAGAGGACATGCCCTTGTGGCCCCTATCTTGCCCCCAGCCCCTTTACCCACTCCTCCACCCCACCTCACCCCTATGACCATTTTCTCCCCACTCTTCTTTTTGGCTGCCAGGAGTTGAGCAGCTTTGCTCCA
Source organism: Spermophilus citellus (assembly GCF_964194105.1). Lineage (NCBI taxonomy): Eukaryota > Metazoa > Chordata > Mammalia > Rodentia > Sciuridae > Spermophilus > Spermophilus citellus. Next base: position 89,698,131 of record NC_138197.1, on the reverse strand, counting down.
CCTCACCTTCTCCGTCGTGATGGTCTTCCTTACCTAGGCCCATAGCAATGGGCCAAAACAACTGTGGATTGAAACCTCTGAAACCATGAGACAAAATAAATCTTTTCTCCTTTAAATTGTTTTTCTCAGGTATTTTGTCCCAGCAACAGGAAACTGACACAGACATTATCTACTGACTTCCTACCACAGAAGTTAAAGATTAAGCTCTTTTCCTTTTCTTCTGCAAGTCTTTTCCTCCTTCACTATCTTCAGAGTATAACCAAATTAAAATTTTTAGCTGGGTACAGTGGTACACTCCTGTAACCTCAGCTACTCAGGAGGCTGAGGCAGGAGGATGACAACTGTAAGGCCAGCCTGGGTAACTTAGCAAAACCCTGTCCCAAAGAAAAATTGAAAAGGATTGGGGATGTAGTTCAGAGGTAGAGTACCCCTGAATTCAATTCCCAGAACTACCAAAAAAGGTTTTGTTTTTTAACCAAAATTTAGGGTACCCCTTGTTTTGACAATGTAAATATTGCTATCTTCTAAGTAAGTCAAGTAGTATATTATTAGTTTTGGTAAAACTTTTGATCTTTCTGAAAGTTAATACATGTCTTATAAATTCACTTGCTTAGTGTTTTTTGTGCCTTCATTTTTTCCCACATACTCAAACATCTGTTACGCACTCGAATATATAATTTTTCAAGTGCTCAAACATGTCAGAAAATATCAGTTCCATTCAAGCTCTCCCTCCACTGACTTACCTGCTGTCCAGGTCTGTGACACAGCTGATGTCATGGGTTTCTGACCTTTCAGATGGGATTCCTGTGTCCCTGGACGCCAGGGTTTTCTTACTTTGGGGTTACTTCCTGTTTTTGCTAAAGCACATGCTCTGATCAGCCTCTTGAAAAATGATGCATGGAAGGTAAATATGGAATCTTCACTATCTGGAAATGCTTTATTAAGCCATCACACCAGATGAATATAGAATTTTAGTGTGAAAATAAATTTTGATCAGAAATGTTAAGATATTCTTCTCTTTTCTAGCTTTATGCCTTCATAAGGAAGCACACTGCTGTTTCTTTTTACATCCTTGCAGTGGGTGCATAGTTGGCCCTTTCAATCCAAAAACTCAAGTTCTTTCAATTCCGAGAAATTTAATTGTAGTCTATATTTGAGTAAGACATTTTTGAAGAATTAATTTTAAAAAAGTATTAATGGAATGCCACAGAGGAACATTGAACCAAGGACACATTAGAGAATAGATTAAATTATCTATAGGTAATAACAATGATGGGTCAACACGTTAAACTATTATTCAAACTTCAAATGTTTGAACTATTTAGTTTTTGAAAAGAATCCATCTGTGGATTATATACTGTTCTATTAGGGAACAGCTAATAGAACAGCTCTCTCTTGGGCTATTTTTTTTGTGTGAAGAAAGAATATCCACTAGAGTAATACTTCTGCCTCTCATCTCATTTTTTACCAGTTTCTTCCGCAGGAAGAAAACTGAATATGTGATGGGTGAATCTTATGAGAAGAAACATCATGCTGAGCTTTGCACACTCTGCCATCTCTGTTTCTATACAGCCCGTCTATAAGAGGCGTACATGTCATTTAGTACTTAGGAACTTCTCTCTGTGGGGAGGTCTGCAGTTGTTCATCCTGCTGTGACTGGATGTATATGTTGTCTAATTAAGGAGAAGTTCATTGTAACTATATACCCTAATTGTGTTTTCCAATGTATGTTCAATAATAAAAAATAGTATCTGATTTTCATCTAAGTGACCTTTATATCTTCCTCTCAAGTGGTTCTGATATCAGGAAAGAAAATGAAGTATTATTATTCTTTAAACTCCCAGTATATATGTTATCATGCATAACATGCATTTATGCATATGTATGTGTGTGTGTTTCAAAGTATATTTATTACATGATTTCTAAAACTACCATATATTATTCCCAAAATAACTGAGAACAGTAAACCTCACACTTCCCAGCATGAACACAACCTTGTTGAGTGTCCCTGAGAAAGCTAGAAGTGACCTTTTTCATTAATAACATAGGGAACATCTGAAGAGATTCTCACTGTGATGAATTCCCCCAGGATTCAGTTTAATGAAGACATCCGCCTCAATGCATTTGTGTGACAGTCACATATTTCTAGAACAATAGCTGAGTCTCTGCTATTAATCCAAACAGTCCCAGATCTACCCGCTTTTTGAAATCTCATGTTTGTTAAAAGGGTTTATGATCCCTTTACCTTTACAGTGTGACAAACTTTCCTTTATAATAAATATACAGATAGTCCTAGACCTTGCAGATATACTATATGACCACCAAAAGATGGAAAAAATGATATCACGTTTTTTCTTCTTACCTAAAATATTTTTATTCATCCATTTACTTTCTCTAAAAACTTTATAGAGTTTTTTAGCATGTCTCTTTGTGTAGAAATTTTAGTGGTTGCTCTAGATATGACATTGTACATATGGAATGCATCACAGCCTTCTCATGTCAAGATTTCACCAGTTTGAGTAAAGTATAAAATTTCACCTCCTGTGTTAGTCAGTTTTTTGTCACCTGATAGTAACAACTTAGAGGAGGAAAAGTTCATTTGGACTCACGGGTTCAGAGGTTCGGTCCACAGTCACAGCCTCCACTGTTCTGAGCCTGAGATGAGGCAGAAAATCATGGCACAAGTGTGTAGAGGAGCAAAGCTGCTCAGTCCATGGCAGCCAGGAAGAAGAGAGCAATCTAGGCACTAGGGACAAAAATATAAACCCCAAAGTCATGCTTCTAGTGACCTACTTCCTCCTGCCACACCCTACCTGCCTACAGTTATCACCTAGTACAATAGTCCTTTTCGATTATCAATCCATCAAATTAATCCACTGACTAGGCTACCGCTTTCAAAATCTAACCATGCGTTTTCAGGAGACACCTCATATCCAAACCATAACCCTTCCACTTTATCTTCTCCTCTTTATAGTGTAATGATTATCTTCAAATTTATGCTACCGTAAATATCTCCACGATATACATTTAAAAAAACCACACCATATGAGGTTAAAATTCTGCTTCAATCATCTAACACAACTCTGAACACACAAAAGAAAGGATGATTTATTCACCCATATTTTTACTGTTTACATGGTTGTTTATTCTTGCTGTTCCAGTTTTCTTTCATTTATTGCTTGAAGGATTTTAAATTTCATTAAGTCTGCTGGAACAAAGTCTCCTAGCTTTTTCTCCATCTGGGTATGTTTTCACTTATTTTCCCTAGGATATTTTCACTTATATGGGATTCTGGATCGACGGTTCTTTTCCTTTGTCACTTGAGCAATGTTTTGTCACTTCCTTCCGGTTTCTGATGAGAAATCTATTGTCATTTGAATCATTGGTCTTCTGAAGATGGTGCTTTGCTTTCTTTGCTTGAACCTGTCTAACAAGTGATCCTGATGTCTCTGGGCATGCACTGCTTTCACTTTACCCCAATGGAGATTGACTTACCTTATTAAATCTGCAATTTTGTGTCTTTCAAAACCATCTTCGTGAAGTTTTTAGCCGTTATTTGTTTGAATGCCTTTTCTTCCCCACCCTCCTTCTCCTCTCCTGGAAATTCTATGCTATGAATGTTAAACCTGTTATATTGAATCCCAGATGCATAAGGCTCTGTTTATTTCTTTTCATTCAATTTTCTCTTTGTTGTTCAAGTTAGGTCATTTCTATTTTTTCTAGCTTCAAGTTCTCTGACTTTCTCCCATGTGTTATTCATTCTGCTATTGATTCCATCCAGTGAGAGTTTTTTTTTTAATTATATTTTAAATATATTTTTATTTTCAATTGACACATAGTAATTGCACGCATCAGCAAGATAACTTCGATGCATGTATACAATGTACAATGATGAGATCAGAATAATAGGCATATTTATCACTTCAGATATTATTTATTTGTGTATCAGGAATATTTAGTCTTCTCTACTATTTTGAAATATTCAATTTATTATCCTCAATCATAGTTATTCTACTGTGCTATAAAACATTAGAAGATATTTCTCCTGTCTTAATGCACCCCGTACCTGTTAAGCATCTGCTTTTCAGGCCCCTTCCTTACCTCCCCAGGCTCTGATAACCACTATTCTATTCTTTACTTCTTTGTGAACAACTTTTTAGCTTCCACATTTGCAGTATTTCTGTAACTGATTTGTTTCACTTATCCTAATGTCCTCCAGTTCCACCCATGTTGCTGTGTATGACAGATTTCATTCTTTTATATGGCTGAATAACACTCCATTGTGTATGTAATACATTTTCTTTATCCATTCATCCACCAGTGGACACTTAGTTTGATTCATATCTTGGCTATTGTGATCAGTGCTGCAAAAAACATGGGGGTGAAAACTTCTCTTTGAGGTGTCAATTTCAGTTCCTTTGGAGACATACTAGCAGAATTGTGGGATCATGTGGTGGTTTGGCTTCTAGTTTTTCAAGGAACCTCCTTCCACATTGTTCAGGAATGGCTATGCTAATTTACATTCCCGTTAACAGTGTATGTCAGAGTCCCCCTTTCTCTAAATCTTCACCAGCATTTATTATTTTTTGTCTTTTTGGTGATGTGCCATCTCATGGTGATTTTGACTTGCATTTCCTTCATGATTAGTAATATTAAGCTTTTTTTTTTTCCATTTATTTAGTGGCCATTTGTATTTCCTCTTTTGAGAAATGTCTGTTGAGGTCATTTGCCCATTCTTTAAAAAATATTTTTTTAGTTGTAGATGGACACAATATTCTTTATTTTATTTATTTATTTACTTATTTATTTATTTTAAATTATTTTATTGTTGGTTGTTCAAAACATTACATAGTTCTTAATATACCATATTTCACAGATTGATTCAAGTGGGTTATGAACTCCCATTTTTACCCCGTATACAGATTGCTGTGTCACATCAGTTACATTTCCATTGATTTACAAATTGCCTTTCTAGTGACTGATGTATTCTGCTGTCTATCCCATTCTCCACTGTCCCCCCTCCCCTCTCCTCCCCTCCCCTCCCCTTCTCTCTCTCCATCCCCTCTACTATAAATCGTTTCTTCCACTTATATAATTTTTCTCCTACACCTCCTTTCCTCTTATATGTAATTGTGTATAACCCTGAGGCTCACCTTCCAATTCCATGCAATTTCCCTTAACTCTCCCTTTCCCTCCCGCCTATCATCCCTGTTTAATGTTAATCTTCTTCTCCAGCTCTTCATCTCTACTCTGTCCTTGGTTACTCCCCTTATATCAAAGAAGACATTTGACATTTGTTTTTTAAGGATTGGCTAGCTTCACTTAGCATAATCTGCTCTAATGCCATCCATTTCCCTCCAAATTCTATGATTTTGTCATTTCTTAATGCAGAGTAATACTCCATTGTGTATAAATGCCACATTTTTAATCCATTCATCTATTGAAGGGCTTCTAGGTTGGTTCCACAATCTTGCTATCGTGAATTGTGCTGCTATGAACATCGATATAGCAGTGTCCCTGTAGCATGCTCTTGTTAGGTCTTTAGGGAATAGACCGAGAAGGGGAATAGCTGGATCAAATGGTGGTTCCATTCCCAGCTTTCCAAGAAATCTCCATACTGCTTTCCAAATTGGCTGCACCATTTTGCAGTCCCACCAACAATGAACAAGTGTACCCATTTCCCCGCATCCTCGCCAGCACTTGTTGTTGTTGGACTTCTTAATGGCTGCCAATCTTACTGGAGTGAGATGGTATCTTAGGGTGGTTTTGATTTGCATTTCTCTGACTGCTAGCAATGTTGAGCATTTTTTCATGTACTTGTTGATTGATTGTATGTCCTCCTCTGAGAAGTGTCTGTTCAGGTCCTTGGCCCATTTGTTGATTGGGTTATTTGTTATCTTATTGTCTAATTTTTTGAGTTCTTTGTATACTCTGGATATTAGGGCTCTATCTGAAGTGTGTGGGGTAAAGATTTGTTCCCAGGATGTAGGCTCCCCGTTTATCTCTCTTATTGTTTCTTTTGTTGAGAAAAAACTTTTTAGTTTGAGTAAGTCCCATTTGTTGATTCTGGTTGTTAACTCTTGCGCTATGGGTGTCCTATTGAGGAATTTGGAGCCTGACCCCACAGTATGTAGATCATAGCCGACTTTTTCTTCTATCAGACGCCGTGTCTCTGATTTAATATCGAGCTCCTTGATCCATTTTGAGTTAACTTTTGTGCATGGCGAGAGAAAGGGATTCAGTTTCATTTTGATGCAAATGGATTTCCAGTTTTCCCAGCACCATTTGTTGAAGGTGCTATCCTTCCTCCATTGCATGCTTTTAGCCCCTTTATCAAATATAAGATAGTTGTAGTTTTGCGGATTGGTTACTGTGTCTTCTATTCTGTACCATTGGTCCACTCGCCTGTTTTGGTACCAGTACCATGCTGTTTTTGTTACTATTGCTCTGTAGTATAGTTTGAAGTCTGGTATTGCTATACCGCCTGATTCACACTTCCTGCTTAGCATTGTTTTTGCTATTCTGGGTCTTTTATTATTCCATATAAATTTCATGATTGTTTTATCTATTTCTACAAGAAATGCTGTTGGGATTTTGATTGGGATAGCATTGAACTTATAGAGAATTTTTGGTAATATCGCCATTTTGATGATGTTAGTTCTGCCTATCCATGGACAGGGTATATTTTTCCATCTTCTGAGGTCTTCTTCTATGTCTCTTTTTAGGGTTCTGTAGTTTTCATTGTATAGGTCTTTCACCTCTTTTGTTAGGTTGATTCCCAGGTATTTTATTTTTGGGGGGGATATTGTGAATGGAGTAGTTGTCCTCATTTCCGTTTCAGAGGATTTGTCGCTGATATACAGGAATGCATTTGATTTATGCGTGTTGATTTTATATCCTGCCACTTTGCTAAATTCATTTATTAACTCTAATAGTTTCTTTGTAGACCCTTTTGGGTCTGTTAGGTATAGAATCATATCGTCTGCAAATAGTGATAATTTAAGTTCTTCTTTTCCTATTTTTATGCCTTTAATTTCTTTCGTCTGTCTAATTGCTCTGGCCAGTGTTTCGAGGACTATGTTGAACAGAAGTGGTGAGAGAGGGCATCCCTGTCTTGTACCAGATCTTAGAGGGAATGCCTTCAATTTTTCTCCATTCAGAATGATGCTGGCCTGTGGCTTATCATAGATTGCTTTAACAATGTTGAGGTATGATCCTGTTATCCCTAATTTTTCTAGAGTTTTGAACATAAAGGGATGCTGTACTTTGTCGAATGCTTTTTCTGCATCTATCGAGATGATCATATGGTTCTTATTTTTAAGTCTATTGATGTGGTGAATAACATTTATTGATTTCCGTATATTGAACCAGCCTTGCATCCCAGGGATGAATCCTATTGATCATGGTGTATAATTTAAAAATATGGAACGCTTCATGAATTTGCGTGTCATCCTTGCGCAGGGGCCATGCTAATCTTCTCTGTATCGTTCCAATTTTAGTATATGTGCTGCCGAAGCGAGCACTATTTTATTTATTTATTTTTATGTGGTGCTGAGGATGGAACCCAGTGACTCGTGCATGGGAGACAAGTGCTCTACCACTGAGCCACAACCCTAGCCCCTCATTTGCCCATTTTTTTATGAAGCAGTTTTTTTCAATTAAAATTTTCAGTTCTAAAGTTTTCAATTTTTTAAAGATTTTCTATATGCTTAGACTTTCTTATTATTTGTTTCAGGTATGTTCATAATTTCTTGCTAGAGCATTTTTATGATGACTCCTTTAAAATTCTACCAGATAATTCCAGCCTGTCTCATCTCCTTGTTGACATTCGTTGATTGCCTTTTCTAACTCGTGCTGAGATTTTTCTGGTTCCTTGTATGATGAGTGATTTCAAATGTATCTTGACATTTGGGGTATAAAATTTCCCCTTTAATTTTCATTTTTGCTGGCAGTCATCCTGTTTAGGTTTGCATTTGTTAAATGTAGTCAATTACAGTACATTGCACTTTTTTGAAATTCCATTTTGGCATTATTTCACTTTTCTATACAAAGAGCCCCTTTAAGAAGCCCCATATACTTTGGCTATCTTCATTGTACACTTTAGAATTCAGAAAGCCGGGAGAACTAGCCTTTGTTTACTGCTCTTATTTAACTTTTAACATCTCTTCTTTCAAGATCTATAAATATTTTATCATGTATCTTCTCCCACTGAGGATTCCCCGAGGCCATCCATTTTAGTCTGTCCTGCCTACTTCAGCTATATGCTCAGCTGCTAAGCAGAATATAGGAATTTAGCTTTGTAGAAATTCTTGGGCAAATTTTTCTGAGATGTGAAGTCTTGCAGAGGCCTCAGGCCCTCTCACCCCAAACACTCCATCCATAGACAGCCTGGGGCCCCAGCTTCCTCCCCGTCTCTCCTTTTCCTAATGCTACCTCCTCCCTCCTCTAGGGCTCCTGAACTGCCTTCCCAAGGAGGTGTGTTCCCACACTCAGTTTAGCAACAGCTGCTACCAATCAACTTATTCAGACTGTTCCTCTTGGGAGAGGGATATAATGTCTTCTAAATATTGGACAGAACTACTTGGGAGCATCATGAAATGAATCAACTGACTAAACAAACAGTAAAATCAAAGTTGAATAACTTTTCCACCCAGATCTAGGCTCTCGGCTCTACAGGAGGAGGGCCAGTGGGGTTTCAGGAAGAGGGAGGGGCAAAGGGAATAGGAACCCCAGGTTGTCCATAGAGTGAAGACACAAGGGTGGAAGAGCCCTTGAAAATTTTCATATCGCCAAAAGATTTGAAAGAGTATTAAAAAGTTGGATAAATATGTCCATTCTAGCTAATAAATGACAACACAGCTGGATGAAGTGGGGTGTGGAAATGACCTGGGAATACTGTGGGTGGGAAAAGAAAAATAATAAAATAATTGTTGTATTTGAAAGGAGAAGAGATGCCAAACAAGAAAAGCAAGCAAACAAATGGCCAATCTCTTTGCTATCTTAACTTTGAAGTGGAAAAATGGAGTTACCCAAAGTATCTGCTGGGCTTCTCACAAGGCTATTTGTAAACAAACAAACAAACAAACAAAAACTGAAAAAAAAAAGCCAAAACAAGAGTTTTAATAATATATCACACTTCAGTGCTTATAACAGCAAAACTAGGACCATCTAATTGTGCTCTTTGTAAGAAATGTCTAGATTTACTTTTTAAAACAATTAATATACATGATGTGGTTTTCTGAGTTTGAAGTATGGGGTAAGCAGCCCCTTCTTTCAGGCCTGACAGTGTAGCCTTTGGACTGAATGTACAATCTTCATTGCAAATGGAAGACTTTACTGTGGGAAGCTTGGCCCAAGAGGATCTCCTCCTATCTAATTGGCCTTGCAGGAACTGTATTGAGCAAGCCAAACTGGCACCTCACTGCTATTCGTGTGGAGACTTGTTTCAACTGTGCTTCCCTCCTTGGGCAGATCAGTTGCCTGTGGGTGGCCTAGTGCCTGAGTAAAAGAAACTTCTCTAGGGAACTCAGCTTACCACCTCAAACCTGGCCTGCCACCTCAAACCTGGCCCTCCACCTCAAATCTATTTTTAGGAAAAGTCATAGGAACAGAAGGAAAGGAAAATATTTTTCGGTGAGCAGGAAGGGAAGGCCTAGGTACCTGAGGGTTGAGACCCCTCACCTAGAGACAGAGGGGCTGGCATCGCAGGCCCGTGCCTCAGAGATGGACATATAACTGTGTGCACACAGTGCATTCACACACTTGTATGGCAGCTGTCAGTGACTCTGGCCTTGTTGTACCTTCTGCTCCTTGTTGTGCATTTTCTACCCTTGTGGGACCTTTTCCACAGGGTGTCTCAAAGACCCAGAGCCCCTTTCTGACCACATGACTTTTCTCCAATCTTATTCCTGCCAGTAAGTTTGGGATTTGATCAAGCGTCTCTGAGAAAAATTCATTTCTTTGTGCATTGACTCCTAAATTTCCTCAGAGGCAATCTCTTCCCCACTGTGAGGGACTCTCTAGTCCTTACACTACTTGTCTGGCCTCTTATCACACCCAGTTCCCAGGAGATCTGATAAACCTGTTCACACTGAGGAGTCACCACTGTGTTATTCTTCTCCCAAAGCATTTGTGTGTTAAGAAGGCTCAGAGCTTCACTCAAATGAAGCAACCTTGAATCGTGCAATTTTTAGGCATCATTAGAAAGAGACTCTCTTTGAAGGAGTTTTGTAGGGGAAGAATTTGCATGTGTTTGGATTTTTTTAAAAAAAAACATCATTTTCTTAATCTATAAAATATAGATTATATCTATGCAAAATAATTTTCAGATTTAAAGTGATTTTGTGCATATGTCTAGCCCAGTGCCACATAGCAAAGTGACTGTGATGGCTGTTAGGATTCAGCCTTGCCTCTCTGTACCAGGCACTGGGCTAGCCAGGGTGAGACCTCGAAACAGAATTAAACAAAAGGGGTTTCCAGACCTCCCAAGAGCTCAGTTTAAAGAAAAGTTGTTGCATTTGGACAGCTTAGTTTACTCTCCCCCAAAACATTCTCTGAAATATTAACTCACTCAAATCTTACCTTCTTCTCCCCACTTTCCCAATCTCTTCTCATATTTTCTTGTCTCCAAGAAACTAGGAGATTCCAAGTACTTGTCAAGGATCCACACCCAATTGGAACAGATATTTTTAAGTGAATGTGACTTAAAGGTACATATATCACCACAAAATACAGTCAAAACGAGTCATCCTCACCAAATTACCGAGTTCAAGGTTATGGGAGAGGAGGACCAATAAAACCAGCAGAAAACACCTGAATTATTTTACTCAAAGCATGCATTTGAGTTTGGGTTCAAAGCACATGATCACTGTAAATGTAATATTATAGGAAGTCATCAAAAGAGCTTAATAAAGCTGAGCTTTTACACATACTGTCACATTGGAAAAGCCACATGGCAGTGGGGGGTGGCAGGGGGTGACAGGGGGGTGTGGGGTGTGGGATGGGGTGGAGGTTAGTAGAGAATACTAAGCATAAGTAGTTAGACTGTAAAATAAGCTCAGCGTTGCAGGATACCCTCCATAAACACGAGCACTTAATTAATTCAAGAGCACACCTGTCATTTTAATTATGATTCTGTCAATAAATTTTAGTGCCTGCGAGAAGCACTGAAGTGGAATTGCATTTCACCCTCCCTGGCACGGCAGCAAAGGAGGGCAAACCCACCTGTCACCGACTCGACCTCTCTCTGACTCTCTATGACGTCCAAATATCAGAAACCAGGATTTGAATGAAACTGGGTGGTTAGTTCCTTCTTATTTCAATCCTTGTTGCCATTGTGTGGGAAATCGATTTTCCTATTTAATGGTTAACTGGTCTATTGTTCATGTGTACCGCTACATGCATGGCTCAATTTGGCAGCCCAAGATTTGAGCTTCTCTCAGAGATTATTCTATTGCTTTCTCTCTTTGAGGTTGCAAAGGTGACCATGAGGACAATAAAGCCAGAGAAGATTCCTAGAGAGGAAAGCACTTTCCCAGCGAGGGTGGACAGAGATCTTTGGGCTCTTCAGTCAGCTCTGGGTGGGGGGCTCTGGGAGTTCAGCCTCTCTAACTGGGAAGTGGTGACAGTGGGGTCTTCATTACAGAAGCTCCACTGCATCCCGAATACGTGCTCAGAGTGTGGTGGGCCATTGCTCTGCCTGCGTGGCTTCAGGCTCTAGGTCTCCTGGCCCCTCACAAGTTCTGTGAACCAGCTAACATCTTTCAATATGTGCATATTTTATGTAAACCAATTCCAGTCCTCTCTCTAGTCTCTACAGATTCCTACAAGGAGTTAAAAAGAACTCAATAGGCTTATATGCACTGACATGGAGTGTCAGATACATCATTATGTGATAAGAGCAAACTGCAGACTCACAAAACCAAATGTTGAACCTCTTCACATATGTACATTGTTTGTAAAGGCAGAGGAAACAAACTCAGCTTGTAACTGTGGCACAGATCTCTGGGGAAGAGAGTGGGGTGGGGGAATACATGTGAACCTGTGCCTTTTACCCTATGTATTTTTGTATGAATTTTTAACAAAAAATACTTTCAAGTACTGCTCATGTACTCAATACAGCAAAATAAAATGAATAGGAAAAAGAAAATCAGGGGAATAGAATGTGGCAAATAGAGGACAGGAGTCTCCTGTTCATTATCAGATTATTCCACTCAACTAATCTTATAAGCATCCTCTACGCACTTGATACAGTATAGACAAAGTGAATAAGGAGAGAACTAGCTGCTCTCAGCCACCGCACAAGCACATAGCCTATGACGAATGACAGTGTTGTAAGTGGAAGGATAGCAACGCAAGGGGGTTTTATGGGGAGCCCAGGGAAGGTTTCTCCTGACCCACCCAGGAGAAATGTGGACACACCAGAGCCTTCATTGAGGAGCCTATACAACTCTGCAAGTCTTGAAGAGTGAGAAGGAAGGGAAGAAGAATTCAGGGTGCATGAAGTATGCCAGGAAATGTGAGCAGGATTACCATTCATTTCTAGAAGTTTACCCTCCGCAAAACTGCTTTTATCTACGCCATTGTCAAGACAGCCATTCACAGGCCATATCAGAGGGAACTATGAAAAGCCAGAGGCACAACCAAAACATTTAATCTGCGCCTACCTAGCCACGGGGAGGCACAAGCAGGTCCAGATACCAATTTCAGCTTCTTTCCCCAGGGGGCTTAATGCAGGAACCAAGAGGCTTCCTTGGGACCTTGGAGTCGTGAGTACCACCAGCACCTTTTCCAGGCAGAGTGTGGGTACTCACAGATTACTCTGTTAGAAGCTATTGAGGCTGCCTACCTGAAATCACAACAGAGAGGCTCTCCAAAGAAATGAGTTCTTTCAAGAATAACCAGGGGTTTGTAATCTGGGTTATGTGTCCTATGACAGGTTGTAGACATATCTAGAGAGGCTGAGGCAAGGGGAAATTTTCAAAGGCAAAAATGAGAAAGGTTACATAAGTTGTTTTGAAACAACTATCCTTGGTTACAAGGACCAATAGCAAGGGTGGCACTGGTCCACAGTTGAATAGGCAGTTGCTGGGTAGACGTCCTTGCAGCAGTATTCTTTGTGTAAGGTTGCTGTGGCCTTTGTGAAGGCTGTGATTTTTCAGAGTTCTCACGATAGTTTTTATCAGACATGTGTGCCTCAGGGTCCCTCCTTTATGGCTTCCTGACTCCATTTTGTTAGCTTAAGTGACTCCATTTTGATTCTGACAACTTTCAAAGGCTACCAAAAGCACAATCAGGTTGTATGAACTGATTAGTGAACGAGTCGATGCTTGCCTGTGCCCAAACCTGAGACCCTGTCCCACCTTCTTCTTATCATCTACACTATTCCCTCCCATCATGGGTCCCACTCGGTGCCTTCATAGTGCCTTAGGACCTCCCATAGGCAGGACCTCCCAAAGCACCTTCCAAACTCTACTTCCCAGCCTCCACTCAAACATCTAGATGTTTCTGTGTCTCAAAAGCCAATCTTTAATAGTACTACTCTGACTTTTCTCAGTTTAGCCAAGTCTTGGGGCCAATCTGATAAACTAAACATGCCGATGTGATGATGGAGGATGAGTTACTCCCTCTAGGTAGAAGATTCATATTTCAGTCAAGTCTCCAAGGTGAACAATCTCTTACCCAAAGAGGGACAACACTATGTGGGAAATTTAATTGTACTATGCCCACCCCAGCCATCCTCTTGAGATTTAATGACCTGGGTGGCACACCTGCCACTCTGGGTCACCCTCCTGTGCAGTCCACTTAGATGTCTGTGTCTGCCTCTCCCCATCCCCAGTGCCTCCTGAGCTCCACAGGTACAACTCAGGAAAGTCAGCCTGGACTCACTAGTCTTTATTCAACTCCAACCACAAGACACTTCTAGTTCTGGGGTTACAAAAGGAAAACCTAAACTGTCCCTGTTCTGAAAGAGCCGAAGTCCCCTGAGACCTCAACGGTTCTGCTTCCTGCTTTTGAGGAGTTTACATCCAATGAGAAAGAAGAGATGGTCTAGGCATAAATAAACCCACTGCAGAGCCAGACACATATAAACACCAGTGTTTCTCACACTGCAGGGACAGCACAGCTGAATGCGGTAGGTAGATGGGTTCCAGGCTCCTGGTGCTGGAGGGAGAACCGTATATATTTTAATAGAAAGGGTTCCCACCATCCCTCTCCCCTTAGTGTCCTATTTTATTATGAAACATTTGAATGGTACAGAGTACAATATAGCAAACAGCCTTAATTCACATCCCCTGGATCTAATGATTGTTAAAAATTTTAGCATATTTACTTTGTTTCTGATGACAGAACTACAGAGCTGTAAGCCCTTTGAAACCCCTCCCTAATTCTTTTCTCTTTTTAAAACTGAAGACTATAACCCAGCGCACTTAACCACTCAACCATATCCCCAGCCCTTTTTATTTTTTATTTTGAGGCAAGGTCCCACTAAGTTGCTTAAAGCTTTGCTAATGTGCTGAAGCTGGCCTTGAACTTGTGATCCTACTGCCTTAGCCTCCCAAGCTGCTGGGATTACAGGTATGCACCTGGCTCTCTCCCTAATATTATTCTGCCTCTTTCCCAGAGATCAACACTTTTCTAAAGTTGCCTGGTCTCCTTCCCATTTATAGTTTTGATTCTTTTGCTCCATGTTAAAAAAAAAAAAAAAAAAAATATATATATATATATATATATATATATATATATATATATATATATATATGATTGGTGGTGCTTTTATGACTCAACATTGTATCTGCTTTATGGTATTATTTGCTTGATAAATTTCAATTTTCTTTAAGATTAAAATATAAATAAAATCTTTGGAGACTCCATCTAAGGCCTCCCCTTTTCCTTGAGGCCTTCCCTGTCTATTCAGATCTGGCTGAGACCACCCTCTTTGATGGCCTAGTAGCACTTTGTTGACATTTTCTTATAAGATTTGAGTGTCTTGTCAGGGGCATCTGGTTGTCAGGACCGTCATGCCCCAAGAACTATCTGGGTCTCAAGGAAAGATACTGGGATTTCTCCTTGACCTTCAGTGTGTAGCCTAGTGCCTGGCATATAAAAAGAAGTCCACAAATATTTAATGTGTTGGCCTAAATTCCTTGGGAAACAACCACCACCAAGCACTCATGGTGGATCTCGCCACCTGCATCTAGTAGTCAAGGTGCAAGGACTTCAATCGTCATTCATCTGCCTTCACTTTAGATGGGATTCTGGTAAACTCATCTATTTTCCTACTTACTGTAAGAGCAAAAAATTAGAACAAAAAAGAAGGAGCTGTAGTCTGCTTCCAAAAGAAACAATTCACAGGAGCAACAAATGAGAACTTAACAGAGACGAGAAAAAGAAAATTAGAAAAAGCATAAGAGACTGGAGACATTTACTGAAATTGATGTCTAAATAAGTACAATGCTGATTCACCCAAAGATGATTATATTGTACTCCATATCCTCTGGTTAAGAATTCAGAGAAATATGTAATTTTTTTAAATTAAAAGCATTATGGAACATTAAAAAAAAATTTTTTTAGCATGTCATCCCTGTCTGAAGTTTAATAGATGGGGAACTGCTAGATGTGTTTCTCATTAATTCTTGTTTTCACTCCAGTGGCCCCTGCTTTTAATTTTAAAGCAGATAAATGAGAACATTTTGTATTTCTCCCTTCCAAAAAGATCACACCAAAAAAGGGAATAAAACTGAATTACTTTCATGGCCCTCGACCAATTTTTTTTTTTTTTTTGTCCAAAATAAAACACAAGCTTTCCTCAGGCACCTTCAAGGCCTCTGAGAAGTGAGGGGACACAGGCTCCTCCTCCCTCCCTGCAGCAGGCTGAGGCCCAGCCTTCCCACCCCGACTGCTTCTGCCTGTCCACCGCCCACGGGGCGGGGCTGTTCTGGGCACAGGCAGCCTTGGTCCCTCCTGGCAGCACAGGCAGTAACCCTGGGGAGTTTCTGGGGTAACAGCCACAGAAGCACCACAGTAGGACCCAGGGCACTTCATTAGGGCCCCTCACAGAGGGCCTCCTGGGAGCCTCCCTGGACTCCAGGGCACCACACCATCACGTCCCTGGCCATGCCTAAGATTTCAGAGCTCAGAACATCTGTCCTGACCACCCAGGACCACAGTCCTTAAACAGAGCCCCCTGCCTCTGGGACCACAGCTTCCAACCTTTCAGGATCAGACGCCTGTAGCTGCCCCCCAGCCCAGCCACCCCTGCTGGCCCTTCACCGGCCCCTCCCTCAGCTCCCAGGCCCCATAAGGCAAGCTCCTCCAGTTCCACCCAGTTTCTCAGTGGCTAGCCTCACTTTGAGAAACTCAACCTCATCCTTCCCGGCAAATCCACCCCTCTCCCTTTGCCAGAATCCTGTGCACAGGGCCAAGGAGTTGCTGGACTGTGGGGAGACCTTGAAAACAGACTGTGTCCAGGGAATCCGTGTTGAGAACAGAGAACAGGAAAAGCTCACATGGCCCCAGAGTCCAAGAGGCTCTTTAGGATCAGGAGCGTTGTAGTGGCCTGTTAGCTATTTTCAAGAGCTATGACCTGTGTGACTAAGATACTTATGTTTTAGTCCTTGCTTGTCAATAACTACTTTTAAAAAATGATCTGATGTACTTCAAAAAAGACTTTTGAAGTACATCACAAGTCTCCACATAGTTTTAGAAACCTAAGGCGCTTAATATATTTCTTCATATTGCTTAGCTCAGTGACTAAAGATGTTTAGGGATTAGAATAGATCATTGGAAAATATGTTCACCAGAATCCATCATCTGCTTAGCTGGAAAAGGTCTATTGAAAAGACAAATATAAGAAATAAGATACTAGAAGAAATGGCAGAAAATATGATGTTTCTGAGACTAAGTTGGTAGGTAATAAACCCTGGTCTAATAATTTCTTCGCCCAGTGCTATCACATACTGCCTTCCTTAACACACAACCAGTCACTAGGCAGGTACAGTGTCAGTGTGGTGCAGAGGGGTCACAGTGAGGGCTTAACTTGCAGGCCAGTCTTGGAATACTGGGTTACCATAACCAGCTACTAAGAGTCCTATATATACTTTTGGCACCCAAATTCACCTGAAAGAAATAGCAAAAAGAACGTCAGCTTGGCTATATGTGCCCTGGTAATGCTGGACTTAACATTTCAGTAAATAAGAGACCCAGGTTGCCCCAATCCCTGGCGAAAGTTACTCAGGACAGCAAGGACTACAAGAGGTCTCAACTTGAGATACGCATAGACTCTCAGTAAGAAGAGTGACTCGCTCTTTTCTTGCCTTGCTGGGGAAGGAACCCAGGGCCTCACATGTGTGAGGTAAGTGCTCTGCCACTAAACTAGAAGGGCTTTTGTGAGGGGGCGTGTGGGTACCAGGGATTGAACCCAGGGGCACCTAACCACTGAGCCACATCCCCAGCCCTTTTTATTGTTTTATTTTAAGGCAGGGTCTCGTTAAGTTGCTTATGGCTTAATTTGCTGAGGCTGGTTTTGAACTTGCAGTCCTCCTGCCTCAGCCTCACAAGCTGCTGGGAATACGGGTGTGCACCACCATACCTGGCCTGAGGAGGGCTTTGGAGTATGGTTCCCGGAGTAGCTATAATGTTGAAGATGATAGGTTGACAGAGGACATCATGGTTATCACATGGAGAATGCCTGACTATAGGAGAAGGGAAGGAAGTCAAAGGATAAAAACCCAGGTGAGAGACTGACCTGGGGGAGTTGCCTAATTGATCACCCTGGAGGCCCTTCGACCTGCTCATGGCTGCCAGGTCTGCTCCTCGTCTTCCGAGTTACGAAACTCTTT
This sequence comes from Spermophilus citellus, assembly GCF_964194105.1. Lineage (NCBI taxonomy): Eukaryota > Metazoa > Chordata > Mammalia > Rodentia > Sciuridae > Spermophilus > Spermophilus citellus. The sequence goes on along the minus strand of NC_138197.1, from coordinate 89,680,291 downwards.
CTGGTTAAGCCCAATCAAGTTGGTTTTCTGTCACAAACAAAAAGAACTGAGAAACTTGGTTGTTTTTGACATCATATTTTCTCAGCACTTACATGAGCAGATCCACAGAAAGCAGAACTTATGTCTCAAAAGAGCTAGAGAACATAATCAAGTATATAGATAAACAGAATAAAAAGATAACAGAAATGAAGACCATTATTTCCATGACATAATTTGTGCTATAAATAATAATGATCACTAATCACGTCTGTTACAAGCAAGACACTCTACCAAATGCCTTTGTATATTAATTCTCCCTAAAGCCGGTGAGGTACTGCAAGTACTACTGTCCTTATTTTGCAGATGAGGAAAACCAAGGCCTAGAGAGAAGGAACAACTTGCCCAGTGCTTCATAGCAGGGAACTAGAGGACCTGGAGCTCAAAGTCAAGGTAACCTGGTTCTGTAGCCTTAATGGCTACACATACTGTGTCTCTTCAAACAGAAAGGAATTGGCTGGTCATGATTGATAGATTGGAAATCCTGCTTCTAAGAACTCTTACAAATGCTATGCTTTCTCAGATCTGTTTCCTTTAGACTCTCAATGACTAATTCCTTCAGAGACGTTAGCCACACAAGCAAATCAAAGGTCATTAAGTAAAAGCCTAATGAATTATATTTTATTCATCTGTGTTTGAAGATTGAGAACTATAAACTCTTTCGCTCATCCACTTACAAGTTTTTCAGAACAAATATTGTGAAACTTGTCATAAGAGCAAACAAAACGGAACCTAGACTTAGGCCTACCTGTTGGCCAATTAACACAATGAAAAATATGAAGAAGGAAAAAGAATATACCAGGAAAGGGAAAAAGGATCACGATAGATTAAAAGCTTACAAGACCAAGAAAACAAAGCAAAGAAGGGCAGACATTAAATAACTGAAAAAAGAATACACAATTGCAGATGAGACAGACTGGCAAAAGAGAAAGAAAGACCCACAGTATTGGGTAGAGATAGATTGTCAGTTCCCTGAGCACAGCACAAGGTCTGTTTTATTTGCTGGCATTTTCCCCAAAGCAAGCACAGTGCCTGAAATACAGTAGCTACTCAAGAGATGGCTATTGGCTAAAAACATGAAAAAGATAGATAGGTAAACAGCTGAAGAGCGGCAGAGGGCAAAGAGGCCTATGTAGTCAACAAGCATATAGAGTAAAGGATCAAGCAGACTTTGAGGTTCAGATCTTGGTTTTGTAGCTCAGCAGAGTCATGTCATCTTAGATAATGTACTCACTACCTTTACTATTTCTTGCATCTTGATTTTTTCATATGTAAAAATAAGGACATGTTCTATATATTTTGCTATTTTTGCTTATCTTCCAACCATTCTTCTTTGTGATGCAGACCTCAGGGTTTTTGTTTTGTTTTGTTTTTCCTGGTTAAATAGGTCTGTCTCCTGGAGGCACCCTGATAGAAACAGGTAAATAACACCTAGTTTGCAGGGTTGTGAAAACAGATGGGTAGATAAAGTGCTTAGAATATTGTCTGACTGTAGTAAGAACTCAATAAATGCTAACTGTGTAACATAGAGAGACACAGAAGAATTTAGCAATACTGCAGGTGCCAGGGATGGGCTTCCATGGAGTACTTTGGCTCTTTGACCTTGGAAGACTTTTGACAGGTATACTCTACTTTTCCAGCTATAGGCACAGAGAAAGTACCCAAGTCAGATATTATGTCTTTGAATCTAGGACATCATTGATTGTCATACACACCATTAATTTTGTGTATTGCTAGGAAAATTTAAAATTACTACCAATTAAATTATAGTATGTTATAGATTGTGAAGCTCATCCTGGTATTAGAGATACTAAATTATGAAAAAAATGTGTATTAGGGTTGATGAAACACAGCATTTACATTGGACAGCCATGAATGTAAGATAACCCTCAGATGGGTCTACAGGCCTAATGATATTCTGTATCCTTCATTGTATAGTATAAAAATTAACTCTCTCTCTCTCTCTCTCTCTCTCTCTCTCTCCCTCCCCCCCCCCCCACACACAATTTTCTTCCCCTGTGTGACCCCTTTTTTGGAGGAAGCCATTTGAGATTGGCCCCAAGGAAATTAGTCTTTCTTTTGGGTTAGTCTGTCTATTTGAACCAAGTGTTTACCTCCCTTACCCAGCAAAGCCTTATAGTTTTCTGAGCAAAATAACCTAGCACTGAAACCACAGACAAATCAGAAGTTTGCTTACTGCTCAGTGGAAGGTTTCCTTGCTTATTGGCATGACTGGTGGTCAGAACTAAAATTATACTCTGCTCCAAATGCTCAGTAGGCTTCTGTGCGTCATGCTTAAGCTTCAATCCAAGTATGTTTCTGGAGTATGGTTACAATCAGAAAAATAAAGAATGTAAAAATAGCACCTTATGAGTCAATGTTGTTTTCTGCCCAAAATAGGTTCTTACTATGACAGGCTCTGGCCTGTCCTGATCACCTGGGCAAACAGCCTAGAAGGAACTCTACACCACGCAGACTCAGTGCCTGGCTCTGCAACAAGTCACAGACCACCAAAAAAATAATTAAAAATAAAAACAAAAAATGCCTTGGGGCAGAGAAGGGGGAAGGAGGGAAGCAAAGAGGCAGAAAGGGAAAGGAAAGACAGGAATGGGTGTGAGACTTGATTGGCAATTGATTTGAAGAAAAAAAGAAAAGAAGACTAAATAAAAACTCTTCAAAAGTTTTTCAATAGCCAGGGTTGATCTTTAATTTTCACACACTGATCAAATGGAGAGAACTGCAGTCTGTCTCCTCTCTCACCTTCCCCATCCACCTGGCCCCCAACTTGATCTGAAGGTGGAAAATTGCAGCAGATCCTCTTCTAAAGCTCTGTGCATTTGTTTAAAAACTCTTGCTCTGCTTCTCTGCAATCAGGTATTGTATGTCCTTTTATTACACCCTTATTAGTTGACCAGAATCCTGTTAAGCACTGGAGACAAATAAGAAAGTTGCAGCCTCCAGGAGCCCACTGTCTAATCAATGTGTAAACAATCAACCCACTGCTTCCAAAAATAAGGCCAGACTGGAAAGGTCAGGGCCCGTAGGAAGCACAGAGAAGGAAGGGAATTGCTAGTATTCAGCTCTGCCTTTACAACACAAAAATACTCAATGCATAAATGTGGCTGCATTTCAACAGAATGTTCTTAATGGACACTATCATTTGCATTCTTCGGATCATCTTGCAACCATTTATAAATGTAAAACTGCTCATAAGCAGTACTGAATTAGGTGCATGGGCTGTAGAATCCCTAACACTGCCTAATAGTATATTAAGCTATGTCAAAGCAGGAAAGGTGATCCCCTGACTCAATCATAATAACAGATTAAACTATTAAGTAGTTTATGCAACACATACTAAGAGCTTTAGATACATTAGCTCATTTCATCCTAAAAATGACCCCAAAATGAATACTAAAATTGAGATTTAGTGAAGAAAAACAACAGGGGTAATATCACTCGAAACATGGCAGAGCTGGCTGGGGTTTGGACTTGTTTTTGCCTAATTTGAAAGTGCTCTTAGCCCATGCCACCCTAGCCAAACCCTGGACCTTGTTTGCAGGTATAATCCTCAGCATTTGCCACTAACTCATATGTTTATCCTTCTTCAGCCATTACCTGAGCCAACCCCTGTTTCTTTACTTTGTGGGGTGAAGCAGCCATGGTCTCCTGATTCTCAGGCACTAAAAGTTATCCAACAAACTTTCCCCAGAACAATAAGATGAGCTAAGTCACATTTGCACTTTTGTCTTTTTTAAAAATAACTCCATAAAATATGGAAGTAGGTTGAGTAGCACTTGATATAAATTTCCAAAAAAATCAGGCTAAAAAGAGACACCTATGTCACATGAGGATCAAGGCAGTATCTCTAGACAGGACTTTGTCCTTGACTGACAGAAGACCGAGTCTGAGCTAATGAACTGCGTCTCTATCCCCACAGCTGGAAGGACAAAGCTAGGAGCTCTTGTTCTCAACATTTTTTAAAGTAAGGGACAGAAGATGAATTCTTGAGAGGACAAGTGAGTCCCGGCAGGAAGAAAATTATTTGAGTTTTGTGCACGTGTGTGTGTGTGTGTGTTTATAGAGGTAATAACCAGAATATTCAGAAATAGAAAACAACATAAATTATAAGATAATTATTCCTAGGAGATTAAATGTCATAATTTCTGTAACTATTTTACAACAACTTTGGCAAAGAAAAACTGATGAAGCAAATGTTAATATTATTAAATATAATATTAATATTATTAAATTATTAAATGTTAATATTATTAAATATAAGTGACATAGTTTGTTACTAACAAAATTTTTCAAATGCTTAAAACAAATAGTATGATTGAATAGTAGTAGATCTATTTTTAAAAACATAAATAACTGTTTAGCTTAAATTCTGAGATGAGCAATGATAACCTGGATGTCATTTAGTGGTGGTCTGACAATGATTTTGCAATCTAGGTTGGCCCTGACGGCACATGATCCTTCACTTTGCCATCAATTCTACTCAGCTTAGAAATAAGCTCAATTTATCCTTGCAAGTTAAACTCAGAACTTCAAACACACACTTAAAGGACAGTTTAGTTCAACCTTGAAGACCAGGATAAGCACTCACTAGCTTATGGAGAAAACTGACTTGTCCCGAGATAGGGAAGCCAGCATTAAAGTCTTAAGATGTCACGCACACTTAACCTTGAAACAGGTCAAACTACTGGTGACAGAGCCCAGGCCTCAAAGAAAGAACCCGTGTCAGAATGGTGAGGCTTTGAGGAACCTGGCTCTTGCAATATCTTTTTGGTTGGAGTGTAAATTAGTGTGATCTTCTGGAAAAAATTTGGCAACATGTAGTAAAACCTTTTTATAACCTTTGACTTAGAAGTCCCACCTCTAGGAATTTACCCAAAGCAAATAGTTGGGAGAATGTGCTAAGAGGAACAAATAGGTGCAAATTACCATGGAACTTACAATATTGATTAATTGGAAATGACTTGACTAATTAGCTATAGGAATTGGATAAATAATTACAGCATATCCACATAATGAAAACCATGAAGCCATTAACGGGGATAATATAGACGGATATTTATACATATGGAAGGGTAGGTGTTTTTATTTTGCTAAAAAGAAAAAACCCTGTGTATCCTCTGATTCTGTTTGTGAGGTGGGGGATAAGTGTGTGTGTGTGTGTGTGTGTATGTGTGTACTTTATCATAGGCTTCTCAGAGTTTGAAATAGTCATGCCAATTTCACTTTTTGAGTACCTTAGCATATGTGCTTGTGTAAGTGTATATATGGAAGGACTGGCTCTCTCTCTCTCTCTCTCTCTCTCTCTCTCTCTATCTATCTATCTATATCTATATATATATATATATATATATATATATATATATATATATACCCACCCACCCACACACACACACACACACACACACACACATATATGTGATATATAATATATGCATATATATTTATAAATATATATAGTCATGCCAATTCCACTTTTTGAGTCTCTTAGCATATATAAGACAGATATATACAAACATATATATATCATATATATTTATAAAAGAAATGGCAATATATATAGTTTACTATAACTGTTTACATTTTACAAATCAATGCTGTCATCAAAGAAACATTCTACACAATAAGGCAGGGGGCACTAAGGAAGAATAGCATTACCTTGGATTAGGTAGAGGGAAGTGATGGGAGGGGCGGGGAGGAGATGTGCGGATAGGAAAGATAGTAGAATGAAACAGACATTATTACTGTATGTATATATGTGACTGCATGACCAATATGATTCTGCAACATGTGCACTCAGAAAAAATGAAAAATTATATCTCATCTATGTATGATATATCAAAGTGCATAAATGCATTCTACTATCATGTATAACTAATTAAAACAAATAAAATTTTTTTAAAAAGAAACATTCTATATTATTTTATATAATCAATAGGATTTGTGGTGAAACTTTCATTTACAGAGCACTATTGACTATGGTCCTATAATAGACCACAAGTTTAAAATGGTGTGATGAAGTTCTTCCTCTTCCAACCTTAGGCCTAAACCCAATCTCTAGGCCTAAACGTATACTCCCTTAGATATAATATCAGAAACCAAAATAAAAAATAAAAATTCAAGGCCCTCTGTGACTGTGCCTCACAAATGATCTGCCTGGCTTTCTTGTAATAGCCCCTATCTCTTTGCCAAGTCGGAAGAGTTCAGCACACTCAATTCCATCCAGCCCACAGTTCCCTCATTTGGCTTTCCCAGGCTATACTCTGATTTTCTGGATTCACAGTTCCCAAAATATATTCCGGATGTCCCTTGGGTCATTGCAATCCAACGACTTTTACATTGGAGAGTTCAGCCTCTGTCAACCACCACATGAGAAACACAGTTGTTAGCTTTTGCAGTACAATAAGGGCTCAATACCACACCATGGTGGAGGGGCTTCTCTGTGTGGCTTGTTGCCTGGAGAGCCAAAGTTCTAGAAACAGTGACTCAGGAGCTGTAGCAAAACAACAGTGTCCATAATGGGGGACCATAGTGCTAGGGGTGGATGGACCGTGTTCAGAAAAATGGATACAGCCAAAGACCCCTGCTGTACTAAGCACCAAGCACCAAACTGAAAACAGGAGTCATGACAATGTTTCTACATAACCAGGGCCTGCCTTAGATGCCACATTTGAAATATTGAGCAGATGAGACTTCAGCTCTCACAGCAAGGCAGAGAGAGATCATCCATAGGGATTCACAAACTCAGTAGAGCCAGCTGAGCCAACCTCAGTGACATTCCTTGATTTGCCAAAGTCTCCTGTCAGATGGAAAGGAGCAGACATTGGACATTCAGAGTCACTGACTTACTGCAATGGTGAAAACAGAACTAGGGTGACCATCGTGGAAGAAGAAATAAATTTATGATACTCCAAAACACCTGTGCAAGCCATGTGACCTAAAGTTGGCATCAGGGCATAGACACAACTGTCAGACAGGCCTCACCAGTGGTGCTATAAACAGGGTGGATGCTCTGGCAAACAGAGGTGTTTTTTTTTGTTTGTTTGCTTTTGAACATTCTGTTCAGTGACATCATTGGTCTGTGCAAGTCTCTTCCTTATTTCACTGATAAGTTAACTTATTAAATGAATTGACATTTATTCCCATCACCGCCCTCAGTCTTCTTTCACCACAGGCAATCATTTTAATATGTTTCATGTGAGTTTTTTTTTATTTGCACATGTTTTGTCTTGTATGTCTTGTATGCATGTCTTGTATGCATGGATTTTTAACTTAGGCAAATGGTTATATTAATCATCTTATTCTGTTATCTAATTTTTCCACTAAGCATTAGTGTGGCTATATGTTGCTAGGTTCTATATTGCCATATGTATATCTAATCCATTATTCTTAACTACTGTATAATACTCAATTGTGTGCACCCACAACATTTCACCCTTCTGGTTCTCAGTGATAGAATTTTACACTCACAAATGAGATTGCAATTAACATTTTCTTTACCATGCTGGGGGTTGAACCCAGAGCTTTGTACATGCTAGGCAAGTGTGCCATGTCCTCAGCCAACAATTAACGTTCTTATATATACCTCTATGCACCTGTATGTAAATATCCCTGGGATGGCAGCTATATTTGTTGGAACATTGCATTTATACTAAATTTGGTTAAATTTTTTCAAGATGCTTACCAGAATGGTGGCACCAGTTTATACTTCCATTAGCACTGTGCAAAGATTTGTGTTTTCATACCCACAGAACAGGAACTATTTTCAACAAGTAGATCACAATACGGAGCCCTTCTCTTTTAAACTTTCTGTTTTCTCCCTGCTGACTGCTTGAGCTCAAAGCACCTGATAGAAATCCTAGGAGCTGGTACTGAGAATGCCTATCACTAGGGCTCCCTGGAGGAATGATGAAATAATGTGCCCCCTGCTAGACGGTTATTTGACAGTATCTTTTGTCTAACAAGTGCATAGCTCTATGTTAATGGAGAAAAATCTCATATGACCTATGCCTTCTTTGTATGTAGAAACTAATGGAGAAGAATTGAATTAACTCAAATTCTTACCAAAAAAAAATAATCATAAGAATGTATGTTGTGAGGCAGACTTGCAGGATGCCATGGAGAACTTTACCCAAACAAGAATAAAAGTAAAATTAGGGAAGTGAATCTCATTAACTTTGTTCAATACTGATGTTTCTGGAAGACCACCTGACTTACAGTAGGCCCTCTCTAAAAATTTGCTGAATGAGTGACTAAAAGAATAGAAGGTTGGGGCTTAGGGAAGAGCTCCTTAAGACATGATATTTAAATCAAGCTCTGCAAGATCAACAAGAGTTAGCCAGGGTATGGTAGTGGTGGTGGTGGTGGTGGTGGTGGTGGTGGTGGTGGTGGTGGTGATGGTGGTGGAGGTGGTAATGATGGTGGTGGTAGAGATGGTGGTGGTGGTGATAGTGATGGTGATGGTGATGCTGGTGGTGGTGGTGATGGTGATGGAGGTGGAGGTGATGATGATGATGGTAGAGATGGTGGTGGTGGTGAATAGAAGGGATCCCAGAAGCTCTCCCAGGTGAGAAGTCAAGGATGGACTCATAATGTCAACAAATGATTCTCAAATGTTACCTCAAGTGCCTGAGCCCTGGAATGCCAACTCCTTTTTTTTAACAATGCTGTTGGGACAAAGTTCACACCTCTGAAGCAGGGTCATGGATGCAGCCACAAGGCAGAAGACAGTATTTCTATATAATGGACTGGTAAATAATGTTTTTGCGACATTGTGAAAGGAGAATAAGTTTGGAATCCCAAAGACCTGAATTTGAATCCTACTGCTCTCTCTTAACTGCTAAGCAAATATATGTGCAAGTTAGTTAGCCTCCTTTAATATCCTCCTGGTTAAAAATTAGGGATGATGCTACCAACTTAATAGAAGCTAAAAGAAAATTAAATAAGATACATTTTAGGTAAGGTATATTATATAATATTATAATAATAAAATATCATAATGATAATAGCTAACTATTCCTGAATACTTATGTGCTAAGCACTTTACTGGATTTCTCTCTTTTATTCCTAGTGTCTGTCTCATAGAGTTGATGTGGGCCCATAAGCACTTTGAATGATGCCTGACACAAAAAGTGCTCAAAAAGTGGTAACTATTGTCACATAAGAATCCCCATTTTGCAGATAAGGAAATGGGATTTAGAAAGGTTAACAACTTCCCCCAAATTAGCACACTGAATAAGTGGCAGAACCAGCATCAAACAGAATCTCAGCCTCCATGCTCTATGCCCAGGGTGACGGCTGGCACACAGCAGCCCTCAAAATACCTGTCAGCTTCTCCTCCCATTCATCCCTCTTCTTACCCTTCGGCTTTTTTTCTCAGAGGAATAGTTAGCAATTGGGAGCTCCATAAAGGCATTCAAGTGTGGACAGAATGTTGGTGGAAAAGGACATCTAAGTATCCTTCTGAATAGCATATGTTACATACACAGAACTTATAAATGGTGCTATCAAATGTGTTAGGCCATACTTATTGTAACATCCTAAACTGACACAACAGAATACATACAGCTCACTTCTGGGAGCTCCAAACCTTAATGACAAATACTGGTGGATTTCCTAAGCCTTGTATTAAAGTAGAGGTAATTTAAATAAAAAGATATTGAGTCACTTCCTCACTTTTCCTTGAACAAATGAGAAAATTCCAGCACGGTGCCTGAGAATCACCACCTATTTGATCCAAAATTGGGCAGAATCTAGGATGTTGAATATTGGTAATTACTGGGATTTTCTTTTAAATAAACCCAAGCAATGAAGAAGCTCAAGTGCTCCAGGGAGAGGATAAATCATTTGAAATGGACATATGGGAGCCTGAAACATTTCTCTCTCTCCCCCCCGCCAATTCCCCGCCACCCCTCTAATTTATTTTCCAAGGAAGATTTCACGCAGAGGGAGTAATCTGTTTCCTGAAAGAGACCAAGAATTTTCTTGAGTGCTCTTAAGGATCTGATTGAAGGTATAGTGATTAAGTAACAGCTGAGATGAAGGAAGAGCCAAGTTTCCTAACCACTTTTCCCAGGCTTCTGTCCCGTTCTCTCCTCCCCCAGCATGTTTGAGTTTTTAACCCTGGCATCTCCTTGTAACGTGTGTGTTTTCAGGGAGTACAGTAACCAGAGATGGGAGAATGTATCATACAAGACAGTCTAAATATCTTGGGCTTTCCGCCAGGCTCAGAAAAGACCTCTGACAGTATGGAAACATGCAGACCCAGGGAAGAAGAATCAGACAGTGTGGAATGATTCCTGACAAGATTGTGGAGACTTTGCCAATGTTCTCAGAAAAGAGCTATGGATTGAATCTCTATAATAAAGACTGATGCTGAAAGGAAATGGCCAAGGTGTCTGTCCATCTCCCCACCCGCTACCCCATGCACACACACGGAATGGAAGAAAAGAAAATGGAGGAAGGGGAAAAAATGGAGAAGATTTAAATTGGGTACAGTCCATATTAATGAGATATTAGGCAAGACTCAAGGGAATTGCTTGATGAGTCATATAAATAGATCTGAAAGGAAAAACAGAATCTATTTTCCAGGATGGACATAAAAAAACTAAAGTTTTTTTGGCTTGGTTTGGTTTTGTTTTTTATCATAAGTAAAGGTATATAGCTGGGAACAACATATAAAATAAACCCTTTTCATCTCTGGCTAGGGCACCCCCTTTTTCCTTAGTGGAGTTTCATAAACAATGAAAAGTGTGCACGAGAATGCTTGTGCAAGCGTGTGTGTTGAATTACTATCTAGATAAATGTGTACTACGTGTCATATTGATTTTCTGGTAACTCAACACTAATTCTTGGCAAAGGATCCTGGGAAATTCCAGACTTACAAATGCCTTTCTGGAAGGTCATGATCAAGATATGTAGAAATTCAGCTGTATTTCAAACAATTCCTGGATACATTCCTAAAGCAGGACACAGCATCTGCATTGCTTTTTCTCTTTTTTTACAAACTGCTAGTGTTTTAAGAATTTTACCTACTTCTCAAAATAGAATTCTCCAGAGAGTAAAGCACATGCACTCAGATCAATGGTGGAAATGAATATAAAGCCTGAATTTCATGACTCATGGTTCAGCGAGGAGTCCATTACCTGTAATCATTTCCTCTTCTCTAACAATCAGAAATAAACAGAGCTCCACTTAACTTTAAAACCTGTTTTATTTAACAAAAATAGAAAGATGCTGTATTACTTGATGGTTTTTTTTTCACCCAGCACCAAATCATTTAATCTCTTCAGTGAAAGAAAAGAGAATCTAATCTAATTCAGCTGACATTAAATAAGTGAGCTTAACCCAAAGTGGGGTCAGTTAGCTGCAATGAGTTAAGTGCTGCCTTCACCTGCCTACTCTCCTTCCCCCATTTCCCAAATTCTGTGCATTTTTATTTCTGTTCATTTCAGCTACAACTCATCTACATTAATTATACCAATACTATTACTGAAAAGCAATCGTAGAAAACATGAGCATGTGCCCATGTAGGCTCTTTGCCTGTAGAAGTGGTGTCATTGTTCCCATGATACAGATGAGGGAACAGGTTTGGAGAGTGCTAACTGCCCAGTGTCACCAGAGTGCTAGGAAAGGCGGAAGAACAGGGTCCAGAGTTCACTTGTTTATGGTAGGCTCAGAACTGACTGTTAGCGAACCTTTCCCTCCAGTAAGCTGTTCACTGAAGTCTGACCCATCCCATACTTATCAGTGTTCCAGCAAGGACTTTATTAGAATGCAAACTCCACAAGAAGAGGGACTTGTATTTTGTTTACTAACCTGTCCTGGTGCTCAGCGTGTAGGATATGCTAGGCAATCAGGGCCCACCTCCAGGGTCTATGAGCAGTAGTACAGTGGCACAGGGCCCCCACTTAGAAGGCTCTCTACTTGGATTTAGTGTGCAGTCACTGACTTGAGAGTCTTAGTAAATTTTATCTTCAAATTAGTGTTTTGTTGATGAAGTCTGATAGGACAGAGATGGTGCTTCCTCCCCTTCCTGGGCTCTTAGCTGCTTGCACTCCACCTGTGGTAGCCTTGGTGACTAACAGTTCATGGGGGGAGCAGCCAGGACTCTGGCCCCAGTCTGGGTGTGGGAGTTGGCAGAGTCCAAGTTGGGCACCTGTACTGGGTGACACATTGCTGCCACGCTACCCTGCACTGGCAGCTCCCCAGCTCATTCAGTGGGCAACTCAGCAGGTGAAAGCCCAGATGCCAAGTACATGCTGGGGGGGGGGGGTGGCTTGCAGTGTCTTGGACAACTTTCTCTTCCCAACCAAGGCATGACACTCCTGGCATGCTAAAAGTTCCCTATTTTAGCACCAAAACAGCATTTTTTCCCCTTGCTTTTTAAATGCGGGCCACACCTTTTCATTTTGTAAAGGGTTCCAGGATATATATATAGTTGGCTCTTTCAATAAATAAACATTAAATTAATAATTTGGACTCTTGGAGGTCAATACTTTCAGGTGTCAAAGGAATAAAGCACTTAAGATAGCAGTAGGATTTTGAACCAGAAATTTTGCCTTCAAATGATAATTCTAAGGGAAAAAGGACAGGAAAATATTATATATCCAAGAACTTCTTGACAATCAGCACTAGAATGGGTAACCTAGAGACAGCTAGGTAAAATCTCCCACATGTGTACTATGACTTCAATAGACAAAAGTTTTCCTGTAGAGATTTAGTGTTTAACCAGGAAATTTTTTAAAAGAATCAGTCTGATTGCTTTTTGTTCTAGGTGTTCTGATTTCTAGTTTGGGCCCACTTCCTAGAACTCCCAGTGATCCACATTTGACTATTTCTCAAGCTTATTCACACTTAAGTATGTGAAGCTGGCCCCTGAAACATCTGTGTGTTTTATTCTTGTCTGAGCATCACATGTAGGAAGATCTGCCAAGCTCTTTTTAGGACAATGACTTTATGAATATAGTCATGGAGAATGTTCATGAATCCTGTGATGTTTCTGGGAGAACAAATTACTATGGGGTGTGATATTTGTACATTTTTCTCTCCAACTGTACTATGAATTTTTTTTTTCTTTTACGACACATATATTAGTCACGGTAGTTGAATTGCTGAAATAAGTCTCAACTCTTAGTACCCTTTGGTACTCCTATTACAATCCGATGGGAGTCAGTTGAAGTGATTTATTCCACACAGTCATTCAGGTCTCCAGTTTGTTCCATCCTGTGATTTCCTCATCCCTGATAGTCTTGGAGTTTTCCTCTAGTTCATCAGCATTTGGCTGGCAGACAAGGGAAGAAGAGCCCACAAAGGATTATGAGAGAGGTTATTAGGGGTCAGAGCAAATACCATTCCCACCCACATTCTCCAATTAGGCTCCATCACATGACCTTACATAACTGCAGGGTAGGTCTCCAACCCTCCACTAGAAGCTTTGACTTCTAGTGAAGTCCTTCCTGAAAATCAGTTAGGCATGGGATTTATGCAGAGAATGTCAACTAATGGTCTGCTTTCAGCCTACTGCCTGCATTTGAACTTTAATCTTGAGTCCTCTGCAATGTTTTTAGCTGTATGACCCTAGGGAACTTATTTAAAATTCCTTTAGTTTGTTCCTAACTAGCTGTTTACCTAGAAAGAATAGGAAACAGGGTTTGGTGCTACACTGGTATATTCTCCGTTACATTAAAGATCATATGGTGTTTTCTTTGTGTATAAGATGCTGGCATGTAAGAAGTATTCCATAAATATTTGCCACATAAATGAGGTAGAATAATTAGGATGGACTGGATCCCTGTAATTAAAGGAAAGTTATGACCTGGGTGAATTTGAAATGAGGAGTATTATTTGGAGAAAATGAGAATTCAAAGAGTTCACTGGAATTGTTGATTTGTGTCCTTTGATCCAATGACTAAGTGGATAATATGTGTGCAAAATCAATCTTTTCTACCTCATTTGCTTTTTCTCTCTTAGTGAATTGCTTCTTTCCCTATTAGATTTCTTTCTGCTTATATTTATCCATTATCCAAAGAACGTGCCAAAGGCTTTCCAAATTCTGATCCTGCTTTTTCTATGGTATCATCAATTGCATTAAAAGCACCTCTACCCTGCAAGTCATTAAGGGCTTAGCAGAACATAATAAACTTAAAACTGGCTTTAGGACAAAACATATGCCACACAGATGTACACTTCAATGACACATCCTCCATAGAATAAACAGTCTAGACAGTGACAAGACAAACACAATGCTCACTATTATTGTACTAGATGTTCATCTCTGTCCATAATCTCAAAGGTGCCAGGATTTTCCTTTTGCATTTCCTCATTTCTTTTAAATCAACTTCATTTTTCTTTTAACTCATTAAGTCCTAAGTTTTCAATTCTGTGACTATTTCAATGAAATTGATGCAGTTATATTACAGTAGATTAGAAATCATAATCTACAGTGTATGTATATATACATATATAATACATATTTTTTTTCTTTTCCTCTTCTACTTTTCTCAAAGAATAGATGTCTAAACACATAATATTCATTTCAAAGTTACCATAAATAAATGATATATTTCTTGCTCAATTTAAATTTTTATAGGTGTTCCATATCTGGGATGATGGGACAAAATGGGTTAAATACCCAGTCCACCTGGTTGGTGGAAAGTTAGCAGGAGAATTCTTGCAATCCAAAACCAGGGGAAGGGTCTCTAATCTCAAGTTTGACCTAGTTCATCCTGAGTTTCATGTTGCCAAACCTGAGTACAGAGGCTCTGGATCTCCCTACTAGGTCTGTGGGAAGGGTGTTTTTACCTGCATTCAATATTTCAGTGGCCCAGCCTCCCAAAGACATTACATGGCCATTCTGTCAGAGATCTTGCGTACATGGAGATATTCAGGGAGCCAAGGTTGAGAGTTGCTGGTGGTGAAGATACAGTCAATGGCCACCAGTAAGGTGTGGTGCTTTGGTTTGTGCTGAGGCACCATTAATTTTACCCAGATTGCTTTTGCAACATTAGTGCTAAAGTCAACATGGTTATTATCTGCAGGAAGACCTCAGCTAAAGTATCTTGCTAAAGGGACACTTTAGGGAGACAAATCCAATAGCACCTAAGAATCTAAATTTATATTATGGCAAGGAGTTTTAATAAAAGCTACCTCATGCTAAAGCAGGGAAACCCAATGCTTATTAGAATGGGATAAGCTCAAGTCCAAATATACAAGCCTTAAAGAACCTTCGAGCTAACACCCCAAATTGGATTTCTCCTATTCAATAATACCAATTGATTTTCTACTTGGTTTTATACTCTACTTTATTCATCTGCACAAGAAATATGTTTATATAATTACATTATTGTTACCAAATCTAATTGTAATTGTCAGTTCTAAACATGACAGTAGCAGGAACCAACTTCAGATATTCAGACCTTACATTACCCATAAATGTGGCCAATTCATAAAGAATTACACTTGGGTTTCTCAGTAACATTGGATTTCAATGTTTGCCAAATGTTGTGTAAAACTCTAAGATTTTAAACATTAGATTTCATATCCTGGATCACTTGGTAATAGAACTAACAACAAGGATAGCTTATCTAGTTAGCAAAGTGACTATGCTCCAGCCAGCTTGCTTGTCATCTTGGCTCAGTTTAATAGAGATAGAGTAGCTTATTGTTAATCCTTTTTTCGGAAGAGATCACTGAGAAATTATGTGCTTTGCCCAGGGTCACATATATATTAAGTGGCAGAAATGGAGTCATAACCCAGGCCATAGTCTAAAAGTCTTTAATCCTTTCTGTTCTCTGCTTATATGCATCTTGACTCTATTAAATCATATTGTTTTATTTTCCCATTTGCTCAAGGACAATATCTTAGATGAACATCTGGATACAATATTCTTTCCATAAACTCTTCAGAGTTTGTTCATTTAAATGAAGGATTTTTGTCAACAGTTAACCCTTTGGACTGCCTCTCAGGAAAGAAAAGACAAATGGTAAGGATAAATAAGGAGCAGTTTTTTTGTTTTTTTTTTTGTTGTTGTTGTTGTTTTGTTTTTAGTAACAAAAAATGGGGTATAGAGGTTTCTTTGTGTCAAAATGAATCCTTTGCAGTCAAGACAAACCTTTGCAGTAAACTTATCTGTCTTCAAGCCCTAGCCATTTCCAGACTCCAGAGAGATGAAGTCAGCTACCGAAGTTGTATATTTATGTCGTAACCCTGATTAAGTGTCCACAGAATGGGGAAGATCCAGGAATTCCAGGTTCCAACTTATTTGCAGGGCTGAAGACTTGAGCATAAGAGGGAGGCAAAAGGAATATCAGTCCTCATACAGGGGTAAGGAGGTAGTGGGAGGACCCCAAGGCAATGTACAAAGTTAGGTCTAAAAACAGTGTTTGTTCCTCATGGGTGGGACAATTGGATACCAATATGAGTGACACAACAGGAAAATGGCTCAAGCCCAAATCTTTGTTTTGAGCTGTTTTTATTCCATGATATGATAAAGTTAGTAGACTTTAAAATCAGGATTGCAATCTAGGAGTTCTAGGAGTTAAATCCCTGGAGAACTTAAAGGCCCAATGCATAATTGATAAGGGTCTTAAGTGAGGTGCCAATTGAGTGCTACAGGAAAAGGGAGGGAGAGAAGGAGGCAGACGCCATTTTATCTGGTGGGAATAAGAAAAACTTCAGGAAGTAAGAAAGATTTTGCATCTACAGAGGTACTTTCAAACTGAGCTTGAAGATTAGAGAAAATTTCAACATATGAAGTAAAGGATGTGAATGACAAAAAAAAAAAAGACCCTGTAATACCCAAAATGGTTAATGCAAAATGGAAATATTTTGGCTTATGTGTCTGAAAAACTGGGAAGAAAGTCTGACTTTGAGCTCAGCTTGATCATTGTCAGGTCTTAGTTTCTTACTCTCTTACATCTGCTGTTCACCATATTGGATCCTTCTTCAGGCCAGTCTTCCCCCTAGCAGCAAGATGGCTGCCATTGTCCAATGGCTGAGTAGGCTGTCTCTAAACCTGCATGCCCAGCCATTGCACCAGATTTCCCCCTGTGCAAATGAGCTTAGACTATATCCTAAGAGGTAAAGATTTTGTGTGAAAATATTAAAGTGATTGCTTATTTATTTGTTTGTTTTTTCTTTGCTGTGATGGGGATTAAACCTAGAACTCTGTACATACTATGTCAATGCTCTATGGCTGAGCTATACACCCTAACCCTGACTGTATATTTCTATATTTCAATATTAGATTTACCCTCATACTTTCCACAGCCACAAGCTACTCTGGCCTCTATGTGTTTATGAGTTGATAGGAACTGAACATTTTCGACCACACATCAATCAATCTTGGGTTCAACAACCCCCAAATTGTTTTAGAATCTCCTCCCCAAAACAAACACACTTAGAGCTTTTTAATGGGAAACCAAGAACCTGTCAAAGAACTCTGAGGGGAGCTCTGTTAACAAGGTAAACCAAATAATTTATACTTGTGACAAATTTGCAGGCAAAACAATAGAGCTAATTGCTTAATAAGTTAGATTTGAGGAGTTGAAACTGGGCTTTGAGAATTTAGATTTGATAATTTTTGAAAAAATCTCTGTAAGCAAAGTGTCTATAAGTTTCTATAATGGGCATGAAGGTTATTAAACAAGTAAAGAATAAAGAAGATCAAAATAAATCACCTCAAAATATGCCATTTGGCATAAGAATTATTTCACGATGAAAGCAATAAAGTAAAAACAGCAGACCAAGAAAAATCCTCCACCTTCCCCATTTGCCTTTGTGAAGTCATCTCACTTTTTCTCATACCAAGAAGAGCAAAATAATTTCTACTTAGGAGAGAAAACTCTTGACTCTTACAAGTCCAGAGACAGCACCAGATAAATCTGCATAACATACTTTATCTTCCATTAGATTCCCCATACATTTTCCATCTCCAAATTTACCACCTATAGAAATGTAAACATCTTTTCTTCTGTCTTGTCACATCTCCATAATTTATCACTCTCTGTTAAAATGGTATAGAGGTCTCCAGGTTTGACTGCCTCTTTGGGGGTTTCACCTCATTTCTGTGAACACCCCCACCATGTGCATATGAAATAAAACTTCTTTCCTGTTAATCTATCTTTTATAGAGTCCCAGCAACTGAAACTAAGGATAAAAGAAAAAGTTACATCCCACCCCCAGAGGAGTATTTCATATTGAAAAAGTTTTTCTTATATCCTTGCATAGCACATGCTCAATAAATGTTAGTGATTTTTTTTATGTTCAAAAAATAAAAAATCACTGGAAGGTATGGACATTATCCTAGATTCCCTTTTGACTAAGGCTGCTTTTCCTAATGATGTCTTCTAAGTTATTTTTGGCAACTTATGAAGAAAATTATTATTTTCTAATAATATCATTCATATTTAACATTTAGTGGGGGATTTTAGAGTGAGATAGGCACTAATAATGTTGGTATTTTACAGATGAGAAAATCAAAACTCAGAAATGTGAAATAACTCCCCCAAGTTTACATAGCCTTTTAGTAGTATGACCATTATGTTAATACTACCTCGGGGGCAATGCAGTTGAAAATGGGGTATATGAAAGGAAAGTGAGGAACCAGGAGATGGGAGAGCCAGAAGTAAACGATGGAGACCAGGCAGAGATACACATGAGAGTTTATTTGTCAGAGCTGACAAATAAAGGCACATCTCTTCATAGACAGAGAGAGGCAAAACAGGCTTGGGGTTCGGGACTTTAATGAGGTGGGCTCAGGGATTAGAGTCAGGAGGGTCCTAAAGCAGTCAGTGAAGGGTTGGGTTGGTATGAGGGAGTGGTGAGCCCTTCTCAGAAATGTCCTTGGGAGGGAAAGCAAAATTTTTCTTAAAATGGCAGCTGTCACTTAAGATGGCTGTCCAGATACTAAGCAGGGATCTTATAGTATAGAAGAAAAAATAAGAAAGGAGATTAAGGAAAAGTATCCACAGACATAGTCTCCTATTAAACAAGACCTTATATTTAGCAGGTACTTAAATATGGGCTGAATGAATGATTGACATAAAATAAAATTGTATGAACAGCCAAAGAGGGCAGTCCTTACCCTGGCCATACCTCTGGAGTCTATTTTTTCTATATTTTCCAAAGGGGCCAAGCTTTCATCCCACCCCAAATTTTACCATTATTGTTTTCTCAACCATTTAAATTTAAGGCATCTTTTATTGGGTAATCTCATGAAATTGCTGTGTGTCACATTATGCTTTACATTTTTCTCTTCTTCTTCCCTCTGTATAATCTGGAGATGTACCAGCTGGCTAAGTAGATCAAATTCCTTTTCTGTCCCACATTTAATGTTGCTCTATGGCTTTGTTCTGTAAGCAAGGCCAGATGAAGTATTTGTGCAGTGAAACCTCTTGGAACAAAATGTGATCGCTTTTGCAACCATTCTGCCCCAAAGCACATTTATAAGCACGTAGGTTCAACTTTGTTCTCTTCAAATTCTCGTTTCCATCAGTCAAGCACAGAGCTCTGGAAGATTAGATTATTTTAAACTGTTTGAACGTCATTTGCTGACATGGTGTGCTAATTTTCCTGGGCCAAATGGTTCAGGTTCATTCAGATTAAGGATTTCCATTAGCAGTTAAGTAAAATCTTTTCTGTCCTTGACCCTGGAATTAAAACAAATGAGGTAGCGGATCCTGGACTGCCATCTGAGGAACCTAAATAAATGTTGATAGAGAGCTCCAAAGTTACTTCCAGTTCTCTGGAGAGCAATTTCAAACAAGATACCACTTTGATTAAAATCCACAGACTTGAGTCAAATCTCCCTTAGACCATAATTTGGAAAAATAAATTCTGTTAGAAACAATTGTAGCTTTGGAGCACTGAGATGGGTCACCTGCAGAGGCAATGTGATCACTCCTGCATGTCCCTGAAGTGGGAAAGGATGGTCAGGTGGGTAGCATCATCACTGGGACTAGGCAGTAGGGCTGCCGCCTTGGGCCCCACTCAATTTTCCTCTGGAAACCTTTCTCTCTCCACAGGGTGAGAAGTCTATTAGACCAAGGACAGTCTTCTATCCTGAGGTCAGCCTCTCTCACCCCAGGCCATCATCAAATGGCCTATAGCAAGTGCTTTGAGAAACATGTTCACCTGCCCAAATCCAAAGAAGGGTCCGGGAGACGCAAGGTAGAGCTAAAGTGAGGCTTTGATGGCTATCTTGTAAGATCGAGTGTCTGGATGATCAGGCATACCCGAGAGCAGTCACAATCAGTATTTTATCCCCTGGTGCACAAGATCCCTTTCCCAGTTCCTCATTGACTGAGTACTATGGGGTGCACAATCTTCCTGGATATTGCCAAGGTTTTACTGTGTCCTATTGAGTTATTTCAAGAAATATTCCTTTGGTTGTCTCTACCTCCTTTTGTTCTCTTGTGGCCTTCTTGGGGAGAATACATTTTAGCATATACACAGTTCTGACTTCTTTACCTAAGTTTCAGGCTGAGCTCTTCCCCCAACTCCTGTTTGTAAAGGGGCTGGTCAGGGGTATGGACTTTGAATCTGCCACATTGACAGGCTATTATGTTATAGGATGAGTTAACTGATGGTAACCACTCTGTTCTATTACCTCTCTAGCTGTTTTTCTTACATCCCCCGTAATTTCACGTTCAAAGCTAAATACTGTATTCTGAAAATGGACCACAGACTTTCTATCTCTCACAGTACCAAGTTCTGCTTGATGCTCCTTGGCTCTGTCCTTCCAAGGGCAGCCATTGCCTTATGGATACCCCTAGACCTCAGAGAGAGTCAAGGGTGACTGTTGGCAGGCAGGGACTGGGACAAACCTTGGTGGCTGGGAGTCCTAAGGCACACTTACATAGCCACTGCTGTGAGGGTAAGAGACATTGGTGGGAAGAGAAGTGGGTAAGACACAGGCCTAGTCTTTTATTTGTACTTTTGCTCTGGACTTTACAGATGACAGGACCAGAACCATCTCATTATGTACCCTGATTAATTATTGCACCATAACACACTAGCTCTCTGGTGGTTCTGGTATCAGTCTCATGCAAACCCACTTTTCAAATAAGGGATGCAGGGGCTGGGGTGTAGCACAATTGTAGAGTTTCTTGCCTGGCATGCACAGGCTCTGGGTTTGGTCCCCAGCCCCCCTCACCCCCAACATATAAACTCAAATAAGTGATGCACAAATGAAAGCCAATTCATTTGCAATGAGAACCAAAACTTCCAGGCCAATCAGGAGGCTAATGTCAGTGTTCAACTGTGAATAATTGCTCCAATAAGAAATTCTATATGGAAAGATTCTAATCAGTTTTCTTGGAAAATCACAGCCAGGGCAAGGTTCATATGACAGGTTGATATACTGAAATATCCGTCTCCCACCAAATAGACCCAATATATACAATGTCAGCCTAATGGCACCTTTTCCTAGGAACAATGCTAAACACTCAAAAACAATTTTTTGATCTTTATATTCTCCATAGATCATTCCCATTTGGCTTATGAATCATAAATTCTATCTTCAAATAAATTCTAATGATTAGTCAAACTTTCCCTTTCCTTTTAGATTTGAATGCCTTTCTGGGTTGTTTTTCCTGCTTGGAATTTATGCCTTTTAAGATGAAGCTTTTGAAAAGAAAATCCCAGTTCATGCTTTATTAGACTAAACACCAGAAACAAGATTGGAAGAAAGTGTAGAAGTCTCCATTTGCCACGAGAAGCCTCACAACTTCGTAGTCTCTGTCCCTAGCAGGCGCATGGAACAAGAAAACTGAAATGGAACTTTTCAATTTCTATCATAATCACTTCCCAGTATTTTCTTATTCATGTCTTTGGCTTAAGATCTAAAGTAAGTTGCAATGGTGATTATAAATGATATTTTTTCTACATCCAGGTTTGAAACCAGAAATGCCAACAGGATTAGGCTTCCCACCATCCCTACCCTGCCAATGTGTCCCTCTTTGATTCCCTTTTCTGTTTCTCTAGCCACAATGAAACAGATAAAGCAGCAGCAGTCGAAACAATCAGAGTGGTTCTCATGCTCATGGACAGGACTTAAAAACAGAGTCTGGCAAATACCATTTATCATATATCTCCATCTCGAAGTTTCAAATGTATTCTGATGTGTGTACTCAAGGTCTTTAAAAACCGGAAAGAAGTAAATAAAAACCCAGAGAAGACCAGCATTTAGTGTGGACTTGCACATGCTCTGATTCCCTTTGTGCTTAGTTCTTGTGAGTGTGTGTGTATATGTGTGTTTCCATTTGTATTCAGTTCTTCAGAGTGTGTGTGTGAGTGTGTGTGTGTGTGAGTGTGTGTCTCTGCCTATGTTGATTCCCTTTGTGCTCAGTTCTTCTCGGATCTGTGGTGGGGGCTGGAGTGCAATTCCACACAGGTGCTTGACTTTTTTCAACCAGTGGCAAGAAAGGGAGACCAAAGGGGCCTGATGACTAAATGTGGGGTAAGAGATTGCAAATTTTGCATGTTTCTGAATGAAATCAAGTTTTGGATTGTACAAATGGACATCACTTATTGTGAAAAGAATGGAAGATCCCACTGTGATTCTAGAGCTACTCCCTGACTTGGTATCCACATCTACCCTGCTACGCATGCAGCATCCAAAGATTTCAGAAGGCTCTTTCTAGAAAACCCCATGCTAGAGCTTTCCCCTTGCCTTTATTTATGTTGCTCTCTGTTCTTGCCATCTATAAATCCTACATATTATTCTTGGACTGTGGTGGGGCCTCACGTTTTGCAGCTCAATGAGGTTGGGCAGAAGCCAGAAGGAATCAATCTAGATGAATGTGCTGCCAGAAAAGGTGCAGAGGGTGGGGATGCCCGTTGACCACAGTGCCTGTCAAATTCCAGTCATTGACTTAACAAAGTAAGTAAGTGTGCCTGGTGAAAAATGTCCCCACAGCTGCAGGAAACAGAGTCCAGAAAGCAACAGCAACAAACATTTACAGAAATTATAATCATACTCATGCTCCACTGTGAGTGATATTTGTATCACCAGAATAATGAATTGTTACAGTATTTTGATGTAAATATATTAAAAGATGGGGTGGGAGGTAGGAGCTAAAGTCCTCCTCTACTTTAATGTCTAAAATTGATGAACAAAGACAGCAAACGCATATTATTTAGAAATATGGACCCCGTACAAGAACAATGAGTTAAAACAGTAGAAAATAGTTGCCTCTGAAGAGTGAAAAAGTTTGTACAAGAGAACTATAGTTTCAGCAATACACTTACTAGTTGTGTTCAACATCTAAAGCCTCGTATATGTATCACTCTGATAGGACAACATTCTTCTAAAATGAACTTTGTCCAACTCCAAAGGCATTCAAGTCTGTGCATGGGGAAGCCAGTAACACTAACTTTCTTTCCTTGCCTCAAGACAAAGATTCACAGCATTATCCATCCTACACACTGTGATTTGAAGCCCTTTATCCTCTGTAACCCAAAAAACAGTATTGAGGTCAATGAACTCCCTTGATCTGAACAACCATGAAGGTCCATTTTCAACATTTCTGGGTTTTCTGTGCACACAGGCTTTACCCATAGGAGGCCTCATTAATAATATTGTCGAAGGAAGGATTTATGTAATAACAGAAATAATTTGCTGTAAGAGATAATTTACAATAAGAGGCTTAGTTGTTTTGTTGTTGTTGTTGTTGTTGTTGCTACCAATGACCATAAATTTTTGTTCTAAATGGAGAAGAAAATACAAAGCTGTGAAATGTTCAGTAACTCTTGCCTTTTAAATATGGGTTATGGTCCCTTTGGAGTTTTACAATTCCTCTCTCAAATTCATTTGCACTTCTTTGCTGTTTATTTGCACATACCTGGCTTCACACAAGTAATAAAAGATCTCTTTACTCTCTGTGTTTATCCCTTAGTTACATATCAGATGACTTACCTGAAATTTGAAGACCAGAGAGAGTCTGCTCCAAACAAAAGTACCAAAGCTCAGAGCCAGAGAATTCTCTGAAGACAAAGGATTTTAGATGCAGTTGAAACACAGAACTCCTAATGAAGTCAGAGGGTCAGCTGCTAACCAGTGCCCGCCCCCCAACCCCCTGCCCAGGACAACCAAATTCCTTATGGTTCTCAGGGACAGAGATGCCAATAGCACATCAGCCAGTTGAACTATGCTGGTTCTAAAACCAACAATCTCTGGATGGGGTTGGACACTTGTACCTGGGGAGAGCAGCCCAAGCACTGGGACTTTAAGAGCCCTCCTGACCTATTTAGCCAGGCACCCCTTTAACCAGTTCTTCAGCACCTATGGCTCAGCTTAAGGTTCCTTGTCTTTAATTCCACACTCCAAGACTCCTCCTAGGACAAATTAGGAAAGAAGATAAAGTGTGGTGGCTACTTAAGTCACTGGGGTCAAGTGCAATGTTGCCTGTTATCAGAGAACCATTGCACATCAAGGGTGGCAATAAGTGTGGTGACATGTCCCCTGTTGTGTTTTGGATCGGGAATATCCAAAAAAAATCTTGTGTTGAAAATACAGTCCCCAAGGAGGGAAGATGGAGGCGAAGGAAGTGCATCACCCCCGTGCGCTGCGTCACTGTGCAGGAGAAAGACGAGGTGAAACAGCTGAAGCCTGTCTTGTTGGGAAATTCCAGCGAAATTGAGGTGCTCCAGAATCTAGTGGAGGGATTCCCATCGCACGAGGTTCGGCTGCGGGGGCTCGGATGCGGGCGATTTCTCCGCACGGAGGGTCGAATTGCTTTATCGGCGGATCGCCCCGCGGCTGGAGTCTGCGGCGCGCGCTGGGAAGCGGCGAGGTGCCGGAGTGGGGGTGCAGCGATGCAGATTCTGGGGGCTCCTGCCAGTGGTGCAATGGCCATGCTTAGTGCTGAGTTCTGGCTTTGAGACGGAGGAGAGAAGTGGTCCAGTTCGACTCTCGACACCAGTCGGACCATGGAGGAGGACAGCGGTCGCCATCTTGGAGAGCTGATGGAATCATCCCTGTTTTCTTCTGATCTCAGCTCATTCAGCTACGGAACAGGTGATTTCAGGCTGGCATTTGCCTGCGTCTCACAGACAGATCGCTCAGGCTCAGGGCTGGAGAACCTGTGGAGAATACTCCTTGGGGCTCGCTCCTAGCAAAGCGTGCACCGAGCTCAGAGCGACCGGGTTCTGGTTCCCAGAGCTGCTTTGGCCCAGGGCTGGGGAACCCGCGGAGACTGCGTATTGAAGCCAGCTCCTAGTGGAGCATGCACCGAGCTCGAAGCGGCTGGGTTCTGACTCCCGGAACAGTTTTGGCCCAGGGCTGGGGAACCCGCGGGGACTGCGTCTTTGAGCCTGCTCCCAGCAGAGCGTGCACCGAGCTCGGAGAGCTTGGAGCAGCCGGGCTCTGGCTCCCGGAGCTGCTTTGGCCTAGGGCTGGGGAACCCATGGAGATCGCTCCTTGGAGCCTGCTCCTAGCGGAGCGTGCACCGGGCTCGGAGAGGCCGGGTTCTGGCTCCCGGAGCTACTTTGGCCCAGGGACGGGGAACCCGCGGTAACTGCTTCTTGGTCCGGGTCCTCCTGGGTGCAGTGGGGGCCAGAGGGGCAGAGTGGAGCTGCCGCCTACGCCCAAAACAGGCCAAGTGACCCGCCTGCGTGGTATCACGACACCCCAACTGCAGCTGGGGCCGAAGAGAGTAGCCGTCTACGCCTGGAACAGGACCAGCCACCCTACGGCGCGGTAGCCAAGTCACCCCATTTGGAGTAGGGGCTGTGCAGAGCCGCCGTCTGAGCCTGCAAGGTAGGCAGACCTGCGACCCACTGGCAGGACAGGCCCGGTAGCCTGCCAGCGTGGTGGACACGTAGCACCGAGGCAGTCACATCACACTGGTTGGAGTGGGGGTGGAGCAGAGCCGCCGCCCGTGTCCGGAAAAGGCCCAGTGACCTGTTGGAGAGGCAGTCAGGTAGCCCCATTTGGAGTGGGGGCTGAGCAGAACTGCCGCCCGAGCCCGCAAGGTAGGCAGACCTGCGACCCACTGGCGGAACAGGCCTAGAGGCCTGCCAGTGTGGTAGACACGTCACACCAATTGGAGTAGGGGCCGAGCAGAGCTGCCGCCCACATCCGGATCAGGACCAACGACCCTAGGGAGTGGTAGTTAAGTCACCACAATTGGAGTGGGGGCAGAGCAGAGCCGCCACCCGCGCCCACAGGGTGGGCAGACCTGTGACTGACCAGCGTGGTAGACAGACCACCCTAATTAGAGGAGGAGCACAGCCACTACCCGCCTTGCAAGGGAGATTTTCCAACTATACAAGAGCAATACAAATAAATAGGGGGAAAATTTCAAAAACACAACAGTTTCACCAAGCAGAAAGAAACGCGAGCAGTATGAAAAGACAAGGAAAGAAAGGACCACAAGCAATGCAGGTCAACTCAACTTTAGAAGAGGTAATAGCTGCAACAGATGGAATGTCAGATAAAGAGTTCAGGATATACATGCTTCAGATGATCTGGAGTCTCAAGGAAGACATGAGACAGCAAAATCAGACAATGAAAGATCATTTTGACAAGGAACTACATAAACAAATCCAGGAAGCAAAAGATCAATTACACAGGGAGATAGAGGTAATAAAAAACAAACAAATAGAAATCCTAGAAATGCAGGAAGCAATAAACCAACTTAAAAACTCAATTGAGAATACTATCAGCAGAGTAGATCACTTAGAAGATAGAACATCAGACAATGAAGACAAAGTATTTCAACTTGAAAAGAACATAGACAGTTCAGCAAGACTGCTAAGAAACCATGAGCAGAACATCCAAGAAATATGGGATAACATTAAAAGACCAACTTAAGAGTCATTGGGATACAGGAAGGCACAGAGCTCCAAACCAAAGGAATAAACAATCTATTCAATGAAATAATACGAGAAAACTTCCCAGACTTGAAGAATGAGACAGAATCCCAAATCCTAGAAGCCTACAGGACGCCGAATGTGCAAAATCATAAGAGATCCACACCTAGACACATTATAATGAAGATGCCCAACATACAGAATAAGGAGAGAATTTTTAAAGCTACAAGAGAAAGGAAACAGATTACATTTAGGGGTAAACCAATCAGGGTAACAGCTGATCTCTCAACACAGACTCTGAAAGCTAGAAGATCCTGGAATAACATATTTCAAACACTGAAAGAAAATGGGTTCCAACCAAGAATCGTGTATCCGGCGAAATTAAGCTTCAGGATGGAAGATGAAATTAAAACCTTCCACGATAAACAAAAGTTAAAAGAATTTGCAACTAGAAAACCATCTCTTCAAAAAATCCTTGGCAAAACATTACAGGAAGAGGAAATGGAAAATAACAATGAAAACCAACAGTGGGAGGTAGGACAGTAAAGGGGGGAAAGTAATCAAAGAGGAAAACAAATCAGGTTTAGTAACATTAATAAACAAATATGGCTGGAAGAACAAACCATATCTCAATAATAACTCTAAATGTTAATGGCTTAAACGCACCAATTAAGAGACACAGGCTAGTTGAATGGATCACAAAACAAGACCCAACAATATGCTGCCTACAGGAGACGCATTTGATAGGAAAAGATATACATAGACTGAAGGTAAAAGGTTGGGAAAAATCATATCACTCGTATGGACTGCGGAAACAAGCAGGAGTGTCCATACTCATATCTAATAAAATAGATTTCAAGCCAAAATTAATCAAAAGGGATAAAGAGGGACACTACATACTGCTCAAGGGAAACATATACTAACAAGACATAACAATCATAAATATATATGCCCCAAACAATGGTGCAGCTATGTTCATCAAGCAAACTCTTCTCAAGTTCAAGAGTCTAATAGACCACCATACAATAATCATGGGAGACTTCAACACACCTCTCTCACCACTGGACAGATCTTCCAAACAAAAGTTAAATAAGGAAACTATAGAACTCAATAACACAATTAACAACCTAGACTTAATTGACATATATAGAATATACCACCCAACATAAAGCAGTTACACTTTTTTCTCAGCAGCACATGGATCCTTCTCAAAAATAGATCATATATTATGTCACAGGGCAACTCTTAGACAATATAAAGGAGTAGAGATAATACCATGCATCTTATCTGACCATAATGGAATGAAACTGAAAATCAACAATAAAAGAAGCAAGGAAAAATCATGCATCACTTGGAGAATGAACAATAGGTTACTGAATGATCAATGGGTTTTAGAAGACATCAAGGAGGAAATTAAAAACTTCTTAGAGTTAAATGAAAACACAGACACAACATATCGGAATCTATGGGACACATTGAAAGCAGTTCTAAGAGGAAAATTCATTGCTTGGAGTTCATTCTTTAAAAAAAAGAAAAAACCAACAAATAAATGATCTCATACTTCATCTCAAAATCCTAGAAAAAGAAGAGCAAAACAACAGCAAAAGAAGTAGAAGGAAAGAAATAATTAAAATCAGAGCTGAAATTAATGAAATCGAAACAAAAGAAACAATTGAAAAAATTGACAAAACTAAAAGTTGGTTCTTTGAAAAAATAAATAAAATCGACAGACCCTTAGCCATGCTAATGAAGAGAAGAAGAGAGAGAACTCAAATTACTAGCATACGGGATGAAAAAGGCAATATCACAACAGACACTTCAGAAATACAGAAGATAATCAGAAATTATTTTGAATCCTTATACTCCAATAAAATAGAAGATAGTGAAGGCATAGATAAATTTCTTAAGTCATATGATCTGCCCAGATTGAGTCAGGAGGATATAGACAACCTAAACAGACCAATAACAATAGAGGAAATAGAAGAAACCATCAAAAGACTACCAACTAAGAAAAGCCCAGGACCGAATGGGTATACAGCAGAGTTTTACAAAACCTTTAAAGAGGAACTAACACCAATACTTTTCAAGCTATTTCAGGAAATAGAAAAAGAGGGAGAACTTCCAAATACATTCTACGAGGCCAACATCACCCTGATTCCTAAACCAGACAAAGACACTTCAAAGAAAGAAAACTACAGACCAATATCTCTAATGAACCTAGATGCAAAAATCCTCAATAAAATTCTGGCGAATCGGATTCAAAAACATATCAAAAAAATTATACATCATGATCAAGTAGGATTCATCCCTGGGATGCAAGGCTGCTTCAATATACGGAAATCAATAAATGTTATTCACCACATCAATAGACTTAAAAATAAGAACCATATGATCATCTCGATAGATGCAGAAAAAGCATTCGACAAAGTATAGCATCCCTTTATGTTCAAAACTCTAGAAAAATTAGGGATAACAGGATCATACCTCAACATTGTAAAAGCAATCTATGATAAGCCACAGGCCAGCATCATTCTGAATGGAGAAAAATTGAAGGCATTCCTTCTAAAATCTGGAACAAGACAGGGATGCCCTCTCTCACCACTTCTGTTCAACATAGTCCTCGAAACACTGGCCAGAGCAATTAGACAGACGAAAGAAATTAAAGGCATAAAAATAGGAAAAGAAGAACTTAAATTATCACTATTTGCAGATGACATGATTCTATACCTAGCAGACCCAAAAGGGTCTACAAAGAAACTATTAGAGCTAATAAATGAATTCAGCAAAGTGGCAGGATATAAAATCAACACGCATAAATCAAATGCATTCCTGTATATCAGCGACAAAGCCTCTGAAACGGAAATGAGGACAACTACTCCATTCACAATATCCCCCCAAAAAATAAAATACTTGGGAATCAACCTAACAAAAGAGGTGAAAGACTTATACAATGAAAACTACACTTGGGAATCAACCTAACAAAAGAGGTGAAAGACTTATACAATGAAAACTACAGAACCCTAAAGAGAGATATAGAAGAAGACCTTAGAAGATGGAAAAATATACCCTGTTCATGGATAGGCAGAACTAACATCATCAAAATGGCGATATTACCAAAAGTTCTCTATAAGTTCAATGCAATGCCAATCAAAATCCCAACAGCATTTCTTGTAGAAATAGATAAAACAATCATGAAATTTATATGGAATAATAAAAGACCCAGAATAGCAAAAACAATGCTAAGCAGGAAGTGTGAATCAGGAGGTATAGCGATACCAGACTTCAAACTATACTACAGAGCAATAGTAACAAAAACAGTATGGTACTGGTACCAAAACAGGCGAGTGGACCAATGGTACAGAATAGAGGACACAGTAACCAATCCACAAAACTACAACTATCTTATATTTGATAAAGGGGCTAAAAGCATGCAATGGAGGAATGATAGCATCTTCAACAAATGGTGCTGGGAAAATTGGAAATCCATTTGCATCAAAATGAAACTGAATCCCTTTCTCTCGCCATGCACAAAAGTTAACTCAAAATGGATCAAGGAGCTCGATATTAAATCAGAGACACGGCGTCTGATAGAAGAAAAAGTTGGCTATGATCTACATACTGTGGGGTCGGGCTCCAAATTCCTCAATAGGACACCCATAGCGCAAGAGTTAACAACTAGAATCAACAAATGGGACTTATTCAAACTAAAAAGTTTTTCTCAGCAAAAGAAACAATAAGAGAGGTAAACAGGGAGCCTACATCCTGGGAACAAATCTTTACTCCACACACTTCAGATAGAGCCTTAATATCCAGAGTATACAAAGAACCCAAAAAATTAGACAATAAGATAACAAATAACCCAATCAACAAATGGGCCAAGGACCTGAACAGACACTTCTCAGAGGAGGACATACAATCAATCAACAAGTACATGAAAAAATGCTCACCATCGCTAGCAGTCAGAGAAATGCAAATCAAAACCACCCTAAGATACCATCTCACTTCAGTAAGATTGGCAGCCATTATGAAGTCCAACAACAACAAGTGCTGGAGAGGATGCGGGGAAAAGGGTACACTTGTTCATTGTTGGTGGGACTGCAAATTGGTGCAGCCAATTTGGAAAGCAGTATGGAGATTTCTTGGAAAGCTGGGAATGGAACCACCATTTGACCCAGCTATTCCCCTTCTCGGTCTATTCCCTAAAGACCTAACAAGAGCATGCTACAGGGACCCTGCTACATCGATGTTCATAGCAGCACAATTCACAATAGCAAGATTGTGGAACCAACCTAGATGCCCTTCAATAGATGAATGGATAAAAAAATGTGGCATTTATACACAATGGAGTATTACTCTGCATTAAGAAATGACAAAATCATAGAATTTGGAGGGAAATGGATGGCATTAGAGCAGATTATGCTAAGTGAAGCTAGCCAATCCTTAAAAAACAAATGCCAAATAACTTCTTTGATATAAGGGGAGTAACCAAGGACAGGGTAGGGACGAAGAGCTTGAGAAGAAGATTAACATTAAACAGGGATGAGAGGTGGGAGGGAAAGGGAGAGAGAAGGGAAATTGCATGGAAATGGAAGGTGATCCTCAGGGTTATACAAAATTATATATAAGAGAAAATGAGGGGTAAGAGAAGAATAATACAAGTGGAAGAAATGATTTACAGTAGAGGGGGTAGAGAGAGAAGAGGGGAGGGGAGGGGAGGGGGGATAGTAGAGAATAGGATAGACAGCAGAATACATCAGACACTAGAATGGCAATATGTAAATCAATGGAAGTGCAACTGATGTGATACAGCAATTTGTATATGGGGTAAAAATGGGAGTTCATAACCCACTTGAATCAAACTGTGAAATATGATATATTAAGAACTATGTAATGTTTTGAACGACCAACAATAAAAAAAAAAATATTGAATCCAGGGGCTAGGGCTGTGGCTCAGTGGTGGTGTGCTTGCCTAGCATGTGTGGGGCACTGGGTTTGATTCTTAGCACCACATATAAACAAATAAATTAATAAAGGTCCATCAATAACTAATAAAAAATTTAAAATATTGAATACAGTTTAAAAAAAAAAGAAAAAGAAAATACAGTCCCCAGAGCAGCAGGATTTAGAGGTGGGGCTTCAGGCAATGATTAGGGCTCTGATATCATCTGTGGATTAATCCATTAGCTAGATTAATCCACTGATAGCTAAATGGACTAACTGGGTAGAAACTGTAAGGCAGGTGAGGCATGGCTGGAGGAAACAGGTCACTAGAAGCATGACCTTGAACTATATCGGTTTCTACATCTGTCCCTCCCTCTGTTTCTGGGCTGCCACAGCGGAGCAGCTTTCCTCACCCTGCCCTTCTGCCATGATGTCCGGCCTCACCTCGGGCCTGCAAAGAATGTTGCAGCTTTTTGATCTTAAAAATAAGGAGACTGGACTATGATGGGTGATGATGATTGCTAATATTTATTGAGCACTTAATAGGTGCTGGTCCTTTTGTTCTCAAATCTTTCAGTTGTCACAAAAATCATATCATCTCCTCTTAACATCAAAGCACGAGAAGTTAAGTGACTGGCCCAAAGTAACACATTTGGTAAGAGGCAGAACCAGGATTAAAAGTTCCTAAATCCATGTGTTTATCCACTATATTTTTGTAAACTTTAGCTTATGCTGTTTTTATTCCTATCATTTTTGTTGCTGTTATTATCCGTGAGAAGATATTTAATTTCTTATTCCAATTCCATAGATACTGCTTATATTACTTCCCGTAATCCTTTGGTCCTCTATATATTCATCAATACTTGACTCTCCAAACATCACTTAAAAGCCTGTATTTATCATTAAATACGAGAAACAAGAGATTTTAGGCCAACCTGTGGATGGTATGAAGTAGAGAAGGATAACAATATGTAGGATGATGGAATCGCCATTCCAAACCTGCTAAAGAGCAATATAAAACATTCTATCTAACAAGACACAAGGAGTAGGAGTAAATATAGTGGTATGCTGGTGAATAAGCTCTCTGAAAATAAAAGCTCTGCTAGGTAGCATTTCCCTGCAATGTCACAGACAACACTGAGAAGGCTGCTGAACTGTGGGAGGGAAAGCACAGGACTCTCGGATGGCTGAGCGTCAGTCTTACCAGCTGTGCAACTCTAAGGAAGTGGTCTCACTGAACCTGCCTCCACTTCTGGAAATGGGGAGGAGCCAAGCACCTCACTGCCATGTGATAATGATTGAACAGGGGACAGAGGGAAATGCTTAGCAAACTCTAACTCTTGATCCTTGAGTGGGTCTACAGGCCAGCAGCATCAACACCACCCAGGAGTTTGTTAGAAAGACCAGTCCTCAGGCCTCACTCCAGACCCGCTGAAATAGAACCTGCATTCCACCGTGATCCCTGGGTGAGTTGTATGCATGTTCAACTTTGAGGAGCCCAGCTCTAAAACACTAAACAAATACAGCCTGTTGTGATTTGGAGCTCTTTTTCCTTTTCATAGACTGCCAAGGAAATAAAAGATGGCCAAATTTAAAGGACAGGGCCTTCTCAGAGGTTTCCATAGTCCTCCTTCCGTGGGTCCTGTGTGGGCTCACAGGTGTGGAGGACGACACATGCATAGGTCATTTCTAGGGAATCATTCCCTGTGCTCAAGTAAGAACCACTTGAGAAAGTTATCACCTTATAAAGTCCTTCACCATTTTTGAGGTGGGCAAAACAATGAAATGTAAACCCACATATATGAAACCATCTCAGCCCTTTGGAAAGAATGTTAAATTTGCAACTGGTTATAAGTAGCAGCTCAAGTGGAGTTGAAGTGGACTTCAGTCTTTCCTGCTCAATGTGCCTGAGAGCAACAACTAAAGGAAGCAACTCAGAATGAGAGGGCTTCTTATCATAAATTTGTCTTTGATTAAAACCCTATTTATGTACAAGAGACACATATGGTGTTTCAAGAATACCTGTTTAACTAAGTTGAGCACAGTATCAACTTCCTAACTATCTGGTCTTTAATATAATTTTGAACCTGTTAGCCTACCAGGGGTTGGATAGAGAGAATGTAAGAACTCCTTGACTTTGGGCTAGCTTGACTCCATTTTATGAGCATATGCATGTGCACACACTCCCACACACGCATCGTTGTTACCATTGTTCCTTCTTTTCAGAATAGTTATCATTATATGAAATTTCCATTCTCCTGATCAAAAATTAACCATGGGAACACATATACTTCAATAACTCATCAAAGTGTCATAACAGAAAAGGGATGATTCTATTTGCGAATCACAGTCTACAAAAACCTCTTTGCATTGCACAAATATTTTAAATAGATGTCCTAAATTTGGTTTAAGAAACAGTCTGTTCCAGAATGTTCATGACTAAGACATGAATAAAATAAAATTAAAACCCATCAATGGAGTATTAGTGCACAGACTTCAATAATTGTGCATTGTTCTAAAACTTTAAAGGTCAGGGATCTGTGTGTGCTGAAGTGGGTCAAAGAAGAGAAAAATCTTCCACTTGAAGGATGTCTCGACTGGAGAATATTCCAGTTGGGTTAGCGTGCCCCTCAGAAATAGTGGTATTTTCGGTTTTATAATTATATGAACACAAAAGAAAAAAATGAGTGTATCCAAGGGACAGTGGCACCCCTTCCTTGAGAATTTAGATGCTGAGCACCAACCATTTGGGTGTCAGATGTAGAGTTTCCTAGGAGGACCTTGGTCCTTGGTCCCCACCAAGTCCTCCCAAGCCCAGAAACATGAGAACTGAGGAAAAACTGTGTGTCCTAAGATACATTTGCATTTCCCAAAAGTTCCATAGGAGTTCGTTTTATTCTACCTCAGAGAAAGGATTCCGTAAAACACTGTTTGATACCAGTGGACAATCTGGCAGTAAATGCCCATGTGTTCACATGTTTTTATTTATATTTTGCTCTGAAATTCACTCAGAATTCAAGCCTGGCTGGCCAGAGGGTGAATCCCTATATTCTTTTACATGAAAAACCCATGGACTCAACCTAGAGGAAGCAAGGAGAAGCCCAGAAGCTTGGCTCTAGGTCAAGACGAAAATTCTGGACGGGAGACATTTCTAATACCAGGGTCCAACTTTCAGATCATGCCCCTATTCAAGTGACTCGCATTTAATGGGGCTGAATCCCAGGAAAATGATGTTCCCAAGAAAGATCTGTCTCAGCACTGACACCATCAGATCCAGCCCTGATTTGGTGATGGGGACAGAATCCTCCACATGGGCTTGACAGAGGCAACCAAGCTACAGCCACTGAGGGTCAGTAACAGCAGCACCCTGAGCAGCTATGTGTGGCATCTTTGGTAGATGTCAGTGGGTGGGCCACTAAATTTGGCCATGGTACATGACTAAAAATAACTTCCCAAGGAGCCACAAAAGAGGAAGAAAAGCCACTCTAAAATTATCAAAATTTTATAATTTTGTGAGCGTATTAATGAGCTTTCACTTTGCTCTTCCCACCCTGTCTGGCGGGATATGAAAAACAAAGGAAGAATAGAAATGTCTAAGTTTAGGGGAGTATGAGCTTTATATCTGGATTTGAACCACCCAGGCTTCCAGAACACCCAGGCAGGACCATTCATACCAAGAACCACTCTTCTGCTGGCAATTTTTACTGCTCAAACCTATCAATTAGGAAGGAAATTGCCAGCCATCTTAGCCAAACCTCTGCAGCTGCCCATGAGCCACACACAGGTCCCAAGCACAGGTCCCCCATTCTCCCCCTATGCTTTCCTTTGAACTTTTCCTAAAAGAATTTTCGCTCTCACCTCTTTATTACTAGATAGCAGAGTGGTGTTCAAGATCCATAGTTCAGAGTTTCTTTCTCTACCTTTTTCTGGATCACCACACTGTTTTTAGTTTCTGATGGACACAACATCTTTATTTTTTTATTTGTATGTGTTGCTAAGGATCGAACCAGTGCCTCGCGCATGCCAGGCGAGCGCGCTACCGCTTGAGCCACATCCCCAGCCCCACACTGTTTTCTTTAAAACAATGTGTTAATGCTGTTAAATCAAACCTTGGAAATCAAGACTAGATATCATTGTGATACTCCAGAAAGTGAGGCCATACAATTCCACAGTAGAAAAACCTATGCTGAGGAAACTATTTTGAGATCTGCTGTGAAAAGTGGTGGGTTTAAGATCCTACATGTGTTACCTCCTGGTTTGCACAGCCTCAGCCAAGCAAGCCACTTACTACTAAGAGCCACAGCCAAGTAATATGATGCATGGCATTTTTGGTTGAAAGGTGACGCCAGCTAGCCATTGAGATGGTATGATTATGTTAAGATTTGCATTCATATGGATATTGGACTCCTGCTGTTCACCTTGGCCTGCTACGGGACTCCTGGAGAGTTCCCATTGGTTGGGGAAGTGCAGTAGGAGGCAATTCCGGGGCAGGAACCTCCTCTGGGGTTCCCGGAGAGCGCGTGAGTGGATCGGCAATCTTCCCGGGCGCTTACGGGGCACTGGCGACAGTTTCAAAAAATAAAGTTTGTTCCTGATTGAGTGGCTCATGATTTTGTGCCCAGCCAGACTGCGGCAACTTACCCTAAATCTTACATGAAATGGAAATAGTAATAATTTCTGCTTCACATAAATAAGGGGATCAAATGAGATTAAAAAGGTTGTACTGAAGGTGCTTTTAATTTTCTTTCCTCCTTAGAGAATCTATCTATTGACACACCCCATCTTGTAAGGGGCAACACTACAGACTACATGACCCTTTTACCTGGCCATAGCTGATTAAACCCCAGGTAGACAGGGAAGCCGTGTTTAACCCTCAGATTCTTTTTCATGGATTTTGAAATTTTAGAGATTGAGACATTTAGATTTGGAGAACCAAGTAAAAAGTTAATAGAACTTAGTATCTGTGTTAGCTTTCGGTTGCTGTGACCAAAATGCCTGACACAAGCAACTTAAAGGATGAAAGGTTTATGTGAACTCATGGTTTCTGAAATTTTAGTCCATGGTCATCTGGCTGCATTGCCTTGGTCCTAATGTAAGGTAGAAAATCATGGCAAAGGAGCACAGCAATGCAGAGTTGCTCAATTCATAACAGTCAGAAAGGGCATGGGAACAGCATACAGTCCCCAAGGGCATTCTCCAGTGACCTACTTTCTTCAATCAAGCCCCACCTGCCTACAGTTTCCACCACCTCCTAATAGTCCATTCAATTATCAATAGATTAATCACTGGTGAGGTCAGAGACCTCACTATTCAATCACTTCCCAAAAACTCCACCTTTAAACACTGCTCCATTAGGGAACAAGCCTTCAATCATGAACATTTGGGGGACACTTCATATACCAACCATAACAGAATACAAGAGAACATTTGGGAGTAGCCATGATGGGTACAAGCAAATGAGTGAGCAGATCTGAGTGAGCTAGTCTAAAGAAAGAAGAATGAAGCAGCTTTGCAGAGAGAATTAGGCAAGATGCCATGTGGTCCCCAGATGAGATAAAGATGGTGGGATTAGCATGGGGTGATTGACTATTTCCCATGAAGCTTGGCTATGCTTCTGCTTTGCGTGCAGAATTCTTCTGCATCATTATACAATAATTCTGATGTCCTTTACTTGTTTTGTGTAACTTTTTATTTCTTGAAAAAAGAGAATGGAAAACAGAAATAATTGTAAAACTGTAAAATGGAAAGTACCATACAAACACAAGATTAGTTTTGTCTTTGATTTTTTTTCACTTTGAATTTAGCCACCCAGTAGGAAAAGGAGAAATGGATAAACAGCATGGCCTTCCAGGCAAGAGCAGTTCCATGAGATTCCTTCCAAACCCTGCAGAGTGACAACAAAAACTCTCACAAATAAGGTATCAGGAATCAGTCAGTTGGGCATTCTGCATAGAAAATGTTCAGACTTTAAAGGGCTGGTATTTATCAGAATCATTTTGGCGACGTGGAGAATCCAAATTCAATCTAGCTAAAAAGCAAAATGAAGATGGATGCATCCACCTAAGTCCATGGGGGCATATCTGACTTAGAAATCTTTCTTATATCTTAGCTCTTTCCTTTATGTTGGCTTCATTTTCTGGCAGGCGGTCCACCATGATGGCAAGATTGCCTCCTGCAGCTCCAGGCTTACTCTTACCGGCTTAATCATTCCCACATAGAGGATCTCTTTGCTTAGTCTCGGGGAGGGGGGTGGGGAGTGGGGGTAGTTCTGATGGGCCTAACTGGCGTCATATGTTTACCCTAAACCAGTCACTGTTGCCAAGGGAATGCAATCTTTTCTTTGCCAAGACTTGGGTGTTGGGTGGAGTATGGGGATGGCATCAGCCTCACCTGATTCATAGAAGTGAAGAGCCCAAGCATGGCAGTTCACTAGAAGAAAAATCGGGGTGCTGCTACCACAGAGGGGGGAAGGCATGCCAGGAGGGCTTTTAAGAGGTTCTCCAACCCTTTCCATCATGATCACTTGAGACTTACAAATGAGAAGTGACCTTTCTTTAGAAATTAAACCTTTTTTTTAAAAGTCCCTACCATAGAGGGAGAGGGCACTACCTGCTGATGAGTCAGTCACTGTCCTGAGGCCCAGCTTCCCCACCCACAGCCTCATTGCCAGCTCACTGAGTCACCCAAGGCCCCACCCAGCATGTTTTGTTTTTCCCACAGTTTCCTTGACTCTCCTGGGACAGATGGATGGCTCTGGGAGCTGAGGAAAAGAAGTGGTGTCTTTCAGAAACAAGAGCGCCTCTCCCATAAGCAAAGCCAGCAGAGGGCCTGGATAAGGTGGGCAGGGTGAGAATTACTCATTTGGCAGTTTCTGGAGCACTTAAAATCAGATTTTTTTTTAATTATAAAAAGTGGCTTCATATGTAACTTCTACCTTTTGGACCCAGATAGCTCAGGTGTCTCTTTGGGCTTGCAGCCTTCTCTTTCCTCCCTTCCATCCTCTTACCAGGCTTACTCTTACCTTACTCTTCCCCTTCACCTTCCTCTTTCTCCTTCACATTCTGCTCCTTCACAGCACAATGTCAATGCCATGGTTACCTGGCAATATCAGGTGATGGCTCACTGTGTGGCTGTCTGGCTAGTCCACAATGGTACAAAAAGGTCAGGGCCGACCCCATGCTTCTCTTGTTCCCTAGCACCTCACACAAAGTCTGGCACATAGAAAGTCCCCAGGGATATGCATGAAATGAGTGAGTGAAAATGAGCCAAGTGCTGCAGAGCTCAGTACATTGAAGGGTCCTCTGCACTGGGATATTCTGGTGTGTGTTTGTGGTTGTTTTGCTCTGTTTTGTGTCTTACCTCTAGGAGGTGTGACTAACAGCCTTTTCTTTTTCACATAGTCTTGAGTAGCTTCTCTACTGTAAATAATTCCAGATACTGCTCCTGACAGCCTAGAGTGTCCACACTTAACAGGAAGTGCTTCTCAGAAACTGCATAGGATGATGGGCCTGGGATCTTAAAATTCACATCAGTGGAAAGACTACAGCAGCCTAATTACTGACATAATGCACTCAATGTTTGGATACAAAAGGAAACATTCACTAAATGCTTTCTGATTAATCTGCAATTAACTTAGATGCTTATGCAGTTGTGTTGTACAGAATTAAGTGCAGGAGTATAAATATAAATGATGAATAATAAGCTATCGCTGACTATCAGGGTTCTGGAATCTTTTAACCGGCAATAAGCCATTTGATTTTCTGTAGTTTCTATTGGAAGTCGCTCAGAGGTTTTTGAAGTGTGCTTGAAGAAAAGAATAATAACCTCTTATTCCAAATAATAATAACATAATCATAATCCTATTAGCCCAAGTAGTAACAATAAAAAATAATCACAGTGAAAGAGTAAGAGGAACTCAAATTTGTTTTACTGTATCTTCTTGCCTTCCTCCCTGGTAAGAGGATAATGGTTCTCTTTTTATGTACTTCTCACTTACTGCATGTTAACTGATCATCTACTATGTGCTAGGCAACATGTTTTCTAGGTGGAGAAGACGGTAATTAGACATACAGGTAACTTACCCTAAGCATAATGGACTGAAACTCAAAAGGAGAGAATTGTCAATGTCTTATTTATTCATTCAAAATAATATCTCCCAGGGGCTGGAGATGTAGCTGTTAATAGAGTGCTTGCCTCACAAGCACAAGGCCCTGGGTTCAATCCTCAGCAACACACGCACACACACAAATAATAATAATAATAATAATAATAATAATAATAATAATAACAACAACAACAACATCCCAGAGACCAAATTTAGTGATTTCTATTCACAGTATCTTCCTGTATTCTTACAGTATCAAACCACTTTACAAAGAGTCTTCACATAATCATCTCATTTAATGTTCACAAAAATCCTTGGTGGTAGGTAAGACTATCATGAATCCCATTTTGCAATTGGGAAAGTGAAATCCAGAGAAATTAAGAGAATTATCCAGGGTGACACCAATGACAAGTAATTGCACCAGGACTAGCACCAAGTCTCCTGACCCTGTGTTTAGTTCTCTTCCCAGTTAATTTTCATTCTAAACTGTAGGTCAGACTGGTGTAACTTACAAATGGCTCGAGAAATTGACTCTGGTGAAGACAAGTCATCGAGAGTCTTTCTAAAATAGGATCTAACTTCATATTTGTGGGGGACCATAAAGAAATTGAAGAATTGAGACTGTGATCTTTGGCACCCATCCCTTCATCGGGCTGCATGTCATAAAAACTGACAAAGACTGTCTCCTTCGTAGAATCCAGCCAAGTAAAGATGGACTTGTGTACTCAACACTGCTGGTAAATTGAAAGTCTCCAAAGCTGTGTTTCCACTAGCTTTAAACAACCACTCATCAAAAATGCACTAGGTTCTAAATCCTCAGATGCTTCTTAAGAGCTCAATTGGCTCTTTAGAATCAGACACAAAAATCAATGCTACATGCCCTTGAAGAAATGAAAGCCAAAACACTTTTAGCTTTGCCAAGGGAAGAATTCACTGCCGTGCTCCTCAGAGTGAGGCTGATATGCAGCACTCTAAAGTGAGCTGTTAAGCTCTGGCACAAATACATGTAACTTAGTGGCTGGTGGCAGGAGATTCCACCATGGCTGTCCTTCTGCCCTCCCCTTATTCTATATTATGACTAAATGGCCTCTAATCAGCTTATTCCTAAAGAAATATCAGTGACCAGGGTCATTGATATGTTAGTGCCTTTTGGTAGGGGAGGGAAGGGGATGTCCATATCTCAGTTGGTGGTCTCCAACTCCAAAGAGTCACAAGAAAGGAAAAAATTCTCAAGGAGGAGTGAAGTAGTATAGTGGAAAGGGACCTCTTGTTCCTGCTGGACCTATTGGTGCCTTTGCTTTCTAATCTGTAAAATGGGGATATAGGAATAATTGCCTTCACTTTTAACATCACAGGGTTGTCAGTATCCAATGAGAGAAAAGGTCTTTGAAAGTGCTTTGATTAAACTGTCAACAGAATTGGGAGTTTTGTTGCTTTTCTTTTGAAGATTTGTAATTCTATGACTCAAACAATGTGTTATTAGAAATTTATCACTAAAGATGAAATTCAAAAAGAGAATGGGGAAAAAAGAGCATGGGAGAAATAAATTAGAATGAAAAATTTTAAAAAGGTATGTTAAGAATATTATGAAATTTTTGTTTAAAAATACTGGTGGGATGTAATCCTAGTGACTCAGGAGGCTGAGGCAGGAAGATCCTGAGTTCAAAGCTCTTGTTATGGTTTGGATGTGAGATGTCTCCCAAAAGCTCATGTGAGACAATGCAAGAAGTTTCATAGGAGAAATAATTGGATTGTGAAAGTCTTAAACTAATCAGTGAATTAATGAGGCTTGGTGTTCAGCCTCACCTCAAGCCCCAATGAATGGCAATTTCTGTTTTAGTCAGCTTTTTTGCTGCTGTGACTAAAGGATCTAACTAGCATAACCTTATTTGAGGGCTCACAGTTTCAGAGATCTTAGTCCAAAAAAGCTAGCTCCTTTTCTCAGGGCTCCAGGTGAGACTGATCATGGTGGGAGAGGGTGGTGGAGAAAGGCAGCTCACATCATGGTGATCAAGAAGCAGAGAAAGAGACTCCACTCTCCAGATACAAATATATATACCAAAGCCATGCCCCCAATTAACCACTTCCTCCAGCCACACCCCACCTGCTTCTAGTTACCACTTAATCCCATCAGGAATTAATTAACCGATTAGGGCTCACAATCCAATCATTTCTCCTCTGAAACTTCTTGCATTGTCTCACAGGTGAGTTTTTGGCGACACCTCACATTCAAACCATAACAGCCAACCTCAGCAACTTTGCAAGGCACTTACCAACTCAGCAAGGCCCCGTTCTCTAAATAAAATACTTTTAAAAATGGCCAATCCCTGGTACAAAACAAAAAACAAAAAATCACTGGTGGGTTGAACACCTGCACACAAGTTTTTGTAAGTGAAGTTTTATGTTTCAGTTGTTTAAAAAAAACCCGCCAGAGATTTCAAAGTCGTATTTGAGTATCTTATTAGAACTCATAAAAATTATTAGAATTCTATTTGTTTATGGGGCTATTAAAGTGTTATATAGAATATGATCTTAACTAATTGGCAAAGCAGGGAATTAAGGTACTTTGAATGAACTGAAGTTAAAAAACAGTGTCTATTTTTCATGGCCAAACTTACCCTATGTTATCACAAATGGCACCTGGTGGCATGTGATATTTCAGCTCAGCTCTTCCTTAAGATGTTTTAACACATTCTCTGAATGTTTTAAAAATAAACTTTTTATTTCAGAACAGTTTTAGATTTATGGAAAATTGCAAAGAGTACACAGAGTTCCCATAAACTCCATGCCTCTTCCCCTATTATAAACATCTTACCTTAATTAGTATGGTAACTGTTCACAATTAATAAGTTAATGTTGACACGATAACTGAAGCCTATCCTTCAGTTTATTCTCTGTTCAGATTCCCTTAGTTTTCACCACCTATTCTTTTCCATTCTAGGGTCCTACGCAGGATGCCACATTATAGTTAGTCTGTATCTCTTGACATTCTTCTCGGCTGTGTCAGTCTCTGAGCACTGCCTTGTTTTTGAAGACCTTGACAATTTAGAGAAGTGCTGATCAGATATTTTGTAGAATTTCTGTCTCTCAGTTAAAATTCGACTAATATTCTTCTCGTGATTACACTGGGGTTATGAGTTTTGGAGGGAAGACAGGCATTTAAATTACTTCAGTCTGAGGTCATGCCACTGAAATCATAATTCTCTGATATAAAAATAAAAAACCTTTGGG
Source organism: Spermophilus citellus (assembly GCF_964194105.1). Classification (NCBI taxonomy): domain Eukaryota; kingdom Metazoa; phylum Chordata; class Mammalia; order Rodentia; family Sciuridae; genus Spermophilus; species Spermophilus citellus. The sequence goes on along the minus strand of NC_138197.1, from coordinate 89,637,150 downwards.
CTTGAAGCAGCTTTGTCCACAGTGGACATCTCACAGCTGGGAAAGTGGTTTTTTTTAATCAATTTTTTAATTTATATGTGTCAGCAGAATGCATGACAATTCATATTACACATATAGAGCACAAATTTTTCATATCTCTGGTTGTACACAAAGTATATTCACACCAATTCGTGTCTTCATACATGTACTTTGGATAATGATGTCCATCACATTCCACCAGGCTTTCTAACCCCCTGCTCCCTTCCTTTCCTTCCCACCCCTCTGCCCTATCTAGAGTTTGTCTATTCCTCCCATGCTCCCTCTCCCTACACCACTATGAATCAGCCTCCTTATATCAAAGAAAACATTCGGCTTTTGGTTTTTTGGGGATTGGCTAATTTCACTTAGCATTATCTTCTCTTACTCCATCCATTTACCTGCAAATGCCATGATTTTATTCTCTTTTACTGCTGAGTAATATTCCATTGTGTATATATGCCACATTTTTTTAATCCATTCATCTGATGGGCATCTAGGTTGGTTCAACAGTTTAGCTATTGTGAACTGAGTTGCTATAAACATTGTTGTGACTGTATCATGGTAGTATGCTGTTTTTAAGTCTTTGGGTATAGACTGAGGCGCGGGATAGCTGGGTCAAATGGTGGCTCCATTCCCAATTTTCCAAGGAATCTCCACACTGCTTTCCATATTGGCTGCACCAATTCTCAGTCCCACCAGCAGTGTATGAGTTTGTTGTTTGTAGTATAATAATTGCCATTCTGACTGGAATAAGATGAAATCTTAGAGTAGTTTTCTTAATAAAAAGAGAATCTTCTAGCAAGGTCTCTTCTCCCAGCAAGCTTAACTAATCCCAGCATGCCACAGGGTGCCACAGGTGGCTCACTATCTTCTGGAAGACTTTCAACATCTAGTCTTCTAATGGAATTTATTGGGAATACTGTATGGAAACCCCCTTAGGGCAATATGACTGAACTACAGTAGATATCTGAAACCCCCATATTGTCCTGAGCATAAGCATATGAATAAGAACTGGGAGAAAAGGAGTCAGATTAATGGACTCTCTCTCTCTCTCTCTCTCTCTCACACACACACACACACACACACACACACACACACACACACTAATCACCTGCTCTTTTATGTGCATACTCTCAGGGACTTGGGAAGCTGAGGCCAGAGGTTCACAAGTTCAAGGCCAGTCTGGGCAACTTAGTGAGATCCTATCTCAAAATTAAAAAATAAAAAGTAGTGGGGATGTAACTGAGTGGTAAAGCATACCTAGGTTCAATCCCCAGCACCAGGGGAAAAAAAAAAAGACATGGAATGACTACTCCAGAACTAACCCCAAGTCATGCTGGGCCAGGCCAATACTATAGCTCAGGAGAAGCAAATGTGAATTTGAGTCTAAGAAACTGGAGGAATCTGACATACTCCTCCCAAGAATTAACTACCCTATTCCATTTTCTACAAAGGCTATGCTGTTAAATGTGAAAGGAGAAATGATTTTCAATATATAATAAAATTTTAAATGTTATGTAATACAAAGGCATATGTTCTATGTGCTGTTTGGTTTTTATTTTTTACAAAAATAACTTGATTTATGTGTATTTAGTTACTCAATCCCTTCATAATCCCATTGTAATCTTCCTGATTCTGTTCTATGTGGATATAATAATTGCTCATAGTTAGTAAGAAGCTTTCTATGTTTTACACACTTTATCTCAGTTAATCCTGTCTGTTGTAAATACTCACTGTCCTCGTCTATAAATGAGGAAATGGAAGTTTAAGGAATTCAAATAACTTGCCAGAGGAGACACAGATAAAGTCAGGATTTGAACTCAAGGATGGGACCACCTGGCTCCAGAGGTTAAACTCTTTGTGTTAAGAAATTTATTTCAAAATATCTTCTGTGATGGGGCTGGAGTTGTAGCTCAGTGAGTGTTAAAAGTCTTGCCTAGCACGTGTGAGACACTGGGTTCGATCCTTAGTACCACATAAAAATAAATAAATAAATAAATAAATAAATAAAATAAAGGCATTGTTCCATCTACAACTAAAAATATTTTTTAAAATTTCTTGTAGTTGTAGGTAGATAGCGTGCCTTTATTTTATTTGTTTATTTCTATATGGTGCTGAGGATCAAACCCAGTGTCTCACATGTGCAAGGCAGGTACTCTGCCACTGAGCTACAGCCCCAGCCCTATAAATAATTTAAAAAAAAAATCTTCTGTGAAAGCAAGAACCATGTCTTTTTGGTACCAGGGATTAAACCCAGTAGTACTTAACCGCTAAGCCATACCTCCAGCCTTTTTTATTTTTTAATTTAAAGACAGAATCTCACTAAGTTGCTTAGGGCCTTGCTAAGTTGCTGAGGCTGGCTTTGAATTTGTGATCCTCCTGCCTCAGCCTCTGGAACCCTGAGGATTATAGGCATGTATCACTAAACCTGGCAAGAACCATGTCTTTTCTTAATGTTGAGGTCTCACAATTAATTTCTAGCACATGGTACTTATCTAGTAATATCTAAAAATAAGAAAGAGGAAGGTGTATTGTTATAGCTGATTACCATTGTGAAGGTAAAAAATAAAATAGCCTCATTCAAATTGACCAACAGTAAGATAAGGGAAGAACAGCCATTCAACTGCCCTATTCCCTGAAGTACAGGGAGAGGAGCTTGATTTTCCAAGTTCTAAACCAGAGCACAGAAACAGGAAGCAAAGGGAGAGGGAGGTACTGCAGGTTTGAACCTTTATTGTGATGTCTAAGGAATGCAGGAGCGAGGCAGTGTATGCTCGATTAGCTAGTTGGAACAGTTTCAGCAGGCCCTGTGGTATCTGGGCTTCCATCTTCATAAGAGGACATATTCTTCCACCCACACAGCAAGTTTAGGCCCATGGAGCATGGTGAAGAAGAGTTGCAAATCTTTCTCTTAAATCCATTTCATTGGCAAGCTACATTTGTACTCTAGTATTGCACGCACGCGCACACACACACACACACACGCACACACACACACATACACACATTTGCCTCAATGTGAGTTTAACATCAGACGCCACTCACTCCCTCCCCCACCACATCACATATTCTCCAGAATCTCTGTTTAGCAGGTCCAAGTTGAAATGGCTTTTTATTTTTTTCCCATAAGCCTCAAAACACAATAAGACAAAAGTAGTACTAGACCTGCTTATTTTGACTTTACAGCATCCTTAATACCAGAAGCAGTATTTTCAAATGCAACAGTACGGTTTTCTCGGGGATATGTTTTCTTCAGCGTCATGGCAGAATCAAACACATTCTCTCAGGTTCCAGCAAACACTTTATTCTCCTCATTAATGTCTCCAAACTGTTGGAAGCCAAAGCCTAAAAGAGTCCTTCAGCAATAAATGTGAAACGTTTCACAGAAAAAAGACGAAAAAAAGTTGCAAGGGGATCTCTGTGTCTGTTGACTGAATTTCTGAGCATTTTTCTTTGGTGAAATCCCCAAACTTGAATAAATTAGGCGCAGAGTCGATAGAAATAAAAGAAGTAGTCTGTGAAGAATATCCCAGCAAAAAAAGGATCTGTTGAACAGTCAGCCAGATCCTATCAGAAAAGGAGAAAAGAAAGATGAGTGTAAAAATTAACTGTGAAGTATTGTACTTATTTACTTAGGGATCAATTTCTTATTAAAAAGAGAAGAAGAAGAAGAAGAAGAAAAAAAAGCATGCTTACTGGTGCAGCCACACGGAAATGGTATGCGCTGTCGGAGAATGGGGCGACAGGGAGGCTCCAAATGTGCTGGTATCCCTAAATAATGAATGAGAGAGATCCATTTCATAACCACACTCCACACTGCACTAGAAGGAGCACAGCCCAAGGAGGCATTTCCTTAAGACTGCAGGAGAGGTGTCTGCAATAACAGCTTTAGATGGGTGTCACTAAAACAGTCTGTAGCTTCTAAAGGACACAAAAAAGCTGAGCCAAGCCCTGTGACCAGGTTTAGCCAGCTGAGGGAGGTTCAGTGTGTCCCTCTCTCAGCAGGGAACAGAGGCCACAGTTCTAACCATCCTTCACTGGAACAAGCTAATGTCAAGGAGTCAGAAAACATTACCTGTGTCATCTCCTGGAAGACTTCTCCTTGGTTTTGGAATCCTTTGGTTTCCCTTTTACTATTGAAGCATATATTTCCAAGGGTGAATTTGCACTGGAAGACTATCAATGGCTCTGTTGTGCTTCAAGACACAAAGAAAAGAGAGGACAATTGAAGAAGCAGTTTCCAGCTCCTATTAGATACAAAGAGGACCCATTGACTATGTAACTCAGAAATCCCTCTGAAGTTCACGATAGCCATTTTATTATACAGGGCTCAGGGATACTGATAGACTAGCTTACATCTCATTATTACAGAAAGCAAGCCACCTTCAGATAACTACTGAAACACCACATGATGGTTTGTAAAATCTAATGTCATGACTTAGATCACCTCACTTCAGAACTTAATATTTCCAGAGATTTTTAAATAATCTTTGGACATATCCCCTCTCTTCACACTTGCAGCTAAATTTGCTCTTACCCGAAGTGTCTAAGATTTTAGATTCTGCCAACTCCTGGTCTAGGTAGATATTATTTGAAATAACAAGGTAACAAACATAAGTAAGGATTTGGGGGTGAATCCCATGAAAAATTACCAGGTTTTAAAGTTATCAGAGTAGAAGCCCTGCAAGAAAGGATGGTTCCTCTCTAGAGACTGACTCATGAATCATCACTAAAAGGATGAGATCCATCCTTCTTTGGAAACAATACTTTTGCTCAAATGGGAACAATTTATAATCTCAGTTGAGTTTACAGTAATCCCCTCCCTTATTCATGGGAGGACAAGTTCTAAGACCCTCAGTAGATACCTGAAATTACAGACAGTAGTACCAAACCCTATGTATGATTGTTTTTTTCTTACACATACAAAACATATGATCAAACTTAATTTATGAATCAGGCATAGTAAGAGATTAACAACAGTAAGCAGCAATAAAATAGAACAATCATAATAATATATTGCTTAAAATTTATGAATTATTTATTTTCTAGAATTTTCCATTGAATAGTTTTTCACTGTGGTTGTTATGGTTTGGATGTGAGTTATCCCCCAAAAGCTCATGTGTGGGACAATGCAAGAAGGCTTAGAGGTAAAATGATATGACAGACTTAACCCAATCAGTGAATTAATCCCCTAACCGGGATTAACTGAGTGGTAATTGAAAGCAGGTGGGGTGTGGCTAGAGGAGGTGAGTCTCTGGGGGTGTGCCTTTAAGGTAAATATTTTGTATCTGGCCAGTGAACTCTCTCTCTGCTTCATGGTGGCCATGTCTGAATCCTCTTTCCTCTTCCACACTCTTCCACAATGATGTTCTGCCTCTGAATGGACTACGGACTGAGACCCCTGAAACCATGAGCCTCAAATAAACTTTTCCTCCTAAAATTGTTCTTGTCAGGTCTTTTAGTCACAGTAGTGAAAGGCTGACTAAAACAGTGGTTGACCAAGGGTAGCTGAAATTGTAGAATGAGAAACGGTGGATAAGGCAGGACTGTTATATGTGTTATTTTAAAAATCAACCAGATTTTTTAAATGGTTCATAAGCCAAAAGGCCTGATTTAATGGCTTAAGGTGATCTTTTTGCCATTTCAGAAGTTATAACATATAATCTTATTTCCTTCCTTGAAAGCTAGAAATGAGTAAGGAAATGCTATTCCAAGTTATTCAAGGAATGCTAGAGAATAGTACATTTAGCTTGTAAGAATGGTACATTTAGCTTGTAAGAATAGTATATTTAGCTCTCTCTCTCTGTGCCTTGAAAGATGGTGGATTCTGTCATGAAACATTGGCTGCTTGAAACAAATCTTTCCAAGGTAAGCAGCTGAACTGAGCCTCTTCACGTGGGCAAAGCAGATGAAAGATGGTGTACAGTGAGACACACAGTGGGGCCCAAGTGAGACAGCGGGACCGTGGAGGATGATGGAGGGGGAAATAACTGAGGTAGGAGCAGGGGCAGAGTAGGGAGGACAGAGGGACGATAAAGAGCGGGGCTGTGGGGACATGGAGGAGGAAAAAAGGAGAGACTAAAATCAAGAGACCTGATTTCTTCATGGCACAATTTTTGAGTGAAGTGAGCTGAAAATCAAAGTACCACAATTACTTAAAATATTAGATAAGAATAGGTCACATTAGAGTTCTGTGATTTTGAAGGGAAGGTAGATAATTAAAAGTTACCATTAATTGAGTGCTATGAGTGGTACTATGAGTCAGGAAAGGGCAATACCCTTCCACATCTCCTCTCCCAGGGGAGGCAAGAGAGGGAGGGCTGTGTTGGAAGCCCAGGCCAGCCACGTACTAGCTGTGTTTTAGAGCACTTTTTTTTTTTTTAATCTCCGTACATCAAGAGTTCCCATCTATAAAACATAAACTGAAAAAATGCCATCCTGGGAGAACTGTTGTGAGGATTCTACGACCCAGGATTAATGCATACAGTACCTGGCACACAGCCTGTGCTCAGCAAATGGCAGCTGCTCACTACACCAGCATTAACCCTAATTCCCCCAGCAGCTCTATGTGCCATGGTATAATGCAGTACTCGTTTTATGGAGGAAGAAATGGTAGCTTAGAGAAAATAAGTGACTTTTCTAAGATCATAGGATTAGTGACAGTGACATAATCTGAACCCTGGTCTGCCCAATTCCAAACTCTGGCTCCTCTTTTATTCCCTCCTGTCCTGGAGCAAAGGGGTGGCACCTGCATTAATTAGCACTGCTACCAGGATCTCATCAAAATATGCAGCCCCCCATTCAGGGGTCAAGTTATTACCATTGTTCCCACCCCAATCTGAAGAGAAATCAGAAGTTTGCAGCTCATGAACTTGGAACTAAAGCTACTCCCGCCGCACAGGGATGAGTATAGCCCTTACATTCCTGGAGGGACGTGGATGTTCCCAGTTCTCATTCTGAAAACCCTCCCTCCACTTGCCACCTCTCCACCCATCATTAGTAAATGCTGACTGATGGCTTTCTATCTCCAAACTTATTGATTAAATTGTGAACTAAATTCAGACTTACTGTTCAAATTTGTATTTTATACCATGTACTTACTTGATTTCCAGAGAGAATTTGACATTGGTAGGTGTGTACTTATTAACAGGAATATTGTAATTATAATTTCCAGGTCTAAATATGAAAAAATTAAAACCACAAATCAAAATATGCAAGAAAGATGTTAAAAGGCTTTCTGCCACTCAATATTTATATATAAACTGTGAAATACTATATAATAAATAATAAATATAGGCAATCGAGTTTAACCTGGTATAATGTTTTGATTTTCAGAGACTTGCTTGTCAAATTTCAGAATGATCTCGTTCATATCTTGATATTAAACATACTACAAAGATTATACTTTTTTAGATCATACAAGAAAAAAAATCAAATCCCGGACCAAATATTCAAAATTAAACACAGAAGAAATAAATTCAGTCTCCATTACAGAGACACAGATTTCAGAAGACAAATGAGGCAAAGGCTTCAGACTCAGGGAAGGAGGAATGGGAATAATAAATACCAATTTTTAACCTTAAATAATTTCCTTTAAAACAAGGAATATGTTTTTCAGCCTTATTTCTTTTTTTAACCTGATAGAACTTAGAGTTTAAGTCAATGGTCCTGAGTTATAAAAACGACCTATATGGAAATGTAGGAAAAGAAAATACGTACTTTTAGAACCTGAATCTATTATAATTATCATAGCCCTGATTACAATAATGCCGCAGTCTGGCTGGGTACAAATCACGAGCCACTCAAGCAGGAACAAACTTTATTTCTGAACTTCACCAGCACACTCCACACACGCTCCCCAGGAACTCTCCCCAACTCCTCTAGGGACACACCACACACCAACCGGAACTCCCTCCCCAGGGCTGCGCGCGCACTCACCCTCCGAACCCCGAGAGAACTCAATGGGAACTCCAAAGTAGCGGGCGCCCGTTGCAAGCAAGAGCCATCCTATTACTGGACAGTAAAGGTCTAATATACAATTGAATCAATCCAGCATCATCTTAATGGCTTGCCTCTCAACCATTACTTCTGACAAAATGCCAGGGGCCATTCCGACCGGCTGTGGCTCTCAACACAATTTAGTAACGAGAAAATTTTAAGATAGAATTGTTTATCCATAAGTTTCTTCTCACTTCCCAAATTTAAGAGATAATTGGGGGAGTGGAGAGTTCCACTAATTCACATTATAATGAAAAATCCCAGGAAAAAAAATGGCATATTTGTATCTAAAACAAAGTGTTCCTTATGACTGGTCATCCTGTGAATTATATGGAGAAATAACTTACGATGAATTATAACCAACTTAATTATATGAATTATATGAAGAAACAACTTAAAATCAGGTAAGTGAGAAAAAAAGTAATTTTAGATTAAACTAAGTTGTTAAAAATGTGAAAGCAAAAATATATGGAATTGAAAGCACTGGCATTTCAAAATTATATCCATTTCAATGAATATAAATATCAAATTAAAACAACACATTGTGCACTTTGAATACAGACAATTTTTACTTTACCTCAAAAAAAAAAAAAAAGAAAGATAAGAGTGCTACTTTTATACCAAGTTAAGAACAGTGTTCTTTCAGTGAATGAGTGTATTAAAAATAGAGAGAGGAAGAACTGTCTTGGGATGAAGAGTGTTTTGTTCCACTATGGAGCTTAGATGAATGGAATTCATTTCCTATTATGTGCCTCCCAATATCTGCATGCTTCACAGCAACCAGCTCAGTTGATAATAGACTCATCTTATAGATGAGAAATGAATATGCAAAGAGAATAGACATTTTACCCAAGTCCTAGGATTTGGGCCTGTATCGTCTAATTCTTCTTCAATATGTCCTGCTACATTAATTAAGATCTCTGATACTTATTACATGAGTGATCTTAGACAAACTTTTTCAAGTTCTCTGAAAACTACATAATAGGTATAAATAAGACCAAACTCTTAGGGCTTTTGTGAGAATTCAATGTGATACAAATAGATGCATCATAAACAAATCAGAAAGCAACAAACAGGTTATTCTTATAACTCAGGACCATCAACTTAGAGCCAAATTCTATCAGGTTGAAAAATAAATAAGGCTGAAAATCCACAGGATTTGTGATACCAGTTCAAAATATAGGCCTTGCCTTTAAACCCAATAGATGCCCAGTAAAACATTTACCACATTAAGAAAACCTCACTCCCCATTCTTAATGCTTGCTGGAGGGGCTCGCATTCTATCCTAGATGTATCATCACCCCATACAGGTGATATGGCATATGGCACTGCAGATGGATGTTGCTGATAATTTTTGCAAAATCTAGATTTTTTTCCTCCTTACTGAAAAGCTAAGATAAGTCGTATGTTTTTCAGCAATTAAAATAATGGGAGCCCTAGTTACTAAAATATAAAAATGTCAGCTCACTTATAACCTGGAGCCATGAGTAGCCATGTCTATCTTTGTGGTTTATAATGAGCATCTCTGTCCCTGTGTCATGTGCCCTCAGAGAGTCAGCCACAGAGATGCTTCCTAGACATGTTGCTTTGGACTTGTCCATTAAAGCAGGAGACTGGAATCATTGGGGCTGTGATTTATTGACATTTGCTAATACCAACCATTTTATGATTCCCTTCTCCACCATGTAACCAATGTGTTTTCACTTAAGGAGTAATGTAAGCACACATTGGTTTCAACATGTAGCTTTAGATTTCATTCCAGTCTCAAAACTGAAGCCCTGAATAAATTCTGGAAACAACGAGAGCATCATGAGGAGGCTCACCTACCCGCACAGAAGGCTTCTACTGCAATACCGATGATCTATTATTTGCTGGATTTCCATAATCTGAATAGAAGTAATAGTCGTATCAATCCCTGAATTGAGAAGAAAAAGAAAACAAAGTAAACTCTTGTACAGGGAAAGAGGACTGTGTTCCAGCATAGTCCCCAAATTGCAGAATATAAAATAAGAGTTTCCCAGATAAATGGATTCTATTTACATTCAAATGGAAAAAGGAGGAGGAGAAGGGTCCAAGATTTGTTTGTTTGTTGGGATAGTAAATTTTAAGAAAGCCTATAAAAATACAGGCTCTAGTAAACAGCCTCCATAAGATCCAGAAGAACTTCTGGACCTTGGAAATCCTACTAAGTCCAAATTTTGAAAATGAAGATGAAACATGAAACACAATTCGATTCTGAAAACAGAAAAAAAATATATAGTCTGAATAAAAGAGGAAAACGAGAACTTCAAATAAATTATTTAAACCCACAAAGATCAACCACAATTTGTCTGCTGGTGGGTGATCATTTTTAATGCCTCATTATTGGTCAAGCTAGCATCGATTACAGAAACCTAGCTCCATGGGTATGTGCAGCGGATGGGTGTGTGGCAGGTGGGCTACAGCCTTTGTTCCTGTTTCCCATTCCAGTAATGCTTTTACAGCTCATGATTCTACCTGGCTCCACAAACCAAAAAGAGTGTCATTTAAATGTCAACTTACAGTCACTCTGCCAGTCAGAGCGGATGAGCTCATCTCTTACCGGGAACAAATTGCTTTTTTCTTCTAAAGAGGAAAAACATCTGTCAGTCTAGAGGGTTTGTTCAGGATGAGAATAAACCCTGTAAGCCTTAGTTTGTCTTTATACGTTGAATGTTTTCCCACCCTCTCTCTGTTTTTGAGTTGAAATGCCCCTTCCTCCAATCATATGTTGAAGTTCTAACCCCATTTCCCAAAATGTGACATTATTTGAAGATGGTGATTAAGTTTAAATGAGGCTGTTAGGGTGGCCTAATCCAATCTGACTAGTGTCCTTAAGAGCAGATTAGGACAAACAGGGAGACACCAGGGCACTCATGCCCAGAGGACATAATAAGAAGGCAACCATTTGCAGGCCAGGAGCAACCAGATCCTCAGACAAGATCTTGGACTTCAAGCCTCTAGAACTATGAGAAAATAAATCAAGGGTAATTTATGCGACAATAGCAAACTAAAACACCATCCCAAGTTGACCCTGTAGCTCACAGCTCCCTCCTTTTTAATGCCATACCACATTTTACTGCATAATTGTCGCAGATTTTATACCAAACATTTTGGCAAAAAAAAGGTACAACCACTATGTGAAGCTTTTAAAAAAAATGTGCCAGTATTACTTAAAAATCATTTATTACTAAACTGGCTTTGGTGCAAGATTAGGATGCACAGAATACTCATGAATATATGTTAAAACTGAATAGTCCAAATCAACGCACATCATTTCTTTATAATTTTCTGGTCTGAAAAAAGGGGGAAAAAAGTTAACACATTAGTTGTTATTGATGTGCTGTATTGTTGTCGAAATATTGCATTTGAGAAAATTTACAACAGTGCTGTGAAGTGTGGACTTACAAAACTTAATCTTCCGTGTCAGAAGATTCTGCACCATTATCTTTGGTTTGGTTTTCTGACATCATCACTTGAGTAAATTGGGTCTACCATTGGTACCAGCACACAAGTCAGCTTCCGGAAATACACTGACAATTTTTAGACTGAAAAAGTAGGTGCAACATTTACACAGTGGCGACAATTATGCGGTAGCATTTATTACTGAACCACCCATGTGGCTATCAATCAGTGATGTATCGGTCACTATACTCAAGTGCATTAGACTTAAGAGTATCTCTGTATTTTCACTTAACTTTTTCTTTTTTTTTTTTTTTTTTTGTCCTTTTTTGACCACTTCAGAATGGGGAAACTCTATTAATACTCTGATCCTCTGAAGCTCCTGGCACAAGGTCTTGCTCATATTGTGTATATTATGTAAACCAATTTTCTCTGATTAATAATAAGCTAATGTTAGTTTTATTTCTTATTTAGTTTCTGGATCCGTAGTGTTGATAATCAAAATCATTAAATACAGATTATGGGGGGGGTACCTTAGTGTTACCATCTCAGGATTCTACTTTCCTGCTCAATTTTCAGGGAAGGGGCTCATTATAAACTCTGGCAATAGAACTACAGATCCACCTTGCTTCCACTAAGCTGTGTTTTCAGGTTCTTAGAGACAGAGACTCCCTATAAATAAAATTTAGAGGAGCTGGGGTTGTGGCTCAGCAGAAGAGAACTCGCCTAGCACATGCGAGGCCCTGGGTTTGATCCTCAGCACCACGTAAAAATAAATAAAAAAAATAAAGGCATTGTGTACAACTGAAAAAAATATATATTTTTAAAAAATTTAGAATCTGATACGATAAAGTATTTTTTTAAACAGGAATAAAACAGTGGGGCTCAGAAGAGATAATATTACAGATTACAATTATGAAAATTGTTTTTCAGGGGCTGGGGTTGTGGCTCAGTGGTAGAGTGCTCGCCTAGCATGCATGAGGCACTGGGTTCGATCCTCAGCACCACATAAACATAAAATAAAGATACTGTGTCTACCTAAAACTAAGAAATAAAATAAATATTATTAAAAAAAAGAAAATTGTTTTTCAAAAGTAGAAAATAAATTTTAAATCCTCTAAAAACACCTCCAAATTGTTACTTCTCTGGAGCAAGACTCTTCAACTCTGAAAGGCTGGTTATTGGAAAGCTATAAATCTTCCTGGAGTCATAGAAATAACTCTCAATTTACAAATGTCTTCCAGCAATATTCACTTTGAGCTTACCATACATTCCCAGTGATTTTCATTATAAAATTGGAGATATAATTCACAATTGGCAGCTGAGACCTCCCCATAAACTAAATTAGAAACTTATGCAGAAGAGAGATTTAAGAATGGTGTTCAACCAAAGTATATTCTGCCATGGTAGAAGGTGGATATTGTACTCCTTATAAAACTCTGTTGATGGCTGAGTTCCAGTATAGCATCTTGGATATCCTTCTTTGGTCCTGATAAGCCAGATTCATATTAAGAAGAAGTCAGAGGCTGGAGAGTTAGCTCAGTGGGTACAGTGTTTGCCTCACATGCAACAGGACCACGGGTTCGATTCCCAGCACCACAAAAAAAAAAAAAAAAAAAAAGTCCATGAACCACCAATCAGTAGCTGAGTCCTTTAACACAGAAGGCCATTTTCTTTTGGCCATTTGCTCTTCTCAGAGTTCTGGTCTCAAAAATAAAATGTGCATGAATTCCAGATGTCTTTTGCTTTGTGATTTTTTAAAAAATCTCATCAACTCTTGCAATCTAGAGAATCCCATAGATTTTTCCCCCCACAGGATCTTTGCTTTTTAATATCCAACTCTTCTGTCTATGTAAGTCTTTATTGATTCCATGGATTAAAATAAGATCCATTGCATTCAGTTGGTTCCTCAGAGTAGAAGCTCAATATTATAAAACACTTTCCAAATCCTGACTAGTCTTACCCAAACCTTTAACCAAGTGTGTGTGGTAGAGGTAAGGCCAGGGCAAGAGGGTAAAGATAAGTTTTCTGAAAGACTTCACACAGACTTCCACAATCAACTTAGAACCAAAAGAAAAATAATGCCTTAAGCTCATCATGTCATAAAAATGCTGATTTCTTCTCACTTATTTTATTTGTAATCTTGCTCCTCAGGGAGAAGTTTGATAAATGTGCTTTGAGGCTCAGTAAACTGTTAGATATTACTCTGCATCCCACTGAGAGCTTTTCTAAAGTTCTTTTTTATTCCTTGAATTTCTTTTTTATTTTTGTTTCTTAATTTTTAATTGGTCTTTAATGTCTCAGAAACATCTGGTTTGGAAATAATAGTTGCCTGACTTTCTCTTCTTTTGTGTTGAGGAACCCCACAGTTATACAGTGCCATGGGCAGAGGGGAAGTAAGTACCAGCAGCAGAGCAAATATCCTTTGCTCAGACCCTCAAAATACCCTGCTTCTGGGACATTTCAATGGGCCTGGGCAAACTTGGAAGGGAAGAGAACACAGCAGGAGCTTTCTAGAACCATAGAGTAGGTACTTTCTGCATCTTCTAGAGTTAATCTCAGTTACGTGTACAACTTGTATCCAAATAAATGGAGGTAGGTTGGTAAATGGGAAGCAAACCAAGACATGGAGATAAGGGAACCAGATTCCAGTTCTGACCTTGCTCGTTACTGGGGAATCTTTTGTCTGTTTGTTTATTTCTGGTTGGATTTCAAAAATTTTTTAATTGACACATAATAATTGTCCATATTTATGGAGTACAGTGTGATGTCGCGATACATGTATACAATTTGTCATGATCTGATCAAGGTATGATATATCCACCACCTCAAACATGTATCATTTCTTTGTATCGGGAACAATCAAAATCTTTCTACTCTCTTTGAAATATACAACTAAACATGGTCAACTGGGGAATCTGAAGCCAGATCCTTTGCCTCCATTTTATCAGCTGTAAAATGGGTAAGTTAACATAAATCAAAAGTTCTTCTGATCTGGGGCCTTTGAAATCCTAAGGGATTCTATAAAAGGTCTACGATATTGTCTGTGGACATCTCTCCCATAAATTTGTCAAGCAGTTGGATTAATAAACATAATTCAATTCAATACTTAACTGGATATATAGTTACATGTCAGGAGCAGTGAATGAATTATGGGTCTTTGAACTGTCCAAAGACCAAGGTGGACACCTCCCTTAGGGAACTGTTTGGTGCAAAAGCACTCATCCAAAACCACCCAGTTGGCCTATTCAAAGAGAAATTCCTTGCTAGCCAAGGAATTTTATTTTATTAATTCATAACCTTGGGCTAAAACATCTCCGGCCTGGAGGTAGAGAATTATGGGCACAAGCTGATAAGTTCTAATTGGGTTGCTTTTACCCTTAGCTTCGATTCTGTTTATCTTGAAGAAGCTTTCTCATAATAAATCTTTCTGATGTTTAAACCTATATAACAAAGGTTCCAAGCTTGCTCATGGTCAGTCTCTCTCTACCAAGCCCTGGCCTTTTCTCTACTTGTGTCTGTTGGTCTTTTTCCTAATCCCCTCATCAACTGGTTCATGTAGTCCTGAATAAACTGTTGTGCCGGATGTGACAGTTGAATTTTTCCTATATGTTTTTCTCAATCAAATCATTGTAAAAGCATGTTAATAATGGATCCACAAGGTCATAAAGATAGAATATCACTGGTCTATCCGCTCTCTGACATCTGTGACTCTAAGTCCTTAAAAGTTTCCAGGTTCCCTGAAGATGAAAGTGAATCAAACATTTCAATTCTCTTTTTCTCCAGTTGAACAAAGGAAGAGAGAACAATTTTCCCAGTGTGTCAGGGAGCCTGGTAAGTTGAACTTAAATTTCATTTTTACCTAGAGAAGCTAGTGGCTCTGTCTAGATGAATATAGCCAGGCACCTTGGAGCAGATCTTCTTTCTTTAGGAACTTCTTTTTTTTTAATAATATATTTTATTTTATTATTTTTTTAATATTTATTTTTTAGGTATAGATGGACACAACACAATGCCTTTATTTTTATGTGGTGCTGAGGATCAAACCCAGGTCCTGCCTGTGCTGGCAAGTGCTCTACCGCTGAGCCACAATCCCAGCCCTTTTTAGGAATTTCGATAGATATGGAAACAAGATCAGCAGGCACTCATTGTCCCAGGAAGGAAAGCAGCAAATCTTTATCTGGTCAATAAGCTCAGTTCTCAATATTCTCTTGATGCCATTGCTACTTGGAGTGAACTTACTCAGAGTCAAAAACCCCTTGAAAATGAAGACTGAATCAGTCCACATCCTCTCCTTGTTCAGAATCCACTGCTATCCATACATCTTTCATAGGTGGGATGGTCCCTTCTAAGGACTGCTATCAAAAAAAGGATATCAAGTGTCCCTGGTAAGGACACCCAGGGTGAGAAAAAGGCTTGCCAGCCACAAGTTTCCACATACTTTCACAAGGGATGGAGGCTTTAGGAATGTCTGTGATAGTACTAGTTTTTTTTTTTTAATATATAAAAATATAGAGATGATGACGACTAAAACTAATTTCTATCTTCAAAATGAAGCCTTATCTTCATTCTGTAATGATGTATCTGTTCAAATCAGTGTTTTCATGAGAAAAGCAGCAATAGCATTGCCTCTTGTAGGTGTTTAGGGTGATGGGGAGGGCTCTCTGCCTCGGCTTCCTCACTAGGAAAAAAAATGGGAACAATTACAGGGCCTATCTTGCAGGCTTGAGGGGATTGATTGATTTTTCTGATGCAAGTTGTCATGACAGTAGAGTAAAACCTTCTTTTTTTTTTTTTAAAGAGAGAGTGAGAGGGGGAGAGAGAGAGAGAGAGAATTTTTAATATTTATTTTTTAGTTCTCTGCAGACACAACATCTTTGTTGGTATGTGGTGCTGAGGATCGAACCCGGGCCGCACGCATGCCAGGCGAGCGTGCTACCGCTTGAGCCACATCCCCAGCCCGAGTAAAACCTTCTTATGCCATAGTCATAGTGATTTGTAAGAGTTATTTATCCAAGACTAGGATATGAAATAATATCAAAAAGAAAGGAAATTACATTAGTGCCTCAAAACTTTACCCACTGACCATATTCAGTGTGTCAGGTATTAGAGCTGCCTAAAAATATTTTTGGTTCATCTTCTCAGGCATAAGTTAGATTTTCATTTCCCCATCCATTTTAAAATTAGATATGACTAATATGACTTGCTTTGGCCAATAAAGTGTGAGTAGAAGTGATGTGTGTTGTGCCTGGATGGAAGCTATGAATGCCGGTGTACAACATGACCTGTTTTCTTACTACTACAGAGACTGTGGGAATGTGTACTGAGATGGAATCTCCATCAGCTAGATCCTGAATGAATGATGACCCAGAGCCCTCTTTTGATCCACATTTGAAATACAGAGTGAGTCAGAAAGAAATTCTTTCCACATGGAGACACTACTATTTGAGTGTTGTTGTTTTGACAGCATCCTAATAAGTAAGACATATTCATATGTACTGTTAGAAGCATTATTATTGATATTATTTTAGATATTTATTAATATGCATATGGGAGACTTCAAAAATAATAATTTAGTATAAATTTAGAAGAATTGCATTTGATCTTACAGAGATAATAACACGGATAATCCTTGATCAAGTTTCTATATTTTTTTTTAACTTGAAATACAACTGTTTGTGTGTAAAAGGAAAAGGAAGAAGGTTCTCTGAATGTAGAATGCCAACCTTGTTTTTCACTATCTTAGAGCCTGCCCTAAAAACTCTAAATTAGAGTGACCAAAGTCTCTCAATATTTTGCCATAGTCTGCTTGGACAGAGAGCCCAAATACCACACCAATTTTTAAGTCCTAAATGAACCAAAATTTCAACCCATGTGCATATAATTATTTCACTCGGAGTGAACTTACAGGGTCAAAACCCCCTTGAAAATGAAGACTGAACCAGTCCATGGCTACTATACCATCTAAGATGGCTACTATATCATCTTAGCCAGCAATAGGCAAACGAGACCCTTTTCACTTGGTGAAAATGATAAGGACTTGAATCTACCAAAATGTCATCCCCGAACAAGGAACTCAATATTATTGATGATTGCCAGTTTGGGTACTTGAATTTTTAAAGATTTTTGCCACTCCAAACAGGAGAGCGAAACTATATCCGGAACTATTAACAGACATCCAAGTAGATATTGACCAGGGAAGAAACCTGGAGTTCAAAGCCCTCGTTGTTTTTCTTTTAACATCATTTACCTGCCCCTCGCCTCTGATGGATTTTCTTCTCCTCTTGGGATTGTCTCAGCACAGGACTCTTCATTCCCCAGATGGGGCAGCAGTAAGTTTCCTGGCAAGGCAGGATCTCACAGAAAGTAATTTCAGGTACTTGTAAGGAGGTCTGTGTGGTTGCCAGTGATGTAGGAAGCACTGCTGGGCATGTAGCAGAGGGGAGGGAAGCATCCACGTTAACCGTTAACCAGAAAGGCGGGTTTCTTGTATTGACATTGCACATGCAAGACAGGCTGGGTTTGACAGTGAGGAATGCAAAGACCTTACCTGAGGGGGAGACTGTGGGTGGCAGAATTGCCTCCTGAGAGTTTGTGATATTGCTGGAGGAGAATGCAAGGATTAATGAGACAGACCTTCAAGAATCCTTCTCCCAAAGGAATATAAGATCTGAACTCTCACCTTGGAGGGAGATCTGGGACACGCTGGTCTTGATCTTTCAAGCTAAGTATGTAAAGGGAGACTATCATCAAAGCACTGTTAAGAGAGGGGGGAAAAAAAAGCATTATCTGAAAGATTTGTTTCCATATATATCTCACACTTCCAGCTGGCCAAAGATGTACTCTCACAGGCCACACAGATGGGCACCAGGGGGAGGGGCAGCCATAGCTGACAAAAACACCATGGAAACCAGCACAGTTAGGCTTTTCTGCCCTGGTGAGGAAAAAGCCCGGGGCTTCCTGCAGCTCAGAGGCTCCTGGGGTATCCACACTGATGGATTTTTCCATAGAGCAGCTCTGACAAGCTGTCTCAGATGCGGCTGTCACTAGTGGAAGATTACAAGAGGAAGCATGTGAAGAGCAGGAGGCAGCCCTTGGCTCCTTGCAGGGTATAGCCAAGGCAAAGTTCACTTCCTGCTGGTGAAGGCCATCTACTGAGCAGTACAGGGAGATGGAAGGAGGCACAGGTGTAACCAGCTGTGGAGGCCAAACCCTTTGACCACCTTTGACTTCTTCCTGCTGCCTGTCTTTTCACATCCAAATTGGGCAGAGAAAGGAAAAGAAATGTCTTAGAGCACCCATTTCCACACTGACTTCGAAATAACAAAGGTGCTTTCCCCTCCCATTAGGAGAACTTGCATATCCAAATGGAAGGTTTCCCTGAAGCGTCTATCTAGGCTCTGGGACACTATACCAACAATGCTCATGCGTCCAAAGACTTTGGGTTCTCTTTGAGGGCTATTTCCAGCATTCTCAAGAGCCACACACAAGAAAGTCTACTGATGTCTTTTCAGTCTCATTGTGTACTTTTCTTGAAGCAGGGTCTACTGAATTGACTTCTTGCCAAGTTGACTTCACACCTGGTTCTCCAAACTTGGCCAGCAGTTTTCCCGGGTCATAGAATGAAATTGACACCTGCTCCTTTCTTTGGGGTAAACCCTGGTTCAGACTCTTCTCAGGTACACCACAGGCCAGAAACAAGAAGCCAGATACCTCCCACTCATGGTCTTAGTGGTCAACAATATTGGAATTCATAAGATCCAATAAATATGTTTTAAAAGCAGTCTCTTAACCTCTAATGAGGTTTCCTATCACCTTTCCACTGGGCTGACCATGGTCAGTGTGTCTGTTCCTGAGTTGGAAATCCCAAGAGAAGACAAGCACTTAGGAGAGTGAGAAACCTGTAAAGGCACTTAATGGGGATTCAGTATAGTAGCATCAAATTCTTGGGCATCTTTCGTAGTGGGCAGTACCAAGTCATGCTAAGCTGGGGGTGAAGCTCATGCTTAGCAAGCTTGAGGCTCAGGGTTCAATCCCCAGTACCCCCACGCCCCCCCCCCAAAAGAGAGAGAAAGAGAGAGAGAGAGAGAGAGAGAGAGAGAGAGAGAGAGAGAGAAAGTGAGTGAAATGCTGTGGGGAGCAAAGGGCACAAAGAGATCTGCTGGGAAGCTTCTTTAGATCAAGAAACTGGAAAAACTTTGGGGCCTTTGCTTGCTTTCTCTCTGAATGGTTATCTTCCCTAAGACAAGGCCCAGAAGCCAGTCCCTTCCCACACTCACAAAGCATTTTTTTTTCTTTCACCATGTGAATAGTCAGACTGAAAACAAAAAAAGGAGTATTCAAAGACCCAGAGAACACAGGCAAGATGACTAGTAATCAAAGGCCAGGGGGCCACTGGAGACAGGCTTGAGCAAGCACCCTGCATCCCAACAAGGGATCCCTCCCACCTCCCAGCAGAGGGACAGTGGTCAAAAGCCATCCAGCTTGCTTAGCAAACACTGTCATCCCTACTGCTTTCACTTGATTCAACTGCTCAGGAGATTTGGCCATACTTTCATCACACTGGTTGCCTTTGTATACATCTTGGTAACCCTTTGGTATAAAGTGTCCACTGAAAAATCCAGAAGAATCTTAATGAACATGGGTGACCAGAGAGAGTAGATTACAGCTGATTTCCTACACTCTTCTTCCCCATATGAGAAAGTTATTTGCAAAGCTAAGAAAAACACAAGAGAACATGCTGCTAAAACACAACAGTTGATAGAAAAAAATACCTGTCAACCTTCAGCTCATATTTAATTGCAGAAAGCCAGTGCCTTCTTTTTCAAAATATGAATTTAAAAGGGGCTCCCTCACTCTAAGCTATTGAAGGTCAGTGCCTAGTTTTAAGCGCTCTTTCCTTGTCTTCCAAGTAAATTAGGTCAGTACCCAGCTCACATGTGAGAAAAGAAAGATGAGAAGGAAAAGAAGACTTGACATAACATTGAAGTTTTTCTTACCAAAATGCCATCACAGCAGTGAGAATTATAACCAAGGTCTGGAAAACCCAGCTAGGGCAAAACTGTTTTTTTCCTGAAAAATAAACCTACAAAAAAGTTCATTAATGAACAGTGATACATCAGCACATGAACTGTAAGGAGGAAGCTGGAAGAGCTGCTCCCAGCAGGGGTCTTTGACACCACCCCATCCCCACCCCCACTCGCCTCTCCGAAAACAACATTCATTCAAAGCCCAGCCCCAGGCCCTCCCTTCCCTTCCAAGCGGCAGAATTCTCCCTTCCCCATACCCTGCAGACAATAGTCTATGCCATTCATTAGGCACTTATTTTTGCAGTGTTTCCAGAGAAGACCATCTATATGACAAGAACCCAAATGTCCATCTTTTACTAGAATACTTTTAAATATCAAAGTGTCTTCAGGATGTAAAGAAATAAATCCCCACCAAAGAATTTCAGGCACCATGATAGAACATGAAAAAGATTCTATGGCATAAAACCCAACTAAGCTCTCCAATGAACTCTCTCATTGGTATCTAATTCTTCTGCCTGTTTATAAGGGGACAACTCTGGACCCGTGTCTTATTTATTCTTACATCTACCTATTCAACACGTGTTTTTTGAGCTCTGCTATGTACAACACTATAGGAGATATTAAAATCAGTAAATTACAGGGCTGGGATGGTGGCTCAGCGGTACAGCGCTCACCTAGCACATGTGAGGCCCTGGGTTCGATCCTCAGCACCACATAAAAATAAATAAATAAAATAAAGATATTGTGTCCAACTACAACTAAAAAATAAATATTAATAAAATAAAATAAAATCAGTAAATTACAGAATGAGACAAACCTTAAAGACTGATACATGTTGGCATAAAAACTGGTGTACAAGGAATGGGTCGAGAATTACAGGATTGACAGCTGAGGAACTGGTAGGAAATCTGGCTGAGAAGTTCTCTGCCCATTTAATAAGGTGCCCATTAAATATGAGTTTCCTACCCTGTATCCCCAGAAGAAAGCTAATGTAATACTCGCTTTGCACTGGGGATTATGAATAGGAAGCTCACATTTCAGTTGCAAGCATATTGGAGAGTGGAGACAATTAAGAAATAGCTTCGATTTGGTCTAAGGTTGAATTTCTTGAGCTTGTTATCGGATTAAAGAAAATATTCTTCAATGTAAAAAGGGGGAGGTTAACTATACACTTTTCAACAAGTACACAAACCCTTTGGGTTATTATAACTGAGTCATCCATATGGCCACTGGAAGTTAGTCTGAATATCAAAAAGTCAATGGTATATACCATTCCTGTGTCTTAGTGGAACTGTTCTGGGTATGTCCTAACAGTATGCTGTATTATTGTTAAATTAAGTAGTATTATCTTACTCTTCACGGGGGCTTGGTTATTTTAAATCTCCATGATTTTCTCAAAATTCTTTAACCAAGCATAGGGTAATAACCCAAGACCTGAAGTCCAACTTGGAGTCAATCCTGAACAAATCATCTAAATGTCATTGATCCTCATTTTCCTTATCAATAATAAGACAGGAATAATAAAATAATATATGCTGATATTTTGGAGTCATTGGGTGGGTCCAATTAACAATGTCATGTTCTCCAATTCAGATGTGTGTAAGAATTACTATTGAAAACCTAAAGGCCCTGGAAAATTCTGTTTAAACAGGCCTCATCCAAAAGGGGGAGGGGCTAGGATTCTATGAGAAGTAAGATAATTGAAATATTTATCTGTGGCTATTTCTTCCCTCTTCCCTTCTCCTCCACATACTTTGAATTCTAACTTGAATTCTTAAGTCCTTCCTACCTCACCCCACCCTAGCTCTTGGAGGTGCACCTGCCTAGCTCTTGCAGGTGCAGAAAAGAGGAACAGAAGAGCAACTGGATGGGTTCTAGATCGGGTGACCTCAAGCTTTCTCCAGAATAGGTCTTGGCCAGCACGGGGAGCAATGTGGAAGTCGAGGCCCCTCCCAGCTAAGCTTCTTACCATCTGGTAAGGCCCATCAACTGCTCACAGAAAGTACTTGCTTATTAACGTCCCCACCAACCCAAGAGTACCACTCCCCACCACACATGTATTTCAGTGACCCAATAACTCAAGGAGGCCCCAAGGAAGAAAAGTCACCTAGTGAGTTGGTGATGGCTTAGAAGGGAGAATCAACTTCACAGACACAGCTGAGATGTCCTATCAAGACATCACAGGAGGAGCAAAACATTCCCCATTATTTGTACTTTATTAAATTCCCTGGATGAATCTGCTACACACCAACATAAGAGAATCTAGAGCAGCAGGTCTGAACACATCAACTTCAGTGAGCACGTGTCCAGCACTTTCTACGATCCACGCGCTCTTCTGAGTGCTTTGCAGACACCAATGCCCATATCCTCACAAGCACCCTTGATAACCCTGTGAGGCAGCTATTTTTATCATCCTAATTTTAGAGACAGGGAAAAGGAGGCACAGGAAGGCTAAATGCCTCACCCCAAGACCACACACTAATAAGTCACAGAGCCAGGATTTGAATTTTTAAAATCCGGCTTTACAATCTGTGCTCTTAAACACAAGGCTATGCTGTCTCCATTGTTCTGTCCCTAAAAACAAAAGGAAACATTTTGCCACTGTTATTATTCAAAAAGTCTTCGTGGCTTATTGAATGAACTAACCCTTCCAGTGATCCAGGAATTCTGAGGCTAAGATATATTTTTCAGACTTATCTTCACAATCCTCCTTAACCAACTCCCACCTAGTCCTTCAGTGAACCCAGTTCTAGCTCCCAGAGGTTTGCTTCTGCCATTCCATCTGAAACCTCTCCTACAGATCCATTGCTGTTGCCCAGCATACTGTCTATGAAGCCAGGCTCTCATAATATACTCAGGGCAGTGTCCTGAGCCTCTGCAACCTTTATCACATCCAGCTAAAACCCTTCTTTTTATTTTCTCCCCATCTCCCTGAGTGCCTTGTAGTTCCTTAGAAGAAGAGATCACATCTGACTTATCTACTACCAACAGGCCTCTTAGAAAAACTGCAAGAGTCAAAGAGTTTGTCCACACCCCAATTCCCATCCCATCCACACATTCAAAACACTCAATCATTTTATGCTTTTAATTTAAATTGTGAACCTTCAGGGGATATCCTCAGACTGAACTTTCCATTCATGTATTCATCTGGCAAGTATTTCTTGAGCACCTAATATGTACTTGTCCCTAAGGACACAGGGTGAGAAAGGTGAACCCAGGATCTACTCTCATGGACATATATAACATTCTGAGATAACTACAAAATAAAGAGAATCTTTGGGTGTAAGACAGGAGCTATAGAGATTGCAAGTGACCAAACTGCACCTATCAGGACTGTCCTGGATGTAGATATTATTTCCTTCATTCTTTTTGCAAATAAGTTAGTATAAAGGGGGCACTTTTCCCACATGTTTTTAGTGCTTTGTGTTTGTAGAGCAATATGTACCTAGCACATATTTAGCACATTTAATCCTATCAATGATCTTTGTAAGGTGGAGGCTAGAATTATGTTTCTCAATTTGATTAAGTAACTTGCTCAGAACGTGTGTATGTGTGTATAAATGTGTATATAAATACATTTACCCATGTATTTATACTTATTGGTATAACAAGAAGCTTGTCAGCAGTATAATAATTTAATAGTTTTTAGAAGAATTGTAAAATATTTCTGAGTCCTTTTATAATATTTCAACACAGTATAGCAAGGGGTGTAGAGAGTGAGCTGAAGCAGTGGCCTGAACATGGGGTCAGCCTTTAACAGGGCACTGTTACAAGTCATGCATATCTTGCTGGCAAGCACTACCTTTGGACCAGTGGTGGATAAGGGAGGAAGCTGAATTTCACAGCTTTCTGTGAATTGCACGGAGTAGAGGAGTGATTTAGGAGGGGACTAAGCTACTGGCTCACAGGTCTTTGAGGGAGAGGGCATCCTTCAAGTCAATACACAATTAACCTTCACTTTTTATTGGAAATATTATCTTACTTGATGTGAGTTGTCTTAATTAATGAAACCATCACATTTTAACCTTTGCAAGCAAGTGAATGCTCTTCCCTCATTAACATATTTAGTACTAAATTTAGAAGGGAAAAGAGGGATTTGAGGATTAACTGAAGTCCCTTTGAGATCTTCATAAAGAACTAGGTGAGGTCAAGGCAACCACATAGATTTTATAGCCTATGGCCATTTTCAAGTAGGGGCTACTGAGTTTTACCTGACCAGGACAGTATAAACAAAACTGGCCAAATAATATTTCTGAAATAGACATGTTCTACATTCTTTTTTCTCAACTTCTACTCTTTTAAAAAACAGTTAATATCCATTAAACATTAGTATGAATGACCATTAGTACAAAGACCTAAAGTATATGAGATACAAATTAGAGAATTCCACCAGCAAATAAATAAATGGGAGAAAAAAATTCTTGATCAATTTCTCTAAAGACTTTTATTTCATATAGAAAATATCACCTCTGTTATTATAAATTTAAGAGTATTTACCTTGTTGGATTTTTTGGGAATGGCCCTTCTTGGAGAAGATGTACTAACAGCTCTACTAAATTTGCTTTGAAAAGAGAAAGAAAGAATTGATTACTATTCAAATGCCTCTCCAGGAATTATATGACAAAGGCCCAGGCTGTCACTAACACATCAGCAGGTCTTTCTTTTGTAATGCAGTGATAACTTGAAAAGAGAAAAGTCAAAGCAGTTGGGCTGGTGGGGGTGGGGGGGTGGCACTTTAAAAAAAAAAAAAGCAACCTTTGTGAGCATAAATGAATGCATTAAGAAATACATTTCTCTTTTCCTCAGAAATAGATCTCAGAAAATGTGCATTTACTTCCTTAAGTAATAAAAACAAAGAATAAGAAGTTTTTCCCCTGTGGACGAACCTTGGTGTTCTAAATTTGGAAATAACCACCTCTCTTCATAAAGGAGAAGCCATCCCTCTGCTAAAATTGAGCACTTCCTATAACGAGCGCTAGTAAACAGATGGCTCATGTTTTGTTTGATTTTTAAAGCAGCAACAGAAAAAAATAAGAAAAGTATCACATAAGGCCATTGTGTTCGAAAACACTCTAAGGGAAGAATAGGGACTTCGTGATTGGAAAGCAATGATTGCTGCTTGATTGAAAGACCGATCTTTATATTGATGTAGTGATTTAAAGAGCCAACTCTCTCTTTCCCCCAAATTTTAGTGGACATACTGGACACACCTGATGGAACTCGCTTCACTGGCTGATGTCTTCAAACTACTGAGTCGCTTTAACCTGGCCAACTTCCTGTTCCATATTTCTAATTCTTCTATTCTTTCTTCAAGGTTGTTGGTTAGCTTGCAGAGCTGCTTCACAGCTCCTACATTTTCCATGAAGATCTGGTCCTAAAAAAGGGAAATGATACAAAGTACATAAAGGTACAGTTTCAGGCCACCGGGTAACTGTCCATACCCATCCTAAGACAGTCAGAACACCCTGTTGGAAATGGTTATTTACCCACAACTTCAAGTTCATTCTAGATAAATCTGGAGAGGTGTGAAACTGAAAGCCGTCTGCTAAACTGCTGGCTGTGTAGTAAAACTGCTTCTGTTCAATTTGCAATAAAATGGAAATATGTCCTTGTAACCTAAGACAGAATGGAGCTGAAGGACGTTGTCAAGTTCAAGATCCGAAGATTTATTTTCAATAGCTATTATGCTATATTTAAAAGTCATAAAAAGAGTCAGAACAGCCTTCCGAATGTTGATTTGTGTGTTCGCCACTAAATCCCCATAAGTGACTCCAACTCTCTCCCTAGTAAAATGTTTATCCAATTGCTGGGGCAAAGCAGGGAGGAAGGAAGACCTGTGCTTTTCTCGAAGTCCTGTCTGAAGGGAAAGCTAGAAAGGAGAGACAGTGGTAAGGAGAAATGAAAGACAGAGACCAGGCAGAGATACATAGCAGAGTTTATTTGTCAGAGCTGACAAATATAGGCCATCTCTCTATAGTGGAGAGAGGGGCAAACAGGCCTGGGTTCCAGGACTTACGGGGTAGGCTCAGGAATCAGAGCCAGGCAGGTCCTAACACAGGCCTTGAAGGGTTGGGTTGGTATGAGGGAGTGGGGAGCCTTTCTCAGAAATGCCCCTGGGTGGGAAAGTGAAACTTTTTCCTTAAAATGGCAATTGTCACTTAAGATGGGCATCCAGATGCTAAGCAAGGAACTTATACCAACTTTTGTAGAGGTGAGGCCCCAGGTAAAATGTAATAAGCTCTTTGGACTTCAGCTTCTTTCTCTGAAAGTGAGAGGCTAAGTCTTGAGTTAAATGTCTACTTTAACCTCTCAATCACTATCATGAACAATTTACATTTTAACCGAACTCTCAAACAAGATTAAACACACACACACACACACACACACACACACACACACACTTATTCTAGTTCCAAGAAATACACTCACTCATCAGAAAGAGAAAGGAGAGATTGCCAAACCAGAGAACCCAGGCCATCCTCCCCAACACCCAGATACTTCAGTTGTCATAAGTATCTGTCTCTCAGCCACACACACACAAAACTGGGACATTCTTGTCAGCTGGCATCCTGACCCCCTGATCTCTTCTCTCCTAAAGCACTCTTTGCATCTCTAAGAGGCTAGTCCACTGCCTAAAGAAATGAGCCCCAGGCCAATGGCTCTAGAGTGGTTGTGGTTGGGAGGTCAAACTCAGGGCTGCATGTTTTTGAGATTCTCATTGCGCAAAATCAAGCTTAAGGGGAAACACTCTGGGAAGCTATCATTCAGAGTAGAATCAAAAGCTCAATCTTACAGATCTAAGGCTTAGTTCATGTGGCTTAAAGACAGGTAGGTCTTGTGAAAGCGTTGGAAACTCTTAAAGTCCCAGAGTCACAGAGCTCAAATAAAGCCCCATGTCTCCATGCCTGAGGGTCTGAAACCTTTCCTAATTCTAGTAGTTACCTTTGCTAGAGATGTCTTTCTCAAGGCCAGTCTACATCCCACTGTTCCCAGAACTTTCCCAGAGGCCACTGGCCAGAATACACCATTCTCTTCTACAGTGTCCTCAGAACATGTTAGATTTTGTCACTTGGCCATTTGTGGTGTCCAGGTCTTATGCGCCAGTCTCCCCAGTCAGTAGGAGTCTGTGGAGGGCAGCCACTGTGTTGATTATGTGCATGTCTCACCAGTACTTAGCACATGCCTGTGCCCTTGGAACACAGGAAAGTAAATTGAAGGGTACTGAGAGCTTGGGGAAAAAAAATAGAAAGTTTTCCTGTTTGGGAAACAATGGCTGAAAGCTTGATCTCTGAGGACTATGTTTAGTTTAAGAAAACTCAAAATGAATAAATAAATAAAGACATCCCTCTGTTAAATTTTCAAAAGTTATCCAAAAACCTGAAGTTTTATCAGATACCCTTTAACTATCCCCTCAAATCTTGCAAATTAATAAGATCATTATGGAGTGGAATTCAACAGTATCTAACAAAATTACACGTTTTTATTTTTAAGCCAGTAATCCCACTCCTAGAAATCTACTCTAGACCTCATCCCCTGGTGAAAGGTAAGAAGAAGGAGGAGGAGGAGGAGGAAGAGGACAGACTAAAATCAACCCAATGTACACCAATAAGGAGTTTTTATAATAAACTGTGGTACATTTACATAATAGCATATAATGGAACTGTTTGAAAAATAAATGAAGAATATTTCTATATACTGTTATGGGGCAAAGTCTAGGATATACTATGGGTAGAAAACAACAGGTATAGAAGAGTGTGTATAGTATGCTACCTTTTGTTTAAAACAAGGGGAGGATACAAAAATATGCACAAATGAAGGGTAAACCAAAAACTAATTTAAAATTCTTACACATAATGGGAAGGAAAAAATGAGGTGGGTGAAATGAATACAATCCAGGCTCTCTGAATATACCTTGTTCTATAAATTTGCCTTTAGAATAATGTGAGTTTTGAAATAATTATGAAACATAATTAAACTACAAAACATCCTCTAAAAATAAAAAGCAAAAGCAAACAAAGGAAGCAATTTTGTATTGAGTTTCTGGATGAACCTCACAGAGAGGACTTATTTTAAGTGTCTTGAAAGCACAGTAATTTGTCCATTCTTCGTGCAATGTATCCCAAAAGAGGGGGGAAAAAGGAAGAAAGAAAAAAAACCAGAGATCTTAAACTTTTTAATAATCATAGAGCCAGAAAAAATAGCAATGGATAATACACAAGCATACACCATACCATTTATAACTGGATGAAACAAATACATAGCTAAGTTAATCATGTTAGAAACTGCGAGTTTTAACATTTTAAGAGAGAGATATAAATATAAAGCCAAACATTCAAGTAAAATTCTTTGCAATATTAAATTTAAGTTAGAAATATTACTATGAATTCCTGACACAGTCTATTAAAAAAAAAAAAAAGACTGTGTCAGGAAAAAAAAAAAAACATTTCCAACTACTAACAATGAGCACTCTCATGTGGTCTGTAAATATCATTCTTGCTGAAAGGAACCAGAACTCTGGAAAGCTGGTGACTCCAGATTTGGGGTTGGAGCCGTGTGCAGTTAACCTGGAATGACTTACAACTGAGAAGGTAAGGGAACTATGAGAATCGTGAGGTTGTGTCAAAATGACTCCAGAGGCAACCAGAGAAAGTCTCCTGGGCTAAAGATGGGACATCAAAGGACCAATCATTGTAATAGATCAAAGAATCAAATGTGTTTTAAAAAGCACCCAAAATCCTACTCAATTTTTTGAAACATGTTATTTCTACCCTTTGGAGGATAGTAGAGGTCTAACTCATTTTTATGAAAGCTTATGAATAAAAGAAAGAGTGAAGCTTATCGTTCCTTTCCTGCATATCAGCTACCTATTTAATAAGGGAAAGTTCTTCATCTTAGAATTCCAGAGAATGAATGAAAAATGATTGTTATGGTTTAGATATGAGAAGTCCTCCAAAAGCTCATGTGTGAGAGGATGAAAAAAAAAAGTTTTAGAGGTGAAATGATTGGGTTATGAGAGCCTGAACTCAATCAGTGAATTAATCCCCTGATGGGGATGGGTCATTGGGGGTAAGTTATTTGTATCTGGCAAGTGCTGAGTCTCTCTCTGCTTTCTGATCATCATGTGAGCTGCTTCCCTCTGCCACACTCTTCTGCCATGATTCTGCCTGACCTGGAGCCCTGAGTAATGGAGTTGCTATCTATGGACTGAGACCGTGAGCCCCAGATAAACTTTTCCTTCTCTAAAATTGCTCTTGCTAACAATTTTAGTCACAGCAGCAAAAAAAAAAAAAAATTGACTAAAACAATGATAGAGTATCAATATTTTCTGACTCTTAATAAGACAATGGATCTAGATAATGATTCTCAATGGATGATAAAACGGTAAGTATATGCTTGTTTCTTTGTTTCATACATACATATATAAAAACAATTGGGGAAATTTCAACACTGACTGGATTTGATATTAAAGAATTCCTATAAATTTTTAAGTATGATAAGTGATTCTGTTTTTAAGAGGTAGTTCTTCCCTCTTAGAAAAAAATACTAAGGCATCTATAAGAATATGATATGATATTTGTGTTAGTCAGCTTTTCATTGCTATAACAAATATACCTGAGAAAAATAAACTAATAAGGAAGAAAGGTTTATTTTGGTTCACAGTTTCAGAGGTTTCAAATCATGGTCACTTGGCCCCATTGTTTTTGGACCTGTAGCAAAGCAGAACAGTACTATGGTGGGAAAGTACCTGGTAGAGCAAAGCAGTTCAACTCACAGTAGTTGGGAAGGAAAAAAAGAGAGACAGGAAAGTGTTGGAGTCCCAATATCCCCTTTCAAGGTCACACCCTCCAAGACCTAATGTCCTTCTGCTAGACCCTGCTCTCTAAAGTTTCTACCGCCCCTTGCCAACTGCCCGGGCCAAGTGTCACAGACTGGCAACCAATGGCCTCTGGAGACATTTAGGATCCCAAACTTAGCAACTTGAGAGTTCACTTTAAATAATCCAGCTGGTGTAAGAAGGTAGTTGGCAGGGGATTTAAATAATACAGGATTGGATGAGAATTTGTAACTAGAATCTGAATGAGACATACTTTAGGATTTCATTACTATTTTCTCTAATTTTATATATATTTAAAATTTTTCACGAAAAAGATTATTAACAGAAATAAATGCCAAAACAAACAAACAAAAATCTCCTGACAAAAGTTCTTCTAACTGTTTGAATCCTGGTGCAGATTTTCCTTGACTTCTAAATTTGTTTTAATAAAAATAAGGCATAAATCACGAAGATAAGAACAACAGTCTGTGATTCTAAATCATAACGGACATTAAATGATTATTTACTGTGTTTATACTGTAAACAGACTTATTCTATAATTATAACTGTATTATTTACAGTGGATCACATGGTAAGTTAATGTCAACCCAGCAGTCCCAAACAGAAGCCCAATCATCCTCTCTGAACGCTTCCTGTGACCTGCTCCTTGACAGGCAATCTATCAGCGCTATCCGCTCCACGTCCTAACACTCCCACATCTGCCTGCTCCTTCCCATCCTTTCTGGAACTAATTCTACTTTTTTCTATTTCTTAGTAACTGGCTTCTTCCTTTTTTCAAGTTTAATATTTGCTTGAGACATTAATTTGTGATTTAGCCCCAACCAAAGTGGAACATAAAGAAGGATGATAAAGTCCCCACTAAACCACAGTGAGTTATTCCTGCAGTGTCTTCTTCAATGGGATTTTTAATACTGCCTCATGAGATATGAGCAGTGGCTGCAACTGTCCAGTTACTTGTCAATAATGATAAAAAGCCAGCTCTAATTTCTTCAGCTCAAATCTGCCAGCATCATATGTCTTCCAGGTAGGTCCGATAGACAAGGAGATAATTCACGTGTTTTCCTATTCAAGGGGAAATAAAGGTGGAGAGGGAATTTACTACTTTTCTGATTATAATTATGACCTGTCCTGACTTTATGGATCCAACAGAATATTACCAAAAAATAAATTCCAAGGACATGTTATAGGGATTGACTCTTTCTAGATTACTTAAATGTTCTTATTTCTGATCTCTGTCACTACAGTGAGGCCAGCATATTAAAAAATATAATCTATATTTTTCTGAAAATGTCCTTTTCTATATAGATGATACATTCTCTAGGAGAAGATTTTGATCAGGAACATGCATCACAAATGCCTGAGAAATTAATTTTTTTTAATATACACATCCAGGTCCCTATATAGAGGGTTGGTATCAATAGGGTTATGATGAGTGTATGCTGAGGCATTTTGAAAGGTTTCCCCACTTGATGACCATCTTTAGTTATAAACATTCTTTATAATTGAACCTAATTTAATTATTCAGCTCTGTCCAGATAGTAACAATTTAAAATGGGGCCCACTGCCTCTGCTGAAACACAGCTTTACAGTTAGGATGGAAAAAATGATCAAACCAATTTTCGCCACCAAAAACTACTAATGAGACTGTGGAGGAAAAAGTGGCAAATGTTCCAGATCACACAAGAATCTTTTACTCCCTGTTTGAAATACTTGCTTTTTGGTCAGCATACATATGGACAGCATGAGCACGTTTTCTAAATGAACACTTGGGGCAGTTTGGCAAATCTATGTGCACAGGAAAACAACACAGGCTTTTGTAACATCAGAGCTATTATTTAGAGTAGGATCTTTTATAATTATTATTATTATTATAGCATTGTAGTTATGCATAATAGTTGGGTTCCTTTTTGACAAAATCACAGATGCATGAAATTTGATTTCAGACCCCCTTCCCTCTTCTCCCTGCCCCGCATTCTCCTTCCTCTATAGAGTAGGATCTTAACTGAAACTTGTCTTTCCCCACAGTCTGCTTCAGACCTATGCTCTAGCCACATTGAACCATTTCCAATCGCTGAGCATAGTATGCTTCCTCTAATGTCTGGAAGTAGCACTGGCTGCTCCCTCAACATGAAGCCCTTCCCTTCCTCCCTTCCTTACACTAGTGTCATAATTGCCTAATAGTAAACACCTGTCCTCGCCAAGGACAGGGCCCATATCTCACCTGTGGGTGATTCTCTAACAGACCAATAACTCAGTACATATTTGATGATCTCATGAATGAATATTGTCACAGCTGTGGTTCATGCCATGAGGCTTTGAGAGGTCATGATAATGCTCTCTAGTAAAATGAAGAGAGTAACTAATTTCTCCTTCATCCTTTTATATAAGGTTTCCTCTCAGGAAAAAAAAAAAAAAAAAAAGAAGAAATATACACTTTCTTTTCCATGTCAGGAAATGTCCATGGAAATGTGGGTGAATTAACAAACACTAGCACTAGTACCAGAGATTGAACTCAGGGGCACTCAACCCTGAGCCACATCCTCAGCCCTATTTTGTATTTTATTTAGAGACAGGGTCTCACTGAGTTGCTTAGCTCCTCACGTCTTGCTGAGGCTGGCTTTGAACTAGTGATCCTCCTGTCTCAGCCTCCCAAGCTGCTGGGATTACAGTCGTGTGCTACTGAGCCCAGCTAACACAGGTCTTTATGTCTTCCCCCAAAAGGAGCCACAGACTTGAAAAATCTCTCCTTCTGGTAAATGATGCACCTGATGTTGCATGGACTGATGTTTTATAATACAATCATGAGAATAACCCAGCCTTAATTGAGCATTACAAAAATGCTTGCTGAAAGGAGAGAAACTGTCATTAGCCAAGGGGTGTGTCTGGTCATTGTTTGAGCTTTGAATAAACTCAGCTTTGGATCCCTGTCTAAGAGTTTATTCTGTGAAGATCTTACCAGGCCCAAACATGGCTTTAAAATAATAAAATCCCCAAACCAGAAAAGCAGACCTTTGAGATGGTAGGAAGCTCTGGCTTCCAGGTGAATTTTTAACAGGTCCCTGAAGGAGAGGCTTCCTTCCCAAACATATTTCTCTTGCAAAGAGAATAACTCTTGGGCTCATTAACTGGGAGGTCATATATTGATCTCTGCCTCACATGGGATGAGCATGAGCTTCACAAAATTATTCCAAATTATATGTACTGTTGTTGCCCTTCTTTTAGTTTAGAATTCTTGTTTAATATTTGTTACTTCTGTTTAAATGCAATTGAATCCTTCGACTGAAACAAATTTCCAGCTGAACAAGCACACATTCAGTTTATTGTGATTCTTTGATTTCTTGGCTTCCCAACTGAGTTCCTTTGGAGGGCAGTGGTGGTGTCTTGTGATTCCCCAGGGCCAGCTTTGTAACCTGACACATGTAGTTCAATATTCAACTAAGGAATAGAATTAATATTTCTTTATGATGCACCTCTCAAATACCTAAGGATTCTCCTAAACAATAATAGTAGGCAAAACAGATAAAGTAGATGCAGTTTCTGCATTCATAGAGCATATTTTCTTTTTCTTTTTTTTTTTTTTAAAGAGAGAGTGAGAGAGGGGAGAGAGAGAGAGAGAGAGAGAGAGAGAGAGAATTTTTTTAATATTTATTTTTTAGTTCTCGGCGGACACAACATCTTCGTTGGTATGTGGTGCTGAGGATCGAACCCAGGCCGCACACATGCCAGGCGAGCACGCTACCGCTTGAGCCACATCCCCAGCCCCTAGAGCATATTTTCTAATGGGGAAGACTGACTAATAATAATCATAAACAACAAGTGAATAATAGAGCTTGAAGTTGTAATTAACACTAGGAAGTAAGCCAAGGCCTTGAAATAGAAAATAATTATTATTCTCTCAAGCTATTGCTATAGATTTAGTGTATTTGTTTTATTTTCGAGAATGCTGGGAAAGAATAAAATAACAGAGCCAAGTGAAAAGTTTTATTCTCATCCCCTCTCCCCACCAAAAATAAAACACAAACCCATGGAACACTAGGCCAAACAATTCACAGAAGAAGGAACCTAAGTAACTAACACAAGAAAGAGATACACAACTGTCTTAGTAATCAGAAAGAGACAGATGGAAAACAATACGATGTTACTTTAAGTGGATCAGAATTGCACAGCGGAATGTCCGATAATGCCAGGTATTGTTGAGGATCTGGAAAATGGCTTTCCATGATGAAATACGACTGACAATCCCAGTATTTCATTAAGTTAAGGCTGTGTGTATCCTATACCCACTCCTGGTGTAGGTCCCAGAGAGAGCCAGGATGAGACAGGATCTCATCTACCTCTTCCCCATTTCCTTTTTTTTTTTTTTTTTTAAAGAGAGAGGAAAGGGGGGGGGGGGAGAGAGAGAAAGAGAGAATTTATTTATTTATTTTATTTCTCGGCGGACACAACATCTTCGTTTGTATGTGGTGCTGAGGATCGAACCCGGGCCGCACGCATCCCAGGCGAGCGCGCTACCGCTTGAGCCACATCCCCAGCCCCCCCATTTCCTTTTGATCCTCAGCTCACGTGGCTTTCAATACTGTGCTTGTCCCAGGTCTTCCTCCTCTTTTACCGGATCCTTTCAGCCTTCACAGGTTTCCTCTTCCTCCTCTGTTAGGTCTAACTGAATGTGTCCTCAGGAGTTTTGCTTTGGTTCCTTTGCTTCTCATTCTACATGAGCCTGAAAGGCCATAGGGCCTGTTACTCAGGTAACAGGGACCAGCAACAGGAAGGTGCCGGAAGCCCCTACTGGTAGAGACTAACCCAGAATCATGTCCCCAGAATTTCTGACATTTCAAGGAAGCCAAAAATCTGAAATGTATGAAGATCTCCTCATTTTTTAATGTAGGCAACAAATTTGAAAGTTTTTAAATTGCATGAGGGAAAACACTATCTGCAAGCCAGACTTGGCCACAGGTTTTCCATCTGTAACCTCCACCTCTAATCTTCCCCTTCCTAATATTTTCATCCATGGCTGCAGCCTCCTTTCAATCCCCAACTGCTCTCTCAAGTTCCACACTCCCGGTCACTTCCTGGACACTTTCATCTGAGTGTTCAGTTGACATTTCAAAGTCAAAATTGAACTCATCTTTCCCCCACTGAAAATCACTTTTCCTTCAGACTTCCTTATGTAATTGAATTACTTCTCTCCCTTTCATTGAGATTCAAAACTTTAGGCATTAACATGAACAAATTCTTGTCAATCAGATCTTCATTTCTGTGATGAAATATCTTAGACCATTTATCCAGGCATGGTGGCACATGCCTTTTAATCCCAGCAGTTTAGGAGGCTGAGGATGTGGTTCAGTAGTTAAGTGCCCCTGGGTTCAATCCCTACTACCCTCTCCCCCAAAGAAAGAATGAATGAAAAAAGAAAAGTAAGAGGGGAAATATCTGTTTGGGTTCATGGTTTCAAAGGTCTCAGTCCATGGTCAACTGTCTCCATCCCTTTGGGCCTGAGGCAAGGCAAAACATCATGGCAGAAGTGCATGGTAAAGGAAAGATGCTCACTTCATGGCTGTCTTGGGGATTAAGCCTTCAACATATGAGGCTTTGGAGGAATTTGTTATTCCCGACTATAACAAAGGGAATCTACAACAAATCAGATCCTGTCCTAATCAGCACTGGGTTGAGGAGGCATAGTCTCTAACCATAGAATCCCATGATCTAGTGCAAGAGAATGATAACACAATATGATAAATCCTCTAGAAGATGTGTCCCCAGAGGCCTAAGGCAGCGTAGAGACAGGATCAACCAAGACATTACAGAACTCATTAGTTCATTCTACCAATGTTTGTTGAATTCCCACAGTCCTGGAAACTCTGGGATAAAAAACACAATAAAGTACTGAAGAAACAATTTTGAAAAATATACGAAATTTCTTTTCCCACACAGCTATTTGGGGAGATTAGCAAAGAACAAGTAGGTGAATAAGCAGATAATTTCAGTATGGAACAAATACTCTCCAAGCTTCTATGATCAAGTTTGCAGCTTGCTCACAGCACCAAGGCCCAGCAGAGAGGATGGATGGGGTCTGTAGCCAGAGGGGCACCGTTTTCTAATTTAGGGTACCCTGTACTTTATAGGAAAAAAATTAAACGGAGAGATGCAGAGATGCAGAGATGATTTCAGATGGGTGGTCAGAGAAGGCCTGTGCATGGAGATTCGAATGATGAGCTTGTCCAAAGGAAGAGTTATTAGGACAGAAAACACTCAATGGCAGATCTGAGAAACAGAGAAAAAGGCTGGTGTGGTCACCAACAACATACCCTGTGGGTCCAGGTAAGGGAAGCAACGGAAGCTTCTGGAAGAGAGGGAAGCCCTACAGGGAGATGGAAACGCTAGGCTTTGGAAAGGATTGGAGGAATGTTTGGTGAGAGGTGGCAAAGGCTTCCGAGATAGGGACCCAACATGTGCACACACGCCTTGTTCTGAAAGTGCCCTTCCAACTTGACAAAAGGTGAGAAGCCTGTTGCTCAATGTAGCTTCACATGAAGGTATGCAGGGTGAAGAGTTTGGTGTTAGTGTTAGAAACTGAGTCAGAAATAAAAGGCTCAAATCAGATTGTAGAGGGTTCTAATGGTCTGTAGCAAATAAAGAGCCAAAACTGGTAAAGGAAGATTATATGATCAGACATTTGTTTTGTATTGGTTGGTTTGATGTTTTGTTTTGTTTGTCCTGTTTTGTTTTTGCAGTACTGGGGATTGATCCAGGGTCTTATGCATGCTAGGCAAGTGCTGTACCACTGAGCCACATCCGCAACCTGATTGGTTTGGTTTTTAAGGAAGATAAGTCTATTGGCAACTGCCAAGTCAGTTAGGAAGTCATTATGATAGTTTGGGAGAAAAATGGATAGAATAAAAATGGGAGCTGAGATACAAGAGATATTACCAAAGAAAGACAATATGACTTGGTGTCTATTTGGATGTGGTGGATGAGAAAACAGGAAGCTCAAGAGGTCACCTGTTCTCCCTTGGTCACACATTCAGTCCCCAGTGTCTTTCTGCTTGTCTAAGCTCTTTCCATTCCTTTCCCTCCATGAATCCCTATGTCCAGATGTTCTCTTCCTTTCTCTGAATTCAAAGAATGCTTTGTGTATCTCACAGTATTCACATTGTCACTTAGAGTTTTTTAATATGTGTACCTATCTCATCACCCCCTGTTTAACTAGAAGCTACATGAAGACAGGAACCAATTATTACTTAATCATCACATGATCCAAATAGACAATTTCCTGGTAGGTTGTGATTGAAGGAAAAAACAGAATAAATAAGTAAAAAGTATCCACACACTAAGTCATAATAGGATGGCTTATAACATGCAATCTTATATGAAAAAGAAACATAAATCATTTGAGGACTAATTGTTCAAGATACACCTCATCTTTATATAAGCTTAGTTGTAAATTATTTTAAGGCAGTTCTTACCTGTATGGAGTACATTGCTCTTATACTGATCACACTTAACAATAAAGCTTAGGAAATATAACCACTTGCTCCCAAATAATCACAGAAAAGTTTTCTAGTAAAATGATAAATGAACAAGCAAACAGGAAAATTCCCCATTGCTAATCTCCTGGGTCCCCTTGCTCTCAGGATCAATCCCTGAACTCTCTTACTCCATCTCCTATCACTGAGCCGTCACTGGGGCACATAGCAGCCAAGTGAAATGTATGATAAGCAGAAAAGTACCCCAGTAAAAAAAAGTTTATCTTACAAGGTCATGTCTCCTATGAAGGGGAAGAAGTAAGCTAGCTGCCCATACCAACTATGACAAACATCACTAATTTTCAACTTTGGTTAGTTATATGGCTAATCTATAAAGATCCAGCTATTCTTTTTCCTATTTTGGAATGAAGTAGCAAAGTACTCATGAAACTGATATAGCAATCATGAAGAACAACATTTCAACATTTTCATAAGCACTTCTAGTTTTCTCTTTAGCTTCAATGAAAATTTCTTTATAAAAAAGAATAAGGTGGTGAAAAAGAAATGGAGAGAAGGATGGAGAGACTATCTGAATCTGAACTGTGCCAGTTACTTCATCATAATGAAGCCCCAAAGTCCTTAAAACAAGCATCCATGGAGGTGTCAATCAAAGTCACCACATGGCCCACATGAATGGGTAGAAGGCCAGGAAATCAAGAGGCTCTCCATGCATCTTGCTTATTTTACAGTTAACAAAGATCATGGCAGAAGAGGAGCCAAATTCCCTGTATTCCTAAAAAGGAGATGCTCTAGAAGCACTTACAATGTTGTAGAGGATTCTAGGGTTGAGGACTAATTAGCAAATGAAGTCTATCCTCAGAAGAGAGTCCTAGAGCAATCCTGGGCTTCTCCTATCTCATCAAGGTGGGAAAATGTGCACCTGCTTTTGGTATTGCAGATTCTGTCAATGAAGATGGCCTTAGTGACAACCCCACAGATAATATCACTACAAAATTCTTCTATGGAAAGAATTGCAAATTTTCCATTTTGTAAAATTCTATTTATATACTGAATCCTGGCTTGGCATGGTTTTCTCCTCAGATGACCTATGAACCTGGTTGCCTGGAACAGGAATGCTGTCCTTTACTTTCCCAGAGCTCTGGGTTTCCCTTCCTAGGAACAAACTTGGGTTGTAACCTCTCCTGGGAGAAGCAGGGTGGCCCAGAGAACTTCTGTTGCTAATAGTTTCCAAATGTTCCCATTCAACTCTACTGGAGAATGGGAAGATTATGGAAGACAGAGAGGAGAACTAATTATTTTGCTGAATAATGACAGTCGTAAGGCCCTGGGAAGATGATATTACCTATACTTTCCTGCTCAGGAATACTTCTTTCCTGAGCATTCTAGAGAAGGATCACATTCAGAAGAAACATAGCTGCTATAAGATAGGTAACCCCACAAGACTCCACCTTCGCAGGCTGATGATAAACTGCACCTGTGACTGACACCTGTGCACTCACCCCAGAGGATGTATAAAAATGCAAGTATACAAATACTTCTAAGTGGGCTGGGGATGTGGCTCAAGCGGTAGCGTGCTTGCCTGGCATGCGTGCGGCCCGGGTTCGATCCTCAGCACCACATACAAACAAAGATGTTGTGTCCGCCGAGAACTAAAAAATAATAAATATTAAAAAATTCTCTCTCTCTCTCTCTCTCTCTCTCTCTCTCTCTCTCTCTCTCCCCTCTCTCCCCTCTTTAAAAAAAAAAATACTTCTAAGTATTTTCTATGTTGTTTTTTTTAAGTAAATTATTGGAAAACTTTAGTATTTTATTGTTTAAAAACAAGTTTCTCAGCCACACTGCAATAAACAAAGTCAACCAATAAAAATTAGTTTCTTTTCCACAATTAACATATGAAAAGTAAATTATAAAACAATTCCATTTATAATAGCATAAAAAATATCAATTAACTTAACCAAGTGGTGGAAGATTTATACTGAAAACAGCCAAATATTGCTGAAAGAAATTAGGGAAGATATAAATAAATGGAAGTATATACCATGTTTATGGATTGAAAGACTTAACATTGTTACAATGTCAATAATACCCAAAGTGATCTGCAGGTTAAGGCAATCCCTATGAGAATCCCAATGATGCTCTTTGCAGAAAGAGAAAACCCAATCTAAAATTCAAAAGGAATCTCAAGACATCCTGAAGAGAAACTTTGAAAAGAAGAACCAAGCTGGAGGATTGCCACTTCTCAATTTCAAAACTTACTAACAAAGGAGCAGTAATCAAAATAGTGTGAAACCAGCATAGAGACAGACATAGTGAACCAATGGAATAAAATAGACAAGCTGGAAATAAACATACATATGGTTGAATAATTTTGACAAGGGTGCCAACATCATTTACTGAGGGAAAGGTGACTTTATCAAACAAATACTTCTAAGTATTTTTTCAACAAAAAGTACCAGAAAAACTGAATGCCTGTATGTATTAGGATAAAGGTGAATTCTCGTCTAATGCCGTGTACAAAAATTAACTTCAAAAGGATCAAAGACCCAAATGTAAAACCTAAAATTCTTAGAAGAAAATATAGGGCAAAACTTTCCTGGAATTAGATATGGCAATTTTGGATATGACTCCAAAGACTCAAATAATAAAAGAAAAAACAAATTGGATGTTACCAAAATTAAAAACTTTTGAATATAAAAGGACACAATCAAGTAAATGAAAAATAACCCATAGAATGGGAGAGAATATTTTCAAATTGCATTAAGGCACAAATGTCCTAAATAAATAGAAAACTTCTAAAATTGAACCATAACAACAACAACAACAACAAAACAGTCTAAACATGGGCAACAAATTTAACAAATATTTCTCCAAAGAAGATATAAAAATGGTCAAAAATCACATTAATAGATTCTCAGTGTCACTAATCCTTAGGGAAATGCAAATCAAAACCATAATGAGACACTTCCTCACATCCATTAAGATGGCTACCATGAAAATAAAAATAAAAACAAAACAAAAACAGCAAGTGTTGGTGAGGATATGGAAAAATTGGAATACCTGGATACTGTAAGTGGGATAAAATGATACACTCACTGGAAAATGTGTAGCAGTTCCTCAAAAACTTAAAAAAATAGAATTACCACATAATTCAGCAATTCTTCTTCTGGGTATATAGCCACAAAAGTAGAAAACAAGAATTCAAAACGATATTACACCCATGTTCATAGTAGTATCATTCACAGTAGCTAAAATGTGAAAGCAACCCAGCATCTGCCAACGGATGAATGGATAAGCAAAATGTGGTCTACACATACAATGGATGGCTTTACATACAGCCTTGAAACAAGGGAAATCTACATCCTGCAACAGGGATGAGCCTAGAGGGTAGAATCCTGAGTGAAATACATCAATCACAGGAAGACAAATATTGTACAATTCCACTTACATGAGGTATTTAGATTTTGTCAAAAATCATAGAGTCAGAAGGTAGAAAGGTGATATAAAGTAGAAGGGAGGAATGGGGAGTTTAATGGGTCCCGAGCTTCATTTTACAAAATGAGAAGAGTTCTGAAGATGGATGATGGTGATGGTCGCCCAACATTACAAATGTATTTAATACCACTGAACTGTACACTTAAAAATGGTTAGGATGATAGATTTTATGTAGTATGTGTTTTACTTTAATAAAAAATTGGAAGGTGGCACATGTCAGTAATCCCAGTGACTCAGGAGGCTGAGGCAGGAGGCTGAGGCAGCAGGATCGCAGGTTCAAGACCAGCTCTAGCAACTGAGTAAGACCCTAAGCAACTTAGCAAGACCCTGTCTCAAAATAGAAAATAAACCAGGGCTGGGGATGTGGCTCACAGGTTGAACACCCCTGGGTTCAATCTCTGGTACAAAAAAAAAATCAGAAAATAGGTAAATAAATATCTCATGTAATACCTCTCAAATGAAGTGAGAGCCTAGATCTAGGAGAGAGCAACTGGAAATTTTCTTCTACCCAAAAGATGTTCCCGGGAAGGCAATAAGTGAACTTCTGCCACTCAACTCTTGCAGCCCAGTGCTGAGTAAAACTGAGCAGGCCTCTGAGATGCTCTTATCTAAGTACTGTCTGTGGCTTGCAGGTAGAAGACAATGGAGGGGGTCTAACATGAAAAGACACAGTGTGCCTTTTGACCAGCAGGGCTGGCAGGACAGGCCTCATCTGGAGGCTGGTGAGACGAGCAGGATCTCCCTGAATAAAAAATCTGCATTTTAGTAAAATCCCATTAATGCGTATGCACTTTGAAGTTTGGGAAGCAATGTCCCCATGAAATGACCAATTATAAATTCATCTCCACTCAAACATCTCTCCTCTACTACAAAATCCCTATGACAATCAGTCTTTCCTCTGGGCATCAAGTATAATAAGGAAGTGTAAAGCAAACCGGCAGCAGAATGAATTTGCCAACCTTGCAAAAAAAATGCAGATTTCACAGGATCAACAGCATAGTATCAGGGAACCTCACAAATCACACACACTGTGGCCACAAGCAAGGGACTGGCAGACTGAGACCTGTCACCCAGTGAAGGGGAGCTAAGCCAGAGGCATGATGACATTCCTTCAAAAGAGAATGATTTGAAGGAATTAAGACAGGCCCTTGTGGGGGGAGGAGGGAATAAGTCCCATGAATATCTTTGTAAAAATGACCTACTTTATGACTGTACTCTGAAAGTCCAACCTAATTTCATCAAAAAACTACTTAAAAATAATTCAACACTCTATTCAATCTTTCGTCATTCTGAGAAGGAGCACATTGTGTGCTTATGGTTTAAGTTGTATTCCATAAAAGAGATTTTCATAAGTTTTAGTTCTGCTTTGTTTCTTTGAGACAGGGTCTTGCTATGTTGCCCAGGCAGACCTTGAACTCCTGGGCTTCTGAGTACTTGGAACTACAGGTGTGAGCCACCGTGACTGCCTAGTCCTGTTTTCAAAATGAAGTCTAATCAAAAACTTTCTGTTGGTGTTTATCTTGATGTCTGGCCCTTGTTTTAAGAGGATTCGTGCTGAGTGGACTTGGCAGTGCTGGTTTCCCCTCAAGAGGAATCCTTACTATGGCATATTCATTTTTCTTTTCCTTTATGGGACTTCTACTTTTTATTATTACATGTTAATAAAGTATAGCTATCCATATGTATTACCTCCAAAACGATGTTATGATTTTTTTTAAGATAAGATGGAAAGAGCAGTTCAAGCTGACCCACCAGGCCACCCCTCGCCTCCGACGT
Organism: Spermophilus citellus; assembly: GCF_964194105.1. Classification (NCBI taxonomy): domain Eukaryota; kingdom Metazoa; phylum Chordata; class Mammalia; order Rodentia; family Sciuridae; genus Spermophilus; species Spermophilus citellus. The sequence continues at coordinate 89,594,098 of NC_138197.1, read as the reverse complement.
TTGACATCTCCTGCGGCAGAAACCTCCTTATGTCCCTTCTTGTTGGTGCCTATGGCCATTGTGGGATAACTGATACCAACTCACTCCACAGCTCAGTGAAGAACTCTTTTCGATGTCCTATTTCCCGGTTAAAAGGGGTTTTTATCTGCGGGGTGACCGCCAAAGCACACATGTAGACTGAGTGGCTGATTACCTTATCCACCATGAGGAAATTCTCCAGTTTCTCTCCATTTTCACAGGTGACATCACCAACCTCTCTTACGGCTCTGGGCAGGATCTCTTGCACCTCCTGGGCAATCATTCCTGTGTACAAAACACTCCAAAAGTTTTAATCCACAGCAGACCTTCCAGGAGAAAAAGCTCCAGGTCTGTATCAGAATAGAATACTGATGGCCATGGGGCATCTTTGGAAATAGATTTTTATCCCTTCTCAGTTTTCACTTTGATCTACAATACATTTGAAGCAAAGAAAGTCTGAGCCAAGAACCACCATAGGATTTAAAGTAGGAATGTCATTTTCTCTACTTTTTTTTTTAAACTCTGCCAAATATTGGAAAGGTTGACTAAACACCTTAAAATCTCTGTACATACAAGGCAGTGTGGGGCATTGGCTTGATTTCCTTTTTCTTATAGGTCTTTGCTCCTAAATGTTCCTTTCCTCTTTAAGATTCCTGGGTGGAGAACACACATCACTTCTCACTCTTTCTCTTACCTAGACCCACTCCACCTCCTCTATCCATCCCAAGACTGCCCCATGCTATGCCTCCCACAGGGTGAGCTGCTATCTGCCCCTAAACCCTCATCTCTTGAGCAAGAGGACTCCAGGGAAAAGAAACAGCATATTCAAAATACTGCACCAGAACCTTGGGTTGCAAAAGTGAGGGTGTTTTGTAAAGATGACACAGAAATCCTTTAACCTTTCCTGTGCTAGTGACTATGGGTTTCACAGAAGGTGAGTTACATCATCAGGGTGTTGTCAAATGCAATAGCACACAACCTCAAATAAAGAGAGAATTAAAATTTAATAGATGACATCCAAAATTAAAATGGGAATTTGTGTGTGTACCTGTTTGATGGGCAGTGTTTATTCCCATTGCAGATGCAAATTCAGGTTTGTAATCGTATTCAACAATCCTCATTTGTGCTATTCTTCTCAGCTGTTCATTTGTGTCAACCTAATTTAATTAAAGAAGAGCAGATTTCACCCGTTTAGATATTTGCTATTCAAATCAATGCCCAGAGTGACCCAGAGAAATTATGGAATATTGACAATGGCACTGTTCTTCTCTTCCAAATGAGTTTAAGCGGAATTTCTGGATTTCTCAGAGAATCCAAATTTTTACGGTTTTTATCAGTGACTTCCATCTAATGACTAATAAATGAATCCAGAGTTTTTGAGCCTAAATTACAGGGCAAATCCTCCATCATTACTGCTCTTGCCTTACTTCTCTCCTCTGAGTAGGGAATCCTCTCTGAGAAGAGCTTCCTTACTTAGAGGAAAACAAATGGTTATTCACAATCACAAGGAATCATTTTCAAATGAGTGTACAGGTTCATAGCAAAACTTGTATTTACAAATTGAAAATGCAGTTCTTAGTTCCAGTACTAACCTTTAGGTATAGACAGCATTCTCATCTCAGCTTTATTCTTTCCACCCCACCCCTCTCTACATCTTTTCCCAACTCTTAAAATTATTAAGGTATGTGGCAACTATGAGTTGAGCACCTACAACATGCAAGGAGTTGTGCCAGAAATTGGTCACACAGTGATGCACAGAAAACCACGGTCTCAAGTGTGTCTTCATTCATTAGAAGTGTGTTTCCGACAGGGAAACAGAGGACAGAGTGGACATAACTAGTTGTCTGGTGACAACTGTGACTGGTGCCATGAAAACGAGCAGGACAATGAATACATCAGAGCATAGGGACCCTTCCTAGTCTTGAAGGCCAAGAAATCTTCTGAGGAAGGGGTATGGGGGGAGATACTGGGGGAGTAAGATGTTGGGCTTTTAAGGCAGGGACAATGGCACAAACGAAGGTCCTCAAGGGAAATCAGAACATATTTGAGAAACCATAATAAGTCAAGATCTTGGTTGGACTTCACCATCTCTAGGAAGCCTCCCCTCCTGTATCATTGAATTGCTTTTGAACATTTTGCTGGAGAAAAATTCTCCAAGTGGTATGAAAACCTGGTTTAACCAACCAGTAGTCCTTGTGGACCCAGAGCTCCCCATCCCTCTGAGATCTGGGGAATGATGGTATCATTCTCTGAGACACGTGTTCTTATGTCTAAAGGTATTCTCAACTGTCACTGTGAAGTACTCAAAAAAATATCTCTTGACCCCAGAAAAAATGATAACAAATCAATAGAATAGAATAAACTTTCCCCAAAGTTAAATGTGTTTGAATAAAAGGATTCTCCTTTGAGGTTTTTTTTTTATTATTTTTTTAATGAATTGATGAAAATAGCAGGAACATTATCTGCCCTTATCTGGCAAATAAAAAATTGGCAGCCCTTTGTCCCCCAAATTTCCTTATGAAACCAGAGTTGTTCTGGCAATTAAAATATACTGCCTGGGGCACATCCATCCATGTGATAGAAGAATCAAAAATGCTTTTTGTAGTTGCTGGGTTTTTTATAAATTTTTTTTTAGTTGTAGTTGGACACAATACTTTTATTTTATTATTTATTTTCATGTGGTGCTGAGGATCAAACCCCGCACCTTGCACATGCTAGATGAGTGCTCTACCACTGAGCCACAACCTCAACCCCCCTATAGTTGCTGTTTTAAGAACCCTGCCATGACTGTCAACTTCTCCCTTGACCACTCCATGAGGTGGCAGGACAGCTCCTCTTACCATCACTTAAGACTCCTAGACCTTCACAAGTTTAGCTGGTTGTGAAGACAGTGGCTAGAGATTACTTGGCTAAATGGACTAGTTTTACCTCAGATACTTATCCAGGAGTATAATTTTGAGCAAACCACTGTTTTCATAATGACTATTATCGAGAGGTAAATTCAATTCATCTATTATTTGTTTGATTCAACCAACATTTACCAATCACCTTGGACATATTAGGACTTATTAAGTGTTGGGACTTAAAAAAAATGATTGTCTTTTAAAAGTCTGTGGCTTCGACAGGAAGATAAGCATATCACAGGATTATATTACAATAGGAGAAATGCAGGCAATGATGGAATTATGTTCAGTAAATCAGAGATGCTCCAAGGTTCCCAGAATATTTTTAGGAAATCAGAACGAGAGGCTTCCTAGAGATGGTCAAGTCCAAACAAGACCTTGACTTAATATGGCTCCTCAAATATGTTCTGATTTCCCTTGAGGACCTTCGTTTGTGCCATTGTCCCTGCCTTAAAAGCCCAACATCTTACACCCCCATCTCCCCCATACCCCTTCCTCAGAAGATTTCTTGGCCTTCAAGACTAGGAAGGGTCCCTATGCTCTGATGTGTTCATTGTCCTGCTCGTTTTCATGGCACCAGTCACAGTTGTCACCAGACAACAAGTTACGTCCACTCTGTCCTCTGTTTCCCTGTCGGAGACACACTTCTAATGAATGAAGACACACTTGAGACCGTGGTTTTCTGTGCATCACTGTGTGACCAATTTCTGGCACAACTCCTTGCATGTTGTGGGTGCTCAACTCATAGTTGCCACATACCTTAATAATTTTAAGAGTCAAGAAAAGATGTAGAGGGGGGTGGGGTGGAAGGAATGAACCCGAGATGGGAATGCTAGGCAGAGAGAACACCAGGAACCAAGGCCCAAGGTAGCAAATCCCCTGAAAGATGTCTGCACAAGGCTGAGTGTGTCATTAAGAATGTGATCATAAAGGTGGAGGCCAGAGCAGGGAGGGCCTTCCAAGTCAGGTAAAATACTGTAATCACAATTTTACATTATGGTCTGCACATGTGTCCCTGTGAGCTCCTTTACTCATTAAACAAATATTTATTAAGTAGCTACTATGTGCTGATACTATCCTCAGTACTGGAGAGTCAATGAGTACTTCTTATTTGGAGCTTAGATTTTAATAAATGTTCACTTCCTTGGAGTTAGGGCTGTGTCTTACTCATTTCAGGGCCTGTGCAGTACCTAACGAAGAGTCTGAAAAAAATCTTCAATGGAGGAAAAGAAAAAAAAAAAAAAGAAAGAAGAAAGGTAGTGACATGGGAGACCAATTACTGACAGAATTGAAGAAAGGGGCCAGGTGCGGTGGCACATGCCTGTAATCCCAGCAGCTCTGGAGGCTGAGACAGGAAGATCCAGAATTCAAGGCCAGCCTCAGCAAAAGCAAGGTGCTAAGCAACTCAGAGAGACCCTCTCTCTAAATCAAATACAAAATAGGGCTGGGGATGTGGCTCAGGGGTTAACTGACCCTGAATTCAATCCCTGGTATCAAAAAAAAAAAAAAAAAAAAAAAGAGAGGAGAGAGAGAGAGAGAGAGAGAGAGAGAGAGAGAGAGAGAGAGAGAGAGAGAATTTAAGAAAGGGGGTCAATCAGGAGCCATCTAGGACTGGCCTGGCACTACCTACCCAAGAGCCCCTGGCAGTCCTGTGCTCTCTTCTCATTATCTCCTGGATCCTGCACAGCCTGCATGAACCCCCACAGAGAATAACATGGAGGCAGGGTGGGCTCCTTTCTTGCAGATGGAAAGCCAAAGAGGCTGTGCCCTTGCTCAGCCTGTCCACACCACAGAGAAGGAAAATGGCTCTTGATTTTTAACATGGGTCCTTGACCATATTTCCCCCAAAGACATTGCTAAGAATCATAGTCATGGCAATTGGGTTCTCTAGTACTTTACCATGCTGTCTTAAATGGATTTTTAGCCAAAGAAAATGTTGAGGGTTAACTCGGAGAACTGAACACCTTATAACATTGTTCTTCAAAGAATATCTCTTCAGATTGCTAATGCTGGTTTATGAACTTCCCAAAGCCAAATATTGACAGCCCGGATTGCCTGTTCCCCTTGTGTTGACCTAGGAAAAACCCTTTGGGCAAGAACTGTACCTTCTCGGCACAGGAGCCCTACACAGGTGAGCATGTAATGCACCAGTGTGTGTTGAGCAAGGAGCTTGGAATTGGGTATTTGATGTGATCTTGCCCACAGCAGCTTTGGAAAGTTTTGACTACAAAAGAATTGGCTGCCATCATCGGGCTGTGTCATATCCAAGGTCTCTTTGTCATAAACTCAAGGACTGCACTACAGAGACCTTTCAGGCCACAGGACTCCCATGTGTTCAGGGAAGGTGGTCTCGGGCTCCATGAGCTGGTCAGGGTCTCAGCCTGGCCCAGCCTGGAGCAGGAGCAGCGTGGGGACACCAGCTCACCAAGCTGAGGAGCTTCTGCACTTGGCTTGTGGCCCTGGGGGAGATTTTGCATGCTTGACTCTCTTAAGCTTTTCACATGTCCAATTTTGTCCTCAACTAGTACACTGGCTGGTATGCATGGGAGAAAAACAAAACAACCTCTGAGCCTTTCGTCTTAACGGATTTCTTTTTTTAGATTTTATTTTTAAATATCATGCCACAATTTCTTCCACCACAGAATTTGACTGATGCAATTCAGCTCTCAACTTCCTCATGGTTTTTTGTTTTGTTTTGCATTGACATGAATATTCTTCACATCCCTTTGATTTCTGGCTTGAGTTTTCAACCTGATTCCACTCAGTTTCCGCTGTCAGAGATTCATTTCCTTCTCCAACCTGCATCTCACGTCAGTAGACACAATGACACTGAGCAAGTTAAGCTGCTGAACACTCAGGCCACCCTCATCTTCCCAGAGCTTCAGCCATCAGAGTCTCAGTCACATCTGTGTCGTCTTCCCCATGTCTTGGATGTGTGCCTGAGTGAACACCAGAGATCTTCCCTTCTGCATCCCACACGCATGTCTGCTCATTCTCCACAAAGCAACTTTTGTTGCCCTGAGTGAGCACACAGTCAGGGCAAGGTAGCAACCTAGACTCATTGTCCCCAATTACAGTATTGATCTACATGCTCGGCCACCATGTTGTACAGCAGCTCATCCACAAGCCAGCTCTAGTGGGCCGGCACCTTTAGAGGAGGAGAAAATGCCTTCAGTACTCTGCACATAATCACATCAACCAAGGTCAATGCTCTGGTTTGAATTCATGTTGAAATCGAATCGCCATTGTGGTGGAATTAAGAAGCGAGGCACTCTGGGGATGTAATTAGGTCATGAGGTCCTGGCCTTGTGAATGGATTAGTAACTTTAAACAGAGCTGATGGGAAGTAGCTCAGGCCCATTTTGCTCTTCCATCCATTCTACCACATGAGGACACAGCATTGAAGGCACCTCCCTGGCAGCAGAATCAGACTGTCACCAGACACCCATACTGCCAGTAGCTGGATCCTAGACCCTAGAGTTGTGACAAATTTCTATTCTACTAACCCATGGTATTTTGCTATAGCACAAATGGTCTAAGACAATCATTCTCTCAGAGAATTTAGAAGAATCCTCCTCTTATTAAAAGTTGGAAAAACATAGAACAAATTAAAAAATTTAAAAATATAACTAATTAGAACAAATTAATTTTTTTAATTGGGAAAAACTGACTAAGGGAGAGGTGAAGATGAGGCTCACATCACCATGAGCAACATCATCAACATTACCATCATCTCTCTCATCTCTGTAAAACATGGCAAGTGGGACAGATGAGATTTCTGGGAATATATATTTCATAAATGTGCATAGAACTCATTTATTAAAATGAAATAATTTAATAAATGAATTACATAGCATGGAGCATTTTGCACAAGTAAAATTAATAATATTGTTTGCTTAGCATTATATGGCTAAAAAAAATGCTTCACATATATGATCTTAGAAAATTCCCTTAACATGGGTAAAATGAATATGAACATTCTCTCTCTCTTCACAGATAACAGAGACATAGAATATCTCTGGGCTAAAGCCCTGGACTGGTGGGGTCAGGATAAGTCTCCAATCTTCCAACCGTGGACTAGAAATCTCTTTGTTCTATCAGAGTACTGTGAGCAGGAAGGGGATGGAGGAAATTCACATTTAGAATCTGGACTGGGGTGACATTTCATTTTTTTATGAAGGCTTCTTTGAAGAGATTTAAGAAGTTCCACAGAAGCTTGTTTTGTTGTTGTTTGTTTTTTCTCCTTCAAACCAAGAAGCAAAACTTGAAGACTTTGGTAAAGGATTCTGTAAGCCTAGAGGACAGTCCCTGCTTATTATATTCCACTTAAATTTCAATGAGACTTCGTAGGGAGTTGTACAGTCAATTGCAAGGGTACATTTGACTTTCTGTTATCTGAAATGCAGTTCATGTCTCTCTAAAATTCAAAGGCTCAATCTCTAGAACTGATATCTGGAAACATGTGAGAACTTTCTAGTCCTGAGTTCCCAACCAGCCAGCAGGTCACAGCTCTTTTCACATGAACTGCAGCTTCGCAAGCAGTGTGAAAGTCTACAATTACCACCATTCTTTGCAATCCTGTCAGCAAAGAAGGACATTCCTTGGCTGGTTTAGAAAAACCAGTGCAGATTTGCACTGGGAAAGGAATGCAGTCTGGAACAAGGGCCAACGATTTACAGATTAGTTCTCCTATTAGCTAAAAAAAGAATGAGGAAAGGAGGTTTAAAAACACAGTTCTACCACAGCCTCAGAAATACCTCTGGGAGGAGGAGTACAAATGCGAAGGTGGGGTAGGGATAGAAGCAGTGAGTGGAAACTGGTGGAAGGACTGGAATCAAGAGAGGCCTGGCCAAGGGATTGGAATCCTCATCCTAATCCATTTGGTTCACACAATACTTGTAAATTTCCAAGATAGTTAAGTACTTATGATCTTAACTGGTTAAAAATTTCAAAAAAGATTCAGAAGGGTCAGGTAGGAAGGCACATTTTCATCTTACAGAAGACTCTGAGTTCAGTGAGGTTAAGTGTTTCATGCGGGATCACACAGCTGGGGAGACCCCCAAGTGGAGCTGTGGCTTCCTGATATATAGGTCTGATTCTGATTTCTACTGGGCTTACTGCCTCTCCACAGAGGGGAAAGGTACCAGATCAATCTGATGGCCCAGGGGATCTCACCTGGATCCCCTGGGTCATGGGATTCACCCAATAGCTTCTCAACTGCTCCTCAAAGATGATGCAGGGGCGGGGATTGGAGGCACGGATAATGGCCAGCAAGGCCAGCACCCTGGGAGGAGCAGGCTAGAGAGGTCCAGGAGAAACATGATGCGGAACTGGACTGAGGCCATGCTCAGGCAGGGAGGTAGAAAGGAGAAAGCAAGTTTAAGCAGTTGACAAGCATAGAAGGAAGGGCAATGGCCCATGGAAAACGTCTCTGAACCTTGCCATGTGTGAAGCCAATGACATGTTGTCACTGCCCACTGCTCCTATCAGGTAACTCCAGTCTCTTGGGTAGGAACTGCTTCACAGTTTCAGCAGAGATACCCAACAGCACCAACAGTCATCAATTTTAAGCAGCATGCTAGTCTCACAGGCAACACGTAAAGATGCCCCAAGCACGCAGGTCAGAGGCCAGGAGAGCATGGAGCACGTCTGACTAAGGTGTCAGAGGAGGAGCCCTCGGCCTGCCCTGGAGCTCACCTCCTGGATATTCTGCTTCACCCGGCTGTCAGAGGGATGCATGATTGTCCCCATCACTTTCATGTTGCCACAGACAACCAGGGCTTCATCTGGTGCATCTGTGTTTATTCCTACTCGACCATGACAGACAACCGATTCTGGAACTTGTCCTCGCTGCCATAATGCATCACTGTCATTTTCAAACTGCCCAGGGTTAGAGGCCTGGAAAAATATATAAACATAGTACAACCACAGTTATGGTATCAAGAATACACGATGGTTAGTCTTCGGAGCAAAGGAAAACAGAATGTTATAGGCTTTCACATAAGATTCCTATGTTGGGTAGAACGTTCTGACATAACTGAATAACTTTGGGGCCCCAGGAGAGCCAGGGAGGCATCTCTAGCCATTTTGACCCCCAATAGCAGAGGCTGTATGTGCTATGGCTTGGAATATCCCGTCTCTATTGTATTTCTCTGGAATTTAGATTATACCAGGTGGATGGTGAAGAAGTAGAAGAAAACTGAAAATGACTCTTTTTCCACGAATAATAACAAATAATAATGCAAAAATCAGAACATTAAATCAGGATGCTTTACAAGTTTATGAAAGTTCAGATAAGTAAAAGTAACTTTCATTTAGCCAGCCCTTTATAGTTTCACCAAAGCACTGATTTCATATGTAAGCAACAAGCAAATGATGATACAAATATATTTAATACACCTCAACTATTCCCTAAACATCAATAGTAAAGAAGAAGAAGAATAGCTACACTTTTGTGTGCTGATCTGCACTGCAATTCCGTGATATAGGAACTATTATCCTCATTTTATTGATGCTGACATTCTGAAAGGGTAAAAAAATTGCCCGAAAACACACAGCTAACAAATCCTGGAGCTATACTTCCTCTGATGAATACATAATGGCGCTAACTTGTCTATTTCATGGTGTGGTCTAGAAGTAGCCCGAGAAATCTTCTAAACAACCAAGTGAAATGATTATGGTAGCCAAAGTTCTGGAGACTTTATCCTTAAAACTCTTTGCCAAAGAATTCTCCATCACACTGTTTTCCTTCCTCCCTGTTTCCCTGCAGCTACTGAGTTTATTTTCAAATAGCTTTATGTAAGGGTCTCTAAATCCCTCAAACTTCTTAAAATTAAAAGATCAATTTGCTTTTTTTTTTTTTTAAAGAGAGAGTGAGAGAGGGGAGAGAGAGAGAGAATTTTTTAAATTTTTTTTTATTTATTTTTTCTTAGTTCTCGGTGGACACAACATCTTTGTTGGTATGTGGTGCTGAGGATCGAACCCGGGCCGCACGCATGCCAGGCGAGCGCGCTACCGCTTGAGCCACATCCCCAGCCCGATCAATTTGCTTTTAAAATAATGACATATTCTGTGATTTTTGAGCGTTTGCGGCAGGTTATCACACATCCAAACAAACATTTGGGATCCTGATGATTTAAAAAGTCAGTACAAATAGAGTGACTTCATTCTTTGCCTTTCTGGTGGTCATGAGACCCTGCAAGCTGGGCATCTGAGTACGCATGGGTGGTCTCTGAAGCTAATAATGATGGAGACCTAGAAATCAGGGTGGGAAGGAGATTAACTGTTCACTACATACTCTCTTGGTACTTACTGCTTTACCATAGCCATGTGTTACTCATTAAAATAACTGGAAGAAGTTGCAAAGTTTAGTTCTTAATTTGGTTTCAGTGGAAGAACTTTTCAGGTGTCTTCAACTTCTTATTTCATTCACACCTCTCTGAGCCCTGAGCTGCTTAGAAGACTCATCTACTGACACTTGATAGACAAGAACAGTGAAAGAATATAAAGTAACAACTATGAACATTATTTCTCTGTAAATTCACTTGAACAAAGGGCTTTTCTGCAAGGTCCCTGGAGCCCCCTTGGATGTGAATGGCAAATTGGCTTTGACTCAAATCCTTTTAGAGTGGGCAGCCAACTAAATCCAAAGGTATGCCACATAAAGTGCTGATGTATTTTGCTCTGTGCTGAATATAATGAGCCAATTCAAGGAAACAAAATAGGACAGTGATGGATCTTTTTGTTGATGTTAATGAGCTTTGGAATAATTATTATCATGTTGGTAACTTGATACTGGAACAGCAGATATAAGTAGATTTAATTTTTTGAAACAATTGCAACATTCTCTCTCCTTTGACTTTCATCACATGAAAACTCAAATCCCTAAATATGTTAAAATCATTTTTAAAGACAGGACCAGATTTACAATGTTCTAAATGTATAGACCTAGGGAAGGGTCCTCATCAGGAGAGGAAAACTATAAGATCTAGGAACTTATTTTCCCTTCTCTGGAATCCACAATCCTCGAGTGTCAATGCCAACTGTAATGTAGCTTCTCTTTCCAGTATTACAAGCTTGTATTCACATGTGCCCTAATAGTAAATAATGAATATCAAACACCAAAATGAATTCACGAATGTTTCTAAAATATTTTTGTTATTTGTCTCACAGCCTCATTTATTTTGGGAAGACTGGAACATTCTTGTCCATGTTATGACATCAACTGTTTATATGACCTTGGGGCAGTCATTAATCTTTCTGTACCAGTGTACAGGAAAATAAAGATAATCATATACCCATCTCGAGGGTTGTTGTGGAATTGATTGAAATCATGCGTGCATGAATAGTTGGCAAAAAATGAGGACAAAGAGTCACAAATGCATCCTCGTCACGCTCCACTAGACAAAGCAATCTCTGTTTAACCTGCAATCACATAATCTGCCCTTGTCAGCAGCAAACCTACAGAGCTGCCCCATTCCCTGGGCAATGTAAAGAAGGCAATGTAAAGAGTGCCCCCTGCAGGTGCTTGGAATAGGAGCCAGCAGCATAGTAACTGAAGTCTTAAAGGATTGGAAATCCTGGAAAGGATTGGAACTTCTTTGCTTGACCACTGGGTGGGATTCTAAAGCAGCAGCCTAGGAGTTAATAGGAAGACTTGACCTAAGGAAGGCAGCTCTTAGGAAATTGGTTTTGGAACTTTTTAAAGGGGTTCCAAAAATGGGTCTAGAAATGTTCTTCACCAGTGCCATTCAAAGTGTGGTGCACAGGTCAGCACATCAGCATTTTCCAGGAGTTTGTGGGAAATGGGCACTCTCAGGCATGCTTGACCTGTTAAACCAAACACACTGGGATTGGACCCAGGGGATGGTGTTTGTAGGGGATACTTACTCCTGATGTGGTTTGAGGACTACTACTCTATATTTCTGGTTATCCCTTCCACGGCTGACATCTGTGCATGTCCAACCACAGGGCAAAACACACATTACTCCACAAACTGATGCCTATGGTTAAATAAAAATTCATCTTATCTCTAAAAGAGGGATGGGAAGGTGGATGTGTGTGTGCATGCTAGGAGAGGGAAGGTAAGTCTGTGGTCAGAAATAGTTAAGAGCCAGTGAAAATGAGCTGGGAGACCCAGTGGCTCTGCTTTATCCCCATCCTGCAACCACAACGTGCCTCTCATCTTCCCTACCCCTGGGTCTTTTTTATTTGCCCCTTCAGTTTGGTTTGCTGAGAAGTAAAGGAGGAGTGCTTTGGGGATGTGGCCATTACTATTATTCTGGGACAGGAACTGGAATATCTGTTAGTTATCAAAATGAGGAAATCTTAGCATGTCTTTGAAAAGCAGACAAACATAATCTGCCCTCCTGCTGCAACACAGCACTCCAAACCAGGTGTAATTAAGTGTTTCAGGAGGAAAGTGGAGCTGAAGTAAAACCTAGTCATTAACAAAGGAAACTGAAGGAACTCCATTGGAGAAAGGTCCCAAAAACAAAGACCTGGGAAATAAATCTGTTCTCTGGAATAAACCTTAATTTCCACTAAATTGGTCAATTTACACCACAGGAACATAATGTATTTCTAAAGCTGTTTTGATTGACAATGCAGATGAACAATTACTGGGTACTGCCTGCCATTCTTTCTCCAAGGAGAATTCTGACAAACATGGTGCATCCTTCCTGGACACCTCCTGGAGCCTAAATCTCATCAAGGTGTGGCCCTCATACCATCACCCTCTACCAAAGAGTAAAACGTTTATCTCTACCGTTTGGAGAAGTGGTCCTTAGTCCACAAAATGAATTTCAATTTGCTAAATGCAGTGTGAGGTTCATTTAATGTAGCCAGGTCCTGTAATGTTTTTTTAATTATTGAATTTGTCTTTATTCTGAAGGTCAAACTAACAGAACACCATGGCTCTTAGGGCCACATTTGACTCTTGTGTAGAATATAGACTGATCTGCTCTCTGCCCAACTCATATGCATAGGGAAATGTTTGCTGTGGACACCTCTAAAACTCACTGAATCAAACAGTAATGTTATTCCTTCAATTCAACTCTTCTCTTGGTTGGTTGGTTTAAATATTAATTAAATAGACTGAAAATTCTACATTCATTTTCACTTGTGTGTTTTGGAGTTAGAATGAAATAATATCCATGAAATATTTTCAGTTGAATGTGTGAGGGTTTCTGTGAGTATCAATATTAGGGTAACCTTGTGTTGCCCAACACAACTACAGAATATTCTCTTTTAACCAAAAATCATAGCTAGGGAAACACCTTACACTCAACTGTTGTTTTGTTTTGTTTTGTTGTTGTTGTTGTTTGGTTGGTTTTTTTGGTTTTTGGTTTTGTTTTTAGAGATACACACGAGAGTTTATTTGTCAGAGCTGACAAATAAAGGCCATTTCTCTATAGGAGAGAGAGGCCCAATTATCTTTTTTAAAATAAAACTTTAGTAAATAACAATACACCCAATCTATGCTGAGTGCAATTGAATGATTTTCATTTTCATACTGAAGGTGACTTACAGAAACTTTCAACTTCTCAAAGTCATCACATATGCTAGTTGTCACTGTGCTTTGGTATGAGGATGTGCCAGTTAGCCAAGAGGTTCTGGTTAACAGAAAGCCAGGAAGCAGAAAACCTCCTCCCTCTCCCTCTCCTTGCTCCTGTGCAATGAGGACTTATGCAGCTGCAGTTCAGCTTTGCAGGAGCTGCCAGCAGCAAATGGAGAGACCTTGTTGCCAGGTAAATTATTCAAAATACGAAGGTAACTAGTGGCCTGTCTGACTCAAGCACAAGTCACACCGCTCAGAACATCATCATCACAATACCTGGTCTAAGCCAACTTGGAAAATAGTGACTGTGGGGAGCCATTCTGACACGTGATTGGGTGACTCCCGTTAAGGGCCTGAGGCGCTCTGGCTGTGTCGGAGCTTTCCCGACCCTTTCCTGATGAGAGAGCCCATCCGTGTGGGGGTGTGCCTGACCACTGACCCCGGGGACCCAATCACTGACCCTGACCTTGGAGTGCAGCCCCCCTCAACCTTCATTGGATGGAATTCTCCCCTGAATCTCTTGTTCCCCAAATAAAAGGCTACTCCCAGGCGTGTTCGCTCTCTCTCTCTCCTGCTAGCCCAGAGTAATCCTTGCTGCCCTGCTGGGCGGCTGGAGGCGGGAACCAGGGAGGTGAGCCGTCTCGGACCTAGCAATAGAAATAAGGTAACTGGTTTGTGTGTTTTATTTCAATCTCTTCTAACTAACTTTATGCCTAGAACCTCATTAATGAAACCACTGAGCAGGCCGCGTGGTAGAAGTGACACACCGTAGGGCATGTTGGTACACGCCTGTGATCCAGTGACTTTGGAGGTTGAAACAGGAAAATTTTAAGTTCAGACCAGCCTCAGCAACTAAGCAAGATCATAAAACCATGTCACAAAATAAATGATGATAATGATGATGATGATGGTAATAATAATAGGCTGAGGATGTAGCTCAGGGTAAAGTACCCCTAGATTCTATCCCCAGTACCCAAAAAAAAAAAAAAAAAAAAAAAAAAAGGAGGGGAGGAGTAAGAAAGAAAACAATGACACTATCTTTATTTCTTCCAAAGCAACATCAGAAACAATAAGCAATCTCAATTTCCAGACTTTAAATCAGATTTGCTGCAACAGCCAGGGAATCCCAGATTACATCAGATGCCTAAGACACCCTGACCTCTGTGAGGGATGGACAGGCACCTCTATTCTGGGCTTGAGGCAGGAAAGATCTCTGTCTGCCTTTGCTCAGAGGCACCTCACTTGCCTCAGATGATGTCAAGTCCCCCCAAAAAAACAGCCTGGGGCACGTACGGTGGCCTTCACAAGGCCATCCGAACCCATGAGGTGTTGACTCCATATCATTACTTCACCTCCACTAAAACTCTGAGAGGTCATTGAAGGATTTCCACTAATAGGTGGCTTATTATTTTTAATTGACTGAAAGAATTACAGAGGGCCTTTTGTTTCAGAACAGCAGGCAAGGAGAGACGCCACTCCCAATGGGCAGATCTGTCCCCCAGGGCCTTAGATGAACAGCGTCCCTGAGCATGCCAGCAGCAAATGACTTTCCCTGCTGGAGTTTCACGTCCTCCCTGTATCACTTCAAAAGAGTGATGACAACACGGCCCCTCCCAGGGCCGCCGGGCCTGTGGTTACCTGTTACCTCATGCCCTGGCATTCTCGGCAGTGGCCAGCCTTACCTCACACAGCTGCTGCTGCAGCTGCCAACAGCTTGATGTTTGGGTTTGGCTGCCAAGACTCTTGTCCACAGCTGTGATCCTTCTGCAAAACGCATTGAGCCTTTCCTATGAGCTAGACAGTGGCCCAGATTCCCTGGGGTCACCAGTTACTTTGGGGCAACTGACAACCCCCCCTGGCACTTTGCTCACCCTGTGGGCTTTGGAGTCAGAGAAAGCTGGGTTATAATCCAGGCTCCATCATTACAGGCTGTGGGATCATGGGCAAGTTATTTACCCTCTTGAGCCTCAATTCCTCTGGGCTTCAAGAATATAATATAGATTGTCTAACAATGTCTAATGATGTCATGTATAGATTGTTTAGCTCAGTGCCTAAAACACAGAGCAAAAATCAGTATTTTTCAATCTCAGGATCATATGCATCTGGAGAAGAATGATTCTTTGCGTAGGGGTTGTCCTGTACATTGTAAGGTGTTGAGCAGCATCCTTAGACTTTACTCACTAGATTCCAGTTGTGACAACTAAAAATGTTTCCAAACATTGCCAAATGATCCTTAAGGATCAAAATTGACCTTGGTTGAGAGCCACTGTGTAAAAGCAAAAGTAGTAGTTTCTAATGTTACCATTATCATCATCATTATCATCATCAATTAAGACATAGAGTACTTCAAGCATGTCATTGGAAATTCAAATCCTTTCTACAAAGGAGAAAAGAAGCCAGGATGCAGAATAATTAGAGAACTGAGCTTACCCTTACAATGATCCTTTCAGAGATATGGGCAGACAAGAGATAGAACTGATCTTGGTTAGCAGCATACAGTCCAACCACCAACATGAAGTATCTAGTTCAGAAACAGCAGACCAACATCAACACATCAGGGAACAGAGACACAATTCATGCAACAGTTAATCAGTAGTGAACTTACCTAGCTGAGTTTACTGATTTAGAGACTGTCTTTTCCCTTCTGCTTTAACCTTCGTCCCCAGGTGAAATGAGAGAGCAATTATTTGATTTACATGCTATTGTCCCCCACTTGCCCCATGTCCAGTTGGAGGTGGTTGTGAGCTGTTTTGCAGGCCCTCTGTGGGAAGAGATACTGGCAGGAACATGGGCTCAGCCCGCCTGTACTGATTTGGCCTCCCTCACCATTCCTGGGCCCTCAGACAGGACCCCTCACAAACACAACAGGAAGCCACCAGAGGTCCCTGTGTCCAGAGACACACAAGTCACCTGTCCTGGGCTTGGTCTCAGCAGGACTAGCCCACCATACCCACCCTGACCTCTGGGCTGTGCCTCCGGCACCTTCTCGGGTTTTAACTTTAGTCAAAGACCTGAACCTTCCTTCCATTTGCTCTCAAGGCAGTTTTCATCTTCTGTACTCCAACTGCTTCTTCAAAACTGATGGGATGATTTTAAGATTAGACTCTTGCTTGACAATCAAAACAAAAACTATCCCTACTAGAAAAGCTTTGGCTTTAAAAACTGCATGAAAAAAAAAAAGCTAACAAATTCTTTCATAACACTATATAGGTTCTTTAATCCATATAGAACAAGAGTCTGCTCATGTATCTAAAATAAATCCATAAGAATAATAAATATCATAAGTATTGTTATTAATGCCATTGTGAACTCAAAACGTTTCATGCTGGGCTACGCAGTTTACCTGTTATTTCACTTGGGTCCCTAAAACAACCTTATTCAAGTAGGAATTGTTAGTGTCACCATTCATAAGACAGGAAAATGTGTTTCTGAGAGTCTAAGTTACATGCCCAAGGTAAACGGGAGCATCAAATGTTTAAACTCAATTCTGCCCAATACCAAAACCTTGGTTCTAAAACCAGTGGCTCTCAAAACTTATGCATTGTATCAGAGTCACCTGGAGTGTTTGTCAAAAAAACAATTTGCTAAGCCCACTTCCTGAGTTTTTGATTTAGTAGGTTTTTGGTGAGATCTGAGAACTTGAATTTCTAACATCCAGGTATTACTCTCTCTGCTACTCTTGGGACCACACTTTGAGAACCCCAAGTCTAAATCATGAAGGCAATTTTATTTTCTTTTTTAATCAAAAAAGTTACAGCCATGCTTCATGACCAGTGCACACGTTTGAGAAATGCTATCAGTCTTCCATTAGAGATGGCAATGAGATATGAGCAGATGGTTACTCTAGAAACTCATGGTGGGATCAAGGCTGGTCAGGAGGGTGGGCATGATGAGGAGTGAGGATGGGAGGAGAAAGACACTGATGGTAAATAGGATATACTATTAAACTGAAAGAGTCAGAGAAAGGAGGAAAGCAGTTTAAGGAGACCCAGCTTGCCAGCTGGCAGAGCCAAGAGAATTAGAGAGCCTTTAGGCTATTTCCTGGTCAAACAGTGTGACTGGCCACCTGGTATGTGCAGGGGCACCAATACCTCTGGTCAGGATTTGGCTTCCCCTTCTTTCTCATGTTGTTTGCCGTGGTTTCACTGAAGTGTAAACGTCCCAGCGTTACTTTAGTGACCTGGTCAGCAGGTAGGTCAATTCTAAAATGAACAGCAGAAACACCAAGAGATCATGAGAGAACACAGAGTCCTTGATCATATCCAATCCACTCCTTAAACTCTCAAGTGGGTCCAGTGTGCTTAGAGCCCAGTGCTCGTCACACCGTGAAGGACAGTTTATTTCAACCACCAATTACTAGTCAACACTCCACAGCAGGGTCAGGAGTGGCTGCCAGGGAAGGCCAGGGAATGACTTTCAAGCCACCAAGAAATGCTCACTCAGCACAAGCTCCACCCAGAGTTTGTGACGCATGAGGGCTGTGCTCTCCATACACTGCACATGGGTTCTGTCATTTTCACAGCGGGGAGGAAATGCCTTTCATCTGGGCTGTTGCTATAGCACTGACCTCCTGGCAAGCAACTTCTTTAGGCTCTTCCTGAAAGCCTTGGTTTCCTGTTAAGTACTTGTCCTTCCCTAGTCTAGTGACAGGAGGCAGCCTCCTCCACAGGAAGGCTATGCCCAGCCTGCTCAGGCAACGGAGAACCAGATGTACCAGCCATCTGAGTCTGTTTGTCCAAGTGCCTGATTTGTTGGCTGTAGGACCATCTTCTTCCCAGCCCAAAGGGGTTGACTGAGGGTTGAAATCCTGAGCTGTCTTGACTGCATTCCCAGCCAAATGAACCAAAGAGCAAATCCCACTCCAAATCATTCTAGAGACAGAACTCTAACTTTGGACTGCCATGTTGCTATGCATTCTACCAGTGGAGCATGCTTTCTATCTTGGAATCCATTCAGCCATCTATCAATGTAGTTTTAAAAAAATATGAAAAATGAATTGTATACACAGCTTGGATCAGGAACCTTGAAATTAATCCAATCAGCACCATGCTAATTTAAATAAAAAATTGAAAGGAAGATATAGCTATAATCTACTTTACGGAACCAAATTTATTAGTAAGGTTTTTAGTAATAAAGAATTATTTTTTAAATGGATCTTTTAATAAAGAATTTCTGCTACTATTTCGATGTATTTTACCAATCTTATTTTTGTTGGTAAATATGCACTTACAATATTGACATACTATTACTAATTTAGATTCTAACAGTGAATTTCATCTTAAATAAGCAAAACAAATTAGATGATAGATCGTCCCAAAACATTCACCTAGGAATTCAGAAAAGAAATTCTTACTTGACAGGATTGAAAACTTTTTTGCTCCTATCTGCTTGGGACTGTTCAATAGCAATTATTTGATTGGTGGCTTCAACCTATATGGAACAACAAAAAGTAAATTACTTAAAGAGTTAACAAATTAATTTATTTACTAATAAAAATGTTCATTAGTAGACAATATTTCAGTACTTAAAAAGGTCTTCAAGGCACCATGCTAGACTTTGGGCAGGGATTGTAAATCACTGGAAAAACATATAAAATCATGGTTCCTGCCTTAAAGCAGTGCACCACTGATGACACAACAAGCAAAGACCTACAAGGTTAAACAACGACAACACAAGACAGAGTATTTCAGGTAAGCAGTGAACACAGAGTGGCCTATAGATGGTTGAAACATGGGGAGGCAAATACAGGAGCTGGGCAGCACAAAGGCATGCATTCCTTCATTTTTTCCATCCATTCTATAAACTCTTATTGAGCATCTACTATGTTCCAGGGACTGCTCTAAACATTAGAAATAAGAAGTGAACAAAATTAACAAAAATAACTGCTCTTGGGGAAGCTTATATTCTAATATGAAGAAACAATATAAAATATAAATAAGTAGAATATAGAAAGTGACATTTGTTTGGCACCTACTACATACTTTTTTTCCTACTGCATACTTATTTTCATGAATAGTGGCAAGAGCCTAATGAAACCAGGCATGTAATATGTAGCTTGTGGGTATTTGCATTTTAACAATCTTTCTGGAAAGCAATTGAGCAGCCTACATCAAGAGTTTTCATAAGGTTCACATCTTTGATGTGTAAATTCCGTCTTACGAATTTGGCCTCATGCAAAGCTGGGTGCATATAGATGTTCAGTGCAGTTTTATTAATAACACTAAAAATACTGGAAGTGAGTGAAACTTCCAATAGTACAGGAATTTACATTATGCATCTCTAGGATATAAAACTGAATCATCTTTGTAAACAATATTTTATGGGGTTCTTAATAATATCATGTATTTCAAAACATAATATTAGCAATATGAGATTCATTTAATTTTTTAAAGTTATGTGCTACTTTTAGTTGTAAATGAGCCTTTATTATTTATTCATTTATTTATATGTGTGGTGCTAAGATTGAACCCAGTGTGTCACATATGCCAGGCAACACTCTACCATGAGCCACAACCCCAGCCAAGATTAATTTTAATAACAAGAAAAATTAAGCTACCAAATGATGCATCCTGAATATGAGTGAGTTTTATTTCTTCTTCATATATTTCTATTATTTTTAAAATTTTAATATTTATTTTTCAGTTCTCGGTGGACACAACATCTTTATTTGATTTTTATGTGGTGCTGAGGATCGAACCCAGCACCCCGTGCATGCCAGGCAAGCACGTTACCGCTTGAGCCACATCCCCAGCCCCCATATATTTCTATTATGTTTCAAATTTTCTACAATGAGGGCTGAGGCTGTGGCTCAGCAGGTAGCACGCTTGTCTGGAATGCATGAGGCACTGGGTTCGATCCTCGGCACCACATATAAATAAATAAATGTCCATTGACAACTAAAAGAAATATATATTTTAAAAAAAAATTTCTACAATGAAATCCTTTTACTTCCACAGTAAGAAAAGTATGTTTTATTGTTTATTTCCTTGTTGTTTGTATTTGTTTATTTTGTTGCTGTTTTAAGAGCTCTGTTGGGAGCACACGAGTTGATGCGTGCATTGATCATCTTTTTATCACTGTGACAAATACCTGAGGAAAACAACTTGGAGGAAGAAAGATTTATTTTGGCTCACTGTTTCAGAGGTTTCAGTCCATGTTCAGCTGACGTCAAGGCAGAAACCTCATGGTAGCCAGGAAGCAGAGAAAGAGGAAGGGGAGACAGGGTGGGAGAAAGGACCAGGGACAAGGAGACGTCCCTAATGGCCCCAGTGACCTACTTCCTCCCACCATGCCCCACCTGCCTACAGTTTCCACCACCTCCCAGTAGTCCATTGAATTACTAATCCATGCAATCGAGTATCTCATTGGGGACGTTAGAATTTTTGCAGGTCACACACACCTCACTCATGGACACTGTTGCGCTGAGGACCAAGCCTTCAACACATGAGCTTTTGGGAGACATTCCAGATCCCAACCATACCACTGTGTTCAGTAACCAAGCCTCATTTTAGGATATCCCATACCCAAGCCCAAGCTGACCATCAGAATAAAATATGTAGATAATGAATACTCTTGCCTGCTAAGGAGCTGGCTATGAAGTGATAATTTAATAAATACCTTTTGACTGCTCAGAAGTCATACTACCTGAATTCTAAACTCAGCTCTGTCACTTATTAACTTGGATGGATTATATAACATCACCAGGCCTCAGTTTCCCCTCTATTAAACCATGGAAAAGGGACACTGTCTAAATTAGTGGTTCTTTGGTTTTTTTGCAGGGATTGGGGATACTAGGGATTGAACTCAGGGGAACTCAACCACTGATCCACATCCCCAGCCCTTTTTCATATTTTATTTAGAGACAGTGTCTCACTGAGTTGCTTAGTACATCACCGAGGCTGAGGCTGGCATTGAACTTGTGATCCTCCCATCTTATGCTCCTGTGCCACTGGGATTATAGGCATGTACCAGTGTGCTTGGCTGGTTCTTTGTCTTTTTTAAAGTCAAACTTCTCTTAGAGAATCTGGTAAAAACTACGAGTCTACTCCATATGAAAAATGCACCAGCATCAATAAGAATAAAATAATGAAGAATAAATTAAATAAAAATAAAAGTAAAAGCAGGACAAGATTTATACACTGAAAATTACAAAAACTATAGTCTGAAGTGGTGCTGTGCCAGTTTCTGAGCTCAGTCTTCAGAAATTGGCAGCGTCCACTTCCTGTGTCTGGGAACACTTATTCTTTAAACCCATTCACCATGTAGTGAGAGAGCGCAAACTATCTCTTAGAGAGATGGAGAAAAGCTAAGACCCCACAGCTACGGTCCCATTTGAGCTCCAGACTGTGGCCAGCCCAAATGTGACAGGCATGTGAGTGAGCCATCTTGGAAATGGCCCAGCTGAGCTGCCCAGCAGACGACTCCTGAACAGGGTTGTCTTAAAGCCAACCCTGGACCAAGTTGCCCATTTGTAGCCCAAATAAATAATTATTATTTTAAGTCAGTTTTGAGATGGTAAATTACACAGCCATAGATAAATGGAACACTTAATAAATGTTGACTGAATTATATTAAGCTAAATTTTAAAATTTACCTTAATTCCAAAAGCTTTCAAGTAAAACATTTCTATTGGCTTTAGGCCCATTTGGGTTTTAACAAATTTTGGACTTCCCCAAACTTGGATGTGAATGGTTATCTGAAAATGGTTCTTCTTTTGGCAAACAAAAGCTTCATCTGCTGGCGAGAAATTAAATCCTTTGTCTGTGACAACTTGATAGCCCACATCAGGTCTATGAAAAGAGGAATAAAAAAAAAAACAATTTTATAAATATTTTCTATACATTTTCTTTCACTGATGATATCAATTGTAAAAACATTTCAAGAAAATATAGTGTTGGAGGTGCCTTTTGCTATATTTAATCAATAGATGTCTTGATTTTTACTGAGGAAATGAAAATAATCTTTCAAAACACAGTGGACTCTCTCCCAGCTTTTTATCTTCTTCTCACAAGGAAGCAATTCAATTATTGCCAAATAGAAACACTGTTTCCTTAGACTCCCTATCCCTTTTGTGCTTTCTAAACCCTTAATTTGACTCCACAACACAATGCAAAGATGTAAGCGAAAAGTTGAGAAATCACTGTGTTACTAGGAATATCTGGCATAGAATTAATTTCTTTCCTCCTTTAAAAAAAAAAAAGGTCTCTTCAGCTCTGCCATCGTTACTCAAATGAGTGAATATTAAGTCCATTGGTACAGGTATGAAAAAGCAAACTGGTCAGAATTGCCAGGAATAGTTTTAAATCAAAGTAATCAGATCCGGTTACTCTGCTAACTGGAAACCTGTTTTTTAATAGAGTATGGTCATTTCCTTGTTATTCTCCAATCTGGTAATAGTGCTAGAAACCTACCATAGTGACTTTCCTTGTTGAAGAAGGAATGGGATGATGGCCGGATATCTAATCAAACTTTTGCTTTGTTTGTTTTATCATTGCTACTTTTTTTTTTAATTGGTTGTTCACAACATTACAAAGCTCTTGACATATCATATTTCATACATTAGATTGAAGTGGGTTATGAACCCCCAGTTTTACCCCAAATGCAGATTGCAGAATCATGTCGGTTACACATCCACAATTTTACATAATGCCCTATTAGTAATTGTTGTATTCTGCTACCTTTCCTATCCCCTACTATCCCCCCTCCCCTCCCCTCCCATCTTCTCTCTCTACCCCATCTACTGTAATTCATTTCTCTCCTTGTTTATTTTCCCATTCCCCTCACAACCTCTTATATGTAATTTTGTATAGCAATGAGGGTCTCCCTTCATTTCCATGCAATTTCCCTTTTCTCTCCCTTTCCCTCCCATCTCATGTGTCTGTTTAATGTTACTCTTTTCTTCCTGCTCTTCCTCCCTGCTCTGTTCATAGTTGCTCTCATTATATCAAAGAAGACATTTGGTATTTGTTTTTTAGGGATTGGCTAGCTTCACTAAGCATAATCTGCTTTTTAATTTTTTTTCAATTTTTAGTTGTAGATGGACACAAATACATTTATTTATTTATTTTTATGTGGGACTAAGGATCGAACCCAGTGCCTCATACATGCTAAGCAAGTGCTCTACCACCGAGCCACAACTCCAGCTCCTCATGCTCTTTTTTTAATAGCAATCCTTTGAGTGTAAGATGTTTAATGAAATATTCTAAAAATGTTAATTCAAAGGAAACAAATTAAGTGTGTTCATGATAAAGTAGAGAGGAGAATATAAAAGTTGGTGAGTTTTTCCCATACAGGTTGTAGATATGGAATGATTTTTAATTCAGGGTTCCTAAATATGGATTTCTTTTCTCAGGAAAGAAACTTGAGTACTACGGAACCATGAGTACTACACTACTTTGTGGATCTTTGCCTCCTGGGATCTCAATTTGGATGGCTGCCATTATAACAACAACATAGAGTTTCTAAATTTTGCTCTAGTTCCAGAAATAGAAACCATTATTGGGTTTTGCAGGAAAAGAATGTTCATGTTCTTTGTAAGTTAAGCACCTCCTCAATGGATCAAGTCACTGAGTCACTGACTACCTTCAGTAGCTAATAAGTTAAAGGCTTCACAATCATGGTGCCCACCAATAGCAGAAGGTAAATTCATTGAATGAAGAATTTGGTAAACCTGTATGTGTTAGGCCATCTTCGAAATTTATATTGAGCCAGGTTCCTAGAACTAATCTGCTAATTTACACTCTAAGGCCTTGATGGATGGAATTGTATAAACTCACTATTAAGGGTAATAAAAAACTGTCTTTGTTTGAAGAAAAAAGAATTTGTGTGTGTGTGTGTGTGATGTTCCATGCTTAACTGTCAAAAATTCCGAAAGAAGAATGTAAGGTTTATACCCCAGACATGATCATTAGTCTGTAATTTAAGAAAACCTGAATCAACCAACCAGAATTATACTGAAGATGATTTTGGGCCTTAAAGGCCAATCTCTGATTATAGAAATCTACCTGAGAATGCAATTATTATTATTTGGGGGGGGAAATATACCGGAGATTGAATCAGGGGCACTCACCATGGAGCCACATCCCCAGCCCTGAGTTGCTTAGCACCTCAGTGTTGCTGAGGCTAGCTTTGAACTTGTGATCCTCCTGTCTCACCCTCACAAGCCACTGGAATTATGAGGCAATTATGTTTTGACATCAAAAGTTAAACATCAAGTCAATTAAACTGACTTTAAAAAAACTGTTTTATAGCACAACTTTGAAACAACATTCAGAATAAAAATAAATTTTAAACCCTAACTCCATTGCTTTTACATAATTTAGGGAGATATTTTGTAACATAGTCTACATAATTATCAAAGAAAAAGTAAGTGATTTTTCTCCCTCAATGGCATGACTAGTAAAACCAAGAGAGCCTGAATTATAAACTGGATGAATTTATTTACCTTCCTTTTTGCTTAGGAAAAGTGAATTATGGCAAAGTATTCAAAATAAATTTGCCTCTCTACCTTTGAATTGATATCATCTCAGTTTTCCCTTTTTTTCCAGTTTGTTGGAGCAGAGATAAGCTGTTCAAACAAATTTTTAAATAAATCTCTTCAAGTAAAAAGAGAGAGATAATACCTCAAAGATTGATCAACTCGGATGCATGCAGATGGAAAAGTATTAAGGGTTTTAAAAATCATGTGCCTGTGTAGGACACTGTCATACATTGGTACTAATGCTTCAGAGAGAATGTGGATTGTGCCCCAAGAAAATCAAATAAAGATTGAGACTCAAAACCAAAACCCACAGATTCTTACTTTCATTTTCTGATCTCACACAATAGCAAAGATATGAAGTCATGACATTCCAATTATACAACTGGTGTCCTTTGCCTCCTATTAAACACACCAACTCCAGGGCACCTAGCCACTGAACTGCATCCCTAACCCTTTTTATTGTTTTATTTTGAGACAGGGTCTCACTAAGTTGCTTAGGGCCTTGCTAAGTTGCTGAGGCTGGCCTCAAATGCACAGTCCTCTTGCCTTGGCCTCCCTAGTTGTTGGGATAATAGGGGTATTTAATCAACAGATGTCTTGGGATTACAGGGGTGTGCCTGTAATCACACCCTGGCTTAGGCTTAGTTTTAAGATAAATATTTCTTCCTTCTAGTCCAACATAAACATCCTAATGATAAACTTTGCTATATTTGAATTTGGAAAATACCAAGGAGGTCTTCAAGTTTATCACTCAATGTATCTCATTTCATATTATATTTATTACTTCAAAATCCTATTTCTTTAACCATTGACTTTTTTTTTTAGTGTTTCAAAAAGGTATTTATAATGAAGGAAAATAACAGCAGCCTTGGGTTGATAAATTATACCCTAAGGAATAAAAAGAAGCACGTTAAAGAGCAATAATGCATGAGTGCACATTTATTTTTTAACTGTAGTGTTATAAAATAAGGTGAAACTTTTCTAATTTTAGGATAATTTGTATGATTTGATTTCAGTCTCTTAATATAAAGAAACCACCAACTATGGTTGCAGGCTAAACATTCAAAATATGCAATGTGTTGACAATACTGATTTTAGAGTTGGTCACTGGATAACAACTTAATGTGACCCCAAAAATGTCTTTTGTGGTATTATAAATTAACTGCCGGACTAAATGTTAGTGTATTGGGAAAACTCAATCTTCCAGCTTTTAGTTTAAACTGGGCATGAGATCCCAGAAAGATTCCCTCTCCCCCCAGCATTTAGTAGGTAAATTATAATGAGTTAGAGTTACAAGTCTGGGTCCTGAAGGCCAGAAGCCCAAGTTCCAACTATCCTTCAGCCAGGATGCAAAACAGGTGTATGACAGACACTTTCTCATTGACCCATCCCATTTGATGGGGTGACACCCAAGCCCAAATACTTGGGTTCAGTACTGAGATCCAGCACTACCCTTCCCCCTCAGCCTCTAGCCCTCCACTACCACCCCCCCCCAGGCATTGGGGAGGCCACTTACAGTTTTTCATAATGACTGTTTAATAAACTATGCCAAGGAACACTTTGGTATGGTTGCCACTTCAGGGAAGGAGAGCACTGATCTACAGGCATCCCATTCTGTCCCTCGCTGTCAAGGTCCTGTACTTCATTGTTGTGACTCCTACCTGTCACTGCAAAGAAACAGGTGAGTTAGATTCTTTCTACTAGATTCTTCTTCCTAGATTCACAGACAGCTGCATGGCCATGTGTGAGGCAGAGTGACCTCGGGACAGGTGTCAAATGCTGGGAGGCAGGAGGCATGTTGCTGCCTGTGTCTTCATCAGTAAGACAAGCAACTTGAGATCAGTGACCGCTATGGGGAGGTGGTGGACACTTACAGGAAACTTCATCCTTAATATCAATCTACTACTTCTACCATGTGATTCAGAGAAGTCGACGCTCAGCCCTAGGAGCGTCTTAATGGATCAAAGTACAGTATTTGGTACTTGCATCAGAGGTGGCCACATGGGCTAATCCAACCCAAGCAGAATGGATCTCAGCACTTTGGGAAATGTGGGTTCAAAGGTGCTCACTCTTTTCCGTGAGGTTTGAACCCATGAGATAACATGTCCAGGAGCTGCTGAGACCATTTTGGAACATGAGGGAAAAGTCCATCTGGGAATGAAGTTATGCCAGCAGAAGCAGTTAACAAAGGGGGGCACCAGATCGGATGATTTGATTTGAGTTCTGTGATCCAATTGTACCCTCCTAAGTTACAGGAGCCAATAGAGCCACTGGTTTTAAAGGGTTTGTTTTGTTTTGTTGCTCTTTCTTTCTTTTGCTTTGTTGCATATAAGGCAATTTGATGTTTTTGTTTTTGTTAACTGCAACCAATATACCCTAATTTGTTGCAGGTCTTGGTGGCACCAAGATTCTGTGGCTTTAATTACCCTTTTGAATTTAGATGAGTTATTTATTCACTTACTATCTTACTTCTCTCCATTGTAGAATATAAATTAAAAATGTGTGCTGCCCATCTTCCAAGATAGAGAATCAAATGATAAAGTGAAAACACCTTGAGAAGTTCAAACCAAGATAAAGTAACAGAGTTCTTGTTAGCATGTAATATCAACTCTATGAAATTGCCACTTTTGTTCATCAAAAATGGTCAAATAACAGCCTTTTCACATGATGACCACTGTTTTTGAATAATCCCTGCAAGCTCTCTGTCTTAATTTGAATATGCCTCCCAAACTGTGCAATTCAACCTCAGATTGTGTTTATGTAAAATGCTATTGGTACATTTGCTGCTTCCCTTTTCTTCTAACACCCCTACCATCATTCATGCCTGACGTCAGGAGTGAAAGGGAAACAGTGGGCGTTGGTAAGACCAGGTGCAGGCTGGCAGCAGTAACCCAGAAATAGGACATTAACTTCTATTGAATGTGCCACTTAGCCCAGAGCTTGGGAAATGCAGTAGCAAAGGGATGGGTTTTCTTTTGCTCATCTAACTTTTCCTTTCTTTAGGCTTCTATTGAGGTCTTCTTGAAATAAGTAAATCAATAGACCTGCTTCCAGTTGCTTTTGATCTCAAATGTCACAGAAAATGAGATTTTCTTGGAGTATCGTCATCAAATGTCACCTAAGCGAAACATGTATTTTTTTTTTTTTTTGGTATATACAACAAACATTTATTTCTTTCAGTTCTGTAGGCCAGGAAGTGCAAATTCAAGGTGCTCATAGGTGCTGTCTAAGGAGGGCTCCCTTATCAGTTTGCAGACAGCCTTTTTCAGATTGTATTCTCACATGCGAAAGAGCAGATATCACCTCTTCTGTGTTCCTCTTTTTAAAGGGCTTTTATCTCATTCCTGAGGGTTCCGATTTCATGACTTAATCATATCCCAAAGGCCTGGCCTAAAACCATCCCATCTGGAATCAGGATTTCAGCATGTAAATTTTTAGAAGGTTTTTTTTGGTTTTTATAAGGCCAAATCTCCCATGTTAGAGAGATTTTGGAAAATCCTGAAAAACTTCTTCCCATCTAAGGACATTGGAGGTGGGCAAAGCTGGGATCTTCTCCTTCCCTCACTCCTCCAAAAGCTACCTGGCCTAAAATATTTTTGAAAAAGTAAATAAATAAATAAAGCCCTTCCACATTTCTGCTTCCATCAAATTCAGAGAAAGGGGGAAACCAGTGCTTCCTTCCTTCTTCATTTCTCCTACAATGGAGAGAAGGTCAAGGAAGAGTCAAAGGGTTTGAATCACAACTACCTAAAGGCTGAACATTCCTAAGAAAATGATTTAAGCTGAGTTTCCATGTCCTCATGTGAAAAGTGGGAATAGCCATATATACCTCCCAGGGATGGTGTAAGGATCCCATGAAGGAATAATGTCTGTGAAGTACTGAGTCCAGCAACTGCCACCGCAGCATTTAAACAACACTGCCTTTGGATATTAATGACCCTGTCATTATCACAGTGAGGGGACTTGCTGCTTGGGAAATGCTGCTTGGCCTCCACATAACTCTAGGTAACTATTGGAGGTACTTGGCCACAAACCAGCTAACACAGCCAGCTTCCTACTCAAGCCTGGCAGCAAGGTCAATGTGCCCAGGTACATGGTCAAAGGCCAGCTCCACTCCTCCAGACACTGATAGGGAGGGTGGTCAGGGGACTGGGACTATTGGCATCATCCTCAGAAATCATAGCATTTCCTGCCCTGCCTAACACAACAGCAAAGGTTTCAAAACAGTAAAAGTGACCCAGTCATAGCTTTCCTGTGAGCTGTTTATCAACTGATAAGGCCCCAAGGACCACAGACCCACGCTGAAATTCCAGACAGAAGCTGAGCCTAATTCTGGGACTTATTATTACTATTAACAATAATAGCTGCTACTCTGGGTGATTTCTGTATACATGCACAGACACTTCACCTAGTATTTCACCAGCTCCTAAAGTCATCTCCAAGGTGAGGATCCTTTTCTTTTTCAATAGAGTTTTTTATCTGAGTATTTTATATATAAAGAAAAGTACACAGATCATGAGTACACAATTTTATTTTCTTATGAAATGAATTCTGTGTAATGACCATCAAGCAACAGGTTGCTTCCAGCCCTCTAGGAGACACCCCCCCCCCAAAGGCCTTCTTCCAGTAAATAATTTCTCCTGTCAAAAACTGATAATTGTCCTTAAATCTAACCATACAGAGGAGTTTATAGAAATGGAATAATATGATATGATATGTTCTATTCCTGGTCTATTCTCAGGTTGGCAGAGAGGCCACCAAACATTTCTAGAGTGGTTGTGAAGCAAGGTTTCTTAATCTTATTAACTAGCGTAGAAACTGAGATTCTAAGTCCTGACAGCATTTGCCCGGTGTCATAGCTGCTGAGTGGAAGAGCTAGGGTTCGAACACTCCTCTTCCCTTCATGCAAGTCTGTGGATCTCTTGAGAAAATATAACACAGAGAGAAACAGAAGTGTGAAGGCAGCAAATGCCTGAGTCCCACCCCGTGGGGGAAATGGAAAGCTTGCCTCTGACGCCTTTCAAAATATTGTGTGTACTTTGCTCTAAACAAATCTCAGAGATAAGTGGAAATTATTATCATTTGATAATCAAGAAAGATTATCTGAGAGTTCCCAGATGCCAGACAGATGAGACTGGCACTTTCCTGATTCTAGAGGGTGAACACAGCCAGTGTACCTCTCATCATGGGCCAACTGCTCTGGCTCTGGAGCTGGAAACCCCTTTCACATATGAGGCTCAAAATATATGAAGGCTGAAGCCTCTCAGGGAGACCTTTTATTTGGTTGAGTGAGGCCAAGCACCAGCGAACAGGAGCCTGCCTACCAGTGGTTTTCTCTCTAAGTAAGATTTTACATCTGCTCCTACCAACCCAGGAATTCTACATTCAGACCTCAATAAATGGGATCTTGGAACCCTTGGCCAACATGTACCTCTTAGGAAAAGATCCAGAAGAGCCTAAATGATTGATTTAGAAATCTCCCATTAAAAATTGGCAAACCTACTGCTGCCTATAAGACTGGCAGAAGTTCCCCCTTCCTCTCTTACTGTGTTCTTTCCCCAGGACCTTGTAAAAACCCCTATCCTCTGCAACATCAGTGGGAGCTCTCCACTAAAACTTGTGCTAAAAATATAAACTGTAATGAAAACATGGCATTTGGATTAACTAAGTCTTTGCCTTTGTCTCCCTGCCTCCCTCTGGCCCTGGGGACCTGCTCATTTTCATTCTTGAACAGTTGTCTGGAACCAATTATCTTTAGTCAGCTTTTTTACTGACCTTTAAATGGGACTTCAGGGTTTCCTATATGTTGAGACATTTCAGTTACTCTCCCAGGACTTGAAGATGGTAAAAAAAATCAATGCCCTGTCTGGGTCAGGCAGCAGAAAAACCATCACAGGATGGAGCTTAACTCTGGGAGTGGCCAGAGCAACAATCCAGTCTGTTGAGGAAACTCTTGGAAGGTTTGAGTGACTTTGAGCTGGTGCATCTGGAGGAAAGTGAACAGATGGTTCCCCTGTCTGGCTAGGAATTTGTTCAGGCTTTATGTTTGAGAATCATAAAAAAGCTACAGGCTAGATCTAGGGATCCCTGAAGAAACTAGGGTATCTTTGCTTAGGAAGGTGGACAAAGAGCTCTATGTCATCAAAAGGTGGGGCTTTACTTAGCATTTTGTGTTTCTAGAATGGAGGGGTTAGATGTCAGTTACGGTGGATCCATGTAAAAGGTGGATCCATGTAAGACGTTCACCTTTTACAAGGCTGGGTACCCAGCGCAGTCATGACATAGCACTCCCAGGGAATGGTGATACGTGGGATTTGGCTGAGGGGATGACATCAATGTCCACTGAAGGACCCCCACAGCCCACACTGAAGCTGAAGCCAGACATCCCTGAAAGGACCAGCTCCAACCAGGGGTGGCTAAAGACAAAGGAAGCAACTTCAGGTGGTGAGAAAGCCACCTTTCGGAGTGGTGTAATCCTCTAGAGCTCAGGGACAGGAGTAGGAGTAGGAGCCCCAAGAGGAAAACTTGTTGTCCTGGCCAAGATGACTCATGGGGAGAAAAGAGATTCCCAACCCCTGAATTTGGGGCACCGTTCACACTGCCTGCATATGAGCATTTACAGTAGCTAATAAATTTGGCCTGGAGTATTATCCTTTTCCCTAGCAAATGCTATGGCAAATGCTAAAGAAAATTCTGAAAATTCAAATCCTTAGACTCCCAAAGACCAAACTGTTCCCAACTTGATCAGGTCTCTAAGCTCAAAGCACAATGCATCACATTTTAGATAAAATAAAATTTAAAAAAAAACAGGCTGACCACTTGGGCATCAGATGGAAGATTTCTAATATGATTTTACATAACTTCAAAGATCAATCAGAAACCTGCCAATGTGATTTGAGTGTAAAGAAAGTTCAACTCTCTACTTTCCTTCCATTGGAGAAATACTCTAAAGTCTTGCTTTTTGGAAGGTCTTCTGTGAACCCATAGTATTGGCCTCATCTGGGTACTCAGGTCTCAGACTCCAGCTCAGATTGATTGAGTCCGAATCTTCATTTTACCAAGACCCCTGAGTTAATCTATGCACATTAAATTTGAGGAGAACTGCACTCAAGAAAGCAGTGGGCACACCAGCAGGCCTGCAGCCTGTCTTCTTAGACACAGTGCTCCTGAAATTGAAAGACTGGCATTTCACTTGCACCAGAAGGACAGAAAGTCAACCTTTCCTGGGAGCACCTATGTGACCCCACCTGCACGAAGAACATCAAGAAGGAAGAAATTAACTCCCAGAGCCTATCATTGCCCTCCATGAGAGAGAACATAATTTTGTAGGATTGCTCAAAGGTCTGTAAAAAGCTTTGATCCAATGGCCAAGACACTGAGGGCTTTGACTTTGTCACAGCCAGATTTGCTCACATGGTCTGGAATGGTGGGCCCACACTCTGCAGTCCTCTGAGTCATCCAATATCTGTGTGTACTTTCTCTTCTTGGCTGGAGGCAATGAGGCTCTAAAATCAAGGAACCAAAAGGGAGGTTAGGCTTCTTTGCTCAACATGTTACATTAAATCCAATTTAATTTCCCAGGTCTCTACTCTGGACTTTCCTAAATCTAATGCCTGTTAAGATTACTTGAACCCTACTAGTCTGAAACTTAGTTTTGTTTTATCCAATGAACCTGATATTCACCTCCCTGAAAAAATAACCTTACAACTTTCAAAAGGCAGAGGACTCAGAGACTTCAACTACAGGTGCAGGTTTTACACCTGAGCATGTTTTCAATGTAGAGTTTTACCACAATTTTTGATAACTCTTCCTCTCTTTGCCACCTTCTAGACCCAGAAGACGGAATAAAAAGGAGAAAAGCAAAAGAAAAGAATATTCCTTAATGTTTGATTGACAGTTTTCTGAGAGCTCATTTACAAATCCCCTTGAGTCGTCTGGCTGAGCCTGCGTAAGCACACGGCTCCCTCCGGTACCTGGAATCTCCCTACAGATTTCTGACATTTCAGCTTTTTGTTGAATGAGGACCTTGGGTTTAGTGGGTTTTTAATTAAAAGATGGTCTAAGCCAGGAACCCGGGCCCCGCCGTGGCCTATCTGCGTCTCAACACTGCCATCTGCTGGAAAGGCTCGGGCTGCCCGTTCTCTATGTCTCAGGGCAGCTGGCTGCGAGGTCTCTTGTAACTAAATATCTTGAGCTTTACCCGGAGACGTGGCACAACAGCTGCTGATGGTAAGAACAACTTGTCCCCAGATGGGAAGACCCGGATTGGTCCTGAGCAGTGGCAGGATGACCCGTGTTTGGGTAGCAGTTGTGAAAGCTGTCCGGGGTTCGGCCGGAGTCGCTCCTTGCAGACGTGCCCTGCGCCGGGTGCACAGGCAGCATCCCAGGGGCAGCTGCAGCTGCTGAGTGGAGGTAGGTAGCCCGATTCTGCACAACTGCAGGCCTCAGGGTCCAGGAGCACGCGCCTGGGGGAAGACACAATCAAGGGCCTAGTTTTCTTGCTACTCTGAGTCCGAGAATAGGGACAGCACAAGATGTGCGGCAGGTGGGTCGCACTCACCTTTGACCTGCGGAGGAGAGCAGGGGTCTGATGCAGAATAGGGTGGGGTATCTGGGAGCTGGCGTTGCCTGAGGATTAGAGACATGGGTTGCTTTTGTTTTGTTTTACACTATTCTGTGATACTTTTGTCAAGAACAGAGGCAGCCCTCAGTGAACAGAATCCACGTGATGGTTCCAGGTGAATCCGGGGGTTGAGGAGCAAAGCCCATCAGAACATGCCCAGTGTCCTGTGTCGTGGCTAGGTGACCCGGGCTTTGAGTTCCAGTTTTTGTACTCCCTAACTGTGTATCCATGAACAAGTACTTAAGTTCTCCAAAACTCCATTTCCCCACCTACAAGACAGCACCAATTATTACACCTGCTTCACAGTGTGGTTGTGAGAATTGAGATGATGTCCCTAAAGCCCACGACATAATACCGGAAACAGAACCGGTGTTCAAGAAAATTTAATGAGTGTCGTTTTGTTCCGGACATGCTTACACCATAAAGAGGGCTGCTCACACTGTTTGGGCTAATGCCATTTTTTTTTTTTTTTTTTTTGCAGTGGCTTTCCATCTATATCTGAGGAATCCCAAAGTTTTTGGAAGGAGTTCTTAGACCAGAGCTTCTTAGACCATAATATGGATATGAAACCCACAGGAATCCTGTCAAAATGTTGATTCTGATCCAGCGTTTCTGTGTGAGGCCTGAAATGCCACACTTTTAGCACCCAGGAGATACCAATGCCATGGCTCTCTGGCTCCTACTTTGAGTACAGGAAAGCAGCAAGTGAACTCTGGGCAATTTTTTTTTTCCCCCAAGGAAATGAAGCCTGTCTTGCATAGCTACTAGCCTTTTTTTTCCCAGAACTTTCCTTTCTCTACACACTCTCTCACACACAATCTTGTGTATTTTCCACTGCACCCTCTGGAGTTTCATGCTGCCCCTTACATTTCTTGCTCCCTCTTTCCAAAGAGCATTCCACATCTGGACACTTCCCAGGATATCCCATCACTCCAGCTCACCTATGAAGAGTTATGGAAAATAATAATCCTACAAAACAACCCCCAAAGAGAAGCTGAGAGATAATGCAGCTCAGGAGGAGGGAGTGGAAACTAGCTAAGCATTGACCTTCCAGTAAATCCTTTCCTGATAACATCGGATGAATACTGAATATTAGGCTCTGCATTTTGACCTTCCCCCATTGCAAATTAGTCCTATTTACACACAATAAATACTGAACAATGGGCCCTGAAGGATGGAGGCAAATACTGAAACTCTGGAACCAGACAATAAATTCCAGAAGAAGAAATACCCACCCTCACAATCTGGACTCCTATCTCTCCAGGTAACAATGAATTTCAACCTTTTACAGCTGCCCTCCTGAGTTAAAAGTTTTAACCTTCATAACTAGCCCCTGACTGTCCAAAGGGCACACCCACAAGTTCCAATGATGAAACTCCCTAATTGTTCCCTATAAAACCAAAATCCCCTCTGTAATCGATGGCCATTTTCGCATCCAGAAAATGAGTCCCCACGCTGCCCAAGTCCGTGAAGAACAATAAATGGCTTCCCTGAATCTGTAGAGGTCTGCACCCCTCATTTTGCGCTTACAACCGGTGTACCTAGTAGAATAACCTAGAAAATCCGAAAGGGCCTCAGCCTGCTCCTCTAGACAATTAGGTACCTGGACTCTATCAGATGTGGAGATAAAGCATTAAGGGCAATTTGCAGGAACCTGCACATGCTGATAGGACTGGTCCCAACTCTCCCTGACAATTTGATTTTCACAGAAGGACGAGAAAGTCCTAAGTAGCAAATCCCAACCTCATATGTGAATACTTGCCTACTAAAAGGGGTCTGTAGCTAAATAAATTTGAGGAATGTGGAATATCATTTCCCTTCTCCAGTTTCTCATTAGCGCATCAAAAGCTCTGAGAAGTGCTTCTGAAAAAACAAAAAGATGCTCATTTAATTTGGTTTAAGCCAGTGAGTCACAAGTTTATTTACTGATTATGGAATTTTCTTTCTTTCCCCACAGTAGCTCCTGGAACAAATTTCCTATAGAGCATTTAGGGGGAAATTTGCTTTACAGAACCAATACTTCTAGCTTTTAATACATTTATATAGATCTGAAAAAATATGTCTGTGACATTCAAACCAGCTCTTGGTAATTTTGTAGCCTAGTGGTATCTTAGATCATTTACATAAGGAGTTGTCACTGACATTGTTTAAAGGCACAATACAGGGCAATTTAGAACAAAGTAAGTAATTAAGGATATGTAGTAAACCCAGGTTGGAATCGCAGCTGGGCCCCCTCAGGCAAAAACCAAGAAAACCCTGGCCATGGGGGCAACTGGGAGAAATCCTGCCAAACTGCCTAAAGAGCCTGGTATGAGAAATACTCAGAACACAGAGTGTTTGTGCAGGTTGTGATGATCACTCAACCAGCCAGCATCCCTGAGGCCAGGGACTAGACCTGTTTCTGCTTGTTCCCACAGAGACCTACTGCAGCCCCACCTCCCTGCCTGCACCTGAGCACTTACCAAGTAGTGACAGGTTATCTGATCTGAGGACTTTAATGACCATGAACTCCGACAATCTTTACAAAACTGAGGCTCAGATCCATTCTGAATCACACCCTTTTTTTGGGGGTGGGGAGCTGTTCCAGAGATTGAACTCAGGGGCAATAGACCACAGAGCCACATCCCCAGCCCTATTTTGTATTTTATTTAGAGACAGGGTCTCTTTGAGTTGCTTAGCACCTCGCTTTTGCTGAGGCTGCCTTTGAACTCTTGATCCTCCTGGCTCAGCCTCCCAAGCCCAATCAAACCCTTTGATAGATAATTTTAGACACTTTAAAAATATTTCCCCAATTTTACATACTGCCCTTTTAGTAATTGTTGTATTCTGTATGTAAAATATGGATGTGTAACCGACGTGATTCTGCAATCTGCATTTGGGGTAAAATTGGGGGTTCATAACCCACTTCAATCTAATGTATGAAGTATGATATGTCAAGAGCTTTGTAAAGTTGTGAACAACCAATAAAAAAAAAATATTTCCCCAAGAATGACATTGACCAAATTATATTGTTATACCATGTACATGAATGAATATGTAACAATGAATCCTGTTATGTATCATTTAAATGCACTAATAAAAATGTGGAAAAAAATAAAATAAAATATATTTCCCTGAGGTTCAGATTTCTTCAAAACATTCCCTAAAATATTCATTAATCTACAAGTTATATGTAGGAGAAAGGGCATGTTTTCTGGAGCCAGGCAGATTTTTATCCCAGTTTTGCTACTTATTGATCTAGGGAGTCTCACAGTCTCACTTAACCTCTCAGACTCCTCCTCTGTAAAATATACACAATAAATTTAATATTATAAACATACTATCTATTTGACTGCTTTGTTAAGAGAAGGAAATATGTAACATCAAATATGGTTAAATAAATGACTGTATAAAGTGCAAAGAACAAGGCCCAACACTTAGTAAATGCCCAACCATATTAACTTCCTTATCTACAACATCTACAACCTGCCCCCTCAAACCACTCCCAAAGATAAGGAGGAAGTATTTTGGGGCAAACTAAGTCTGGAACTCAGTTGCAACAGGGAAGCCTGTAAGTGGATATCTGCAGTCCTGCAGGAAGGACTGTTATCACTATGGACACTAAGAATACAACACTGATCACCTGAATTCACACCAGCTGCTTGGACAGAGTGAGCCATGTGAGGGTAAGTGCAGGGGCAATTGGTGTTCCTGGAGCCAAAGAGCTGGCTCAGAGTATATGGGCTCAGACGCTTGGCAACACACTAGCCCTGTAGGGATGTGTGTATGTTTAACTCACCTGCTTACAAAATGTTGAGGCTCTCTTCTTCCCAGAGTCTGTAGGCAAGGATGTTTCCATTGGCAAAGAGTAGTAAGAGCCAGGTACTAGAAATATCCACAAATAGGTTTCCCCTTGACTATTGAGATTCTGGCCTGATTTTGCTCTCTGTCTTGGCAGGGACATTTATAGTCATGTCAAAGTGGGCTCAGTGACAGAACAGAGATGACAATGTCAGAGGAGGGCCAGTGAACTTTTAAAGACAGATCAGTTGAAATTATCCAATATGAACAAAAGAGAGGAGAAAATTGAAAATATGAAGTGAACCTCAGAAAACTGTGTACAATATCAAAAGGTCTAACATTTGGATTGTTGGAATCCTAGAAGGAGAAAAGAAAGACATTGGTACAGAAAAACAAATATGAGGAAATAACAGCTGAAAACTTTCCAGATGTAATGAAAAGTACAAGTTTACAGTTTCAAAAGTTGAGCAAGTCTCAAACAGTACACTTTCAAAGAAAACCATGCTTGTACTCAGACACATTACAATCCAAGTAAAGAAAATTCTACCAGCAGAGGGCGGGGGAACATTATGTACAGGGAACAATAATTCAAATAATTGTCTGTTTCTCATCAGAAATCATGGAGACCTGAAGATAGTGGGTCAACCTTTTAGGAGTGCTGAAAAGAAAAAAAAAAAAAAAACTCCTTTTGATCAAGATTTCTACATCTGGAAAAAAAAAATACTTTAAGGGACTGGGGTTGTGGCTCAGTGGTAGAGTGCTTGCCTAGCACATGTGAGGTACTGGGTTCAATCCTTAGCACCACATAAAACTAAATAAATAAAATAAAGGTATTGTGCCCATATACAACTAAAAGTTTTTTTTAAAAAAATCTACTTTAAGAATGACAGTAAAATAAATACATTTTCAGTGGAGGAAGACTAAAAGAACCCATTGCCAACAGATCTGCTATAAATAAAAGAAAGGCTAAGGGGCTCTTACAGTGAAAGACAACACCAGAAACAGTAATAGAGCTTCCCAAATGAAGAGGACCAACAAAAATGATAAATGCTTAGGTCACTATAATGAACAATTTTACTTCTTCTTAAATTCTTCAACATGTATGAAAGTAAAAGCAAAAATTATAACATTGTCTAAAACTTTTAAATGTATGTAGCTGCAGTATGCTCATATCAAAACACAGATATGCAGCTAAACCAAACAGAAAAATGTATAGTGTCAACGGCTTAAATTAGCAAACAAAGAATGGTCTCCTATTAAGAACTAAGTTTCCACCCAAGAAACTAAAAAAAAAAAAAAAAAAAAAAAGCAAACTAAACTCGAAGCAAACAGAAGAATGAGAATAAGAATGGAAGTTAGTGAAAATGAAAACAAGCCCAACAGACCAAAATCAATGAAACCAAAAAGCTGGTTATTTGAAAAGAGCAATAAAATTGATCTATGAATAGCCAAATAGATGAAAAAAATCTCAACACTGCTAATCATCAAGGAAATGCAGATGAAATCACAATGATATACCATCCCACCCTAGTTAAAATAACTATTATAAAACAAACAACCAACAACAACAAAAATGGTAGCAAATAGGTAGAGAAAGGAGAATTCAAACACTATGGTTCCAAAGTAACTACAGCCATTATG
Organism: Spermophilus citellus; assembly: GCF_964194105.1. Classification (NCBI taxonomy): domain Eukaryota; kingdom Metazoa; phylum Chordata; class Mammalia; order Rodentia; family Sciuridae; genus Spermophilus; species Spermophilus citellus. The sequence continues at coordinate 89,555,096 of NC_138197.1, read as the reverse complement.
GAAAACAGTATGGAAATTCCTCAAAAACTAGAAATAGGACTATCATATGATCCAGCAGTCCCACCATTGGGTACATAACCAAAGGAGATGAAATCAGTAGTTTGAAAAGATCTGTACTCTTATATTTATGGCAGCACTCTCCACAATAGCCAAGATGATGGAACCAAATAGTCAACCTCAGTGTCCAGTGGATGAATGGACAAGGAAAATGTAGTGAGATACATATAACATCCTGTGTATATATAAAATACATTACATATACATAAAACATTGCATGTATACACATTATATGTGTGTATTTATTTATTTTAACAAAAACTAATTCAAAATGAATCACAGACAAAAATGTAAAATGTAAACCTCTAAAACTCATAGAAAAAAAATTGGGGGACTTGGATCAGGCAAACTATATTTCTTGGATATAAAGCACAAATCATATAAGAAAAATTCTATAAACTGGACATTAAAATTAAAATTAAATTAACTTTTGCTCTGAAAAAAGGTTACTGTTAAGAGAATGAGAACATAAGCTACAGACCAGGAAAAAGTACTCACTAATAACATATCTAATAAAATTCTTATATACAGAATAAACTTTAAATTTTCTCAACAATAAGATAAGAAAGTAACCCTCACTTTTTTTTTAAATGGGCAAGAGATTCGAACAGAAACTTAACCAAAGAAAATGTTTAAGCACATGAAATGAAATTAAAACACAACGAGATGCCACTACAAACCTGTGTGGATGGCTATGTTAAAATTTTTTTCAATTGACAATATGAAGAACGAATAATGGAAAGAAGTAGCTAGATACCTCATCATGACTAATGGTAATAAAGCAGTATGGTCACTCTGAAAAAGGTGGCAAGTTTTACAGTTTAACATATGAATGATCATATACTGGATCATCCATTATGACTTAGCAGTCCTTATTCTAAGTACTTACTCTAGAGAAATTTAAACTTTTGTTTGTTTGTTTTGGGGATCAAACCCAGGGCCTTCTGCATGTGAGGCAAGCACTCAACCAACTGAGCTATATCCCCAGCACTGAGAAATTTCAACTTTTGATGACACAAAAATCTGTACATGAATGTTTATAGAAACATTATTCATCATTGCCATAAAGTGGAAATAATCAAAATGTCCTTCAGTGGGTAAATGGATAAGCAAATTCTCTCCCAGCAATAAACAGGAATGAACTATTGATAAAAAGACAATCTGTTCGATGAGAAACGGAAGATCCAAAAGGTTATATACTGTGTGTTTCATTTATGTGACATCCTGGAGAAAAGCAGAACTATAGGGACAGAGAACAATTCAGAGGTTACCAGGGGTTAGGGTAGGAGGTTTGACAACAAAGGGGAAAAGGAAAAGACATTTTGCAGGTGAAGGGACTGTTCTGTGTCCTGATTGGGAGAGTAGTGACATGACTTTATGAATTTGTAAAAACTTACAGAATTATATACAAAAAAATTGAGTTTAACTGTGTCTAAATTAAGAATAAAAAAGAAAGACGTATGGGCTGAGGCTGTAGCTCAGTGGCAGAGCACTTGCCTACCATGTGTGAGGCACTGGGTTCAATCCTTAGCACCACATAAAAATGAAACAAATAAAATAAAAGCAAGCTGTCCATCTACAACTATAAAAAAGAAAAGAAAAGAAAGATGGACTATCCATATTTACATCAGAAAATAAGGGCAGTAGCCAGGTGCAGTGACAATCCAGGTAACTTGGAAGGTTGAGGCAGGAGGATTGCAAGTTTGAGGCCAGCCTGGGCAACTTAGCAAGACCCTGTGAAAAAATTTTAAAAGGAAGGAAAAAAAAAAGAAGGGAAGGGAATGAAAGCAGAAACCAGTGAAATAAAAAACAGAAAAACAATTAAGAATATAAATTTAATTTGGTTCTGTGAAAAAGCTAGGAAAATTGATAAACCACCTGTTAGATTGATAGAGAAAAACAAAGATACAAACTACTGATATTAAGAACAAGAGAATCATCACCACATTAAAATATAATAAGGGCTGGGCACGATGGTGCATGCCTATAATCCTGCAACTTGGGAGGCTGAGACAGGAGGATCGTGAGTTCAAAGCCAGCCTTAGCAACAGTGAGGCACTAAGCAACTCAGTAAGACTCTGTCTCTGAATAAAATACAAAATAGGGCTGGGGATGTGACTCAGTGGTTGAGTGCCCCTAAGTTCAATCCCGGTACTAATAGATACATAGATAGATAGATAGATAGATAAAATATAATAAGGAAATATGAAGAACTTTGTACCAATGGACATATGCACCAGACAAATTCATTGACAGACACAAACTGCCTAAGCTGACAACTACCAATTAATAACCTGAAGAGTTCCATATCCCAAAGATATCAAATCAGTTGCAAGGGCAGGGGTTGAAGGGAACAGGGGGAACTTCCCACAAAGAAAACTCTAGGCCTCGCTGGTGAAATCTACCAAAGAAGATTGATATTATAATAGAAAGCTGGTATTGTATAATAATTAGAAGAAGTAATACCGATCCTACCAAGCTCTTTTGGGAAAAAAAAAAATGGAAAAGGAGGGATCATTCCCAGTTTATTTAATTATTTCATAAATTCTTAAACATCACAGGGAGAGCCGTTTTCTCATTACTTACAAGGCCCCCAAATCAAAGTCATTGCCCAAGAACTCTTCCAGGAGACTTGTGTCCAGGGCTGGGTTCTCCAGAGTGCCATTGGGCCCTTGAGCTGCAAAGGCAAATTGAAAATCTTAAGAGCCATGAAGATTTCAGAATGACTGCTAAACACTTAGACAAGCTCATACCCCAAGATTTCAAAGCAACAACATAGCACAATGCATTTATTGAGAGTGTGGTCTATCTTTCTTCCATTTAAGTATTTCCTTCAGAAATCTCTTTAGATGCCACCCTCCTTCAGCAAGTCTTTAGGCTGGGTAGGTGCCCCTTTTATGTGTTTCCAAAACACTGAATGCTTTCTTTACCTTAAATGCTATTAAAATCGCATGCTTGCTATAGTGATACAACCACTTCGGTGTTCATATTAGCACAATTTACAACAGCCAAATTATGGACTCAGCCCAAATACCCATCAATAGATGAATGGACTAAGAAATTGTGTTAGCCAGGCATAGTGATGGATGCCTGTAATCCCAGTGACTCAGGAGGATCATGAGATCAAAACCAGCCTTAGCAATGGTGAGGCAATAAGTAAACTCAGCAAGACCCTGTCTCTAAATAAAATCCAAAACAGGGCTGGGGATGCGGCTCTGTGGTCCAGTGCCCCTGAGTTCAATCCTCAAAAAAAAAAAAAAAAAAAAAAAGAGAGAAAGAAGAAAGAAATTGTGGTTTATATACATAATGGGGTTTTACTCTGCCATAAAGAAGAATGAAATTAAGGCACTTGTGGGTAAATGGATGGAAACACAGAATATCGTTGCTAAGGGAAATAAGTCAGACTCAGAAAGTCAAGGGTCAAATGTTTCCTCAGATTTGGAAGTTAACAAAATAAGGGGAAGAAGGTGGTGATGGAGGAAGGGATCAGAAATCATAAAGATATAGGGAAGATCAGTGGGGTAGAAGAAGGCAATAGAGAGGGAGGAGGGACGGGAAAGGGAAGGAAATCCAGAATTCAACAAAATCACAATATGTGCATATGTAAATACACCACAGGGGATTTCACCTTTATGTATATGTGGAACGCACCAATCAAAAATAAATAAGTAAATGGGCGAGAGGAAGATTAGTAGAGTCTAGAAAGGAGAAGAGGAGGGAAAGAGGAATATGGGGACTGAAATAGAGTTAATAAAATCCCACGCATGGAGATTTTGTCCAAATGAACCCAACTACTATGTATAAATATAATACTCTAATAAAAAAAATTGTGCACTTGTGCTTTTCTCTCCTACTCTCCCTGCCCCCCAATTCTATAAAAGCAAGGATTATGTTTTCCTTATTGTATCCGCAAGGATCCATGGCATAGAAGAGACAAGCAGTAATCATTTATTGAATAGGTTTGGTGGATGGATGGATGGATGAATGGACAGACGAACAGTTATATGGCTGGTTTGTTGGTTGATGAATAATTTTGTCATGCTCAACAAAAAGTTCAACATCTCACTTTATTTTTGTAGACCTCTTAAAATATAATACAACTGTTCTCTCCTTTTTCTTAATTTGGAAAATGAAAATAAATTTGTTGGTTTCTGCCTGATTATAATATATATTGTTAGAATTTTCAAAGAATCTAAAAGGTAATGTGGCAATATATATTATAAAAAAGACAAAAACCATCTGTATATGCTGATACCATAACTTTATACCTAGCAAACTAGATAAATAACTGACAATTAGAAATGATCAAAAAATTAAATAGATTGGTTGGTCAAAATTCAATGTTAAAACTGATGCTATTAAAAAATAATAACCAGCCAACTATTTATATGGACATCATGGATGGGGGTAGGGGTTCCATTCAAAATTACAAAAGTATGAAAAATTTAAATGTATACTTAGGGACAATTTTTTTAACTAAAAAAAAATTTTAAAAAAAACCCTCCATGAAGGGATTTAAGAAGAGATTTTAAAAAATGGAAAGATCTACATTGCTGATTGAAAAGTTCAATATTGCAAAGCCTTTCTAATTGATTTGTGTGCTGCTCAAATCAAATCATCCCCACATTTAAACGTTTTGAAACAATTCTCTGAAATATTTAACATTTGGAAGAATACATACGCAAGAATGACCAGGAGGAGTAATGAGTACTGAGATACACAAATGAATGCATCAAAGGAATGCAAATCCAAGGCAGAGAAATATTACATATATGTATGACATATGGAATTTGCGTACGTATTATGTATATACTTTGACCACCAGCAAGAAAAGGGTGATTATTTGGTAGACATTGTGGGGAAAATTGGCTAGACATTTAGGTAAGAAAACCTGGCTCATTTTATTGCTTCAACATCAAATTTCAGATAGATCAAAAATCAATGTGAAAATGAAATCATAGAAAAAAATTCTTATGATCTTGAGATAAAGGTTTTTTCAATCATGGCATGAAAACCAAAAATGATAAAGAAGATTGAGAAATTTCACTTTACACTTTTTTTTTTTGAGGAAAAAGGAACATTTAACATTTTATTTTGAATTAATTTTAAACCTATGGAGAAACTATAAGAAAACAAAGGAATTCATATATGACTTTCACCAAGATTCACCACTTGCACTATATTACACTTGCACTATTCTCCCTCCTCGCTTCATACACATGCACATATATAAACACATACCACACACTCTCCTATTGTACTTCTCTGAATCATTGAAAATATGTTGCCTTTATCCCTGATGTTTCAAGTGTGTTTTCAAGTACAAAAACACAATCATAATTCAATTATAAAAATCAGGACAGTCAACGTTACACAGTTTTTTAAATTTGTTCTTTTCAGTTATACATGACAGTAGAATGCATTTTGACATATCATACATACATAGAGTATAACTTTCCATTTTTATGGCTGAACATCATGTGGAGTTTCACTGGTCTGATGCATTTTACTGTCTTTCCCATTTCCATCCTCCCTCCCTTCCCCCCATTTCATCCCATGGATGAACCTCCCCTCCTTCTCCCCACCACCTATTGTGAGTCAGCATCCACATATCAGAGAGAACATTTGACCTTTGGGTTTGGGGGACTGATTTATTTCACTTAACATGATATTCTCTAGTTCCATATATTTGCCAGCAAATGCCATCATTTCATTCTTCTTTATGGCTGAGTAAAATTCCATTGTGTGATACAGTTTTATTTTATAACTTACATTCCATATTCAAATTTTGCCTATTGTCTCAATAATGCTGCCTATAGTGTTAATAATGTTAAGAAAGAATCTAATCCAGAATAACACAATTCATTCAGTTGCCATGAGTTTTTAGATTTTTTTAAAAAAAGATGTTTTTTAAAATTCTATTCAACTTTAATTTGCCTCATATTTTCTCATGGTTACATTCAAATTACATGTGTTTGGCAAGACTATTACATAAATGATATTATGTCCTTTTTAGTGACTTACACCAGGAAGATAATAATGCTTCATTATTTATGTTAATATTCATCCCTTGTTTATAGTACATCTGCCAGCTTTCACTACTATACTACTTTTCCTTTTGTAATGTATGGAAAATTGAAAGTGGGAAAATATTTTGTTTCTTATAAAAATTATTACTCAAAAGATTTAGCACTCGTTGATTATCATAAGTATAATAGAAGAAAAAAATGAAAAACTGTAAAATATTTTCAATGCATACGAAAAATTTGAGAAATTTCACTTTATACTTTTTTGAGGAAAAAGGAAACATTTAACATTTTATTTTGAATTAATTTTAAACCTATGGAGAAGCTATAAGAAAACAAAGGAATTCATATATACCTTTCACCAAGATTCACCACTTGCACTATATTACACTTGCACTATTCTCCCTCCTCGCCTCATTCACATGCACATATATATTCTTCATATATAAAATGTTCTTTCAATAATACCATCAACACCTCTCCTAGGAAAATAGTAGAGAATGATAAAGGGCAGTTTACTAAGGAACAGAATTTAAAAGATCAGAAAAATATTTTTTGCCTACCACATTCACATATATTCAGAGAACTACTAAAACCCACTGGTAATAACAATGGAAATAATAAGTCCCTCTGTGCACTGCTGGCTGAAAGGAGCATAAATTAAATAATCTCTGAGAGTAGTTTAGTACGTTTCTAAATATCTTAATGTGCATATTTACATTGACCTACAGTTCTACTTTAAATTTACTCTAATGGAAAAGTCACATAAATGTTTTTTAAAAATGTGCAGAAGAATATCATGGCATGCTTTTTTATAATAACAGAAGATTGGGAATAATTGACTGTGAATATAGAATTGACATTCTTTCCATGAAATGCTATGCAGACATTTAATAAATTCTGCAATGGTTCAAGAGAAAGAAATCAGGTACCCAGGATTTTTTTTTTTCCAAAGATAAAGGCAAAAGAGAGACAATTTCAAAACAAAAAAGTTCAGGGGATAAAATTTTCATGAGCCTTTCTTGAAAATCATTCCTTGACAATGAAATTCCACCAATCAAGAATAATTCAAAATAAAGAACTTGGGAAAACAGCACCTGAAGAGGAAATAAATTCATGAACCATGAATTCATATAAATTGGGATTTTGACTGAACATCTAGGAAAGAGTAGCTACAGATGGAAAGTTAAAAGTAAGAAACTCTTAGGAAGAATAATATAAGCAATAAAAATTAGGAGTTAGAAAGTAGAATATGTAATACTAATCATCTCCTCACTCACATCTCAGAGTGCATCTTCACCACCTTTTTTGGTCACTTTTTTTTTTAACTATAATGAACTACATGAGGCAAGCTAAGTTATAAAGAACACAGGCTTATTTAATTTGCAGTTGGGGAGGTTCAAGAGTATGGTGCTGACATTGGCTAAGTTCCACTAATGACCTTCTGGCCGACAGAGTTCCAAGGTAGTACATGGCAAGAGACAGGGAATATACATGTCTAGATATGTCCGGACTCTGTCCCTCTTCTTATAAAGCCACACAGATTTAATAACGGGGGTCCCAACCTAATGACCTTATCTAAACCATCACTTTTCAAAGGTCTCACCTCAATACCACAGTTGGATTAAGTTTCCAACTTCTTAATCCCATTAACACATGGATTTGGAGATTGAACTGCATGAGCTCAGGGGAATAAATCACATTCAAACATGGTACTACCTACATGTTCAAATGTAGGCAGTACATTCAGATTTTAAAAAACTACTCCAAATTTTTAATAACTTTCTCAGTTCTTAACCTTGGAAGAATCCTTTGGAACTGATATCTCTAAGGGTAAATAAGCAACTATATTAAATTCTGTAATCCCTAGAGTTTCTTTTGATTCTGTTAAATTCAAGTAAAATTAATATGATGAATTACTATAGTACACTAATGTACTATAAGGTTTTTATTGATTTTTTAAAAAAATAAATTACAATGGAATGCATTACAATTCTTATTACACATATACAGCACTGTTTTTCATAACTCTGTATATAAAGTATGTTCACACCAATTTGTGTCTTCATACATGTACTCTGGATAATGATGTCCATCACATTCCACCATTCTTGCTAACCCACTGCTCCCTCCTTTCCCTTCCAACCCTCTGCCCTATCTAGAGTTTGCCTATCCATCCACCTATTTATTCTTCTATCTGTAAATATTCATAGGTGATAAATAATATTCCACCACTACCAACACTGGTTAGGTTATAGAATTCAAAGTAATTTCACATTTTTCAAAAATAATCATTTTACATGTTGGAAAAATATTTTGTACAACTTTGTACAAAATGATATTCTAAGATAATTTTAAAACAAAATTGCCAAAATAAATTCAAAGATTAAAAAAAAAAGTCTAAAATGACTAGTATCCATGAAATAAACGTAGAAAATGTTCCCCCACGGCCCTCACCCACACTTGCATAAAAGAGCAAGGTCCAATGGCATATGTCATCTTTTAGAACTTCAGCAATGTTATAATTCCTCCCCTAATTTCACAATTCGGAACATAGAGAAAGAAGAAAAGTCTCCAGATACCTTTAATGAAGTCAACAGAAAACCAATGCCCAAATCTGACATAGGTGAAATATATAAAGGATACTACAGACTAATATTATCTGTGAATATTACACTCAAGTCCTAAATGGAATGTTGCCAAGTGGAATTTGAGATTAAGAGAATTTATCATCAAGGAACACAAGGATGATTCAATACTCCCATTCACATTCTAAAAGTAAAAAGTATTTGACCTTCTTGATCAATGCCAATAGGCCCGGAATATTCCACATGGATTCCAATGACTAGATCCTTAAGATTATATACATCCATATACACATAATATTTGTCATATATATATGTGTGTGCTAGAAAACTCACATCAAATAACAACCAAAGTCATGTTTAATAATTTAAAAGCTAGAATTGTTTCCATTAGTATTGGGGAAAAAAAGCCTTTTTGTTACCATGTTATTATTTAATACATTAGCTTCCCATGTAATCAGGAAATCAAAATGAGAGGGATAAATGTCAGAAAGGTGAAAGCAATTTGCAGAGGACAATAACTTTAAATTTATAAAGCCAAAGAATACCAACCAAAATGTATTACACATAATGGACTTCAATAAGGAGGCCAAGACAAATGTACCACTTAAAAGAATCAATAGATTTCTATAATCAAACAACGGCTACCAGGGAAAGTTAATGCAGAAAAATCCCGTTTAGAATAGGAATACAATTCCTAGAAATAAGCTTGATAAAATCAAAATAAAGCTCTAAAATTCTCATATAATTAAAGGAAGTCTTGAGTAAATAAAAATCATATTTTGGTAGAACAAAAAGAGGTAATAGTATAAATATATAAACGTTCCTAAATTAATTTATAAATTTAATACAACCACAATTTAAAATTTCTTAAAATAACAAAATGAATCTACAGTTTATATGAAAATTCCTAGGGAAAAAATTAGATGAGTAAATAAGCAGCATTTATTTATTTGTTGGTACTGGGAATTGAACCCAGGGGAGTTTCATCACTGAGCTACATCCCCGTCCTTTTTTTTTTTTTTTTAAATTTTGATAGAGGAGTCTCCTTAGCCCAGCTTGGCCTTGATGCTCCTGCCTCGGCCTCCAGAGTTGCTGTGATTACAGGTGTGTGCCACCACTACTGGCATAAGGGATTTTGGGAGGGGAGGTGGTACCAGGGATTGAACTCAGGGGCACTCGAACACTGAGCCACGTCCCCAGCCCTATTTTGCATTTTTATTTAGAAAAAGGGTCTCACTGAGTTGCCTAACACCTCGCTTTTGCTGAGGCTGACTTTGAACCCACAATCCTCCAGTCTGAGACTCCTGAGTCGTTGAGATTACAGGCGTGCACCACCACACCCAGCAGGATAATTAATAAGAAAGATATTCAAAAGTAATATAAATTTCTTATTGTAGCAATAAACAGACCAGTCTTTTGAACAAAATAAAGTCCATAAATAAAGTCAAATAGATTTATAGGTAGTTAGGTTATGATAAATGCATCATTTTGTGTTCATGAAATATGAATAGGTTACATACTATAATCTCACCCTGAATCAAAATAAATTCCTACATATATGGAAGATTTAGATAAAACATAATATTATTCAAAGAAAAAAGGGACATATGTTTGTACATTTTGGAAGGACAGTTGTTAAACCATGATGAGGACAATGAAAAGCACCCACACAAAATTACTACATAGTTAGCCACATAAAAACCGAGTTTTTCAGATCACATAAAAATCAAGGTTGAAAGCAAATGTTATCTCTAAAGTTTTCAATTAATAATTCCCAAATCAAAACCTCTTAATGATTGCCAATATCTTGCTCAACAGAGACAGTTCAGAGGGCAAAAACCATAGCTATCTCATTCATCACTATAACTCATCACCTGGCCCTGTTCCCTGGCTCACAGTGGACTGTCAAAGTGTATTGGCTGAATGAGTGAATGAATTACTTGAAAGGACTGGACTTAAAAGGTTACAGCCGGGCACAGGGGCACACACCCTCAATCCCAGGGACTCTGGGGGCCAAGGCAGTAAAATGGCAAGGTAGATACCAGCCTCAGCCACGTGGTGAGACTCTCTCTCAAAAATTAAAAATAAAAAGGATTGTGGATGTGGCTCAGTGATAGAGCACCCCTGGGTTCAATCCCCAGTATTAAAAAAAAAAAAAATCCAGCAGTGACCTAAATGGGGCATATGCTCCCTGTTCTGTGTGTCCTTCTTTACCCCATCTTTTCTGCCATTTCTAGTGGGTGGGCAAATACATTTGCACCCTAACAACAAAGGATTTTGAAATCTGAGTCTCCTTCAGAGTCCTCTGACTAAGCTTTGTCTTATCACTGCCATTTGAGTGGCATGAGAACCTCCCCTGCAGCCATACAATTCCCAAATAATTGTATGGGAGCACCTCATGCCACTGTAGAAAGAGAAAAACTGAGACTGTTTATTTGTGCAAAATGCAGACAGGAGCCAGTTCCACTGAAGTCAACTGCTCTCTAAGATGCCATGATACACAAATGCACTCAAACCCATTATTTAGAAGGATGTCAAGGACACTGTGTGGTGGGCATGTTGTCTTTGACAACTCCCAATCTCTGTTCTGTGTAGCACGCTTGCATAAAATGCTTTGCTTTTCTCTTGGATTGTAATACTTCTACAGGATATGAAATAACTAGGGTTTTTTGTTTTTGTTTTTGCTAACAAAGGGAAGCTCAAAGACTCTTCTTTCTTTTATTAAAATCTGAAATAAATGATAGATAATTTAATAAGTTCTTCATGAACTTATGAAGTGTTTTCCAGGTACCTTGATATTCAATACATCACTTACTTTCACGCCAATATCTCTCATGCTTTATTCTGGCCACAATAAAAAGAATTTGGAGGATTTTCTTCTTTATATACGTTCTAGAATTGTGGGAAAGTGGAGAAGAGACACCACCAACTGTATTTAGGGACATGTGCTAAGAAGGAAATGGATGGAACATATCCCAAGTGCCTCTCAAATCTGCAAGAGAAAGAGATCCCTAAAAACTGTGATGGTTGGAAATGACCTTGCCCTGGAGTTTAGTCTTGGAGTTATATTTTGAAGAAAGGATCAGGTGGAGATGGCAGGACAAGATGTATTATCCTTTCCTTGACTCAGCCAATACTTACTAAGCACTTGCCATGTGCCCAGCACTGTGCCAAGTTCCAGGGACACAGCAGTGAAAAAAATAAAAGAACCTTATAAGGGACTTGCATTCTGGGGAGGGAAAGGTAGCAACAGTGGGGATAAGGTAGGATATACATGACATGAAAAATTAAATAAGTAAACTGATATATCCAGATACTGATGAAAATAAAGCAGGTGGTATGTATGATAGACTCTTTTTGATTTGGTGGCTTTTGTCAGGCAGGAGGTGCCCTCTGTCGAGGGCAGAGGATGCCAGGCAGAGGGAATGAGAAGGGCATCAGCTGGGTCTGGACTGTGCTCAGTATATTGAGAAAGAAATCATTCCAGTGTCTAGATCACAAAAGCAAGGGAGTAGGAGAGGAAGTGAGAGCAAAGAAAAACCTTTGCGAAGGAACAAGGTATGCTTTACATGTTTTTAAAGGTTATTGTGGTTGCTACGTGAGAAAGGGTTATAGGGAGACGAGAACAGAAGGGAGATAAATTTGAACATTACTGCAGTTGTCCAGGGACACTTAGAGTTTGGTTTTCTTATTCTGGGCTAAGCAAAAGGATAAGCACTTTCCCTGCATTTTCCTATTTAATCTTCATAATAGTCTCAGGATGTGGATGTTAGTATTAATCCCAATTTAGGGATAAAGCCAAGTGATTAACAGACTAACTAGCTTGCCCAGAATTGCACAGTTTATAAGTGACATACAGGAAAGCCAACCCAGTCCTGCCTTGAATCCTGAGCATGTTCTCACCACCACCCCTAATTCCTCCCTGCTTCCACACTGTACCCCTCCACCTCTGCCAGCAATGCAAGCAACCAAAGAGGACTGGCTTGCTCCCACTGCTTCTCTGGGCTTTGGGCAAGCCAATCGCTAAGAAAAACAGATGGAGGGAGGAATCTGGTTAGTTTCCCACTGAAGCCCCTGCTGGTGTCCCATCTGCTTTATACAGCACCCCCACCCCAATACACACATACATGCATGTGCGTGCGCACTCGCGCATGCACACACACATACACACACACACACACACACACACACACACACTCCCTAGATAGAAATAGGTGGCTCATAGATTCTAAGACCTGACCAATGGGTCACTTGCACATACTCCCCAGGTGGAAACAGATGGGCCCCAGATCCCAAGGCCTTCCTGGCATGAGCTGACCAAGCACCTTCATGAGCAAGTAGGATGATCCCTGCAGTAACTGGCTTTGTCTAGGACTCCAAAAATCATATCTGCACTTTCCAAACCCAGAGGAAATTACTCAACAAAATAAATCTACAGTGTCAGATAAAATTATTTTTTCAGGAGGTTTTACACGCAGAGAGCAACTCTCAACTGGCTCTTAAAATAAATCCTGTGCTTTTAAAAAATAATCACTTTTGCCCTAAATATCTGAAACACTTGTTTATAACACCCAAGCCTGTGACGAGTGCATCCCTGGACATCCTGTTTCCTGTCAGGGAGGTTCAGCTGCATACCTTGATTCCACCTTTTTTCTATATATGCCTTTGAGAATGGGAAGGGCTGCCACAGTCCTGCTCACAAGAGAAGCTTCCCAGGGCCCCTGGGAGTATGGAGCAGCTGAATTTGGTTGCTTTTGAAAAGTAAGGCCTTTCTTCACTCTAGTTCTATGCCTCCTCTTCCAGGCACAGAAACAGTTGCAGGATGCTGACCTGTCCTGCCACCTTGTAAAGTACTGGGTTGTGAGATTATGAGGGAGTACACAGGCAAAGCCAAGTTGCACTCACAGGACCTACTAATAAACATATATACGCCTCTGGGGCCTCTCCAAGGTATGAGCAGGGGAGGCACTGCAAAGACCTTTCATTCTCCCTGCCGCCTCCACCCACCTGCCCATCCACCACCCACCAGACCTGTGTAAAGACCTTTCTGGTTTCCTTTGGATAGGTCCCCTTCCCAAATCACTTTCCACAAGCCTAAAACAAACCCCTATTCCTTTCTTCATCATTTATTTCACCCTCTGTGCCACACAACAATGCCAGAATATTCAGATAACAGGCAAGATGACAACGTGTGTTTGTTACAACTATAGTTGCTGAAGAATTCTCAAAAGCAATCAGGAGGATCTCCCAAATAATTACTCTTCAGACTTAAACATAGTTGCCCTCTGACGTGCCATGTTCACGAGACACTAGAGCAGAAATGGTAATAGACGAGGAGGAAGAAGAATAGGGAGAAGAGGAAAGAAAATACTCCCCTTCTCACATTTGCCAAGGAGAATTTTGCCTTGAAAATCCATTGGAAGTTGAACTGGATATAAAATCTAACATTTTCAGAAGCACAACCAGCTTAGGGTTAGATGAGTAAGGATAATATTTCCCAGAAACATTTCCAATCATTAACTGACTAAATGTTTCATTCACTTATTTGCAAGTCTACTTAGTGTCATCTCTGTGTCCAGGAATAAAATCAGAAACAGTGAAAGGCTGAGAAAATGAGCTAGAGTCATGCAAGATGTTAAGTGTCCCAGTGAACATATGCTTGAATACTACAGAGGCCTTTCAACCAGGCTGGCCGGGTCGGAGCCAAGGACTTTCTGCAGGTGACACTTGAGAGGACTTTCAAGCAAGGTGAAAGGGAATGATTAACATTCTAGGAACAGAAAAGAAAGGGTGCAAATAAATTCAAATAATTGACATCAGTACTCCTGTGAAAGTGTGCCAATAGTCTGGCCAAATCCAGCAGGCGGGTGAAGAACACAGCAGAGACAGAGATGCCCTTCCTGGACCTGCTACCAGCTGTACAACTTTCATTTTTACCATGTCGCAATTGTGTGTTGTGTGTCTGCCTCTCTCACTCAACAATAAGCCCCTCTAGGGTTGAAATTTTCTTTGAGTATACAGATTTTAAGCATTTAGAATATGGTAGTTATTTCATTTACTGCATGAGTACGTAGAACTTTGAATGAATAAATGTAGTTATGAATGGTGAACAGTTTGTCTAGAGACTGGAAGACACCAGATTTTAAGCAGAAGAGTGATATGATCAGGTTTAAAATTCTGAAAGGTCATTCAGCCAACAGTTGGGCCACTGGACTGCAGCCATGCAAGGCTAGGGCAGAGATAGGTGAGAACACTGTCAGTGTTAGCCTTCCCTGATGATATCACTCTCCACACAGTGGACACCTGTTATGGGCCCACACAGTGCCAGGAACAAGAGACACAAAGACAAAGGAGCATCAGTATTTAAGGGTCCTGGCTCTACAGGCAGGCCTGGACTCAAATCCTAGCTGAAACACTTCTCAGCTGAGCAACCGTGGGCAAGTTATCTAACCTCTCAGTGCCTCCGTTTCTTTATCTGTAAAATAAGGCTAGTAAGAGCATCTACTCAGAGTTTTTTCCTGAGAACCAAATGAGATAATGCACACAAAGGGCTTAGCAAAGATAACAACATAATAAATTGTACTCTGTCACTATCGTTAGTTTCTGATTTGAGACATTCACAGGCCAATGAGCAAAATAACATAAAAATCTTCCAAAGCAACTTGATGTGACTGTGGAAATGTACACAAGGCAGTACAGGATACCTAAATGACTCAACAGGAGCCAGCTTGCACCTGTGAGCATCACATTCCCAGCTTCCTATTTTGTGACATCATGTTAGTAGCTGGAAACTAGCCACAGAGAGAGTATTTACACCTTGTAAATTGGCCATCGATAAATAAGCCTTCAGGTTTTTCCCCCCACAGATATTTGGCTATTAAACAATGACCAGCACCACATCATACGTGAGTAGTACCTGGAAGGATAAAACACTGGATTTTGTGACTGGTTAGAAGGAGTCTAGGCAATTTCACAGGATTTATCTTGATAGTTATGCTGGTTCCTTGAGATGAGAAATGAGATTTGGGTGAGGAGTCTGGGGAAGGAGGTGAGGAGTTCATCTGCTCAAGGCCATGTCATGTCAATCCTGCTTTTTGCACTCCTGGAGACAGAAGTAAACAGCAGGGCAGTGCCCCCAAGAAAACTCCACCTAGTGTCCTGGAATCCTGGGTATTTCCTGCTCTCCTAATAGGGAAGTCTTACATTGATCTAGGAAGAATCTAATCAGTTCATGGAGCAGAGGTAACATGACCCACTGTTGCAAAGAGTGACCGAATTCAAAGGTTCTTTCTGGACTTTAACATGATATGAATCACCTGGAACTTATTGGCTGATAATTGAGAGATAAAATGAAAATTAACCTTTAATCCAACTTGAGTAAAAAAAAAAAAAAATAGTTCAAGCACATTGTGAAACAGGATCTGCCCTCACGTGGGTTTTCTATGACTGTCGAAGATGCAGAATTCTAAAAAAGACTATTATAAACTTGGCTGCTGGACTCTGAGAAAAGTAGAAGACATCAGGGAGACTGTGCTGTATCAAGAACTAGTCTGGCAGATGGATTTCCTTCCCCTTCCTGTTCAGCTGCCTGACTAGCTGATAGGAGACTCTCAATGGAAACGTGTGCCTTGATTTCAACTAGACACCTAACAAAATCTGTCACTCATTCATTCAACCTTCAATAAATATTTAATGGTGTGCTGTGCACCAGGCACTGGAAATATAATGGTGAGCAACACTCAGCCTCACCTTCAAGGTAGGGAAGGGGAGCACAGACAGACAGACAGTGACAGCAGAGTGTGAAAGTCAGACCTTAGGAGATGTTTAGGAAGAGCAGCAAGTTAGGGTAGGTCGAAGATGGATGGCCATGGTTGTCTAGTAATGGTAACTCAGACCAAAAAAGGGAGAGGGAATTACATTAGTATTTCACAGAATTAAGTGAATTTGTGTTTGGGAGAACAACTGTTCCCCAGAATGCTAACCTGGTGAAAAATCTTAATATTTAGTGTAAAAACACTGTTCTCATCCGTCAGAATAATGCTATTTGTAATTTGGATAAATACAGAGAATGAAAACTGTCCAGGTATGCAGCCAGCCAGAAGGAGGCAGGCAAGGCACCGTATATGTTGCATCTAATCTTGAATGACTGGATTGTGACAAGATGAAATTCAGTAGGTTGATCATGCAGCTTTACATTGTTGTTGTTGTTTTTTGCTAATTATGTAAATATAATATAGAGAAACCTGGTCTATGGATGAATAGATAATAAAGATATAAGTCTTTAAGTTGTGTTGTGATGAGGAAGTATTGGAAAGACAAAGAAATTGATGTAAGGTTATAATACTAAAATCAGAGAGTACAGAAATCAGAAGGTAAGGTCCCTGTTCCTCTGTGTGCAGATCAAGACATGAGACTTAAGAGGAATGCTGATGAGAGTGGAGTGCCCAGAGGAAGGCCAGCAGGGTGCAAAAGAATCATAAAGCAACTCATTGAGAGCTGCCAATGGAGAGGAAGAAGAATACTTGGTAAGTTTAGGGAACACATTATGTACCAATACTGTGCTAAGAATTTTACATTCATTTTCTCAATCCTCACACCAAGCTTAATCTATCAGATAGGCACTATGATTATTATCTCCACTTTTCAGAGAAGCAAAAAGTCTTATTGAGCTTAAGTATTACCCAGATTGCAATAACCCAGCTGTTATTGCAGGGGCTCGGGTGTTTCTACTATAAAATAACATATGTGTTCCTTACTTTCTTCAGAATCATAAAAAGTAATAGAAGAAGGCAGGGTTGGAGAAATCCACAAAAAGTTAGTAAAAACTATTTTATTTTATTATTATTCCTAATAAAAAAGTAAACAAATGTTAAATTATTATTAATGTTAAACTTCAGCAAATGTAGGCATTTTCCCTTTATAAAATAGATGATGGTTGCAAAAAAAAGTTGCAATCCCTGAATTAGAAATCAAAAAGAGGAGAGAATGGAGGTTATAAAAACAGGTTTAAACCAATTACAGTTCATCTGATAGAGCTGGGTGAGAGCTGTCCTTCCTGGATTCAAGGACTCTCCTCTAACTGAACAGATCAGGCTTCTGTTGGCAGGAGAGAAGGTAGGTGTGTCAGCTGATGGTGTCTGCCATATTTATAACTTTAAAATGCTGAGTCTAAGTTCTCTTAGCATTAATGTTATTAAAATTCCACAGGAATGTGTTCCTTATTGTTTTTTCACAAACTCAAGAGTCACTCAGAGTAAATAATAAAAAAATGCTGATTGGCTCGATATCTTTGGAGAGCTGCCCCTGTGGTATTTGCACAGCTTCTTAGTAAACAATCTAAAAATTTATGTGGGATTCAAAGAAGAGAGGATGGCCTCTCGGGGGCTCGGATTATGGCTCAGTGGTAGAGCGCTTGCCTAGCATGCATGAGGCACTGGGTTCCATCCCTGGCACTGCATACAAAAATAAATAAATAAAATAAAGGTATTGTGTCCACCTATAATTAAAAATAAATAAATCAATAAAAGAAGATGGCCTCTTGGCTGTATCATGTAACCTCTATTTTGATGGAAGTGCTTTCATTGTCTTCACTAATAGATTATCAAGCTCATTTTTCTTTCCCCTTTACATTAGTGTTTGAAATATAAATTAAGCAAGATTCCCCTGGCCTTTCTGGGAGTCTGGGAATCCATTTTGTTAGTTTTGAATACTTAAAACTATTCTTCCTCCCAGCCCGACAACATGAGGATTAGACTCTCATGCCTCATTCATTTTTCTCTTCAGTAGCACACATTACTGTTAATGGATACAGGAGTAAATAAAATACCAGAAGAAAAATAAAACACAACTGACTGCCTATTAACCAGTGTCAATCAACCATAGAAGATAATTTGGGAAACAGAAACTGACAAAAAAAAAAAATTAAGTAACAGGGGAACACATCAAGTAATCTCACTGATTTTATATCTAAGGTTTTTAAGAATTTTTATTCTGGTTTGTTTTGTTAGAAAGTCTAATTTTGCCAAAAGCCAAAATGAAGGGAGAATAGGAAGACAAAAGAAAGGAGTAGAAAGTGGAGGAGGAGGAGGAGGAAGAGAAGGAGGAGGAGGAGGAGGAGGAGGAGGAGGAGATGGAGGAAGAGGAGGAGGAGAATTTTACTGTTTATTTTCTCAATCCTCACTCCAAGCTTATTCTTGGAGGAGGAGGAAGAGGAGGAGGAGGAGGAGGAGGAGGAGGAGGAGGAGGAGGAGGAGGAGGAGGAGGAGGAGGAGGAAACCTTTCTGAAGGAAGGACAGGTAAAAAGGCCACAGGCTTTTCACAAGTTTGACTCACTTGGAATACAGTATTGAAAATTCAATCTTGCCCCTTGTGTGGTGCAAGTTCAGGAAAATGGAACAAGAAATCTGCATACCTGTGGCTTTCAGGAGTGCCTCAGCACTGCCTTCGGGTCCTACCAAGCCAAGCAGAGAGGGAGGGAACAGCCCAACAGAACACTGGCTGGGGGGTGAGTCTTCAGCCAGGTTCAGGACTCTGGTTCTCTTAGATACAAGAGATAAGGGAAGAAAATCCAGGTGATCTGGAATCCTGGGAAGGACCTAGGCTTGGGGGTTTCACCTGTTGTTTCAACAAATATGTTGGAGCAGCTGCTGTGTGCCAGTCTCCAGGTACTAAAGCTACAAAGTGAATGAGACCCAGTTCTTTCCTTCTGTCCATATAAGACAAACACAGAAAAAGACTTGAGGGGTGACATCAAAGCCAGGACCTGGAGAGAACAGCTGTGAACAAGAGAGGGAAGAGCGCCTCAGAAGGAGGGGCCCTGGTTGACCTAGAGGTCAGAAGAACATGAGGTGTGGGAAACCGCAAGTCAGGCAGACCTGGGTTAAATTCCAGCCTTACTTAACTTCACGGGGCCAGTTTCCCCATCAGGAGGAAGGAGGTGGGTTTCACACCTTAGAGGGCTACTTGCAGATTAAACAAAATAACACATATAATACCACTAAGGTGCTTGCATACGGTAAGTGTGCTCCTCTTGTTCCTTCTCTTCCCCCTACCTGCATTCCCCATAAAACAAGACTCAACAGTGAACCAGTTGCTGAACTCCAGGCAGATCAGTTTCATCAAAGCAGGGAGGGGGTTCAGTGAGGCCTAAAAGATAGAAACTGCTGCCACTGTTGCGAGAGGGGGTGAATTGGGGCATCCCATGACCAGTCTGTGAGAGATTATGAGGTGCCTAGGGGTAAAGTGTGGAGGGGATAGAAAGCCGGAGGGTTTTCCAGAGACTGGAAATCTTTACTTAATGTTCTTCTGACATCTAGCCCCAGAATATGGAAGCCCGTAAGCCAGTATGTATCTATCTTCTTTTTCTTTGGGGAAGGCAGGGTGAGGGGCAGATGGGGTTGGATTTGGAGCAAGAGAACCAGGATTTCAACTCAACCCTGGTATTTATCAAGGTGATTTTAGACAGCGTGGAGAAGGCAGCATCTAAAGTCAAAGTGATTTTAGACACATCTGCCAATTTTTTAGGGCAATGAGTTGATAGAAATAAAAGTATATGAAATATTAAGCTCTGTAAACAACATAACACAAACAAAAGTGGGAAGGAAATTGAAGATGGGTTAGGAATGAAACAGAGAATAAGTAATGTAAAATTTTTGATTTTTTTGGTTTTTCCATATTTCCATAAAAAGCATCCAACAGAGAACAAATTTGGAGCATTGTTTCACATAACTGCCCTCTTCAACCTCATTTCAGGCTATTTAAGATTCTCACACAGAAACCTGCTTCTCCCAGGGAAGGGAAGAAAATTTTTTTTCCCTTTGGTCTGTGTTTTATCCTCATGGAGATAATAAGAGGAGGTGGTAGCTCAAATGCTTCTTGGTACTCAAAGGTTGAGACACATGGATAATCGATTTCAAAATCTCCCACTTCTCATCAATTGGAATCAGACTGCTCATGCTAACAAGTTAAATCTTACTCTTAGGTTCATGCATGAAAATCATTCCAAAGGACATTTACTCTCAGCAGAAGAGGCTTGACTGTTACCTCCTGAAATTATAATAGCTTATGAGTCTCCTCTCTGCCTCTTCCTATAGGTAAAACATTAAGTATGACTTATATCCATAGATTTGTTTCAATGCAACAAGTGTCCCTAACTCAACAAGGGAAGAAAGAAGAAGACCATTGTTTCTACTCTTTGCATCCTTAGAAGCCCACTACATATATAGGAGACATAAGGGGACAAGGGCAGTAAAACACCCAATAAAACATTTGAATCTGCTTTTGCACTGTTTTAATTCAGATGAATAGAGAAATGGCTATGCAAATTTAAAAACTATTTTGCATACATGCTTTTATGAACTTTTAAAAATATAAGTTATACTAGAGTTCTTTATAGGATATCCAGTAAAAAATATTCTTTTGATTATTTTGGACTCCCAAACCTTTACCTGCTGATTATCTGTGGACAAAAACAACAGAAGTGATTGCAAGGTTTGATCCCTTTTAAGGAAGTAGATAATTTAGTTCAGTTATGAGCCTTAAAAGCCCGCTTCCCAGACCTTGCCAAAGCACTGGTGAATGACCTATTTGAAGTTGGTGATTACCAGGGTCAGCAGATAACATTCTTTCATTTGAATTTAACTCCACCTCAGCCTTTCCTGCAAGATCATTAACAACAGACAAAAAAGAACCAATGCTTTGGAAGCCAGAGCATCACAGAACATAAGTAAAAGGAAAAGAGTTCTCTCCTCAAATGAATTTGCAGTCTGACTTCAGAACTTCTTGTAGATTTGCTGCATAATTAGCACAAAATGCTTTAGGCTATGCCAAACAGAACAATAATAACAATCTATTCCTTTCAGCTCTGGTTTTTATCCCCATACAAGGAATGCCAACTAAGCCTTAGAAATATGCTATTAAGTTTCACTGTTCTGTCTTTTCTGAAAAATGTTGATTTTGAGAACAACATGGAAAAGCTGAACCTTTTGCACTAAAAGGAAATACTCAGTACTTTGTCCTTTGTTGCTTGGCAACTAAGGGCTATAAATGGATTTTATGATTATAAGGGCTCTGGAATTAATGTGAACATGTAAAAGTTGTAATAACTCCCCGGTGACAGGAGTATTTCTTTAAGAAAGAAATGTACGGACAGCTTGTACACATTCATGTTTTAAAATAAATAAGGGAAGCAATTTGGTTTTTCACACTTGGAAGTGTTACAATAAAAATCAGTAACTCTCATTTATTTCATCATTTCAACATTTTGTCATCAATCCTCTTAACCCTAAGAGATAGATGTTATTATCCCCGTTTTACAGATGGGGAAAAAATGGGAAACTTTAAACGGTTGAGTAATAGCCCAAAGGTCATACTTATGAGAAGCAAAAGAACCAAGATTCAGCCAAGTCAGTGTGAATGAAGGTTTATTCGATTAACCAGCACACCATAGGGATTCTTAGGAAGTACATCTCCCAGCTCTCAACATTTAAAGCTATTGATAGCTTTAACTCTATGAGAGTGACATCAATTCCAAATACCAGGTCAGATGATATTCTCCTTAGATCATATTTCTTCTATTGCTATATGCAACATTTGTTTCTTATTTTGCTAACACCAGGGCATCAAATATATCAAGGTGTCTTCTTGCTGGGCTTTTTGTCCTGAGTCTGGTTACTCAAAATTACAAGATTAAGAGAAAATATTTCCACTACACTTCTGAGCAAACCTGCTGCCTAAATTCCCTTGTTATACACCAAGCAGTACTACAGATCAGGGTTGGTGTTCTCTTATCTCTGTGTTCTTATTAGTGGCCTTATCATTTGAGTTTCTATCCATCTTCTCTGTAAACATAAACCATTGCCTTTTTACCACTAACACCTGATCTTTTGGTGCTAGAGCTGGGATTTGCCAAAAAATGCCAGATGGCAGCAATGTACCAACTGTTCACAGTCCAGAATGCATGCAAATTGTCAGAGAGACAGAGAGAAAGATACAACTGGTTATTTTAATAGAAACTGTTAAGTTCTGCAGTTACCCCTATAGATATTCCATTGCAACCTGTTTAGAAAACAGCATGTGAAACAGCTAGAAACACAGGCCTTCAAAGTCAGACAGATTTCTGTGAAAATCCAAGCTCAGATATATAATAAGTGTTACTTTGGACAAGGTGGGAAATTCCTCTGAACCTGTTTCCTCATCTGTAAGATAGTGACCATATCATATACCTGTTGCTTGTGTTGTGCAATTTAGGAATTAATACAGCCAAGGTCTTAGCATAATGTCTAACATAAAGTCAAGCATCTATTATGTGGTAGTGGTTTTCTTACTTATCACAGGCTGCTTAGTGGAGCTCCTTCATAAGAAGAAATTTTTCTGAATTATAGAATAGTACTACTATTACCTCATTCACTAGTCAATAACTATATGTCAGATACCGTGCAAAAGACTTTATATATTTCATCTCACTTATTTCTCACGTCTCTCTTATGATGTAATTATTACTCCCATTTGATAGATGAAGGAATAGACAGGCTCAGTCATTTGCCAAAACATCA
Organism: Spermophilus citellus; assembly: GCF_964194105.1. Taxonomy (NCBI): domain Eukaryota; kingdom Metazoa; phylum Chordata; class Mammalia; order Rodentia; family Sciuridae; genus Spermophilus; species Spermophilus citellus. The sequence goes on along the minus strand of NC_138197.1, from coordinate 89,531,873 downwards.
TCTTTCTTTCCTTTATTTTTTTTGGTACTGAGTATTAAACCCAGGGCCTTGCCCATGCTAAGCAAGCACTCTACCACTGAGCTACACTCCAGACCCAAGGCAGTGTCTTACTATGCAATAGAAGCAGGATTTGAACCCAGGGCAATCTAGGTCTGAGCCTAAGCTCTAACTGCTCTTTCATTCATCACCGCATATGCAAGGGAAATAAGGAGCTCAAGTTTAATGTGTGTGATTTATAGTATTCAGTTTGCAGAGCTGAGGTGGGTGGCCTATTAAATGCAGCTTCAGATGGGAAAGATGCTATAATCAGACATTCCCAATATCATTCCTACAACCCAGGTTTATTATCATAACAATGTTTCCTAGCACTAGAACCTCTACTTTTACTCAGGAATGCAGCTTCTTCTCCACTATTTGATTATTACTATTATCCTGTGACTTCCAAGTATTGATACTGATTCTCAGCTCAGCTCATGACCTAATTGAGTTCCAACCTGAACTTTTCCCTGTGGACTCTGGTTTCCATCCTTCTCCATCCCCAATTTGCATATCTACCATGTTTTCTGTTGGGTACCACACTACCTCCATTACTACCTGCCAATAAAGAATTCCTTTTAAAGAGTAATAGTGTTACCTAGCAGAGGAAAATCACCATGATGGCTAACAGAACCAGGAGGAACCTAAACAATGTGAATTGATGAGGAGCTGCAACTTCCTCCTCAGATCGGTTGATTCTAATATTAAAATATTTATGAAGAAAAGAAGCACAAACCAAGATACTATATATATTATGATCAAGGTTCCTGCTTTTCCATAAGAAATAGTGGTCAAGATTTTAACAAAGATCTTCTGAGTAATTCATTAACCTTACTACCTGTAAGACACCATCCCTGCAAAGACAAGTGAGAGAAAACCAAGTCTTAACCTTCAAGTACTCACTGTCTTCTAGAGAGAGAGACATGAAACACATGAATTAACATCTCACAGGTATCAATGTGAAGGGTGCTAATCCAAAACTACAGATGAAGCACTGAATAAGCACGTGAATTTTTGCTTCTAACTTTGCCAGGGAAGCTTGCTAGATGAAGAAGAAGGAAAGTGCATTGAATGGGTGGAGTTAAAGCCTCATGTTATGAGAAAGCAAAGTGTATTCAAGATTCTATGAAAAGCTCAATGTAGCTGGTACATAGATGACAATAATGACTATATTGCCACTGATGATGATGACAACAAACATGGCACTAATCCAGGTATTAGTTTGAGCCTTATCATTTAACCTTCACAATAACACTGTAAATGCTAGTATTGTCTCAATTTTATAGATACAGATCTATAGGCCCAAGAGAATAAAGAACTCTTTCAAAATCACACAGCTAGAAAGAGGTGGTACCAAGATTATAACTTGGCGGGCCTGGGGATGTGCTCAGTGGCAGAATATTTTCATGCAAAAGACCCTAGGCTCATTCCTTAGCCCTGAAGGAAAAAAGAAAAAGGTTAGAACTCTGGCCCTAGGTATGCTCTTACCACTACATCAAACTGCCTCTCACAGATGTGAATATGGAGGTGTCCCCAGAGAAAGGACTACTTGGAATGCTACATTAGGACCATTATTCCAAGCTCAAGCAATGAGATTAAGGACCTTACAAAAGAGGCTTCATGCAGCATTTGGCCAGCTTGCTCTTTTACCCTTCTGCTCTGTCATGTGAGAATGCAGCAAGAAGGCCCTCACTAGGTGCAGGAAACTTATCTTGGACTGCCCAGTCTCCAGAACCATCAGAAATAAAATTCTGATCTTTATAAATTACCTATTGATAATAGCATTTTTTTATAACAGTACCAAATAGACTAACAAGACAGGAGATTTGTTGGGAAGTGGCAACAGTGAAGATGGGAATCGGGAAGGGGAAGGTTAATGAGTTCCAGTTTGACTATGCTAATTTGGGGAAGCTGAGGACATGTGTGTACATTAGGCAACTGTGAACATAGGTCTAGAACTTGGTGATGGGGTTTGGACTATAGATCTATGGGAACCCCTGGGTAAGCTTGTGGTGCTCAATCAAAGCATTTCAGAAACAGGATTATGGGGCAGACACAGAGGAGGAGGACTAAAAGATAATGAGGGGAAATGGAGAGGCTGGATGAGAACCAGGAGCAAAGATATAATGGAAGGAAATAGGAGAGAATTTCCATAAGTAAACAGTAGGTGAAAGTGGCAAAACCCAGAGAGAACTCCAGGAAGATGAGGGAGGAAGTTTTTTTTTTTTTTTATGTGATGTGGCAATTAAAAAAAAAATTCAAAAGAATATATGGACTGATACCAAAACCAGATAAGGACACACCAAGAAAAAAATACTATAGACCAATATCACTGATGAACTTAAATGTAAAAATTCTTCATAAAATATTAGCAAGTCCTATTCAACAACATATTAAGAAGACTGTACATCATTACCAGGTTGGTTTGATTCCAGGGATGCAAGGATGGTTTGACATACACAAATCAACAAAAGTAATTCACCACATAAATATAATCAAGGACAAAAATCATATAATCGTCTCAATAGATACAGAGAAGACCTTCAACAAAATTAAGCACTCATTCATGATAAAAAAAAAACTGAAGAAACTATGGATAGAAGGAACCTACCTCAACATCATAAAGGCTATACATGCAAACCCAAAGTCAACATCATAGTGAATAGAGAAAAACTTAAAGCATTTCTTTTAAAATTTGGAACAAGATAAGGATCTCATCATTCCTATTCAATATAGTACTAGAAATTGTAGCCAAAGCAATTAGGCAAGAGAAGTAAATAAAAGGGATGAAAATAGAAAAGGAAGGAGTCAAATTATTACTGTTTGCAGATGATATAATCCTATATTTGGAAGATCCAAAAAGCTCCACTGGATAACTGCTAGAGCTAATAAACAAATTCAGCAAAGTAGCTGATTACAAAATCAACATACAGAAATCAAGTTTTCCTATACACCAATAATGAATATGTTGAAAAAGAAATCAGGAAAACAATATCATTCACAATAGCCTCAAAAGAAAAAAAACTAGGAAATAGAAATAATATCTATGGAAAAAATCTAACCAAGTAAGTAAAAGACCTCTATAATGAAAACTATAGAACACACAAAAAGATGGAAAGATCTTTATGTTTATGAATAGGCAGAATTAATATTGATTACATGGTCATACTACCCAAAGCAGCATATAGCTTCAACATAATCCCCATCAAAATACCAATGACATTCTTTCCAGAACTAAAAAAAAAAAAAGTCAGAATAACCCAGAATAACCAAAGTAATTCTAAGCCAAAAAAAGCAATGTTGGAGGCATTTCAATACCTGACTTCAAATTATACTACAGAGCTAGAATAACAAAAAGTGCTTGGTGTAAAAACAGACACATAGAACAATGGTACAGAATAGAATACACAAAGACAAATCCACATCTACAGTCATCTTATCCTTGACAAAGATGCCCAAAACATACATTTGAGAAAAGACATGATTCTGGGAAAACTGGTTATCCGTGTATAGAAGAATGAGACCAGAACCCTCTCTCTCACCCTGAACAACAGTCAACTCAAAATGGATCAAAGTCTTAAGAATTAGGAAATTTGCAGAGGGTTAATATACAGAATGTCAAAAGAACTTAAAAACTTAACAACAAAAAACCCAATTAATAAATGTGCAAATGAACTAAGGAGACACTTTTCTAAAGAAGAACTACAAATGGCCAAAAACTAAATGAAAAAGATGTCCAATGACTTTAGCAATTAGGGAAATGCAAGTCAAAGCCCCATTGAGGTTCTTTGACAGTTATCAAAAATACAAACAATAATGAACACTGGAGAGGATGTGAGAGAAAAGTAACACTTTTACACTGTTGGTGGAATGTACAACCACTATGGAAATCAGTATGGAGGTTCCTCAAAAGACTAGTCATGGAACCACCATGCTATACCACTCCTTGGTATTTCCTCCTAAAAAATTAAAGTCAACATCCTATAATGATAAATGCATACCCATGTTTATAGCAGCACAATTCACAATAGTTAAACTATGGAACTAGCCTAGGTGTCCATCAACGTATGAATGAATTTAAAAACATGATATGTATGCATTGTAGTATATATACATATGGAGTTTTATTTAGCCATAAGAAGGGCAAAATTGTTGTTTGCAGGAAAATGGATGGAACGTAAGAGTATCATGTTAAGCAAAATAAGCCAAACTCAGAAAGTCAAGGGTCATACATGGAAGCTAGAGAGGATAAAGAAAAAAGAAGGTGGGTTGGAGGGTATCTCATGTAAATCAATGGAAGGTCAGGAGAGTAGAAATAAAGGACTAGGGAGAGGGAGGGACAGAAAAGAGAAAAATACTGGGGAATGCTATTGGCCAAATTATATTATTATGTCAAGTGCATGTATGAATATGTACCAACAAATCCCATTGTTATATATAATTATAAGGTCACCAATTAAAAATAGAGAAAAAAATGAACATATGGGGGCAGAAGCCAGATTAAAGTGGGTTGAAAAGTGAACATGTGTGAAGAATGAAGAGAATATTTATGAGAGTTTGGTGATGACTGCAAGAGACAGAAGAATGTCTGGAGGAGAGTGGAGGAAGAAATATGGAGTCTCCATGCTGACCCATCGATACCTTGATTTCACTATTATCCCTCAAGGATTCTATTACCCTCTCCTTTCCCTTCTATTGACTTTTACATCAATTTTGATAGTCTCCTTTAATGTTAACTATCCCCTGGAAACATCTCCTCAAGTGCCTCTGGCCTTGGATTTTCAGCAATAATCCTTGAAAATAGAAAAAAACCCAGGTCAAAGAAACCAGTCATCTTTTCCTGGTCAGGTCAATCTCTCAGGGATAGGTCACTTAGTTTTCTTTTTCAACCAGTAAAACTGGGAGCAGACTACAGAGAATTCATTCCTTCTCTTCCCCCACCCCCCGTTTCTGGTTATGATATGGTTTGGGTATAAGTGTTTACTCATATAGTAACAACTCAGAATATAAAGAGGAAACAGTAATTTTTTTCACACTGGGGAATAAACCCAGGATGCTTTACCACTGAGCTATCTCTCCTTTTAATTTTCATTTTTTATTTTGAGACAGGGTCTTGTTAAATTGCCCAGGCTGGCCTCAAGCTTGTGATTCTCCTGTATCAGCCTCTCAAGTCACTGGGATTACAAGCATATGTCTCTGCGACCAGCTAGCAATTTCTTTATCACTGCCTTTAATCATGCTGTTACATCACCCTTTCCCATCCCTCAACAACATTTTGACTATCGTCTCTAGTTTCTAGACTCTGATTGTTGAAACGTGCCCCAGCCCAGAATCTTCCACCTGATTCTGAGAACACCCTCCCGGTCAAGGGCTTCAGGCTTTGATTCCTCCTCCTTTGACACAGGTGAGAGCAGCAGCAATAGCTGGGGCAACTGCCATGATTCCTAACCTCTTCTGGGTCATGGATCTTACTGAGCATCTGATGGAGACTATGGAGCCTTCCTTATAGGTATGACTGATTATTCATAAATCCATATTTCCACTCTATTTCACAGGGTTCTGTCCTCTTTCCCCTGAGAATCTTATTATCTTAGGTTAAGGACTCTAAGCATAGAGTAATTTTTTTCTAAGTAAAAAACTGCAAATTAATACCAGGTAGTAGCAAAAGTACAGTCTGCAGGTTGATATTTTTTTTTTTTTAGAAATTTCCAGCAAGTAATTTGGCAATAATTAACTAATCAAAGACCTAATTGCTTTTAATATCCTGTGTGTCATCAATTTTATTTTAGGGAGGTTCATACAAGGTAATTAAAGATTTGGGGGGGAAATTCCATTACAAGGAACAAGTGAAAAGTTTAGTTCTGGCCTCAGTATGTGACAATAAGAAATGGATAAATTATGGAGCACCTCCCTTAGAGGTTTCTTTTCTCTCACATGTTCCTGGGTCCTGAAAAAGGGTGATGTGTTTTATTGAGTCTCTGGTACTGTTTCCAGACTAATTTTCCTACTCTCTTCTTCATAAGCTTTAGTTCATTTGAACCATATGCCAAACAACAAGTTCACCTCCTACTAATGGGGACTATCAGTGTTTTGGTCATTCTCCCTTTTCCACTGGATACATACTTAAGCACCTTCCTCTCTTCCCCTTTCCAACACTACTCTTGCCATCACTGCTGGTTGCTTCAGCATCAAACTCTTCACCTCTATCTTTTCTCCACCTCACCTGAGACACCGCCTCGAATGACCCCTTTCCAAGTCCTTAACATCACCAATAACCCTCTGACATCAGTATTGTATCCTCTGCCCAGCTCACCCCTCTATTCCTGACACTTATGCCCATGCTCTAACAGGTCTTCACACACACAGATCCCCTTCCGTTGACCTTATTCCCACATTTTTGCATCTCACCCCAGTTCTCACTATTTCTTCCCTTCTTGCCCAACTCAGATACCAGTGTCCATCCTTCCAATCCCTCCCATGCAAATTCTTGTCATTCCTCCTGTCTCTCCTTCTGTGGCATCACCTGGGAAAAGCCCAACTTTGGTTAAGCACAGCACTTCGCCTACGCTCAACCTGCACCTAGGTAGCTGAACGTGGCTGGGAAAATCATACAAGTGTTATGACTGATCTCCATTGAAGTCATTGACTTTGAATCTGGACTTTGCACTGACTAGCAGCCCTCCTATTACCCTGGCAAACTGGCTTTTCTACTGTGTTTACTGAGCTGAAAGAGTGCTACCCCTCCAAAAGTTATGTCCTCTCAGAACCAGTAAATGTGACCTCATTGGAAAAGGATTTTTGGCAGATGTAATTAAGAATCTTGAGATCATCCTGGATTAGGATGTGCCCTAACTCCAATGACAAGTGTCCCTTAAAGAAAAGAGAAGGGAAAGAGATTCACAGAGAAAGTGAGGTGAAGGTGGAGGCAGAGATCAGTGAAGGAACACAAAGGATTGCCAGCCAGCACCAGAAGCCAGGAGACGGGCATGGAACAGATTCCCCCCAGAGCCTTCCAAGTTGACACCGCCCTGCCAACATCTCTAGTTCAGACTTCTGGCCTCCAGAATGTGACAAAATAAAGTTCTGTTGTGCTAAGACACCAAGTTTATGGTAATCTGTTATGGCAGCCCTAGGAAGTTAGTATGCTCTCTAAGACGATAATTTTATAACTTATTCTCCTTCTTCTTCAAGTTCTCAGCTAGTCCTTCTTTAAGTCTTCAAATAGTCGCCTGCCACCCTCCCACCACCAGTTCCCTCATAGGACATCTCCACTTCATAGGTAAAGCAGAATTAATCAATCTCAGGTTCTTACCTTGACATTTACCAAACTAACTTCTCTCCCAGCTATTGCTATTCTCCTCTTCCTACTAGAGTAGGTGTTCCTGCTTCTCAAGGGCACACTCTCCCCAGGCATTCTGGGTGCAGTCCTTGCCTACTGTTATGGTTTTGGATGTGAAGTGTCCCCCAAAAGTTCACATGTGTGACAATGCAAGAGGGTTCAGAGAGGAAATGATTGGGTGGTGAGTCTTAACCTAATCAGTGAATTGATCCCTGATGGGATTAACTGAGTGGTAACTGGAAGCAGGTCATGTATGGCTGGGGGAGATGGGTCATTGGAGACATGGCTTTGAGGTATATATTTTGTGTCTGGTGAGTGGAGTTTTTCTCTACTTTCTGATCATCATGTGAACCACTTCCCTCTGCCAGTCTTCCACCATGATGTTCTGCCTCACTTCAAGCCCTGAGGAATTGAGCCTGCTGTCAACGGACTGAGACCTCTGAAACTGTGAGCACTCAAATAAACTTTCCCCCTCTACTATATTGCTGGTTGTGCTGGTTTTAGTCACAACAGCAAAGAAGCTAATTAAAACACCTACCTTCCCAGGATTCCCCTCCCACCATTACCCACTTCCCTCTTGGCCTCATATATTTATCCTCTATACGGAATCATTTCCACCAGCAAAGCATGCTTCATATCTCCTGTCTTAAAATCAAAACCAGACCAATGATCAGACAAAACCCCTCTGACCTCTGCACCTTCCAGCTCCTGCCCCATTTTTTCTGTTAACACTAGAGCAGAGTTTCTCCAAAGTATTATCAATTCTAGCCCCTCGCCTTCCAGACTCTCTTCAAACCCAGTGACTGGGCTTTCTTCCCACCTAGGAAGGTCACCCACAAACTTCTTTTTCCCCAGTTCTTTGGTCAGTTACGTAGTACTGCAGACACATTTCCACCATTGGTGCCTATACTTTCTGAAACACTATCCTAGCTAACACTGCACTCTCCTGCATTTCCTGTTACCTTACTTAACATGCCTTTGCTAGTTGCTCTCACTGGATCCTCAACATCATTGTAGCATCCCTCTCCCTGCCTGTACTAACTTCTCAGTGATCACGTCCAATCTCAGAGGCTTTAAGCACCCCTTGCATGCTGAGGACTCCCAGACTGACACAAGGGGCACCACCCCTTCCTTGGGTTTCAGATTCAATGATCAAACTACCTCCTCCCTATTTCTACTTCACTATCTAAAAGGTATCATGTAAAATGTTCCAAATGATTACACACACACACACACACACACATACACACACACACACACATACCCCTACTTGTGCTTCCTTTCATCTTCCACACCTGAATCTTCCTATCATTATGAACCATCCAACATGGAGACGTCGTCCTTAACAGTTTCCTCTGTCTTCCTCACTCTCGCGTCCCATTCATCTGCCAGTCCTGCCCATTCTACTGCTTAAAACTCTCAGCTAGTTTTCCATGACACTGACAATAAAAGCCCAAACTAATGTCAAACTCTAATGCTGTCACCCTCCCCACTGTCACTCGCTACACTCCAACCACCTGTGCCTCACTGTTCCTTCCGTACTCCACTCCAAACCATTCCACACTCAGTGACTCTGCGTGAGTGTTCTCCCAAACTTTTGCCTGACGTGCTCCTCCTGATCATTATTCAGTTCCCAGTTCTTCAACTGTCACCTCCTCAGAAGTCTTTCCTGATCACTCTAGCTCTAGGAACCCACTCTCTCCATGCATCAGTCTCTCTCCCCTAAGTTGCTGAGACTGGTCTTGAACTTGCAATCCTCCTGCCTCAGTTTCTCATCATCTATTTTTATTATAATTAAGGAATTTTTAAAATCATCTTTATTATGTATCTCCCTAGGTTATCTTATCTCCTTCTTATTCTTTCAGCTAGAAAAGGTGCCCCTTTAGGGCCAGGGGTCTGTTTGTGGCCACTGATACTCTGTACATTAGGACTGCATCTGGCTCATGAGAGACACTCCAGTATTTTTTGATTGGCTGAGTGAATAAACAAAGGAAGGAATCAGTGATGATCCTGCAGCCACTTACTAACTGGATGACCCTTCAGCAAGCTGCTTAACCTCCATCAGCCTCGTGTTTCTCATGGGAGGATAAAAACCGCACAGAGCTGCTTTGATGGTAAGTGGAGAAAAGTGATAATTAACAATGAGAATAATAATAGCTAACAGTTACTGACCTCTCTGTGCCATGCATAAGGCCCCTCAACCACATTTTGAGATAATACAATTATCTCCATTTTATAAATAAAGGAGCTAAGTCCTGCAGAGGTTTACTGGTCTCTAATCCAGAGGTAGTAAATAAATGGCAGAGCCAGGATTCCCACCCAGAATGGCTGATTTAGAATCCATGTTCCTAACTATGATTCTATACCCAGCATATACTAAGTATTCAATAAATAAATACAACATATCCTGTAAAGAGCCAGATGGTAAATGTTTTAGGTTTTTCAGGCCATATGGCCTCTGTTGCAACCACTCAACTCTTGACACTGCACTATCAAAGTAGCCATAGACAATATGTGAATGATTAGATGTGTCCTGATAAACTTTATTTGTAAAAACAGGCTGCAGGCCATTTGGGCTATGGATCATAGCTTGTGGATCTCTGTTGTAGATCAGCAAGAATAACTAATGATAAGAGACATTCACTCTATGCTCCATGAAAAAGACCATTACTAAAGAGTACAAATAATATAATCCCCATTTTTGTTTTAAAAAACACATAAGGTCAACACCAAATCAAACAGAGATTAATAGTAATGACTATCATTTTCTTTTATATGTTTTCCAAAATTGCCATTATGTTGAATGTTTAGCTTCCAAGACACTGTTGAGTTGGCCAGAAGTTCCATCCTAACTCCAAAGTTGAAAATGATGACCACATTAATAACATCAAAGAAGGTGGGGGGAACCTGCTCTCAGAAGGGTTTGCCAGGTGACTTTGTCTCAGGGTTCCCTAAAGATGGCAATAAGGCTGGCAGATTTCTAGTGCAGCAGCATGTGTGAAGGTGACCAGGGTCAGCTCTGATCTCATCATGGCACATATTAAATTGTCATTAAACCACCTTCATTTTGGGGATAACAGCATGCAAGAAGAAAAGGGGTTTCTTCTTTGTGGCACCAAGCCAATAGCCTCTTTATTCTGGATGCTCTGTTCCAAGGCAACACAGTTTCTAACCAACTACCAACATCAGGTAGAAATGTTGAAATAACCCTAAGCCTCTAGCAAGATCTGTCTGGTTCTTCTTGATGTTGGTACATTCTTATTCCCAGTCTCCTTCTGAAAGTCCATGCTGTCTCCACACAGGAGAAGCTGCCTCACAGATGAACAAACTCCCACTCCTGTGGGGGAAGTTTAGATGTGCTACATGCAACAAGATGTCTAACTCCATCTTTAGAGATGAACCAAACCTACTCTTGGAGAAAATAACCTTTCTCACTCATCAGAACTGCTAACATTTTCTGTGAAAGCATTCTGAACCCAAGACTCTATGAAAGTAGAAGGTGGCATTAGATCATTTATCAATCACTTTTTTTTCTTTTTTCCTACATTAGAATTTGTTGAGTGACCCAAACCTAGTTAGAATTCAACACCTCTTGAAAGGTGTAGTTCTTTGCACTGCTTTTTTTCTTTCATTGATTCTACATGTACTACTGAATGCCTGCTATCTACTGATGCCATGCAGACATTTTTCCTAAGCTACATCTCTCTTCTACAACAGTTCTGCCTCGCCTCCCTTGAAGTCTTTCTCGATTCGTCCCATGTTGACAGGGCACTTCATCACTGCTTTTCTGCTCCAGGGTCTTCAGCATTTCCCTGAACACTGGACTCTGCCGTGGTGTTCCTGACAGCTCATGGGTAGCAGATGTTTCCACCTTCCCTGCATCCCCACCACCTTCTTTTGATAACAGCTACCTGGAGAATGTAAATCTTAGCAGACAGACAGGGAAAGAAAGTGTCCAAAGCTTGTTTGATAGCAGCTTCCTGGTTAGGTCTTCTTTGTTGCTCTGAGGACCTGTGTGCAGGTTCCTGCCCTTCCTCCGCCTCTGGTCCTAAGAACTACCCAGACAGACTCCAGCAGGGAGCTGGAGTTTCAGTCGGCCATTGTATAACAAAAACTAAAGTCAGCATGAGCTAATTCAAGATGAGATTTTCAATCCAGATGTTCTTGAATACAAGAATGTTCTTAAGGAAAAATGCATTATTTAGAGCTTAGTTTCTTAGAACAAAGAGTCCAAGGAAATGGAGAAAAATGCTTTCAGGTGTATAACAATTTGCCAAAAGTTTTCTTGGCTTTCAGACCTTGTTTTATAAAAAATTTTCATGATATTATATTTGATTAGAAACAGCAGCATATCAACGGGAGCGTGACAGGCACCAACTGTCCCTTCTCGTCACAACACCATATCTAATTTTGCTGCCCTCCTTCTAAGGAAGATTTGAAAATGGTCCAGGGAAAGGAAATCATTAAAATCCAAGGGAGAGGTTTCAAAGCACTACGGGCTACCACTTAAAGGAGGTGATCGTCAGACTTGGCATAGAGTAGGTGCTTAATGCTTGCTGAATAGTGGAGAAATTTTTTTAAGATGACAATTAGCTCTGTGATTTTCAGGGGAAGGGAGTCACTTAAGCTAATGCCTGTATTTTTTATTCATAAAGTCGGCCACCTATCCCAGCTATACACTCAAAGAAAAACGCTGATCATTTTCTTTTCTTTTGTAGATAATGGACTCCTCCCCCATCAAAAAGACTTTTAAAAAAAGCCATAATTTGATTTGGAGCTAAAAGAGAAACTGTAATAAAAAAATAAAAATAAAAAACAATATACTTTGTAATAATCAGGTATTGCCACAAGCTACAGAGGAAATTTATAGAAACTATAGTGATCTCTGAAAATATTACAAACAAGGACAGCATAGGAATCCTGTAGGATCTAATAACTCTTCCAGAAAAAAATAAACAGAAGATAGATTAAATTGTTCTTGTTCTGGAAGGAAGTGAAGTAGACTTTTTGCATTTATAAACTACATTAATAATTTCTCTTTTTTTTAAAGAAAAAAAAAGTGCAGATGCAACTGTAGCTTGGAGCTTGTAACCTGCTGCTCAAATGACAGTTACATCTGATGTAAAATCAGGCAATAACAACAAAGCAACAACTCAAACATGACCTGGTGGGCCATGCTAACTTGGCCACTGTCGAGCAGAACTGTGGGATGGAGGGAATATGATATTCTCTTATTCTTATGTTCCTTTTTGCCACTTCTAGCAAAATCCAAACCATGAAAACTACCACATTATGTTGATTCCTTCTAATGATGACTAGAATGACTATTTTTTTATATGACCTGTCACTCCTTATTGTTCTGTATTGTTTAGTATTTGATCAATTCCATTCAACCTCTGAACATCTGTTATTTGCCAGGCACTTTACTAAGCACAAGAATTGCCAGGTGCACGTCCCCGGTGTACTGCTGACTGTCCTCTAGCACGTCTGCCCTGGAGCGCCCTCAGTTCTCCTCATTCTCGCTCCTGGGAAATACCTACAGCCACATGTCCTTTCATGGGGAGTCTGAGCACGGCTAACCTGTATCACACCGAAGCCACCCGATGTGGAGTCTCCCTCTGGCACATAGAAGAACAGCACAGAGGACGAGGATTCACAGACATTGCCAGCATACCCAGCAAAATATCAACCCAGCAAATATCAATACCAACCCAGCAAAAGAGGAGCAGGTGTCCTGTCATTTAGGATCTCACTAGGAAGAAAACCTGTGTAATAGGCAACAACATGTCTTTCCCCTGCGAAAAAAATGATATTCGATTGAAAAAACAAATCCTATCTAGTTACATACTTTTAAAGTGTTGTGAGAAAAACAGAAAGATGGGAATGAGGAAGGAGGTGTTTCTTTGCTGTTTTAGTCTATTTTGTATTTTATACTAACTAAAAATATTTTAAGTTAAATCTTACATTTTTCTTGGGCTCTATTCACTCACTTTAGAGATAAGACAAATCTGACGTTTTTTAAAACACAGAAGACACAAGTAATAAATAATAAATACGCTCGACTCTTTGATTCTTAACAACCAACCTGTAAGATGGAAATTCTCTGCTTTTTAAAATCACTATCCATTCTACCGACTTTTCCTACAATGAAGCAAACAAGCTCCATTTCCAACTTCAGGAGAGTTATCTAAATATGATAGGATTTCTTTCAAGACAAATTTTAAGTAAATGAGGGAAAGGTGCAATTGCAATTGCGAAAGTGACATTTCTCAGAAGTGGTAACTTCCCGTTGGAAACCAGACTCTTCTTACCTTCAAAAAACTGCTGCAGGGCCTCATTTTCACCTACTACATCCATGGCGCTGTGGTCCTAGTCAATATTTCCTCTTAAAGCAAGGGTTGTCAGAGCTCAGGAAGAAAGGGCTGTCCTCTGGACCCAGTCTATGAATGCTCTCGAAAAATCCTTGTTTTCTTTTTATTGGAGCAAAGCATCTCTTCCGCCATCAACTCGTGCTCAGAAAAATGGCTATGTTCTCAAACATGATTATAAAACTAGAAGAATATACAACCATGTAGAAAAAAAAATCCCAAAGAGGGAAGTGGCAGCAAGCCCATCTATCTTCATGCAGAAAGCAGTTTCTACTTTGCCTTTTGTCTTGCTTTATGGACCTTTGTCCTTAGTGACACATACAATTACATAAGTGGGCAATAAATGCATGGTCTTATCTCTTATTTGTCCTTTTACACTGATATATTTATATCTCCACCTTTATTGACCAGATCCATTTAGCGAGCACCAAGAAAAGACAGTAATTTCATTTAACCTAGAAAAGGGGGCAAATCAATGATATGTAGGTATCTACTTTTAGATACCTAAAATAGTAGATGGCTTAGAAAGGCTTGGGATAATGAAAAGTTAGGATTTGTCCAATATTTCCAAACCTACAGTGAAAACTTATATTCCTCAATACACACTTTAATCTACTTCTTCCAGTTGATTTTCTTAAGAAAAGCATAAAGCAAGTATGAAAAGTCTATTTTAAAAGTAACAAAATCTGCATTATCAATTTAAAAATTCTTACAACTGAATATATGGTTTGCTATTAGTTGATTCCACTACAAAATATAAAACTAGACCAAAATAAATGTTTTCTTCACTGCTTAGCTATTATTTATTTAGTAACAGCTTAAGAATAATACAATTAGGAAATTAAACTTCCTTCTACCCTCTTACTTGCCATTTTGTTTGGTTTGATTTGGTTTGGTACTGGAGATTAAACTCAGGGGCATTCAACCACTGAGCCACACCCCCAGCCCTGTTTTATATTTTATTTAAAGACAGGGTCTCACTGAGTTACTTGGCACCTTACTTTTGCTGAGGCTGGCTTTGAACTTGTGATCCTCCTGTCTCAGTCTCCTGAGCCTCTGGGATTACAGGTGTGTGCCAACATACCTGGCATCCACGCCCCCCCCCCCCAAGCTTTTTATTTTGAAAAAAAATTGTGAATCTAGAGAAAACTCAAAAATAGTACCACAAAATATCCATATACTCTTTATCTATATTTACTAATTATTATTATCTTGACACTTTTGCTTTTTTCCTCTTAATATATAAACTTCTGGGGGGTGGAAGAGACTGAGTCATTTGAAAATTAGTTGCCAATGTCTTGACATGACATCCTAAATAACACGGTGTACAATTCTTAACAATTAAGGTCATTCTCCCACATAACAAAATCATTACTATACCAAAGAAATTTAATATTAATTTATGGTGTGGCCAATTTGGAAAGCAGTATGGAAATTCCTGGGAAAGCTGGGAATGGAACCACCATTTGACCCAGATTCCTCTTCTCGGACTATTCCCTGAAGACTTTAAAAGAGCGTACTATAGGGATACTGCTACATCGATGTTCATAGCAGCACAATTCACAATAGCTAGACTGTGGAACCATCCTAGATGCCCTTCAATAGATGAAAGGATAAAAAAAAATGTGGTATTTATACACAATAGAGTATTATTCGGCACTAAAAAAATGACAAAATCATGGCATTTGCAGGGAAATGAATGGTATTAGAGTAGATTATGCTAAGTGAAGCTAGCCAATCCCTAAAAACAAATGCCAAATATCTTCTTTGATATAAGGAGAGCAACTAAGAACAGAGCAGGGAGGAAGAGCATGAGAAAAAGATTAACATTAAACAGGGACGAGAGGTGGGAGGGAAAGGGAGAGAGAAGGGAAATTGCATGGAAATGGAAAGAGACCCTCATTGTTATACAAAATTACATATAAGAGGAAGAGAGGGGAAAGGGAAAAAAAACAAGGGAGAAAAATGAATTACAGTAGATGGGATAGAGAGAGGGGAGGGGAGGGGGGATAATAGAGGATAGGAAAGGCAGCAGAATACAACAGTCACTAGTATGGCACTATGTAAAAACATGGATGTGTAACCGATGTGATTCTGCAATCTGTATACAGGGTAAAAATGGGAGTTCATAACCCACTTGAATCAAATGTATGAAATATGATATGTCAAGAGCTTTGTAATGTTTTGAACAACCAATAATAAAAAAGAAATTTAATATTAATTTAATACCATCATCTCATCTATAATTGCCACCATTCCCCAAAATATCTTTTATGGCTTTTTGTTTTCTGATCAAGGATTCAATAAATGTTCATGGACTGCCTTTTTCATTTGCTTGATTGGTTAGTTTTTCATGGTTCTATAGTCTAGACCCCTTGTCCTGGAGAACGTCCCTCTTTCTGAATTTGTCTATTGTTTCATTATTAGAATTAGTTTAGGTGATGTAGTATATACTTCCAAACATGTACTTTAAAATTTCACACTTATATGTTGTTTCTTGAAGGTGAACAAACATTTTATTTGGGGGTATAAAAGAGGTTTAGAAGCCTCTTTTTAAGGTCACATTGGTTCCCAGATCTATAAGGGTTTAAAATCAAGTTGTTTAAAGGAATGAATTTTCAATTTGTTTCGGTTCAACTTGCAGGGAGCTATCCGCTGGTTACAGAAAATAAAGGATCCTTGTAAATAATGGTCCTTACCTTCCACAAGCTCAGATCTAAGGCATGAGAAAATCACATGGGACTAAAGCTCAAGGCAGACTGATAGGATCTTGGGAAAATATCCCAAGAGAACACAGGAAGGAAAGAACACTTTAATCTGGGAGGATCTGGCAAGGTGCCACACAGAACTGGGATCTGAAGAGACTTCATGAATATGCTTTTAAAAACATGAGCAATGGCCTGGAGGGGAGAGAGCACAAGTGCAGGAGCTGTGTGCCCAGATAGTGAAAGAGAAGAATGGAAACGGCTGGAGAAAAAGAGTGGTAGATTTTTAAAGTAATATGATTCCATGCATGTTCATTCTATTTTTTTAAAACATCTTATTTTACCTTCATTTACTTCTCTTTATTTTTATGTGGTGCTGAGGATCGAACCCACTGCCTCATGAATGCTAGGTGAGCGATCTACCACTGAGCCACAACCCCAGCCCCTCATTCTATCTATTAATGCTTTCTGTCTGGGTGTGGGGCATATAATTTCAGCAAACTTGGAGAGATAGCTGTGTTAGAATGTGTTGGCTGGTGTGGGTTAGACCAGTTGAGGGCTGGTAAAGAATCCAGGTTGGCAGTAGTAAAGTTTGAAGTAACATAATGTAAACCAAGAATTGGCTTCTGACTGGGGAGACAAAAAGTGAAATTTTGAAGGATTTATACTTTCAGGTAAAATATGAATTAACATGCCTATAATGTGGAGCTTCTAGCTAAATCTAAGACTTCAAGGGAAGCCCCAAGCGACACTTTATGGAATCCACTAGAAGTAAGTCATCCCACTGTAATCCGTGGCCAAATGCTAATTCTGGATCCTATCCAACAGTCCACCCAGAGACTTCAAGTTCTCAGAAGCAGAGTAAGGAATGACAAGAAACACCAGAGAGAAAGAAATTAGATTCCATTTAATGAGCTGAAAAGCTAAGGTTAGAAATGTGGTCTCGGGGCTGAGGTTGTGGCTCAGTGGTAGATTGCTCACCTGACATGCATGAGGCCCTGGGTTCGATCCTCAGCACCACATAAAAATAAATAAATAAAATAATGATATTGTGTCCAACTACAACTAAAAATAAAAAATAAAATTAAAAAGCTTGATTTAAAAGAGAGAGAGAGAGAGAGAGAGAGAGAGAGAGAGAGAGAGAGAGAGAGAGAGAAATGGAGTCTCAACTTAAACACTTCTGGGGCCAGGTAGTGAGTTAAATGGTTCAAAATAAGCAAAAGTAACCATGCAACCATATTGATCACAGACCTTCGACCCTGAGCCTTGGTGTCAGGAAGACAATCAGGGCACAGAGCAAACCACAGAGGACATGTCCTGCTAATAGGTAGAGCCTCCCAAATGCAGGGGGGTGGGATCACAGTTTCATCTAAGTGTTATCCAAAGGGCTAATTTTAAGAGAAACTTGAAATGCAGATTTTAAGTCTCATTTATAAAAGTTGGAAACTGATTTATTTTAAAGCAAAAGGAACATAAAAATAAACTAAAACATCATCAAGGGTGAATAGCACACATGTGAAAACACTACTGAGCCTGCAAGCTGTCTGGATGTGACCCCTGGTTAGGAGGCTGATGTACAAACACCAGCAGGTTGGACGTTCAGTAGGGTCTAAGGAAAGTCAAGGGAATTTAGAAGGAAGTTGGTAGGGGAATGGAAATATACCTGCTTAGAGTCCAGAGCAACCAGCTGAGGGTTCAATCCATCTGGTGACAAATGGAATTTTAAGTTGAAACTTCTTTCACTCAGTAACAAATATTACCTTCATTATGGTCTTTACATTGCTAATGTTTTCTTATTCTCTTTATGTTCCCATTTGTACAAATTCAGTAGGGATTTGTTTTCTTGAATAGCAATCTAATTAGCTGTGGTTTGGGTTTGTTTTGGTATTGACTGTTTCCTAAAGAACTTCAAAAGATAAAGAAAGTAAAGCTGAGGTGCCATAGTTAAGTCTACAGATGTGGTAAATGTGAGAATGGGGTGATGGGAACTTGTCTCCCTCCTGAAGCTGTCCCTGAGGCCTTCAGCTCTATAATACAGCACTCAGACCTTGTCCCTTTATATTTTTTTCTTTTCTTTTAATTGGTACATTATGGTGATAGACCCAACCTGATTTTCTCTCAAAATTGGGAGCCATCTTGCCACAAAGCCATGAAAAGCTACTTTTGGCTTTACTATAAATTACTGCAAATTCTGAACCTGCTTGGAATGCCTGCCCGTGCCTTGAACTGACCCATGCCTGGCTCTCTGACCAGATAGCAGCCCTCTCTGAAACTTTAGTGACACCTCATAAATATTGGCCTTCCCTGGCCAGACAACGACCCTCTCTGAGGCTCTAATGATCCTCATAAATTCTGATGTTGGGGCCAGCAAAAAATGCAAACTACTATTCGTGTGATGCTCGTCAGAGTTCTGTTATCTGTAACCCCCTTTTGTGTAACTTTCTGGGCTATAAATCTGGGCTGCAGGAAAGCTGCTGCTGCTGTCTTATTCCTGCGGTTTTGAGTGGAAGAGGCAGCCCAGTCGAAATAATAAGCTTGCTTTAATTTGATTGTAATTGGAGTCAGTGGTCTTTTCTTGCATCCTGGTCTAACAATGGTTACAGATAAAAGTGAATTCACTGATACATTAGTCTGGTTAATTTCATTCTGCTATTCCTCCTCTTTCCCATTCCCTTTTCTCCCTCATTACCGTTTCTCTGACTTCACTACCTCCTTTCTATAGAGATCATTAGATCTCTCCCCGCCTTTTTTTAAATGTTGTTATATATGACAGCAGAATGAATTACAATTCGTATTACACAAATGGAGCACAATTTTTCACAACTCTGGTTGTACACAAAGTAGAGTCACACCATTTGCATCTTCAAACATGTACTCAGGGTAATGATGTCCATCTCATTCCACCGTTTCTCCCCCTTATTTTTATTTATTTTATTTTATTTTTTATTTATTTTTTTTTTGAAGAGAGAGGGAGAAGTTTATATTACAATGGTTTATGTGATAAAAGAAATGTTATCCTTAGTTCATTTTGTTTATAAATGGGACTGTAAACCAGATACTCAAGTGCTTGGTGAAAATATCTGCAGCATTACCTCTACAGCACCTTGTTTTTTTTTTTTTAATTATTTTATTGTTGGTTGTTCAAAACATTACATAGTTCTTAATATACCATATTTCACAGATTGATTCAAGTGGTTTATG
Organism: Spermophilus citellus; assembly: GCF_964194105.1. Classification (NCBI taxonomy): domain Eukaryota; kingdom Metazoa; phylum Chordata; class Mammalia; order Rodentia; family Sciuridae; genus Spermophilus; species Spermophilus citellus. The sequence continues at coordinate 89,512,224 of NC_138197.1, read as the reverse complement.
AACTCCCATTTTTACCCCGTATACAGATTGCTGTGTCACATCAGTTACATTTCCATTGATTTACAAATTGCCTTTCTAGTGACTGATGTATTCTGCTGTCTAGCCCATTCTCCACTGTCCCCCCTCCCCTCCGCTCCCCTCCCCTCCCCTTCTCTCTCTCCATCCCCTCTACTATAAATTGTTTCTTCCACTTATATAATTTTTCTCCTACTCCTCCTTTCCTCTTATATGTAATTGTGTATAACCCTGAGGCTCACCTTCCAATTCCATGCAATTTCCCTTAACTCTCACTTTCCCTCTCGCCTATCATCCCTGTTTAATGTTAATCTTCTTCTCCAGCTCTTCATCTCTACCCTGTCCTTGGTTACTCCCCTTATATCAAAGAAGACATTTGACATTTGTTTTTTAAGGATTGGCTAGCTTCACTTAGCATAATCTGCTCTAATGCCATCCATTTCCCTCCAAATTCTATGATTTTGTCATTTCTTATTGCAGAGTAATACTCCATTGTGTATAAATGCCACATTTTTTTAATCCATTCATCTATTGAAGGGCTTCTAGGTTGGTTCCACAATCTTGCTATCGTGAATTGTGCTGCTATGAACATCGATATAGCAGTGTCCCTGTAGCATGCTCTTGTTAGGTCTTTAGGGAATAGACCGAGAAGGGGAATAGCTGGGTCTAAAAGCATGCAATGGAGGAAGGATAGCATCTTCAACAAATGGTGCTGGGAAAACTGGAAATCCATTTGCATCAAAATGAAACTGAATCCCTTTCTCTCGCCATGCACAAAAGTTAACTCAAAATGGCTCAAGGAGCTCGATATTAAATCAGAGACACGGCGTCTGATAGAAGAAAAAGTCGGCTATGATCTACATACTGTGGGGTCAGGCTCCAAATTCCTCAATAGGACACCCTTAGCGCAAGAGTTAACAACCAGAATCAACAAATGGGACTTACTCAAACTAAAAAGTTTTCTCTCAACAAAAGAAACAATAAGAGAGATAAACAGGGAGCCTACATCCTGGGAACAAATCTTTACCCCACACACTTCAGATAGAGCCCTAATATCCAGAGTATACAAAGAACTCAAAAAATTAGATAATAAGATAACAAATAACCCAATCAACAAATGGGCCAAGGACCTGAACAGACACTTCTCAGAGGAGGACATACAATCAATCAACAAGTACATGAAAAAATGCTCACCATCTCTAGCAGTCAGAGAAATGCAAATCAAAACCACCCTAAGATACCATCTCACTCCAGTAAGATTGGCAGCCATTAAGAAGTCCAACAACAAGTGCTGGCGAGGATGCGGGGAAATGGGTACACTTGTTCATTGTTGGTGGGACTGCAAAATGGTGCAGCCAATTTGGAAAGCAGTATGGAGATTTCTTGGAAAGCTGGGAATGGAACCACCATTTCCCCCTTATTTTTAAATCCTTACTTTTAACTTCCTCACAGAAGAGACAACATTTGACCTGATTTTCTGAGTCAGAAAGCCACAGTCCTTGAGGTAAACTGTATGTGAACTTCCTTAAAAGACTATCTTTAGGAAGTGTTTCTAGTCTTCTTAAATTTTGGCAAGTTCGATCCTCTTCTACAGTTTATAAAAAAGATTTATGAATTGTTTTTAAAGCTGATTTTTATTGTTAGTTATCTATTAATAACTACCACTGTAAAAACTTGATCAAGATTTTCTGCCGAGTTTGAATATTTTTTTTAAGTGTGATGGGAAGACACTGAAGGTTTTTAAGTAGAGAAATGACATTATCTGATTTTTGTTTTGAAATAATCACTTCAGTTGCTGTAGCAGATTGTAGGAGGGCAGAAATGGATGCAAGGACCCCAGATGAAAGATTACTGTAGAAGTCTGGGTGAAAGGCTGGGCTGAGTGGGTGAATGGACTTTAGATAAATTCTGGAGAGCATTGATGGGATTTGCTGAGGGATGGAATTGGGGTTAATGATGATAGACATGGAGAAACAAGAACAAGCCTCAGAATTTTGTTTAAGTGCCTGGGTGAGTTTGGCCATGTTCAGATTTGTGATTCCTATTAGAAATTCAAGTGGGAAGGCTGAGTTGGCAAGTAGATAGACACAAAATTGTGGAGCTGAGTAAGGGATGATGTCATTAAAGATGTAGAGTTATGAGCAATTGTTATGTAGATAGTCTTTAAAGCAATAGCCCTATGTGAAATGATCTGAAGGACATTTAGATAAACAGGCAAAACTCTGGAGATACCAGTATTTGAAGACTAAGCTAAGAAAGTGCAGAACTGTCATCTGAGCTGTCACAGAAGACTCCAAATTCCCAACCTTGGCTTACAAAGATCTACTTGGTCTGACCCCTGCCCACTTTTCCAACTTTTTCTGACCACTCTTCTAACACCGACTGCACTCCAGGACTCCTCCACATTTTTTTTATTTATTTATTTTTACGTGGTGCTGAGGATCAAACCCAGTGCCTCACACTTGCAAGGCGGGCGCTCTACCACTGAGCTATAGCCACAGCCCCTCTTCCACATTTTTAAAATATGTCAGGCATGTTGCCTCCGGAGGAACTTTACAGCAGTTTCAGAATGTTCTTCCTGCTCTCTTCCCCCACATGACTGGGCCCAGCTTTTTGAAGCCTGGCTTAAAATGTCACCTCCTAATATTCCTTTTATTGACTACCAAATCTGAAGTCATCTCCCATTTCCCTCTCTAGCCTGTGACCCTATTTTAAGTACCTATACCACATTTATCCCATCTTTTAAAATTCGTTGTCCATTTCTCACTAGGCAGAGCTCCATGAGCCCTGGAATCTCGCCTATCTTGTTCAATGCTGTACCCCCACCTAGAGTAGCACCTCCAAGCCTCTCAACTGTGTAGTGAATGAATGAATTTAGTGAGGAGGAATTTTCACTTTTTAGAAAGCCTGTACAAAAGTCATACCCACTACTATTTGTCTACCTATAAAAAGACAAGAAACCCAGTTGTCTGTTGAGATGGTAATCATGCTGCATTCCATGAAGAAAATGAAGAACCTTTTGCTAGCACTAAAACAGATTCATAGTGCTTTAGATTCTTGTGTGTCTTTTAGGGGAAAAAAAAGCACAGCTAGAGGAAAACACTACAAAAAAAATGCTTTTGAAAACAAGTCTCTGGATAAAAGCAGATCTGTTTTAAGATGCTGGATGCACAAAACAAGAACACACGGGGTCCATTCGGTGGCTATGGTGGTCAGTGGATCTGTGATTCCAAGTTTATTTAAGAACCAAGACTCAATCTGCCTTGCGACCAGCACATGAGCTTCATAAAAGAGGTTCAAAACATAAAAATTAACTAGTGAGTTTTAAAATTAAAGAGACATAATTCTCGTTACCTTTAATGCCCAGCTCCGGAGACTGCTTCTCCTAGCTCCCGCCTCCAGCCACCTAATGCGGTGGTGAGGTTAACACAAGAGGAAAGAGAGAGAGGGGGGGGGGGAGGGAGGGAGGGAGAGAGAGAGAGAACACACCAGGGAGTGAGCTTTTATTAGGGAACAAAAATCAAGGGAAAATCCCATCGAATGAAGGTCGAGGGGGGCAGCATTCCAAGGTCAGGGTCAGTGACTGGTCTTTGGGTCAGTGGCAAGGCACACCTCCACACGGACAAGCCCTCACACCTGGGACAGGGTGGCGAAGGCTCTGACACAGTTGTGTCTAAGCGCCTCTCACCCAGCCAGAGAGGTAACTCAAATCACGTACGAGAATGGCTTCCCACAACTCAATGTTTAGAAACTTTTTTTTTTTCAATGTACATACTCAGTCAAAGGCTGTGATTGTCTTAGGACTGGGAGAGATGTGAAGAGCGCTTGATTCAGTCTTTACAGAGGCCAGAGAGAAGTGGTGACCTTCATGACCTCCTTGTTTTAGCAGAGCCAAGTTTGGGCCAGACTGTAAGTCTGCTGAGTGATTCTCCCCACAATCTAGAGCCCTTTATATCAGGTCAGGCCCCCTCCCAGCTCTAACCAAGTTAGAGACTTGTCAAAAGTCTTCCTCTTTTTTAGGATTAGAATTCTTGGCAGTTAAATCTTGTGTAGAAATAATCTGCCAAGCATAAATTGACTAACACAGTAATTCTTTTGTAGTAATGCTCCTAACAGTTCCTCATTTGTCTCTGAGGACTTTTACCACTGACATAGTAACTTAGGGCTCAAGTTACTATGTACTTCTGTATCCCCTACAGCTCCTCTGGTCCTTTAGCTAATGACTCCCAAACTTATCTCCTGACCTGGCTTATCATTGAATTTAGACTCATATATCCAACACCTACTTAACATCCCACTCTGATGCTTAATGGGCCTGTCACTTGTGTCAAACACTGAACTCTTGTCTTTTTCACACATATCAAATTTGCCCCAACCATAGATTTCTCCATCTGAATAAACTGCAGCAAAAGCTCCAGCCAAAAACCTAGGATCTAAATGTGATTTCTTTCTTCTCTCTGAAATTCAATTCACAGACAGTCCCCGATATCTCTTGTTTTGGAATGTAGGTGCATACACAATGAGCTAATCATAGTCCTTGGTTCGTAACAGTACCAAGTGTCTTATTCATTCATGCATTTACTTTTAATGACAAATGAACATTCTTGAACCCACAACCCAACCCAGGGACTAGAACATTCATGGTGACTTACTCAGGTATTTGTTCTTTCTCCTACTTTTGTCTCTTCCCACACACCCAAAGATACCCTGAACTTTGTTACTACCTTGGTTTTATCATATATTTATATATATGTCTAAACAGCTGTGTAGTTGTAGTAGGTTTGACCTTCATGAGAGAATCATCATGTTGATTTCTGGGAGTGGCCTTTTTTGTTCCATCTGTTAGGTTACTGTACTGCTAGTACCTGGAATTCATTCATTTGTTGCCATGCAACAGTTCTTTAGTGAATACAGTGTATTATTCTATAGACAAATATCTGGATTTTTTTCCAGAACATTCTTACATATGTATTCTGGGGCATTTTGTACAGTTATTTCTTTTGAAAATATACCTAGAAGAGGATTTGCTGGCCCATGAGTATACAAATGTTCAGCCTCTCAAATGCATGGTTTTTCACAATGGATATATCAATTCACACTCCCAAAAGCAATAAATGAGTCTATTGATTGAAATTTTCAAAATTAGATTTTGTTGGGTTTCTTAATTTTTGCCAATTGAATAAACTTAAAGGTGTCATTGCAATCTCCATGTTTCCTTAACAGAGATGAAAAATTTTTAATGTCTATTGGCCCTTATGTATTTCTAATTTTGTGGAAGACCTGCTTATCTTTTGCCCATGCTCCTGTTGTCTGCTCTATTCTTGTTCATTTGTAGAACTGTGTATATACTTGATTCCAATCTACTACTGGTTGTGTTACAAATACCTTCTCATAGTTGAATGTTTTCTACATCAAAAGTTCTAATGTTTAAGGGCACTCAAAACAGAGTTGACGGGCTAGGGATGTGGGTCAGTGGTAGAGTGCTTGCCTTGTATTTGTAAGGACCCGAGTTCAATCCTCAGTACCACAAAAAAAAAAAAAAAAAAAGAAAAGAAAAAAAAAGATGAATAAAACAGGGTTTTCTTGTGAGGAAGAGATCCAATTTTCCTATCTTCATTTCTTTTTTGTTGTCTCCATTTTACAAAGTCTTTTCTACTGTTGATTCTACCATGCTTCCAGTCAGTATAAAATTTATATTTGTGAGAGTCTACCTTGGAGCTTTCTATTTGTTTTGGCCATTTTGTCTGTTTCTGTACCAATAACACACTCCAATACTTCAGCTTCATTAAAAGTCCTTCTAATAGAGTAAAATTCTTGCTCCTTTTTCATTAATACCTTGCTCACTCTTCATCCTTAATTTTGTCAAAAAAAAAATTTTTTTAAATCAGTTTGTCAAACCTAGGAGAAATGTTGGGATTTAGTTGGAAGACATATCAAATCTCTATATAGACCAATTTGGTGGGAACTGACAGTTTATTTGTACTAAAATGATATAATGATATATCATCCTAATCCTATATATATCTTCTCATAACCATAACATCATTTTAATCCTCACTACTATCTTTTAGTAAAGTTTTATAACTTTCTATAACCAAGTCTGGCATATATTTGGTTAGATTTATTACCAGGCACTTTAGAATTCTTCTTGCAATTGTTTGGCATCTTGTAAAAAACAGTTTTCTAATTTTCTTTTCTTTTTAAATTTTCTGTGGCTGGTGTATAAAAGTGTAAATCACAATTATATATTGACCTTATGTTTAGCTATCTTACTAAACTCTCCAGTAATGCCTAATAATCTGATGGAACACTTTTTTTTTACTTTCCTATACAGACAATCACACCATCTGTAGAAAATGATACTTTTACTCTATTCTTTCTAATTATCACACTTTTATTTTTCTCATCTTACTGCAGTGGCTAACACTTCTACTACAATATGAAATAAAAAGTGAGGATAATTATTACCCTTCTCTGGTGCATTTTAAAGAGAATGCTTCTAGCACTTTCCTCCCCAGGATATTTATTATAAGATTTCTGTAGATACCCTTAACAAGTTGAAAAGTATTCTCTCACTTATATTTAACTTGGTTGTTATTAGTGGTCATTGATTTATTAAATGTTTTTCTTCAACTACTGATCAAATTTTATTCTGCAAATATGGTGAATGAGATTTTATCAGTTTTCTAATATATCAGCATTGCATTTCTGGAATAAATGCCACTTGGTCAGTGTGCTATATTCTATAGGCATTTGCATATTTATATCCATGTCTAAAATGGACCCATGATTTTTCTTTCTTGCATCATCCCTATGTTTTACTATCAAGGTCATATTGTTTTTGATGTAAGAGAATCTTATTCTTTGGAAGAGAATTTACATTAGAATAATCCATTCCTTAAAGATTAGTAAAATCATCTGGGCCTAGAATTTTCTTGTGGGTAAAGTTTTAAGTATTTCCTTTAATAGTAATAGCAATGCTCAAGTTTCTGATTTCTTCTTTTTTTAAAATTTATTTTTTATAGTTGTACATGGACAGAATGTCTTTATTTTATTTGTTTATTTTTATGCAGTGCTAAGGATCAAACCCTCATGCATGCTAGGTAAATGCTCTGCAATGAGCTACAGCACCAGCCCTTTGATTTCTTCTTAATCAAAACTTTTCTCCTAGGATTTTTTTTCCACTTTGCTTTAATTTTCAAGTTTATTGCCATGTTGTTCACATATGAACACAAACATTCAATCTAATATTTATTGGGGTTTTTTTGCAGCTATAAATTACAATCACTAGTACACCTGCAATTCTTTATAGTGTGTTCAACTAAAGAATAAGCAGAAACAGCATAGGTCAGTTAAAAAGAAATCACAGTACTTCTTGGTGTAATCTGCAATAAGGGGAAAAAGTCTTGGGCCCACTCCTTAGAAATAAATATCAAGTAACCATAAAAATATTCAGCCATTTTTCAGATATTCCGGGAGGTTCATGCATGGTCCCACGCAGAGCATTAGAGTTCCTCTTTGAAATATCCCAGCTTTGCCAATGACATCTCTTTTCTCAACTGCATAATTTCCCAAAACATCTGATCAACTATACAAACAGAGAAGACAGTTGTGTAAATCATAACATAACATCTAAAAATTTAAGATTAAGTAACAATGCAAATTGGGCATTTCCTAATGACACACCTAATGCCCAAATAGTCTTTCAATATTTCACACAAACTTCTCCACGTACTTATGGGCATTCCAGTTTTATCAATAAAAGTAATATTCATGTTTTGTCACAACTATTTGTTAAATACTTCAAATACTATCACTTTAGCCCCCAAAAGGTATATACTTCAGTGTTTTGAGTAACTGTCAATTTTGTTCCCTTAGAAGCTAGTATAATTCAATGTTCAATTTTTCAAATTATTATTAAACTTATAGATCTTCTTGCTTTAGTACGATATATTTTAGCCATTTTATTCTTCGTTAACACTAACAAAGAGTGAACTAGAAAAAAGGAAAATGATACAAACCAGAAAACTCAGTAACATTCTTTGTAATAATAGGGAAAAGTCTTGTGTTGGGCTCAAATTAAAAATAAATGTAAAGGATTATCTGTAAATTTCAACTCTATATTCTTTTATAATTTTCCACTGTAAGTAGAAAAATCTATTTAGTATTTCAAATAATACAAGGTCTATGTCAGATGGGATTGATTTATCAGTGGTTCTCAACCAGGGGAGCTTTGTCCCCCAAGGCACATTTGGCAAAGTCAGTATACATTTTTCACTGTCACATGCAAGGAATCTAGTGAGTAAAGCCAGGGATACTGTTCAATATTCTACAATGCACTAATACATACCCTTCTTGACAAAGGATTATTTAGTTCAAAATGTCAACACAGGCTGAGTATCTCTTATCTGAAATGTTTGTGACCAGAAGTGTTTCAGATTTGGGATATTTTTGGATTTGAGAATATTTACATATAAATAAGGTTTCTTGGGGAAGATATCCAACTCTAAACATGAATTCACTCATGTCTTATCCACATAGCCTGAGTATTTTTAGTTTGCCTGTGCTGTGACTACAACTTAATGCATGAAGTCAGGTGTAGGATTTTCTTCCTGTGGCATCATATCTGCCCCAATGCTTCATTTCATGGAGCATTTTAAATTTTTAGATCTGGTAAGTCAAGGTATAGTATCAAGGTCAGGAAACCCTGCCTTAGACTTAGATGCCATTAATCCTTGTTTCATACAAGGCATAGAAAACAGATTTTAAAATTAAAATACTTGTTTACTATAAACCCACAGTCTATGACAAGTACCAAATATGTGAAGTCTAAGAGGACAGAAAGCAGAGAAGGCATCACCTTTACCGCCATAACTCATGTCATTTTCTTCTTATTTTCATAAAGTAAATTATCTTTCAGACTTTCCTACAAATCTTATTTTAACAAGGAAAAAATATGCTGACAATTTAACAACATAAATCATCTGTTCTCCATTTTAAATCATATTATCCAGCAGTTATTTAAAAAGATTTCAGTGTTATTAAAGTCATAAAAAGTATTATACAGCTCAAAGACTAATGTTACACAGACTTTTGAAATTCAGCTTAATTAAGGGCAGGTTTCATTCCTATTCTTCTAGGCATTAAAGTTCAATTATACAGGATTCTAAATAAATACAATTTTTCCAACAAACCAGAGTTTGAGAAAGACTAAAGTTTTGTTGATATGAATTTTTTTTCTTTTTCTTTCTTTTTTTTCTTGGGGGAGGGGTAACCAGGGATTGAACGCAGGGGCACTCAACCACTGAGCCACGTTCCTAGCCCTATTTTGTATTTTATTTAGAGACGGTCCTCACTGAGTTGTTTAGCACTTTGCTTTTTGCTGAGGCTGGCTTCAAACTAGTGATTCTTCTGCCTCCCGAGTCACTGAGATTTCAGGTGTGCACCACCACACCCAGCGTGACTACTTTTTCTATAGAATTGAGATTCACTAGTTTATGTGACTGAAAGACATTTTCAGTACCTAAAAATATATAAACAGGAAAATCTCCCACAACTTCAATGCAAAACTGGCATAGACTTGTCCCTAAACTATATGTGCTCAAGAAAACTGCTTCAAAGCTGTCAGGCCATATGAGTTTTTATGCTTGATATTTAAGACATTGGACTATAAAACCATGAGCAGTCACAGAAGACTGTATTAAAAATATTAACACACTTGTATGAGGTGGCTCATCTGGAACATCATGTGCACTTTCTGCTGGTTTAGAATGTAACAATCTATTCCATTCAGAATCATCTCATGATTGCTTTATTAATTCACACGTGAAAGTAGAAAATACAGAAAAAATTTACTGTGAGCTCCTTCATGGCTTCCAACAATTGTTTTAAACAAATCTGACCACTTTTAGAGCTTTCTCATTTTCATCTCTTAAGAATTAAATTTAACAATCTTTGTACTCTCCTCAACATTTACCACTTGATTGAAAGCATATACCTTACAAATTAAAACTGGACTGGCTTAAAATTCGAGAGTGTAATATGAGGCAAATAAAGAGATTGAATATTTTATTTTTAAAAAGAGACATTTTTGGGGCTTGGGTTGTGGCTCAGTGGTAGAATACACGCTCTGCACGTGTGAGGCACTGGGTTCGATCCTCAGCACCACATAAAATAAATAAACATCTACAACTAAATATATATATTTTTTTTTTAAAGAGAGATTTGTTCCCAAATTATCTACACATTTCATTAGAACTACAAAAGGGATTCAATATAAATGTAAAAACAATAAAGTTTTTTTGAACATTACTTGTCATACATTTTGCTAAACCTTCATATACATACTTACAGCAAATTAAGAACACTCACCATCCTGCTGTTTCACGAGTCCCTGCTGAATATATCGAATGTATGTAAAAAAATTACATACAGAAGTGATCTAGGCAGAAAGGGAAAAAATGTCATGAGTCAAATGCCATGCATCAAAGTGAATTTTATTAATAAACTGTGGTTAAGTCACTTACCCTATATCTGCAAAAAGGAGAAATGTAATAATAGTTGCTTGAGTCCCCTAGCTTAATTCTGTGTTTACAAGACTTACTCTGGCCAGTGAGAGCACATTTTCTGTAAAATAATAAATATCATTTTTTAAAATTAAAAGCATTTTGCTCCTGCCCTTTATATAAGTTATATATTCACTCAGTAAACAACAAATACTTGAGAACTTACTATGTAACAAACCCTTTTCTGAATGCTGGGCTATCGTGATGAAAAGAACAAAATCTGTGTCCTTAAGGAGTTTATATTCTAATATATGCTTAATACCATAACACTAACTGCTTCTAGAACCAGAAACCAAATATTTCTGTGTGATGTGTCCTATCCTAGAACAAATTTAAAATAGGACAGTGCTCAGCTTAGTACAAGGACTTCAACTTCTCAGCTGAGAACTTAATGATGACTGTTTAAGTCTCAAAACCTGTTCTTGCTGGGCAGGGTGTTGCATACCTGTAAACCCGGCAGCTTGGGAGGCTGAAGCAGGAGGATCACAAATTCAAAGAAGCCAGCCTCAACAATGTAGCAAAACCCTGTCTTAAAACAAACAAAAAAACCCCAAATCCTGTTCTCAATAGCTTGCAGGGTAACAGCTTCTGGATGAGGTACTTTTTTTTTCCTTGTTTGATTGGTTGACTTATATGCACTTAATGCAGGAGAAGTAGAAAGGACTAAGCCACATTACAAACATACTGAATCTTAACACACATATAAACAGCACACTGCATTTTGTACCATCTTTCCTATTTGGCACGAGGACTTCCCTGTCGGAGATGAGGCTGTAAGCCTCTTGAGGACAGAGACAGTGTCTCATTCATCTTTAAGTGCCTGGCACACAGCTGACATTCAGTGACTGACGCATCAGTAATGAGCCACCTGTCACTACTGCTCCATGAGATGAAGCTCACTTGCTTATCAGGCTAGACTTGCCACCCTAGGAAGCTAAGAATTTAGCTGAATACAACTATCACTCTTATCAATATAAAATTAACACTGCATGGGGCTGGGGTTGTAGCTCAGTGGTAGAGCACTCGCCTCGAGTGCCTAAGGCCCTGTGTTCGATCCTCAGCACCACATTAAATAAATAAATAAACGAATGAAAATAAAGGTATTTTTAAAGAAATTTAACACTGTTCTAAGTAAAATAAAGTGGTCAATGGCATTTTATATGACATTGTAAGTTATATAATAATAAAGAAAAATGTATTATATAAACATTAAATATCAGCTCTATAAGAATCATAATACAAATGTACCTCCATAGTGTAAACACCCTGAGGAATTTTTTGTTATTTGGAACAGGATAATTTTGGAGGTGGCCATGAAAACCACAAAACACTTCTGATCTTTTTAAAGACTTTGTCTCCATTGTTACTTTATTAGCAAATTGTTTTAATGACTTATAACTATTTCAAAGTATTAATTACTAGCTTGGGGAGAATAAAAGGTCCATAAATTTAAGATTCCAATGTTAGAAGTTCTTGGAACTTCCAAAATTATAATTTACCCAAGAAGAAAAAGTAGCATCAAGCTGATAAAAATTATTTTTATATACACTATTCTTCTGGGAATAGATATAAAAACAGATCAAATCTCCCTCCCTTCAAGAGTCCCTGATCACATTTGGAATAATCTTGCCTTCCTCAAAATTCCTATAGCACTATGACATTTATTTAGTCACTATCTTCATAACCAGACCACAAGAATCTTGGTAAAGGCCACACTTTACATTTCATTTTAAAAAGACAATATGTCAGGTGTGGTGGCACACACCTGTAATCCCAGAGGCTCAGGAGGCTGAGGCAGGAGGATCACAAGTTCAAAAGCCAGCTTCAGCAACTTACTTGGCAAGGCCCTAGCAACTTACTGAGAACCTGTCTCAAAAAAAATAAAAACAGGCTGGGGATGTGGCTCAGTGGTTAAGTGTCCCTGGGTTCAATCCCTCATACCAACAAATAAATAAATAAAAAGGGCTGGGCTGTAGTACAATGGTAAATCGCTTGCCTACAAGTGTGAGACACTGGGTTCGATCCTCAGCACCACATAAAAATAAATAAAGGTATTGTGTCCATCTACAACTAAAAAAATATTTTAAAAAATAATAAAAAGACATCTTCCTTCAGTTTTTCCACATGATATATACTATAAACTCCTTGGCTTCTGAGCTCATGCCAACAAGCACAGTATCCTTAAACTGGCAAACTGTTCTCTAAGTATGTATCTGTTTTACTAAAATACTATAAATTCATTTTCACTGATACCCCTATTTGTCATCATTCGATGGTATTTGCAAATGTATTATATGTGTGATATAACATAGACACAAAATTTAAATTATACAATAAAAACTATTATATGCTATATTTAAAAGAAAGTATGACATAGAGCTTCAAAGTATAAAAAATGCTATCACAAAATTTGATTCTTCAATTGAGGGGTTGAAGGACTAAGTTAAAAATACTTGGGTGTTTGTAGAATTTAAATCCTTTCCTATGATTCAGGGGCCACTGTGCTAGAGGTGTGTCACAAGGGGAGTGTGACACAGGACAGACTCTGGGTAGATGTGTGGCTCACAGACAGACTCCACAAACAGTCATATGAATACAATCATTCTCTAAGCTTACTGAGAATGTATGCACATCGTGAGAAATGGAAGAATAGAACTTTTACAACAGATTTTAACATACTTATTAGTTAATTTCAACTAGTCTTTTCATCTTCTGACTTCACAATAATCCTGAGGAAAGTCAATTATTGCTTTCTACAAGCTCTGTTGGGCTTTCCAGTCTCCCATATTGATCTGCTTCTTATATACTAACTAAGTACCTTCCTCAAAAGTTTTCCAAGTCATTTTTAAAACATAAAACAGGGTAAGATTCAGTGTTGGTTTTAGGCCAAACATTTACCTTTACCTAAAACCAGCACTATCTAAAAACTGGTTTTAATCTTTCCTACTTATGGGATTGGATGAAAACAGCTTGCCTTGCTATGAAATATGGCAGTCTTACCTCTGATCCCAAACAGCAGGCTGGGGATAGAAGTAGAGTGCATGTCCACCCAGTGTAAGAAGACCCAGGGTTCAATCCCCAACACCACAAAAAAACATACTTACACACACACACACATGTAAATGCCAAATACCTCTCACACATGAAAGACAAAACTGATTATTTACAAAAGTGAGAACACTTTATATTAGCAATATGCAAGGTGAGGATTGATCCAATTTCTTTGGCACCCTGTTTTTATTGATAAGGCTTGGTCTAATTCAGTATCTCCTCATATTATTTTTATGGTAACCCTCAGAAATATTTCACACAGACACCCAGTGTGCACAGCTATACACAAGTATAACAAATAAAAATCTGCCTACAATCCACTAAATGGGTCACAAACATGGGGTTAAAAAAACAAAAACCATGTTTCTAATCATTAGTCTACCTGGATCCCTATCATATATGTATATTTTTGTAATTTAAAAGACTTTCTCTTGATGCTAAATTTGAAATGCTATCTCCCACACTGTCTGGGAATCTGTCTTTGAGCTATATAGACTCTGAATAGAAACCCAAGGAGATGTAACCACAATTAAAACTAAAAAACTAAACAAATGCACACACAAAAATTCATTATTTTTACAAGCTACAAATGTGAAAACCTACTTTGGTCCTCCACATTCCACAGCAGAAGCTTTCACAAATCGAATAGGTTGTAATCCCACTGGTTCAATGCTTAGAGTATTGTTTTCCACAGCCTCCAGAACAGCTGAAGCCAACTTAAAAAAAAATAAAAGTATTAGATGCCATGCTGGCAGAAAAGCACCAAATTATATTCTATGGTTAACTAATTTTATGAATTAATCTTTCCCCAAGTTTCACTAACTTGGCCTTACCTAACAAAAAGGAAAAAAAAATCACATATTCTTGATTTAACTTCTTTTATAATTCAGATACTGTTATGAAAGGCAATTTAGTTGTAGTGAAGTAACTTTTTTCATTATCTAAGGTATTAATTCCAGTCTCTGTTCACTTCTTACCTACAATTAACCTCCACTGTAAATGCCATCTCAGAATGAATATCCTAATGCTTTCTTCTGCTAATTTAAATACATGTCATTTATAACACAGCAACATATACTAATTTTAGACAATATATTTTCTCAATTTGTATTTATATTTATAAAAGACTGCAAAAAATAATTGCATTATCAAATATTAAGTCTCCAGATGGAGAAGGTAACAACTGATTAGTAGGTAACAAAGGTAAATTTCTGGGGGCTGAGGATGGATCTCAGTGGCAGAGCATTTTGACAACCTAAATAAAGCCTGGTTCAATACCCACCATCACACACACACACACACAGCAAGCTTCTTCAGCTTAGCAAGATAACTAATACTGAATGGCCTACTGAAACCAGCTACAGAGCTATAATAAACACATATTCATATCAAAAGTGTTACAATGTTCATATTAAGTTCTCCTTAAAAGTAATGTTATAACTAAATCCTTAAAAGACTTAATACAAAACTCTTAGGATTAAATTTCTTAAACATTAATTTACAGAATATCTGAAGACAAACCTTTTATATGGAAGAACAAAGTAAAATTATGACTTTACATTTGTATAGTGACTTGTATTTTTAAAAAGTTTTTATATATAATCTACTTCACTTCTTTCTCTTAACCCTGTGGCAAAGGCAGAGAAGGCGTTATTTTTCCTGTTTTAAAAGATGCAGAAACTAAACATGGATTTTTATCACATACAAAACTTTTAACAGATTGTATAGAGAACTTCCCTTACACTAAACCTGGAACTGCCGATCAAGAAATAAGCCCTCCTCCCTAAATGTATTTACACTTCACTTCAATGCAACACACACTTCAGTGTGAATGATCCTCTGCTCAAAGAAGAAAAGATGTTCAGTAACTGAATGCCAACAACTATGACTCTAATATGGAATGGAAAAAATGGCAAAACATAACATTTTATAATAACTTACTAATGTAAGAAATATGAAAATATGTAACATGACTTAGTAAAAAGAACAGAAACGACTTTAATGCATTCCTACAAAAAAGAAAAAAAATTACCTCACTTTTTGAGAATGTTAAACATGGAAAGATATCTTCCTGATAGATTTTGTCTAAGAAAGGACATGCTCTGTCCATTGTGGGCTCATCCTTCCAAGATCTGAATTCGTTATACAGAGATAAATCAGCCTAACAAACCAAAAGAAAGCACAAAACAACTTTTTAAAAAGAACAAACACAAAACCATTTTATAAAACAAAAATCTAATTTAAACATTACTGAAAAGTAAATGCTCATTTAAAATAATGAACTGAACTATCTCTGATTCGTTTTAAAACATGTTAGCAATTTTTCTTTAAGAAAAAAAAATGACTCTGAAATGACTGACTGACCCTTTTTAATGTATCCACTATGGTATCCAATGATTCTACCTCTTTCCTCAACTCTGGTCCCCCAAAATTAACATTGGAGCTGTTCTTAAGACAAAGGTGCACACTGTTTTAATATAAAAATGGGTCTTTTCTGAAAACAATGAAAAAATGGAGCCAAGTTAACGAAATAAACTGCTCAAACTGAGACTAAACTGTGAAACTTAATATGGGGTCAAAATGACACTAATTGTTCTGCTATTACCTGAAAATATTTCTAGAAGAATTGCCAAAATGTTCATTGTATTAGCAAAAAGACAAAAAGAAGCACACATCTAGTCTGCTAAATTGACCATCTTAAAATATGTTTAGATATTTCTGGTACATCAACATCTAGTAATTACCATATGAATTACCGAGAATAATCCACTTCTGGTACTCATTTTCCTAACCACTCCTTTAGCTATTCCTCTTCTTTCCCTTCTCCCTATAACAAAATTTCCCCAAGTATTCTTCCCTGCAGATCCTAATATTCCCTCTGCTTACCTATTCAACACCATCTGCTGGAAGACAAAGCTACACCTGTACCAGCCACCCAAAGAGAAGTGTCTCCCTTGTTCTTTTACAATCCTAAGCCACTCTTCTCCAGATGCACTTAATACCCTATGTATGACACTCGGACTACAGCTGTGGTTGGCTTCTAAATAGCTTAATCAGAGGTGCAGTTTCTTTACGTGAAAATAACAAAAGGCTGAGCGTATCCAAGCTTTCCTACAGACTTTCTTTTAAGATGTATAATGACAATCTCAATGTGAATTTTTTCATCCCAATTCATAAATTCCTTGAATCAAATTAAAGGCAAAAGGATAAAGAATATTAGCAGATAAATACTTAATGTTTTCATATTCATTTTCTTTGTAAGTTTATTAAAAAAATGAACATAAACCCCAAGGCAGATATGGTATTCTAAGGAAAGAGTCTAATGTAAAGGCAGTAATTTAAACCATTTCTTAAAAGCTGACTCTTGCAACAACTATGGTAAGCATTTTATAAACATTTAATCCACAGAACTGTGTGAGACAGCTATTACAATCACCATTTTATAGATAAGGAAGTTATGACTTAAATAAAGTAACTTTCCCAAGGCTATACAGTAAGAAAATAGTAATGTCTGCACTCAAATCTGAGCAGTATGATCTTAAAGACTGCCTTGAGTGTGTGTCTGCATGCATAAATGAGTTTTAAATGCTTTCAGAAGATAGGTTGCTAATAACATGACTGCATATCCCATCAGGTTTTCTACAGAATCACAGGCATATTTTGTTTGAGATAGTCATATCTGGTTCTAAGAGTTACATTAGGCCAATTTTTTGTCTTATTAAAACTTTTTGACATTTTTCATAAAACATCAGAACATAAGATAATACCTAAAAAGCAAAAAGCTATTATTTTGAAGTTATATGCTGCCTATTCTTATTTTAAGGAATTTCAAAAACCAAAAAACAAACCTTTAAAATATTCCATGAGAAAACATCTAAATTTTGTCAGTATAAACACAGGGGAAAAGAACAAAATTACACATGAGTGAGAAACTATAGCAAAAATGCAAGTGGGAACAAGCCATTAAAAATGCTATTTAAGTTCAAAGAAATCAAAATTAAAGTTATGACTAAAAATGTTTGTTAAATATTTCAAAGAAAGCAATGTATATTTTATATTTTGTAACATCCAGATTTGGCCAAGTATTTCTAATTAGCATTTTCATTAATAACAAAACTAAATGCAATTCGATTAAGATAATTTAATAAATTCCTGGCTTCCATGAAAAAATTTAACTGAAAAATTATAAATAGCTTCTTCAAGATTATGATGGATTTGAATTCAACAATGTAAAATATAGCTCTTGAGGAAAAAAAATAGGGATTGGGCTGGGGTTGTAGCTCAGTAGTAGAGTACTTGTCTAGAGTGTGTGGGGCACTGCGTTTGATCCTCAGCATTGCATAAAAATAAATTTTAAAAAAGGTATTGTGTCCAACTACAACTAAAAAAAAAAAAAGAAAAGAAAACACAAGGAAGTGGTGCTCTGTGAATTATTGATGAATCCCCTGGGAAACGCTTTGCTATCGTTTGCAATGATAAAATTAAAAATATTTTATAATAACATAATTTTTACTCTTAAATATTCAAAATATTAGCATACTAACTCAGTTATCTTTATAACATGTCTTCTAAAATGATAAACTGCCATTATTTCTATTTTTTGTTGCTTAAGTATCTGAATTAACTCTAGGAATCTCTTAATAATAAAAAATTCTGCTTTTCTCAGAATTAAATAAAAGCAATACACTAATTTTTAAGAAAATCACCTTAAAGCTAGGCATGAAGGTCAGTGGTAGAGCACTTGCCTAGCATGCACTAGACCCTGGGTCCAATCCCCAACATTGAAAAAAAACCAAAGCACCTTGTTTTATTTTCACATATTTCTTATTTTTGTGATTTACGAGAGCATTCTAGCAATACATTTTAGTAATCTAGAAACTAGGTTACTAAAGCCACCCACTCTCCTTTATACAACACAAGACAGTTTCTTCCCTAAATGAAAAATTGAGATTAAGAAACTTACCAAGTTTCCAGCAGGTACTCCAAGGTCAGTCAAGTAGAAAATGGAAGTGAAGAATCCCTGAAAGCAGCCAGCTCTAGATAAAGCCTCCCCCATCTTAATATTGCATATTTTGTACTAAAAGTTTTGCTGGCAAAAATCATAACTGACCTCAGTGATGAGAATTAACAAGTACCAATAGAGTCAGAGGGGACAGTCCTTGACCAGTTACCTCTTTGCAGTCTTTTACAATTGGCTGTATCACACTGAGGTCCTGATGACTGCCACTCATAGCACTGCTTGTACTTTTATTTCTTGTATGCCCCTTTTTAAAAGGTGTCTTTCCACCTGGCAGAGGCTCTTGTGTGGGTGACGTTGGAGAACTGGACAACACGAGTGTCTTCAACGCAGCTACTTCTGCTTGAAGTACATCAATCTTGAAGAGAAACCAACAGTCATACACACTAAATATGTTTTATGACACATGTTGCCAAATGCTAGCAATTTGCTCAAGACACTTTCAATGATGGAAAATAAGTCTAATTTGTCTTTCCTGTGGAGTAATAAAATGAAAGTATATCCAAGTTTTTTGATGTTTCTACAAGGTCTGAATACAATTACTAGTCATCAAAATTATCAAAAACAAAATATTTAATGTATATAAACTTTTGAAATCTTCAAAATTTAATAACTCATGATTAGTTGTAGTTCACTACTAAAATAGATTTTAATAATTTTAATAGTAAAAATTAGATCTTACTAAAATAGTAACATCTAACATTTATGTGGCTTTTCAGTAAGCTAAGAAAATAAATGTTCACTTTAAGATGTGATTTACAAGGCTTTAAATCATTTGGTTCTAATATAAATGGACACCAATGTTCACTATTAATTATATCTAGGTAGCAACTATTTTCTTTTTTACATTTTTCTGTAGCTTTCAAATCTAGAATAAGTACTACTTTTACAACCAGAACAAAAATCTAATCAACATTAATGTATCCTTAAAATGATTCTTAGTAATTTCTTTAAATTTCATTCTATTAAAAGCCATAAAAACTTACTTTCCCTTGTGCTTCTTTCAGCTGTTTTTCTGCTGTTGCCTGCTTGACATTTGCTTCTCTCACCATCTTGTGAGCTTCCTGAAAAAGTTAATATCTCAAATTTTGGAAACAAAGGATTTAACATTTGTTTTCAAAAACCAATTGACAAGCGCTGGGGTTGTAGCCCAGTAGCAGAGCACGTGTCTCACACATGTGATGCACTGGGTTCAATCCTCAGCACCACATAACAATAAATAAATAAAATAAAGATACTGTGTCCATCTATTAAAAAAAAATCTAAAAAAGCCAACTGCCAAGCATCTATAATTGAAGCAAATGCATACTGCCAAAATTTACCCTGAAACTAAGAATTCAATATCAACTACCAAAACAGCAGTTGACACGAGACAAATTATTAGGAACTAAGAACAGGTACACTCCATTTAGTACCTATTACCACTGAGGCAGTCAAGTTGAGTTCAATCGTTCTGATAATGCTTTTATAAGGATTGTGACTCTGATGAAAAAAAAGATAATGGCTCACAGGTCAAAGCCAACTTCCTTGCAGTTAGGTGTTTATAATTTGATCATGATATGTATATATGCATGTATGTATAGATGTGTATACATATATACATGTATATATATTCATATTATTAATCATAGCAAAGATAAGGGACAAAAATATTAATGCATCAATAATATTGTAGTTTATAGGGATGACAATTGAGAAGCCTCAGAACTTCCAATAAAAACATTCACAAAATAGTACTAAGAGAATATTTTGTACAGAGCAACCTAAAAAGGGAAAATCAGAAAATATGAAACTCTAGGTATTTAATTCCTTTCCACACATACAATATTTACTTACTGAGCATTTATTCATGATATCTCTTTGTGAGGTACCATTCTAGTGCTGATAATACACTGGGAAGAGAGACAAGGTCCCTGCTCTTAGAGAGCTTACATTCTAATAATCAAACATCAGGGCAAGAATTCCGGATTTTATTTTAAGTGTAAAAGGAAGGCTTTTTTTATTTTAAGAAGAGATATGACATGGTCTCAATTAAAAATTATGCTGCCATGGGGCTGGGGCTGTGGCTCAGCTGTAGCATACTTGCCTGGCATGTGTGAGGCACTGGGTTCAATTCTCAGCACCACATATAAATAAATAAAATAAAGGTCTATCAACAACAACAAAAAAATATTTTAAAAATTACGCTGTTATATGGAATGATTCCCAGGATTCAGGAAGATTAGAAAAATATGGGATTATATAGTTCCCTGTAATATAAGAATTTATATTTCAGAGTTTCTACTTATACTTTCTCTAAGGGAAAGAGAGAAAGGTAGGGAGGTTTAAAGACATTTAGTAAATAAAGTAGTTTGAAAATGCACCTACTAGGTCTGCCAAATGCTGGGTCAAAGAGTGGAAGTTCCCTACCACTGACAATGGTGATCCCATTCATCCACTTGCTCTTACAGTACTGTAAAGAGTAGTGGTTTGTGTGTGCCTATAAACTCATAAATCTCATTAGTTTAAATATAAGAATCTTCACTATCAATGATTTATATGAAATGAAATTAACCAGAAAAATATTCCATGCACCATTATGCTGATTTCTTGGCAAGGTCCTTAATAACTAAATGAGTTGAACATTTTCTTTTTAAAAATAATTGTTTCAGATTTGCCAAAATTTTCCAGGATAAGTAGCTGTGAACTGAAGATATCTGGCAGATATTTTCAACATAATGAACAAATCTAATCTGACCTTTCAAGATAAGTGACATTAGCTATAAAAGTAACTCATATTATGGGGGAAAATGTATTTAAAGATTTTGAAATAGACTCTACTTTCAATAATAGTGGACTATACAATTTGGACCATATAGAGAACAATTAGCAAAGCTAACAAGGTTTTGTTGGTTATTTTTGTTTTTAATGTGTCTGAAAACATTGAGAGCTAAGAAAACTGAACAATTAGAGGTCAAGACCAGAAAAAGTAAACACAAAAAAACGAGGTGAAATTTGAGGCAACCTTTCCACCAGAGACAAGTGATAATGAAAAATACCTCTGCACATAATTGGGGTCCCAAAAGGAAAGAAGAACTAGGCTGAGGCAGCAGCAGTATCTAAAGAGATAATGCATAAAATTTTGCAAATCAACAAAAGTCATCAAAAGGCAGATTTTTCAAAGGTTTGGAACTTTTCATCACTTTGTCCTTCTGAAGCTCAAAGTGATATAAAAAATCATCTATACCAGGAATCAGCAAACTTTTTCTGTAAAGGGCCAAATAGTATTTTTGGATTTGAGAGCCATATACAGTTTCTGTTGCAAATGTTCAATTTATCTTTTGCAGTGTGAAAGCAGCCATGGGTAATATATAAACAAATAAATGTGCCTATCTCAATAAAAATTTATGAGCAATGAAAGTTACATTTCATATAATTTCATTTTAAACATGCTACCACTTGCAAAAGTTGCCTTTTAAGGGATATGGTTGCAATGGCAGCTACCTTACCAAATTTCAAAGATACAATATAGTCTGTCACCAGGCTGCACATTAGATCTTCAGAATTTATTCATCCTACATAACTGAAATTTTGTACCATTTTAACCAACATCTCTCATTTCTCCAATCCTCAACCTCAAACAACTACCAATCTACTCTGCTTATGAGTTCAACTATTTTAAATTTTATGTAAGTGGAGACTGTGCAACATTTTCCTGTATCTGGCATTTCTCAATTAACTTGTGTCTTCTAGGTTCATCAATGTTGTCTAAAATGGCAGAATTTCCTTTTTAAGGTCGAATAATACTCCAAGATATACAGAAACATCAGATTTTATTTTCATATCTTTACTACTGAGACATTGCTGCAATGAACATGGAAGTACAGGCATCAAGATACTAATTTTATTTCTTTTTAATATACACTTAGAAGTGGGATTGCTGGTAATTTTTAATTTTTCTGAGGAGGAACCCCCATACTGTTTTATATAATGGCTATCCCAATTTACATACCCACTGTTATGATTTGGATATGAAATGTGTAAAACAGTGCAGTAGTGTTCAGAGGTTAAATGATTACATTATGAGAACTGTAACCTCATCCATGGATTAATCCATTTGATGAGTTAATAGTTTAAATGGATTAATGGGTGGTAACTTTAGGCAGACAGGTTATAGATAAAGGAAGAAAGTCACTGGCAGCATGCCCTTGGAGATTATATTATCCTCCGCTCCTTGTACTTATTTTCTTTCTCTGCTTCCTGGCTGTCATGAACTGAGTAGCTTTCCTCTGCCAGGCCCTTCTGCCATTATGTTCTGCTTTACACTGGGCCCAGAGCTATGGAGTTGGCCAGCCATGGAATTAACCTTTGAACCCATGACTCAAAATAAACTTTTCCTCATCTTTTTGGGGTTTTGGTCACAATGACCCAAAACTGACTAAAACAAGAAATTGGTTCTAGGAGTGGGGCCATTTCTGTGACTAACCTGACCATGTGGTTCATAAGTATTTGGAACTGGTTTGCAGGGGGATTTTGGAAAAGTTTGGAGATGCAGGATGCAGAAGCCTTAGAATGTTGTAAGCAGAGCTTGATGGGTGAGACTGATGGGATCTCAGAAGACCAGAATGTCAATAGGACTGCTGACAGTAAAGACTTGGCTCAAGTTTCAGAGGGGAAGGAGGACTCTATTAAAATTGAGTCCTCAATTTTAGAGAACTAGAGGTCATTGACTGGAGGTCATTCATGTAACTTCTGGCAAAATAGCTGTCTACATTTTGCCCATATCCTGAGACTTAGCATGAGGTTAAAACAAAGGCTGAATGGACCACTCAGGCACTGGCATGGACAATGCTGATGCCCTTTAGCCAAGTTTACAGTGAAAATCAGCAGCAGAAAGCAAAGCAGAAAGATCTGAAAAAACTTGCAGTTTGGCCAGAAAATTGTGAGTAAAAGTGGGATCAAGGAAGTATGGTTGTTGAAGAATTTACAACTACTGAAGAAATGCTAAATACTTCATACAGCCAGACAATAGAAAAGACAGCTTGAAGGCATACTGGGAATTGGCAAGGCCACACCTATCACAGGCTCAAGGGTGTAAAAATAAAAACTCCTTTGAGACCAGACAATGAGAGCACCCTGCTTGCACAAGGGGTGGCCTAAAAAGTTGTTTCACCATGCTCAGCCACTCACAGGCCACTATAGCCAGGGTGCCAGAAGACTTGGCTACTGTTCAACATGGCAGCAAAACTTGGTGTCATCCATGTGGTGCTGGGTCTGCATGAATGCAGAATGATGGAGTCACGGGGTCATGGAGGCTTCCACCAAAATGTCAAAGGAAGGCCTGGGAAGCCAGGCAAAGTATAGCAGGGTTGGAATCTCTGCAAGCAATCCCTGAGAAGGCAATGCATGAAGATGTAAGAAGAAAGCCAAAGCTGCAGAAATCAAGCAAAAACAAACCAAGAGAAATGCCATGTGGGCTATAACCAGCAATATTATGGGGGCACAAGCCCTTTGGAGAAAACATCATGATGCCATGTCCCCCTGATGCTGGACCTAAGCTACAGGACTTGTTAGCCCAGGTGGACTTAGTTCTTGCTTTGGTCTCATCTCCTTTCCATGACCCTACTTCTCCCTTTTGGAATGGAAGTACTTCATGCCATCATATGTAACCTGCTTTTGATCTTTATAGAGGCTCACAGATAAGAGTTTGCCTTGAGTCTCAGATGAGATTTTGGACTTGGTCTTTTGAGTAATGCTGCACAGAAGTCAACAAAATAAAAAGGCAACATAGGAGACAATAGAGAGTTTTGGAAATGAATTAAATGTATTTTGCATTGTGAGACAGGCATGAGCTTTCGGAGGCCAGGGGCAGAATTTAATGGTATAAATATGAGGTGTCTCCCCCAAAAGTTCATGTGTAAGAAAATGTATTAATGTTCAGAGGCAAAATTGTTTTAAGGGTATAAGAGTTGTAACCAGATTGGTGGATTAATCCATTTGATAGATTGATAATTTGAATGGATTAATGGGTGGTTACTGAAGGCAGATAGGGTGTGGCTGGAGGAAGTAGACCAATAGGGGTATGCCCGTGGAATTATATTATCCCTGACTCATTTCGCACTAGCTCCCCCTTTCCTGGCTGTAACAAACTAAGTAGCTTTCCTTTGCCACACTCTTCCACCATGATGTCTTGCCTCATATTGGGGTTTACTATTTTGTCCCTGGTGAGCCGAACTCTCTCTGCTTCATGGTTGTGATGTCCTGAGTTGCTTCTTTCTGTCACATCCTTCTGCCATGATGTTCTACTTCACCTTAGGTCCAGAGCTATGGAGTTGGCTGACCATGGACTAAACCTCTGAATCCATGAGTCAAAATAAACTTTCCCTTCTCTGAGTTGTTCTTGTCTGGCCTTTTGGTCACAGAACACAAAACTAAAACACTGACCAAGAGTGTACAAGGGTTCTTTTTCTGTATATACTTGACAACATCTTTTATATTTTGGATATTTCATTGGGTTTTGATTTGTATTTACCTGATGATAAAAGATGCTGAGCAGGGCTGGGGATGTGGCTCAAGCGGTAGCGCACTTGCCTGGCATGCGCGCGGCGCTGGGTTCGATCCTCAGCATCACACAAAAATAAAATAAAGATGTTGTGTCCACAAAAAAACTGAAAAATAAATATTAAAAAATTCTCTCTCGGGCTGGGGATGTGGCTCAAGCGGTAGCGCGCTTGCCTGGCATGCGTGCGGCCCGGGTTCGATCCTCAGCACCACATACCAACAAAGATGTTATGTCCGCCGAGAACTGAAAAATAAATACTAAAAATTCTCTCTCTCTCTCTCCCCTCTCTCTCTCTTAAAAAAAAATTCTCTCTCTTAAAAAAAAAGATGCTGAGCACCTTTTAATATATTTGTTGGCCATCTGTATTGATTTTAAGGAAAAGCATCTATGCAAGTCCTTAACCTATTTTTCAATTGTGGGGTTTTTTTGGGGGGAGGAAGGTCTTTTCCTTTTGGTTATTGAGTGCCTTGTATATTAACCCCTTATCAGATACATAGTTTGCATATTTTCTACCACTTAGTAGGCTGCCTTTTCATTTTGTTCAGTTTGCTGTGCAAAAGTTTGATGCAATTCTACTTGTCTAATTTGCTTTTGTTGCCTATGCTCTTGATATAGTAGTGTTATGGTTTCAAGTTTTCCTTATCCAATTTGAGTTTATTTTGTGTTATTGTTGTTGTTTATGCCATGAGATAAAGATCCAATTTCATTTATCTGAATGTGGATATCCAGTTTCCCCAGCACCATTTATTGAAGACACTATCCTTTCTCAACCGTGTATTTATAAGCACCCTTCACATAAATGCATAGGCTTATTTGGGGGCTACTTAGTTCCAATTGTCTTATCAGTGCCACACTGGTTTGACTATGGTAGCTCTCTCATATATTTTGAAATAAGGAAGTGTAACATATCCAGCTTTTCTTTCTTGTTGAAAACTGCTTTTGTGGGCTAGGGTTGTGGCTCAGTGGTAGAGCACTCGCCTAGCATGTGTGAGGCACTGGGTTCAATTCTCAGCACCACATATAAATAAATGCATAATAAAGGCCCATCAACAATTTATATATATATATATATATATATATATATATATATATATATTTTTTTTTTTTTTTTTTAATGTGTGTGTGTATGTGTGTATACACATACACACACACATTTAAAAAAAGAAAACTGCTTTTGCTCTTTGGCAGGTCTGTAAGAATTTTAGGATTTTTTTTCTATTTCTGAAAAAAAATCATTGGGATTTTGAGAGGGATTGCACTGAATCTGTAATCACTTTTGGTTTTATGGACATTTTAATTTTTTCAAGCCATGAACATAGGATATCTTTTTATGTATCTGTCTTCTTTAACTCCCCTCATCCACATATTATAATATTCAGCATACAAATCTTTAATCTCTTTGGTTAAGTTTATTCCTACGTATTTAATTCTTTTTAGTATTTTTACAAACAGGATTTTCTTAATTTCCTTTTCAGACAGTTCATTGTGAATAGAAACACCACTGATTTTTGTATCCTGCATGTTTACTAAATTCATTTGTTAGTTCTAACTTCTGTTAATGAATCCTTAAGACTTTCTATATATGTTAATATCACCTTCAAACATATGATTTTTCTTTTTCTTGTCTAATTACTCTGGCTAGGACTTCAGTACTGTCTTAAGTAAAAGTGGCAAAGAGCAGGCAACCTTTGCCTTGTACCAGATTTTAGAGGAAAAGCTTTCAACTTTTTTCCCATTGACAGTGATGTGAGCTATAAGTTTTTCATATATGGTTCTTAATGTGTGGAATTACACTGCTTCAATACCTATTTTGTTGAGAGTTTTCATGATCAATGAATGTTAAATTTTGTAAAGAGGTCTTTCTACATCTATTGAGATGATCACATGATCTCCATCTGTTAACACAACTGTATTATAATGATTGATTTACCCATGTTCAACCATCTTTGCATCACAGGGATAAATCCCATTTGGTCATGGTATATTTATTCTTGTCATATGCTGCTGAATTCAGTTTTCAATAATTTTATTGAAAATTTTGTACCTATGTGTATCAGGAATACTGACCCATAGCTGTTTTCTCATGTCTTTGCTGACCTGGTTTTCAATGGAATGCTGGCCTCATAAAATGAGTTTGGAAGTGTTCTATTTCAAGAAGTTAAGAAGGATTGGTATTTTCTTTGGATGTTCAGTAATATTCACCTATAAAGTAATCTATCTGGTCCTGAGTGGTTCTTTGTTGGTAAGTTTTTGATTACTGACTCAACCTTATTTGTCTGTTCAAGCTTTCTTATGTCTTCTTGATCCGTTTTGATACACTGTATGTTTCTAGGAATTTATCCATTTCCTCTAGATTATTTGGTTTATTGGTATACAGTTGTTTATAAAAGCCCCTTTTTATTTCTGAGGCATCTATTGCAATGTTTCCTCTTTCATTTCCAGTTTTAGAAGAGTCTTCTTTTATTCTTAGTCTAAGCTAAAGGTTTGCTTTTATTAAAAAAAAAACTCTTTGTTGATATTATTATTTTCCTAGTCTCTTTTTCTATTCTAATCTTTATTATTTCCTTCCTTTTGCTATCTTTGGGCTTAGTATGCTTTTCTTTTTCTAATTCCTTGAGGTATGAGATTGAATTCTCCTTTTTTTAATGTAGGCATTTATTGCTATAAAATTCTCTAGTACTGTTTCTGTTGTTTCTCATTAGTTTTGGTATGTTGTATTCTCCTTTTTGTTTGTCTCAAGATATTGTTCAAATTCCATTTTGATCCCATGGTTGTTCAAAACTTTGTTTAGTTTCCATGTATTTATGAATTGTCCCGTTTCTTGCTGCTATCAATTTCTAGCTTAATTTCACTATAGGTGGAAAAGATTTTTGGAATGATTTTTATCTTTTTAATTTACAAATGATTTTGTGATCTAACATGAACAATCCTGGAGAATCTTTCATGTATATCTGAGAAAAATTTGTATTATTTTGTCATGTGGGAAGTTCTATATATGTCTGTTAGGTACATTTGGTCAAGTGTTATTCAGTTCTACTGTTTTCCTCATTGATTTTGTTAAATTGGTGTGTTCATTATAGAAAGTGAGGTATTAAAGTCCCCTAGTATTATTTTGCAGATATTTCTCCTTTCAGATCTTTTAATGTTTACTATCTAGGTGCTTTGATGTGAGTAAATATAACTATCTTCCGGCCAAACTGAACCTTTTGTTATCATATAATGACCTTGTTTCTTGTGATTATTTTGATAGAACATCTACTTCGTCCAATTACAGTTACTTCTGTTTTTTTGCCAGTTTTATTTCTCCATCCTTTCACTTTTAGATTATATGTGTCCTTAAATCTAAAGTGAGTCTCTTACAGACAGTATATAATTGGCATTTTGTTTTTTACCCATTCAGCCACTCTTAGCCTTCTGATCGGAAAGTTTAGTTCATTTACACTTAAAGCAATTATTGTAAGGTAAGGGTTTACTCTTGCCATTTTATTAAATTTATTTTTATTTATTTATTTATTTGTTTGTTTGTTTATTGTCTGTGTTGTAGTTTCCTTGCTCCTCTCTTTTTTGTTGTTATTTAGTGTGGTCTGATGATATTTTGTGGCCATATATTTTGATTCTTTTCTTTTTGTCTTTTGTGTATTTAATTTTGTTTAGTTTTTTGTTTTGTTTTGTTTTTGGTTACCACAGGGTTTACACTGAACATTTTCCAGGTACAGCACTATCTTAAACTGATAACTTAATTTCAATCACAGACAAACACTCTAATTTGTACACCCTATATATAAACACTTCAGATAATATCAGATTTTATTCCTTCCTATATTGTGTTTCCACTAACAAATTTCTATTCTTACTATACTTGTCTCCTAATTTACATATTGATATTAAAATTTTCATGTCACAAAATGTTACATTTTCCTCCAACCATTTACAAATATAAAACCCATTATTAGCACAGGCTAGACAAAAGGAAACATAGGGTGCTTTTATCCTGAGGCTCTGATCTGCAGACTTCTGATCTAAACAATTATGTGTATATATTTAAAAACTGTGAAAACAGATTTTTTATTCTACCTGGTCAGTAGTGATTCAAATAAAGGAGGTGGCAGGGTTTTTATTGTTGTTGTTGTTATTGTTTTGTTCATTTGTTTGTTTTTAATAATGTTTAAACACAACAATCTGATTAGTTTGCAAAAAAATCTGTTACAGCCAGGAGCAGTGGCACACACCTGTAATGCCAGCGACTCGGGAGGCTGAGGCCTTAAGAACTTAGAGATGCTCTAAGCAACTTAATGAGATCCTGTCTCAAAAAAAGCTTGGGAGGCTGGGGGTGTGGCTCAGTGGTAAAGTACCTCTGGGTTCATTTAATCTCCAGTAGTAAAAAAAAAAAGAAAAGAAATCATATTATGTGTATAAATAAACACACTACAAGGATTTTTACCTTTACTAAGTGTGTGTGAAAGGCACCCATCAAGGATGGATGAGGAATGAGCAAGGGGAGGACAATGGAATAGAATGGGAATGGGGAACATGTGGGGAGGCAGCAACAAACAGGGACTGAAATGGAGTGGGTCAGATGCCATGCATGTAAGAATTTGTTGAGATGAACCCAGCTACTATATAAAACTATAATGTGCTAATAAAAATAATAATAATACTTTGTTAGTACTGGGGAAGACAGAAATTTGCTGGAGGATTTTAAAAAAATTCCCATACCTGGTAATAGAACTGAAAAAAAACATACACATGATTTACAGGGGCCACTACACTGATGACAGATGGACTGATAAATCTGTGAGTTACCAGCAACATTACATTTAATTTTTAAAATGAAACTCAGACTAGACTTTCATCTGGGTCATAAATTTTTAAAATCAATTTTCAAAAACAAAGTAACATTCAATCACATTCCTCACTACATATAAAAATACAAATACATATAATGCTGTGGTGAGAATAAAATATTTTGGTACTATTATAAAAATTTAAGTAGTTTTATTTTTGTTTTTGTCTTAAATGTATGTAATATATTAGTATATATGTTAGTATATGTATACAACTTATAAAAAGTCTACGTGCTTTTATAACAGAGCCCAGCACATAGGGACCCCGCAATAAATATGAGATACATGCTCAAATTTCTCTATCACTGACTGGGTATAGATTCAAAAAGTTCAACATATATTGATCTAGGTAAATAACAGTGGTTTGGAATGTGCTTTGCTTTATAGTCTAGAGGTAGCACCACAAGACTTTACTAATAACCTGAAATGTGGGATGAAGGAAAGAGAGGCCTCACAATGACTACAATGTTATGGCCTGAGACAAACAGAAGTGCCAGTTATTATTTTAATAGTATTTAAAGCAAGAGTCAGGGTAATAAATCTGAATATTAGCCTTGCTCAACAGACTTTCTATATCTTATTTTTCTTTACTGTTGAGAGAAAACTAAGCATGACAACAACAACAAAACTGGCTTATAAAACAAAACAAAAAAATCTTATGACTACCTATATTTTTTCCATATTGAGTGCAAAGTATTCTTTCAACTGACAATTTTGTTATCTCAAAATTGAAGACAGTACAAATATATGCGACTTTAGAGTTTTGTACATATTTGGTATTTTAAGACTCAATTTTGCTACATATAAACTATAATTAATATTCAAAATTATTCATCAAACATAATAATGAACTCCTAATTTGAAATTACATGTCAGGTTTACCAAAAGTATACAAATGGCGTTTATTCTGAATAATTTTAATATTTAAAAAATTATACACACATAAAAATGCAAGAAAAAAATATTTTCATAAGATAATGATAAACTAAGATTAATAAGGCACAATTAAGGCCACAGAAAAACTGTCAGCACTTTTTTCATAATTCATAAATAATTTGAATACAAATTTCATTACTAAAATCATCTTTTATCAACATACTTTCTTTCCTGGTCTCAGTATAAAATATAACATCAAATACTCCTGTTCTAGATTTTTAACTTTCCATTGACCACCATTCTTAAATTTAGTTTCCTCTCATTTGTGATGACTAGGTAACTGAAGAAATAAATACATTCATTTTAAAATGTCTATTCAAGAAAATAACAAATTATGAAACATGCACATCACAGATTATCATTTCAACTAGTGAATGAAAGTGTTATTTGAAAAATATAAAATATATTAATATTATATGTAAGAAAATATGCATACCTCTAAAACTGAAATAAATGTCACATGAATAAAAATAACAAAAAGCAATTTTAGAGTTTTGTACATATTTGGAATGGAATGGAATGGAGTTTTTCCCCTAATTTTTTTTATTATAATAAATAATTTAAGAAGAAATCTTTGGAGCTGGGGATATAGCTCAACTGGTAGAGTGCTTGCCTCACATACACAGGGCCCTGGGTTCAATCCCCAGCACCACAATAAATAAATAAATAATGTTTAGGGGTAAAAAACATTGTTAAGTAATGATGATGGCATTATTCATTCTGGTAACACATCAACATTTTTGTTAAGAAACTTCTAAAGGCTGATGGTCTTACCAAAGGAGACACTTCATGGCAATGATTCTTTACTATGTAAGTACTATCCTTTTCCCTAGAGATACTAAAAGTTGTCAAAATGACCAAGGATTATTACTAGCATTTTGGTGGCAATTCCTTATAATGGTTAATTTTATTGTCATCTTGACTGGGTCACAGTGTGTCCAAATATTTGGTCAAACAGTATTCTGGGTTTTGGGTTGTTTTAGATGAAATTAATATTTAAATTATCAGACTGAGTAAAGCAAATGCTCTCTATCGTATGGGTGGGCTTCATCCAATCAGCTGAAGTCCAAAATAAAACAAAAAGTTCCTGAGCATGAAAACTCCTTCTTCCTTCAGGCTCTAACTAGAATATTGGCTCTTTCAGATTCTCAAGCCTTCAAACTCGACTGGAACTACACCATCTGCTTACCTGAGTTTCTAGAGTATCAGTTCACCTTGCAGCTCCTGGGATTTGCCACCTTTCATAATTCCATGAGCAAATTCTTTATAATATTGAGTATCTTTGTCTTTCTCTCCCTCTCACACACTCTATTACTTCTGCTTCTAGGGGCCAATGATACTCTTACTGAGAACTAATGCTTTAGCTGGGTAGAAATTTTGGTCCTGGTGGCAGGCTAGACATAGCAAATATACTCTCTAACATTCCTCACATTACCCCATATCAGAGGTCATTTTTGTTGCGGAATCAGAAAAAGTTACTCTAAAGTAGCCTATAAATATTTAAAATTTAAGTTTATCTCCTTTCTTTAAACACATATAATTTTAAATTACCTGATACTGGTAGCTTATAGTATTTTATTTATTTTGTTTTTCTTTAAGTTACAAATTGTACACTTATTAAAGATTTTTTTTTTTTTTGCTTAGAGGACTTATGAATATATATGAAGTTAAGCATATCCTTTGAAAGATTTCTTCAAAAAACAATTCTATCAATACATGAAAATCAAGATGCTGCTGTTGGCCAAGATGTAAACAGACCAACCTCAAATAGACTAGCTGTGAGTTCTTCCAATTCCTGTCCAAGTTGATCTCGCACTTTTGAAAGCCTTTCACATTCTTCATCTTTCAACTTCAGTTCCTATGAAAAATTAATAATTTTATTTGGGGACTCCACAGTATATAGTTTGATTCAAAAGGCTATAAATGTTTGCTAATAAAACTACAAATTATTAATACTAGCTTCTCCTACATGTTCACATTGAAAATGTTTATCTAGTACTTGCTACATGAAAGGCTAAAATTTTACATAGTCTAAAATCACAAATAATCCAACTAACATATTAAAATTTCACATTTCTTTCATAAAATACCCAAAGATTAAATATGAATATATATATTATAAATAATAAAATGATTTCACTCTTTTTTTCCCTTCGTTTTTCTCTTGAACATATTTATTTCTATCCAGCAAGGAATGTTTTTAATTATGCTTATTAATTTCAATTAAAGTTCAGTAGTTTTTTCACATTTATTTTAAAAGTTGTTTACATAAAGATACCTATGTGCCATACTATAATAAATCTAAAATTTCTATTAGATTATCAATTTAACACAGTAACCAGAGGTAAACAATGCATATTAGCATTTAAAATCAAAAACAATGTTAATGACAAAAGTTACAACCTATATTTACATATAAGTTCTCTACAGGTCACAAACAGATGTCTAAAAATTATTAAGATGCTAAAAATATGCAATTTCAAATGTCTAACTAGCTCTAAATTAACCTTTCAAACACTGAAAAAAAAAAAAAGCAAGCTCCTTAAACAGCAGTCTCTCTCTTTCTCACACACACACACACGTCACAATTACAGAAACAAAATACAAGATAGTTGTGTTGTAATTGTAGTAGGAGCACAGTTTTTAAATCTCCTAAAGATAACTCCTAAAAACCAAATATATCAATTAGAAAATCAGAAGAACCTAATGACTATATCATCATCAAAACTAGGTAAAAGA
This sequence comes from Spermophilus citellus, assembly GCF_964194105.1. Taxonomy (NCBI): domain Eukaryota; kingdom Metazoa; phylum Chordata; class Mammalia; order Rodentia; family Sciuridae; genus Spermophilus; species Spermophilus citellus. The sequence goes on along the minus strand of NC_138197.1, from coordinate 89,478,516 downwards.
GAATCCCCACTAATTTCAGAATATGAGAGAATGATTCATATTGCCCCCAATGCAGGATCAGAAGGGAATCACAGGAAATGAAAGGATCTCAGAACCCCAAAATCACTAAATAACTCAAAAAGTGCTGCTGAGAGAACAAATCTGAGGACAAATGGAAAAAAACAGAAAGGTTTTCACAGGCCCCATCTGTAGATGAATTAAGACAAACAAAACAAAACAAACATGTATATTCCACTCTGTAGGCAGCAAATGGTGATGAGAAGCTCTAAACTCTTAAGGATCTTGGAAGTCTGCAAAGAGCTCCTGGCCAAGGACAGAGTCTCAAACTAAGGGAAAAATGCTTGGAATTTGAAACCAAACTGCCAGACAAAAACAATGGTGATAAGCAGAGAGAAGGAACTACACAAGAGGAGAAAGGGGGTGGCAAGGTTACAAAAGAAACAGATCACAGAGTGTGAGGGAAAGAGAAAACTATCTTGTGATGAAATGTTACACCTGTATAGCTCTTAGAAACAGTGAGCTAGAGGAGAAAACCTGCTTGAACAAGGTATACCTCTGAGAGATGGAAGTGTACTCAAATATACCAATATCAACAGAGGGAAAAGCTATCCAGGCTTATCTTACTCCTTCACAGGAACTTCTTCCTAAGGGCCAAGGAAAATCCAATTCCCACTAATATGCGAAAAAAACACAAATACATAAACTTACAGTTAGATGATAAGATGTTCTGGTGCACAAAAACATGTGACTATAAATATAAAAATAAATTCTACATTTCAAAAAGCTTTAAGAAAGGATTTTGAATGTTTTTGCAGCAAAAAAAAAAAAATGATAACTTTTTGTGGAGATATGTTTAACCTGACTTAAACACACTACCACCTATATGTGTGTTGAAACATTACATGGTTTCCCATTAATACTTACAATTTATGTTTATCAGTTGAAATTTTTAAAAAGCTAAATGCAAAGCCAAGCCAAATACAAGGAGGAAAAAAAATCACATCAAAGTTTTACAGCAACATCTCTAGAAAACAAAGTAACATTTTTTTAGATATTGAAGAAAAAAATGTAAACTGAGTATTTTATATTCAGCCAAAGTGTTTTCCATGTATAAGGCCAGAAAGTATCATAAATCTGAAAGACCTTAGAAAATCTCTCTCTCATCAGCCTGCCTGAATGAAGGAGCAGAGAATATGAATAAGGAAAAAAAATCTACAGAAGCTTTAATTAAGGACTGGAGATGAGAAGGAATCACATTGAACCATAGTACTATGACTAAAAGATGGAGATATCAAGAGAATGAGATGTCAATCCACAGATTGGGAGAAAATATCTGTAAAAGACATATCTGCTTCCAAAATATGCAAAGAACACTTAAAACAACATTCAGACAAGAACAATCCAATTTTAAAAATGGACAAAAACACCAAAACAGACATTTCACAAAGAGGATACATAAATGACAACTAAGCATATAAGATGCTCAACATCGTTTCTCATTAGGGAAATGCAAATTAAAGCAACAAAGTGATGTTACCACATACCTATTAGAATGGCCAAACTCTGAACACTAATGACATCAAATTTTGAGTATGTGGAGCAACAGGAACTCTCATTCATGACTGGTAGGAATGTAAACAACACAGCCACTTTGGAAGATAGTTTGGCAGTTTCTTACAAAACCAAACAACTCTTACCATACGATCCAGCACTCGTACTTCTTGGTATGTACCCACAAGTTGGAAACATGTCCACACAAAAACCTGTACACTGACATTCATAGCTGCGTTATTCATAATCGCCAAAACTTGGAAGTAGCCAGGATGTCTTTCAGTAGGTGAATGATTAAATTACATCCAGATAATGGAACATCATTCAGTGCTAAAAGGAAATGAGCTATTAATCCATGAAAAGACATGGTGGAACCTATAATGCATATTACTAAGTGAAAAATCTGAAAAACTCAAAAACTACATATTTCCAACTGTTTTACATAGTAGAAAAAAGTAAAACTATGAAAATTTAAAAAAATATTTGTGGTTACCACGGTTTTTTTTTTTTGGGGGGGGGGGAGCACAGAGAATTTTTAAAGCAATAAAACTATTCTCTATGATACTATAATAGTGGATACATACACATCTTACATTTGTCAAAACTCACAGAATATAAAACACCAGGAGTGAACCCAAAAGTAAACAAAGAACTTTGAGGGATAATGTGTCAACAGAGTTTTATCAGTTATAACAAATGTACCACTCTGGTGGGTGATGCTTATAGTGAAGGGCTCTGAATGGGCACTCTGTACTTTCCTCTTTTCTATGAACCTAAAATTGCTCTAAAAAAAAAAGTGTCTAAATTTTAAATGGGATAAAGCTAACAAAACAGTATATAAATGACATAAGTTTTGAGAATACAGAAATGAAAAAATAGGTGAAAGATGAAACTAAGTCTCTTAACTTTTTAAGAAATTAGCTGAAAGTAAACAGATACAACTTGAGGCTCACAAAACAATGTGTATAAACTTGAACATAGTTCAGATTACAGGGATTAACATTATGATGGTACCTGTAACTAAAATTAAATTATAGAGAAAAAGGAAAAAAATAGTTATTAAATTATTTTAGTATTGTTTGTGGTGGGGACCAAAGACAGTCTCTACAGAAGGGCCAATTTATCTTAAATCTTTGATTTCCTAATGACACACCTAATGCCCAGTCTTTCAATATTTCACACAAACCTCTCCACGTACTTATGGGCATTCCAGTTTTAAACAATAAAAGTAATATTCATGTTTTGTCACAACTATTTGTTAGATACATCAAAGACTATCACTTTAGTAACAACTGGATTGAAAATAAAAGCCTTCCAAATGACCAAAAAGAAAAACTGAAGGAAAATACAAAGCAAACCGGGTACATAGTGAAAAGGTTCATACACACAATAAACATCGGAAAATTATGTGACAAAAAAAAGCCCAAACAGCATCTTTATTAATAAATTTAAGTGGATATAACTCATCTATTAAAAGAAAATGACATTCAGACCTGGTAAAGAAGCAAAATCCATCCCTATGCTCTGTACAACAGACATACCTAAAGTGAAGTGATTCAGACAGTTTAAAAATAAAAGGATGGGCAGAACTATACCAAAAACAATATAAGAAAAATAAAATGGACAGGATAGGACTGAAATCACTGAAGATAACAAAGGAAACTTAAAATGCTAAAGACTACAAGGCACAATGAAAACTTTTAAATAGTCATGAAAAAACACAAAAGTAGACCTAAACAAACAGAAAGAAAAACCCATGTTCTTGGACAGAAAGACATCATTAAAATGCCAGTTCTCTTGGGGCTGAGGCTGTAGCTCAGTGTCACAGTTCTTGCCTTGCACGTGTGAGGCACTGGGTTCGATCCTCAGCACCACATAAAAGCAAACAAATAAAATAAAGGCATGCTGTCCATCTAACTACAAATTTTTTTTTAAATGCCAGCTCTCCCTACATTAATTTACACATTAATAAATGCATAAATTTAATGCCAGGTCCTTTCAAATCCTAAATTTTTACAACTTTATGTGAAAACTAACTTCACTCAACATTTTCTACTACGTAAGCAGTATGGTAATTCCTCAGGATACAAAAACAAATAAAATACTATACCCTTGAGAAGCTTCCAAACCAACAGACCAATTCATATGTCATTCATGAAAGCAAAATTCTCAAGTAGTTCCCTACTATCTACCAAAGTAGAGTAAACCTCACCTTAATACGCTCTGCAATATATGCCGTTTTCCTTTTCAGAGTTACCTCCCATGATCCATGCTCTAAGGTGAGTTAAACTGGTCTGATTTGCTCTCCATTCATTGCCATGCTGATCCCATCCTCCTGAATTCTTTCCCCATGAATAACTGATAACTTTCTTTCTTGTTACCAAGAATTAAACCCAGGGGCACTTCACCACTGAGCCACATGCCCAGTCCTCTTTATTTTTTATTTTGAGACAGGGTATCACTAAGTTGCTGAGGCTGGTCTTGAACTTTCAATCCTCCCACCTCAGCCTCCCAAATTGCTGGGATTACAAGCATGTACCAGCACACCCAGCTGATAACTTTCTCTTTATGCCTCCGGGTTCAATTCAATCTACTAGTATGAAGTAAAATGTGTACTTCATGTGAATATTTTTTAGATTTTCACTTGTACTTTTCATTATGAAAACCTTGTACTGTAATATAGTTATTCAAAATTCATACTTTCAATAAATACTGTTTCTATTAACAACACATCAGGCATTGATCTAGGTAAACAGATACGAAAGAAAAAAGACCAAATTCATGACATCATTGCCTAATGAGGGTTGCAAAGGCAATTTTATAAATAGTAATGTGTACGTACTAGAAGAGTCTTCCAAATGCAAAGGAAGAAATTAAGAAGTGTGCTTTATATAGCCAAATATGAAGAGGGTAGATGCCACAAAAAAAAAAAAAGTTAGGTTTATGATCTGTCTTGAAAAGCCTTGAATGTCAGTCTTTTTTTACACAATTGGGACTTACCTTAAAAGCAAGAGGAAATTATCTAAAAGATCTAAAAGATTATGAAAGATTTTAATAGAGCAACCATCAAATTTGTAATATAGAATGATGACTTTTAGAGTTTGGCTAAGTTAAAAAAAAAAACTGGACTGAAAGAACACAGTAATTCCTGTAATATTTTAGGCAAGAGATATAGATTTAAAATGGTATTAGAAAAAATTCAAGAAGTATTAAGAATAGAGAATATCAGACTCTATAATGAAGTATATTTCAACAAATTTAATATTTCATGATTCTTTTTTGTGTGTGTATGGCGGGGTGGTACAGGGATTGAACTCAGGAGCACTCAACCACTGAGCCACATCCCCAGCCCTTTTTGTATTTTATTTAGAGACAGATTCTCACTGAGTTGCTTAGCACTTCACTGTTGCTGAGGCTGGCTTTGAACTCACGATCTCCTGCCTCAGCCTCCCGAGCTTCTGGGATTACAGGTGTGTGCCACCACACCCAGCGACTTCATGATTCTTAACATTTTATACTTCAGGAAAGAAAATACACTGCTAATAAAACTATCACACCATGATTTTTTCCTCTTAGAATGTTCATTTTATGTGATAAGGAATACTCTTCTAAACTGATAAACAGAATTTTATCATGTTACACTGCTTTTTTGTCTCTTTCTTTTTGTTTCAATGTCATATAGTGAAATACTTCTGAAGATGTTTTAATACAGTATTTAAGATAAAAAATATATAGCACCCAAGTCACAAAATTCAATTAAATTAATAACAAAAGGGCTGGTTGAATGCTTGTTTAGCAATCATAAAGTCTTGGGTTCAATCCCCAGTATATCAGAGGGAAAAAGTCTTAAACTGATAACATGAACAACAGTGAACAAGTTTGCACCCAAGTAGGCAATGACAACTGCCACAATCTTTGCCTAGCTGACAGCAACTAGAAGACTCACACTGATTTCAGAAAAGTTAATGGGAAAAAATGTACAGCTCAGAATCCATAAAACACTACCATGTAAACAAGTCTTTTCTCCCTAATAAACTCCCTAATAAACCCAGGTTCATATCTAACATTTTGCATACTACATAGCCTAATACAATCCTGTAAATACTCTGGTTACTCAAGACACACTCGCTGATGAATGAACATGGCAAATGTTTACAAACTTTCTTGGCTACATTAGTAGGCCCATGCTAATTGGTACTAGGTATGTGTTTTTGAGTTAACTTCTTATGGCTGCAAGTTATCCTACTGCATTTTATTTCCACACCATTTAATTCTCTTTTAAGGAAGAGTAAAAGTTGAAGGTAATCCCAGCAGGTTTCACCCTTTAGTGAATGTAAAAAAATCAACAGAGAAGTTTGATGAAAATGCATACTGCCAAGCCTCAACAAAATAATTCTGTTTCAGCAAGTCTGGAACGGAGCACAAAACTCTACATTTTCATAAGGACATACCAAAGCTCAAATTACACATGAGCTTTTGCCACTCTTAAGCACTAACACGTGGAAGTCCAAACAACTGAAGGACAACACCATTACCTCTGGCATTCCTGCACCTAAAAGCCAGTGGTCACATGGGGGGCTCCCCTACTCACACTGTATGGGTTTATTGCTGGGAAGTGGTAGTTCAGCTCTAAGAGATTATACAAACAATTTCACAAAGAACTGCCTATCAACTACAAACACCTGTTTCAGAGTACTAAATTAATAAAAATGAACCTCTATTAGGTCAAGTCACTAAAATTTTGGAGGTACTTATAAACATCTAGAATCACCTCAACTAATATATTATGCATGTGTGCCTATTCATACACCATTATACCTGTATACATGTGAACTATTGATTTAACTAACAAAATATATTGAGAATTCACTATATGCTCAGCACATAATCATAAGCACAAACATAATAACTAAAGCATGTATGTGCAAGTGTAAATTTTTATGTGGGGGTGTACTTGTATGGGACAGGACAGAAAATCAAATAATACAAATAGGAAATACAACTTTCATTTCAAATCAAGATAGAGTAACAAAGGTCAAACTTACCACCACCTGACACAACTAAGAAACTGGGTAATATATACGAAACAACAATCTTCAAGATATTGAACATTCAGCAACAAAAGACAGTGATCCTCCAGAAATGGGAAACAAATCAAGCGAGCCTTAGATTGTTATTTGAAGAGATTAAACACCAGAGAAGTTTAAAACTGTCTTTCACATGCTCAAGAGTGAATAGAGGTAAGACTAATTAGACAAAACTAAAATATATTTATGTATACGTACATAAATATATATATATATATTTGGATCATATACATATATAGAGATCCTATACATAGATAAGCATAATGTATATGATCCAAAGCAAACTCTTAGTGATGAAAACTACAATGTTTAAGTTTTAAAATACATTGTATGATATTAACAGATTAGAAAATGCAGAAGGAAAGCACAGTGACACTGAAGACCCAGCACAGGAAACTATCCACAATGAAACACCAAGAGGGAAAAAGATTTTTAAATGAATAAATAGAACCCCAGTAAGCTAGCTGGGCGCAGCAGTGCATACCTGTAATCCTAGCACCTCAGGAGCTGAGGCAGGAGGATCATGAGTTCAAAGCAACTTAGTGAGGTACTAAGCAACTCAGTGAGACCCTGTTTCTAAATAAAATATTAAAAAGGGCTAGGGATGTGGCTGAGTGGTCAAGCATCCCTGAGTTCAATCCCTGGTACCCAAAACAAAAACAAAAACCCAGTAAGCTAATGTATGTGTAACAGGAATCAGAAAGGAGGAGAGAGATTTTGAGAAATGTAAAACTTTTGAATAAATACTGGCCAAAATGTCCCAAATTTTATAAAACTTAAAACTCTCAGATTTAAGAAACTCAACAAATTCCATACACACACATACGTACACACACAAAATCCTGAAAAAAAAAAAAACTACTCCAAAGCAAATCATTATCAAATTACTTGCAGAGGAATCTCATAAATGCCTAGAGGAAAACCCATCACATACAGAGGAATAAAAGTAAGGATAACAGCAGACTACTTGTAAGAAATAATGAATGTATGCAACAAAATGAAACTGAATCCCTTTCTCTCGCCATGCACAAAAGTTAACTCAAAATGGATCAAGGAGCTTGATATCAAATCAGAGACTCTGCGTCTGATAGAAGAAAAAGTTGGCTCCGATCTACATATTGTGGGGTCGGGCTCCAAATTCCTTAATAGGACACCCATAGCACAAGAGTTAATAACAAGAATCAACAAATGGGACTTACTTAAACTAAAAAGTTTTTTCTCAGCAAGAGAAACAATAAGAGAGGTAAATAGGGAGCCTACATCCTGGGAACAAATTTTTACTCCTCACACTTCAGATAGAGCCCTAATATCCAGAGTATACAAAGAACTCAAAAAATTAGACAATAAGATAACAAATAACCCAATCAACAAATGGGCCAAGGACCTGAACAGACACTTCTCAGAGGAGGACATACAATCAATCAACAAGTACATGAAAAAATGCTCACCATCGCTAGCAGTCAGAGAAATGCAAATCAAAACCACCCTAAGATACCATCTCACTCCAGTAAGATTGGCAGCCACTATGAAGTCAAACAACAACAAGTGCTGGCGAGGATGTGGAGAAAAGGGTACACTTGTACATTGCTGGTGGGACTGCAAATTGGTGCGGCCAATTTGGAAAGCAGTTTGGAGATTCCTGGGAAAGCTGGGAATGGAACCACCATTTGACCCTGCTATTGCCCTTCTCGGACTATTCCCTGAAGACCTTAAAAGAGCATGCTACAGGGATACTGCCACATCAATGTTCATAGCAGCACAATTCACAATAGCTAGACTGTGGAACCAACCCAGATGCCCTTCAATAGATGAATGGATAAAAAAAAATGTGGCATCTATACACAATGGAGTACTATGCAGCAATAAAAAATGACAAAATCATAGAATTTTCAGGGAAATGGATGGCACTAGAGCAGATTATGCTTAGTGAAGCTAGCCAATCCCTAAAAAACAAATACCAAATGTCTTCTTTGATATAATGAGAGCAACTATGAACAGAGCAGGGAGGAAGAGCAGGAAGAAAAGAGTAACATTAAACAGAGACATGAGATGGGAGGGAAAGGGAGAGAAAAGGGAAATTGCATGGAAATGAAGGGAGACCCTCATTGCTATACAAAATTACATATAAGAGGTTGTGAGGGGAATGGGAAAATAAACAAGGAGAGAAATGAACTACAGTAGATGGGGTAGAGAGAGAAGAGGGGAGGGGAGGGGAGGGGGGATAGTAGGGGATAGGAAAGGTAGCAGAATACAACAATTACTAATAGGGCATTATGTAAAATTGTGGATGTGTAACCAATGTGATTCTGCAATCTGCATTTGGGGTAAAATTGGGGGTTCATAACCCACTTCAATCTAACGTATGAAATATGATATGTCAAGAGCTTTGTAATGTTGTGAACAACCAATAAATAAAGGGGAAAAAAGAAATAATGAATGCTTTAAGATACTAGAGCAACATTTTTACAGTTCTAAAAGAAAAACATATCAATGTAAAATTCATTATCCAGAGAAAATAGCTTTCAAAAACAAAAATAAAAAGAGACATTTTCATATATATAAAAGTTAAAAGACAAAAGCAAACATGGAAAACAAAAATGTTAAAGAATGTCCTTTAAACAGAAGGAAAATGATACCAGTTAAAAATCTAGATACATATGCAGAAAAGAATAGCACTAGAAATGACAGCTACATGGGTACCTATGTATCATTATTTAAATCCCTTTAAACGATAATCAATTGTTTAATGCAAACAAATAACATGTTGTGCAGAAAAGATAGCCTCTTTAAGAAATGGTACTGGGATAACAGAATATCCATGTGTAGAAGAATGAAACTAGATCCCTATTGCCAGGAACCATCCTTGAACTGTGCAAGAACCTAAAAGACAAGGAAGCCATTAAGCAGGAAAGCCTTGTATGGAGAACTCCCAGTGAGAACCCCCAGCAGCAATCCTGCTGGCTTGAGAATACTTGGTTCACGTGGCTTCCTACCTAGCTGCCTCTAAGTTCAGCAGTGCAATGGAGATGGGGTGACCCCCGAAGCCACACAGCCACTCAGCCTCTTGGAGATGAGTATGGCTTGCCAAGATGTCAATCAACCTGTTAGCTGCAAGACCCCTGCAACACAGAGAAGGTTTCCACAGTTTCCACTGAAACCTTAACCTTGCCTTTGATGTGCTTCCCCTTAAATAAAGAATTGGATGGGCTGGAGTTGTGGCTCAGAGGAAGAACACTCACCTAGCATGCGTGAGGCCCTGGGTTCAATGGTAGAATGAGATGAACATCATTACCCTAAGTACGTGTATCAAAACACGAATGGTGTGACTTTACTTTGGGTTCAACTAGAGACATGAAAAATTGTGCTCTATTTGTGTAATATAAACTGAAATGCATTCTGCTTTCATATATAACAAATTAGAATAAATAGAATACAACAAAATTTTTTTTTAAATGGAGCCATTTTTTAGTTGTTCAGTTCTAGCTCTTATTAGGACTGGAAGATCTAACAGGCACTCTGCTTCCTTTTTATTTAATCTGGCTCTGCCTCTATTTCTTAGTAATTATTTCAGACTTTCTACTTCTCTCAGGTGGTTCATATCTCCTGAGCAGGAATCTACCCTGGCAGGGTGCTGGTCCCCCTCCAATACCTTATCTCTCACCCTGTACAAAAGTCAACTTAAATTAAAGACCTAGGTATAAGAACAGGAACTTTCCAACTGCTGCAAGAAAACATAAGGGAAGTAGTTCAACACATAGGCACAAGCAACAACTTCTAGAATAAAACTTCTGTAGCTCAGGGAATATCAAGAATCAATACATAGAATATCATCAAATTCAAAAGCTTCTTTCTGCCCAGCAAAAGAAAACAATTAGCCATAGGAAGACACAGCCTACAGAATGGGGGAAAATCTTTGCCAGTTACCCTTCTGACAGAGTATTAATATCCAGAATATATAAAGAACTCAAAAAATCCAACACTAAAAAAAATAATTATCCAATTTAACAAATAGGCAAATAAACTGAACAGATACTTCTCAAAAGTACAAATGGCCAAAAACTAAATGAAAAAAATGTTCAACATCTTTATCCATCAAGGAAATGCAAATCAAAACTACACTGATATTCTATTTAACTCCAATCAGAATGACAATCATCAAGAATATAGATAACAAAAATTGCCGGTAAGGATTCAGGAAAAAAGATACACTGTTGGTAGGAATGCAAATTAGGACAGCCACTATGGAAATCAGTATGGAGGTTCCTAAAAAACTGAAAGTAGAACTATCATATGACCCAGCTATACCATTTCTTGGTATTTACCCAAAAGAATTAAAGTCAGCATGTTTTAGTAATACATGTGTGCCTATGTTATCAAAGCACAATTCACAACTGCCCAGTTATGGAATCAGTCTAGGTGTCTAGACTAGGATAAAGAAAAGGTGAGATATACAACAGAGTTTTATTCAGCCATAAAGAACAACAAAATTACATCTTTTGCAGAAAATGGATGGATCTGGAGAGCATCAAGTTAAGTGAAACAAACCAGACTCAGAAATACAAGTATTAAATATTTTCTCTCATATGTGGAAGTGGGGGTGAGGGGTGGGGGTTGGAGGACATTATGAAAGCAGAAAAGTAGAGAAAGGGAGTTAGGGAGGGAGAAGGTAAGGATAAGGGGAGGTATCAGGGAGCAAAATTGATCAAATTATGTTATGTACACATACAAAAATGCCACCATGCAACAACTATACTATACAATTATTATGTACCAGCAACAACAATAACAACAAAAATAGGATGGGAAAAACAGAAATATACTTTTTTAAGATTCTTACACTGTATGTGAAGTAGGATACTATCACTGAAGATAGTGCAAGTTAAATATGTACACTATAAACCCTTAAAGCAATTACTGAATTAACACAACAAAGATACATAGCCAATATGCTAAAGAAAAGATGAATTCATAAAAAATATAGAGTACAAAAGAAATCATAAAAGGAAAAAAGGGGAAAAGAAGAATCATATGCAACTAATAGAAAACAAATAGTATGATAGAAGTTTTTAAAAACCATATCAACATTTCATGAAATGTAAATACTCAAATCATGTCAATTAAAAGGCTGGTTATGGAGGTGCACAGCTATAATCTCAGTGACTTAGGAGACTGAGATAGGAGGATTCTAAGCTTAAAGGCCAACTTTGGCAACTTAGTGAGACTGTGTCTCAAATTTAAAAAAAAATTTTTTAAAGGATTTGGGGTATAGCTCAGTTCCATCCCCAGTACTACCAAAAAGAAGAAAAAAAAAAAGAGATTATTAGAAAGGATAAAAAAATCAAGATGTAACTATATCCTGCCTATAAGAAATTCACTTTAAATAGAAACAAATAAAAGTAGAAGAAAGAAAAAAATGTCAACTATCTGGCCTCTCTTAAAAAAAAATTGGAATAACGGGAATGGCTGTTGACATAAGTTTTGAATCACAAGCTGCCATAATTCAGAAAACATATTCATATTCAAGAGTCCTTTCTAGCCTTTTAACATTAAAACTATGTTGTACTCATCATTTCCTTACCCTCTGAGCTTTTGCAAGTTCTTCTTTTAATCTTTCATAGCCCTTTTCTCTAACTTCAAGAACAGATGGGCTTCGTAAACGGGACAGACTATCTGTACTCAACCCAAAAATATCATCGCTGCCAGCACAAGCCTCTGTGATAGTAGCTCCCTGTAAAAACTCTCTCTCTGCATTACAGTTGTCCTTCCTTGTAGTTAATTTAGTGAACTCAGCTGCAGCTCCAGAGGTAACAGAAGATGCTGGGTCTGTAACATGAATGCTATAAAGAAAAGAAACAGTTTTTAGAAAGTATCAGCATAAGCACCAAAGAAATGGCATAAGCTGTATCTCTAAAACTGCATTATCCAATTTGGTAGCTTCTGTATTTAATTAATAGCAAGTCTTCAATCATACTAGTCACATGAAGGGCTCAACAGCCACATGAAGCTAATAGCTTTCCTGCAGATTAACACAGAAATAGAACATGTTTAACATTACCAAAAGTTCTACTGGATAATGTTAAGAACAGGGGTCGGCTCTATAGCCTGCAAACTAAATCAAGCCTGCCACCTGTTTTCATAAGGCACATGAGCCAAAAATGGTTTTTGCATTTTCAAATGGTTGAAAAGAACTCAAAAGAATACAATTTCATAGCATGTGAAAATTATATGAAACTCAAAATTCTGTGTCCATATAGTTTTATTGGAACACAGCCCACTCGTTCATTTATATACTGTCTATGGTGGCTTTTACACTCTAAAGGCAGAAATGAATAGGTAGAACAGTAACTATATGTCTTACAAAGGCTAAAATATTTACTATCTGTCACTTTACATTAAGTTTTTCAACCCCTGTTCTGAAGCATTATACATCGCTCTACACAGTAAAGCTGATGTTATTCAAATTTTCAAAAAAATAGTTACACTTAAAAGTAACTAAGCAAATTGCCCATCTTTTAAAAACTATAATCCTAAATAATCCTACCTGATACCAGATACTTCTGCACAATTTAAACGTCTGGGGGATGAATATACAGGTTGTGTAGGAAGATCAGAAACATCCAACGTATTAGCCTGGATAGAAGAGCATAAAGCTGAAGGATGTGGCCGGTAGATGACACTTGGTGAGGTAGTCTGCTCCTGAGTTCCTGATTCATACACACTAAGAAGGTCTGGTGAAGTAGGTGAAGCAAGGTTTACTTCATGGAAGCCTTCCAAGGGGTCATTAGCCATAGCAAAAGCCTCATCATAAGATAACCTATTAAAACAAAAAGCAGATTGTTATTTTTGATGCTGATATTTAAAATTAAATTAAGATGCATAAACTATGTGTTTATAGTCCATAATAAAGTAAAAACTTAAGAGAGACTAAAGAAGACCTACAATCACTTAATACTTAATGACCTTAGAGTATACATACTACCAAAGGTAAACCACCTGATTTGGAAGAAACTTGAAAATGGTAACTAATATTGCTAAAGTAAATACACTTGATAAGAAAGTATGAAGAATAAATAAAAATCTGCTTGATATTTTTTCTAACCAAGGTCACAGAAAGTTAAAAAGGCAGTAAAGATATACACAATATCTATCTATCTCCCTCTCTCTCTCTCTCTCTCTCTCTCTCTCTCTCTCTCTCAACTTACCTACATATTACAGAGCTCCTATATGCCCATTCACTCACATTATTAAACTGTTGACATTTTTGGACCATTTGAGAATGTTTCAGATGGATACCCATAAACCCTTAAATATCTCAGTATATATATAAAACTGTATCCCAAGTACAAGGCCAATCTCCTACATAATCACATAATCATCATCAAAATCTGAATATTAACTCTGATCAAATTAACATCTAATGGGCAGACCTCAATCAAATTTTACTGATTGACTCAACAATGTCCTAAATAGAACCAGGATCCAATCCTGGATAACGTGTTCCATTTCCGTAAACCTGAAATTTCTTCTCTGATGGAATGAGAATGAGGACAACAAAATTTCCTCCAATGTTCTGCTTGTTGTGAGGATTAAAGGAAACAATCCATTAAAGTGCTTAGTAGAGTACTACATGCCTGGCACACAGCACGGCCTAAATAAATATTGTTATAATAGCCACTAACAATAACAAGTATATGTCAGTTTCTCTGTTAACAAAAATATTTTATAAAACTACCCAATTACATTATAAAGTTTACACAAAAACTAAGACATATCCACTCAACTTTTTCATTTCAAGATTCTATAAACCCTTTAGTTTCCACTGTCTACAGAATAAAGTCTAAACTTACTAGCCTGAAAAGTAAATTCCTCTACAATCTAAACCCAACTTCTACTACAGTTGTATTTTGATAATCATGAATATACTTCCCAGAACTTTAAAGTTCCCAAACACAAGCATCAGTAGAGTATATAATTTCTTCCATGTTAAAATACAAAAACATGTTAAACTAAATGAAAAATTTAACTCTCATATCTCCAATAAAATGTTTAAAATCTCAAGTAGAGAATAAAAAGGTTTCAGTGAAGTTGAGAAAGAGGTGACTCAATATTTATATATTTTCTCAAAAGTACAGATTACTACATGACAGATCTCTAGACATACATGAATGACCAAAATTGTTGGTTTGGCATCTACAAATGCCATTTTCAAATGCAATAAACTATTAATTACAAATGGTAATTTCAGTCCTCAAAATGTTAACCAACCCTTGTTTCCTCATGCAAAATATTCACTATGTCAAACCATAACTCGGATTAGCAAGGAATTTTGTTTAATACTCCATTATAATTTATTTTCATCCAAAATAAATAAATTTAACCTTTATTCATAATTACACATACCCCAAGGAAATATCTATATTTCTTTTCACTTGAATATTAAATCATTAATCAGTTCATTTTAAGGTAGAACCCCTTTGCAATGTTTTCATTCAATTGACATTTTTATCAGTAACTATTTGTGACACTTCCTTTCCTTTATCCCACATACTTTGGTGGGGAGTGACAGGGGGACTAGAGATTGAACCCAGGATCTTTACCACTGAGCTACATCCTCAGTCCTTTTTCTTGAGACAGGTTCTTGCTAAGTTGCTGAGAGTCTTGGTAAATTGCCAAGGCTGGCCTTAAATTTTCAATCCTCCTGTCTCAGCCTCCCAAGTCTCTGGAGAGGCTGCATGTGCCACTGTGCCCAGCTATCCCATATACTTCTAATTCACCTATCTATACCTTGAAGATTTAACTGAGTCATAGGGTATAAACGCATTTCCATTTCTGGAAATGAAAAATGATATAAATCCTGAGAAAATGTGATAATAACTAGCAAAATGGCATATTCAGTTAGTGCATGGCCCATCATGCCACTCTTAGAGCTTTATCCTCCAAAAAAAAAAAAAAATGCATACTCATAAGGCTAACAGCATTATTTGCAAGAGCAAAAGACTATTTTATTGAACCAGGGTTCATTCTCATAATGAAGCACTATATAGCTACAGAAAAATAAATAATATCTACACACTGCTATGAAGAGACCCTGAAGATATTCTGATAAATTTTTTTAAAGGATAAGTACCTAGGTATTATAATCTACTTTTTATCTAGGAAAGGAGAATAAAAGTACAATTTATTTATATATTTATAAATGTACACAAAATGTAAATGATATATATTTGTATGTATATATGTTTACATTGTAGAAATGGAAGGGCAAACCAAACACTAATAAAAAAATAGTTATCTATAGGAGGAAGAAAACAGGTAGGAGTGAACAGGCATGAAATCTAGATCTTTCTGACTGTACCTTGCTTGACAGATTTGAACTGAACTTAAAATCATAAAAATAATAAAACAAGATTAAATTTTAAGAGTCCCTAAAAATAGAAGAAACCTAACTATATATTGAGGTGATACCTTAACCATATACAAAAGAATTATTTCATATTATTTTAAAACATAGTAATATAAGTGTAAAACTCTAATGGAATGTTTATGGACAAAAGAAAGTGGAAAAAACTCAAAACTATTTTCAGTGATGAGTGGTAACATTGGTACTGTTATTCTGAAACTATTACACATTTAAGATGAAGCAAATGTTTTGTTAATGTCACTTGGAGCTAAGATTTTTTTAGCATCTGAGAAAAAAGGACACAAGTATAAAATCAAAGAAGTTAAAGTCTCATAGCTCTAAATTTGAATCAAAAATAGCAGAAAAACTTTCTACTAAAAAATAGTCCCATCTTTATATCTGATGAAAAAGTATAGCAACACTGACAAACTCAGTAGCACTGGGTACCCACATGCTCAGAGAAATACCATTTTCTATTAAACAAACAAACAAAAAAAAAATAAACAAGAGCTCCTTGGAAAAACAGCTGATTACAAGCCTGGGGCAATAACCTACAAAAGGACCCTAGAACATCTTCTTACACTAGAAAGCAAAAAAGTTATCAAAAACTACTGGAATAATATCATAAGGACTCTCACTAACCAAAGATGGGACATCTGAACATCAAAAAGGAGAACATCTTCAAAGAACTGAAATTCAAAATATTTTTAAGTCCATGAGTTCATAATGATACTAAAAATAAAACAAACAAAAAAATCCTCACTGGTCTCCTTTGATCATTGCTATGAAACCAATTCACTATTTTCAAAATTGGTAAATAAAAGGAAAGAATGATGTATTTATCCCTACCTTCCTGTATATCAAGGAGCTAAACAGTTTGTGAGAAAAAAAAATTAAAAAAAAGAAAAAAATCTATTTCCAAACATACCTTCACAATTATAATGAAATAATTAGTAATAGCTATTAAAACCATAACAGAAAAGGCTGTTTGAAGAATTTTATAGTTAATGAATCAGAATGACAGTACCTAAACTAACTGAGCACATCTTATCACAAAAAGGGAGAGAATCAGATGCTGTGTATTATGTGGTAAATAAGAAATGAACACCACTACCATTCACAAAACATTACCCCAAAGAAAAAAAGACCCCCAAAACAATCAAGCCTCTACATCTTCATCAGTTTGTAATGAATACAGAAGAAAAAGGAACATATTAAATAATATTGTAGGACCCAAAGCAGAAAAATCCAGACTTTGGTAAATTCTCAGGGACAAACTATCTGTTTTTTGTTTTTTTTGTTGTTTTGTTTTGTGTGTGTGTGTGTGTGTGTGTGTGTGTGTCTGTCTTAATATTTTTTAGTTGTTGAAGTACATTTTTTAAAATTTATTTCTATATGGTGCTGAGGATCCAACCCAGTGTATCACACATGCTAGGCAAGCACTCTGCCACAAGCCACAACCCTAGCCCCAAACTACCTGATTTTGTCAGGGGGAAAAAAAAAACTATTAAAAGAGGGTGTGGAGTAGGTAAGGAGAGAAAATTGGTTAATTTTAAAAAGAGATACAAGAGACATAACTATAATGTATAGACTCTGGATTCTTATTTGAGTAAATTAGCAGTACAAACAAATGATATTATTAGGAATTATGGTTTTGTTTTTAAAAATCCTTGTTTTTTTAAAAGATAGACACTAAAGTATTTATATATGAAGTAAGATTACTTGGTTTATTTGTTTAAAATAATCGACGGGGAGCAGGGACTGGAGGTGCACCTCAGTGGTAGGTGCATGCTTTCATGCAGAGGCTCTGGGTTCTATTTCCAGCACAGCAAAAGGAGACTGAGAGCAGAGAACTACAAAAGGGCCCAGGAGGAGATGGAGGAATTGGGGAGCTGAGCCATCCAACTACCAGTCCCAGTCACACAGAAAGACAACGTGGCTTCTCTCATGATAATAACAGCTGATTTTACTGAGAATTTATTAAATATTAGGTATCGTTTCAGTGCACTTCTGGGATATTTCAGTGGATTCTGTCTGGATCTCCAAAGTCCAAATCCTTAACCACTAGAACTATTTCCCATTCCACTACTAAACTATTCTAGTAGAAATGTTTCTTTTTATGTGGAATTATAATCCATCATCCCTGCAACACCAATCCTATTTTTCCTATACATAAATACAATATTTCAGCCATTCCTTTTAACAAGTATTTACTGAAGACCTACTACATACCAGGCTCTGGAGGGGAAAAATTTTTCTTTAATCAATCCTCCTCAAATAGCTTCAATACAGCAAGAAAGACTAACAAGTAGAAGCAATAATAATGTGATAAGTGCCTCAGAAGATGCAAAAGGTATGAAGAAATTACACAGGAGAGACAAATAAATCATAGACAAAGAACTCCCAGAAAAAAAGAAAATCAAAGAAAAGTCCTCAACAACAAGTAGGAAATATTGAAAAAGACAAAGTCCTTGGAAGCATTTTCCAAGTATGCCAAAGTATAAAAACAACACATTTATGGAAATAATGAATATTCCATAAGATGAAGCACAGACTATGAATACAAGAGATAAGACTCCAAGAGAGGTAGGTTTGAATCCTGCTTCTGTCAAATTACTGGGGCAACCTGTGCCTAAATTCTCATCAGGAATTCTGCATCTTGGTTTTCTACCTCAAAGGATAAATGAAGAGAGAATGCTTTTAGCATTAGGACAGCACCTCTTAGATGAGCTTCTACCTACAATGCCTCTATTCTAGGGGATACATTTCAACATTGTTTATATTCCAGTCACTTGTGGAAAGATTCTTTTCAGATTAAAGTTAGCCTCTCATTCAAGTCTGTGAAATTCCTAAAAAATGTAATTTAGCTGGCAATGAGCTGCCAATCTCACTGATCTGAAAGTCTTTAGCTCTCTGAAATCTATGGACATGTTAAGATTGATTTCACTTTGTCTTTACGAGTAAAATAAGCTACTATTTTTAAGTAATTGTACTCTTTGCAGTAAGCAATGAGTGATTCAAAAAGAATTAATTTCAATTGAAGATTATCCCAATTCATAAATTAAACTTGGCAAGGATAAGTCTATTGGACAACCAATAGGTGAAAAAGATGACCACATTAAATTCTTACAGATTAATCACCAACACAACTTGTCTTGCCTTATTACTGTAACAAAGCTGATTTCTACTCATAAGGAAAAAACTGATCAAAACAATGCCTCTGATTTCTAATATGTATTTCATGTTATTTTTTTCTCCCAGAAATCAGTATTCTCATGGCAAAAATAACAATCTTTGCTGAAGGTTCACTATGTGTCAAGAAGTAATGATATGAATTTTACATATATTTTAACTCATTAAGTAAATGCGTAGAAAAGTCTTAATATATCTATCTCAGCATATTATCTAACACTAATCTAGTTAAAACTTTTAAATTATCTACTCCTAATATTATTATATAAGTAGTCTAAATGGATAAATTAAATTTATTTTCCCACAAAAAGCACATTCCTCTTATTTAATTTACCTTTGATAAGTGGGAAACACAGAATTTATGTCTAGGGAAAAAAATTAAAGCTGTGATTTTTATTTTTTCCCAAGCCAATTTAATATATCTGAAAATTAAACAATCTGAATTCTGTACTTACTAAAATTATTCAAAGCACTACACTATCGAAAGTAAATCATTCCCAACACAAGAGGTTATATGGAATCACAAATGAATTAGAAACACCAGTAACTAAAGAAGAAAGCTAAGGTTCTGGTTTTGACCTAATTTAATAAATTATTAATAAATTAATAAATTAATAATTAATAAAAGTTCCTAAATTATTCCTAGGAACTTGGGCAGGTCATTTACCTTCTCTAAACCCAAATATATATATATATATATATATATATATATATATTATTTATTTATTTATTTATATATGGTGATGGAATTGGACCCAATGATTCTGTTGGGATGAAGTGGTGAGTGTACCCCTCTATTAAAAGGAAGGCCAGGGTTTGACTTCCCAATGGTATTTACCACCTCACCAAAAAAGCTTATACTCTGGAATCCGGTTCAAATCCTAGCTTGAGCAGTTACAAATAACACAACCCCAGGATCTAATTTTCAACTTCTCATCTGAAAGCTGGATAGAATAACTATACCTACTCATAAAGTTGAGATGAGAATTAAGTTTGACAATACACATAAAGGGCTTAGCATTATATCTGACACCTATCAATTAAAATTAGTTTTTATAATAAAAAATAGAATTTTTATAAAGATCTGTAAAGCATTATTTAATGGCTATTTGCCAAATATTTTTATCACAATGTATCAGCACAAACATCATCAATAAGGAGAAAAAAAGGAATGGGTTGTTTAAATACAATATCAAAAATTAAAAGTTTATTATTCTGAAATCTTCCTCCTTAACAAAGCAAACATCTATATATTATACTACATATGTAGAATGCTTTACTTTTACTGTCATAAAAATAAAAAATATTCAAAGGTAGATTAAAAGAAAAGATTAAAGATTACATAAGTATTATTTTCATCTTTCAATTTATTCACAGACTGTTGGGGGATGTAGGAGGTAGGGGACTAGGAGGAAAGTCCAGATACATTTTAATTACCAAATAACATCCTAAATTTAGTATGAATTATGGAAGAAACACCTCCTGGCATTAAAAATTAGATTGCTACTTCAGAAGTGTCTAATGAATTAAAGCATTAAAAATTTCATTAATTAGTTCACTTGTTTAAAAACACTATCTATATTTATCAAATACATTTATTTTATGGCATATATATTATCAAATATTCTTGTTAGAATGGAAGGATGATCGACAGCTTCAACTTCTGAGAGCAAATCCAACACTAAGTTTAAAATTCAGTCCTACATTGGCAGGTAAATAGATGGAGTTGGAGAATAGTATTCTAAGCAAAGTAAGACAATCCCCCAAAACTAAAGGTCAAATGTTTTCTCTGATTAATGAATGCTGATTGGGGGTTGGGGGTATGGGAAGAAAGAAGGAACTTTGGACTAACAAAGGGGTGGAGATGGCGTGGGGGTAGGAAAGATGGTGGAACGAGATGGACATCACTACCCTAAGTATATGCATGATTGCACAAATGGTGCGTCTTTACATTGTGTACAACCACAGAATTGAAATGTTGTACATTTGTGTTTGATAAAATGCATTCTGCTGTCATGTACAACTAAGTAGAATAAAAATTATAAAAAATAAATAAAATCCAGCCCTAAATTCTAATAATGGACTAAAGAGATGGCACATAACCTATTGTGAACCACTGAATGATTACCCTGAGGGTATGGGGAAAAAAGGAAGGAAAGGAATGTTTTAAGGAGAAGTAAAATGTACATGAGACTCCCAGGAAAAAGTCAGGCTGGAGAGGCAGCTAAGTGACAGACCATTAAAACCCTGATTTAACATAGAAAATGTTGCCTGGAATTTATCATGAAGAGATGATCACATCCTTATGTTAGAAAGTATAGGTATATTGTAATATAATCAGAAAAAATGACTCCCAAGGCAAAAAGGGCTTTAGCTACAGAGTAAAAACTAGAGAGAATTGTTAATGCAACAGGTTACACAAGAAATTAAGAAGGTTTGATCTAATGCCATAGTAAGTAATACCCTGGGAGTGGTGGGGGAGGAATATAAATATATAGAAAGGTTCAGAACAAAAGTTTCATTTCTATCTGTACACACACACACACACACACACACCCCTAGTTAATTCTCACAGCATTCCTTTGAAATGGTTCTTATCCCTGTTTTATGGAGGCTCATAGAGATTAATTTAGTCAAGATCAAACAGCCAATAAATAAAAGGTAGGATTCAAGCCTGGTATGACTGACTCCAACATCTGACTGCACTACATCTAAGATAAACTAGGACAAACTTTCGGGGTGGGAGCAGTGACAGATAAAGGTTAGATGAAGACAAAGAATCTTTAAGTAGGTCTCATTCATATTAACCATAAAAAGTAAAAATCCAAAGGGAAGAATACTATTTAGTCTCTGAACATTTTTCTTTAAGGAAAAAAAAAACCTGAAATCTCTAATGTACCGTTCTTGAACTAGATATCTGCTATTTCACTGTGTCCTTTCTTCTCTTTTCCCCTAAGTCATTTTTTTGCTATCATCATGTCCTCTCTATTTTGACTCTATGTTGAGATTTGAAATATTTATTCAGGTCCTTATAAGACTTAGAAAAACACATAAATCAAAATACATAGAAGCTCAATTTTACCAAATAATCTTATTTCTACGTATTTAAAAAAAAGTGTGAATGGAATATTATTCAGCCATAAAAGAGAATAAAATCCTGTTACTTATTGTAACATGGCTGGAACTGGAGGTCATCATAAGTCACATGGCAAGAACTGAAGGTCATCATAAGAAAGTCAGGTACAGAAAGATGTGGTATGTTCACACTTAGATGTGGAAGATTAAAAAGTTGATCTCAGAAAAGCAGAAGTAGACAAATGATTACCAGAGTCCAGAAAGGGTCGGGGTAAGGTTGACAAGGATGAGAAAGGACAATTTATGGGTATAGGGATACAACTTTAAAAAAGGGAATAAAGTCAGGTACAGTGGTGCAACCTGCCTGTAATACCAGCAATTCGGTAAGCTGAGGCAGGAAGATCTCGAGATCCAGATCAGCTTCAGTAACTTACTGAGACCCTGTCTCTAAATAAAAAATAAAAAGGGCTGGGAATGTGGCTCAGTGGTTAAGTGCCCAAAGGTTCAATCCCTGGTACCAAAAAAAAAAAAAAAAGAATAACTTTTAATGTTCTATAGCACAGTAAGGTAACTACAATCAACAAGCAATCAACAACAATTAAGTATATTTCTAAATAACTCGTAGAATCTGGACATTCCCAACACAAATGATAAATGTTTGAGGAAATGGATGTGCCATTTCTGATCATTACACACTGTATTTACGTATTGAAATACCACACTGTACCCAATAAATATATATTATGTATCAATATTTTTAATGAAAAAAAGGCATTTTTCTATTTTAATGAAAAAGACATCTTTCTATTTTTATTAAAACAGACCACTTGAATGTATTCGTGACATGTTTAGTGATATTAGTTATTGCAGAGGCTTATATTCAGGATTTTCAGAAAATGCTCTGAATTTTCTGGCTACTAATAGCATATTGTTTATACTATTTAATTACAAATCTTTGGAAAATAAATATAAAAAATTATTCCCTTAAAAAAAAAAACTTTTTCAGTACTGAGATTGAACCCAGGGTTTCACGCATGGCAGGCAGGCACTCTACATCAAGCTACAACACAAGTCCTCTAAATTTCTTCTTAATAATGGAAGCCTTATTCTGTACATAAAAGAATATTTGTCAATACACATTCAATATGTACTGAAATATGCACTGATTTGATAAATATACAAGAGTCTTTTAGAGAGGGAAGCAGTGAAGAGTGGAGACAGCTATTCCAGGCTACCTTTGTTGAAAAAGCTAAGAGATAAAATGATAAGAACCTAAGATAGCATCAAGACTGGAGAAACTGCATTTTTAAAGTTTGAAGAAACTAAACATTATCTCAGACTGGCTTCATTAAACTTTCCCTCTAATTCAGATTCAATCATAAATTAGATGTATGAACTTGGGCAAGTCACTTAATGTCTCTGACCCTTAGTTTTAACACCTACAGTGGTGGTGTGTCTCTCCTGTATATATTTAAGAAAATCAAAAGGCTTAGTTATAAATATAAAAATGTCTTACAGTCTGTAAAATAGAATATAAATGAAATATTTATAAAAATCTAAGAATTAAGTGATGGGAAAACAGCAAAAATATACTGATAGTATATTATCTTATAAATCATTAAGTATATTATCTTACAGATTATTATTTGTGATAAAACAGAAGGGGGAAAACTAGTCTTTCTGAGGTAAACATAGGAAATATGATACTCCTCCCAACAGTGAATCAATACACATTTACTCATTGTTTTTCAAACCTATACTGGTTGTCCTTTTACACTTTATCCCCATATGTCAACAAGGTACCCCCCAAATGATACTCAATACTATTACTTTTATCTGGACACATCAAAAAATAATTCATTTACTTAACTGGTTCTAAGCTATCATTTGCATGCTCCTTCATGTATCTAGGGCACTTTGATCTTCCTGAATAGAATGTTTACTAGATTGTCAGTTTCTGTGTGTATATGTTCACATCATCAACTTCCACTATGATTATATTTATAATCCTGTGTTAACTACAAGTAACAAATCTCTCATAAACTTCAATTATTTCAACAATTCTTTTTTTTTCCTCTTGTAAGTAATCTTGGTTTATGTCTATAGCTATTTAGTTTTGTATTGCCAATATTCTAAAATAAAGACTACTTTTTCACTTTTTTAACTAAGACTATATATAATTTAAGCTTATGAAACTATCTTGCTCGGTTTTATAATTAAAAGAAAAATCAGAAGGAAAAATAGAGATAATAAGATAATGCAACCTGTTTTAAGTATTTCCCTCTTCCTTTCTTTAGTCCCCTCAATTCTCACTCTGAATGATCTAGATATATTTCAGTGATCATCAGAAACACAGCACAGATCCTTGGGTATCAAGCCCAATGCTAAAGTAACAAAATAGATGGAGATAACTTAAACCCTGCCCTCCAAGCACTGGCAGACTATAGAGATTGTGTGTCAAACACAATTCTAGTGTGCTAGAAGCAGTTACAAATACAGCACAAATACCAAAACTAATAAATACCAAAATATAAGCATGTACTCAAAATTATGGAAGCATAAAGGGAAAAATTAAAAAGTACTACCTGTATAGCTAAAGATGGTACCAAAAAGGGGGGGGGAAGAAACTATCTAGAAAGAATTTTTCAAAAACTCAAAGACATTTTTAGGATATCAAGTGTACAGTAAATGACTTATTGTCCTTTGTTGAACTGCATTTTAACCAGAATTATACTGGACAAAAGTTTAGTTTGAAAAGTAATACACCTTCAGAACATCCTTAAAACTTTCCCTCATTACCTCAACACACAAATGTCTCTACCTACTATTTATCCTGCCTTCTTTCCCAACTAGTCTTGCTTTCTTATTTGGCACTCATTAAAACAAACCTATAGCTCTCTACGACTATCTATCCATGTGTATATATGACATAAATATATATGCATCCACATTTTGAGGAGCCTACAAAAGATATGGGAATGATTATATGCCACCTACTTTCCAGACTCTCTATGAATATTTTCCTTCCAACCCCCACTGACTTGCGGAGTAGATGCTCAATGAATATTTGATTAAAAAAACCTCTGGTGACATGAGAATTACATATTACACTAATAAGCATCTCATAAAAGCTATATTAAAAACAGTTCTTCAGCATTACAACACATGATATGGGAGAATGATTAAAAGCAAACAATGTTTCAGTCTTACAACTAAAAGAAGTGATGGAGTATAGTGAATAACAGTAATGGTACTGGAGACAACCAGCTGAATTCTAATCTAGGTCTATGATATAATTAGCCACATAATCTTAGGCACAGTTTATATACCCTCTCAGTGTCTCAATTTCTCAATTATAAAAGTGACATAAAATATTACCTATCTCCTAACTCACCGTGAGAGTAAACAGGTTAGTATAGTGAGTATACCAGGACTTACTTAGCACATGAGAAACACTAGACTTGAGTCAACAGTGTAGCAGCAGTGGTGTCACTATCATCAGAATCCTTGGGTATTTTAAAAATAGAAATAAAAATAACAACACCTTTCATTCATTGCCTCCTTATAGATACAAAGCTCTTTTTCCACAGGTGCAGACCAGTAACATAAGGAACTAAAAGTTCCACTTTGAGCACATAATTTTTCATCTTGGTTTTGCCATCAGCCAGTGATATGATCAATGACAACTAAATAACTATAGGCAAGTTATTTCAACACTCTGCACTTTAATTTCCTAACTTGCAAAATTTAATAAACCACCTATATCCCAGGAATGTCCTGAGAACTAAATATCAAACACATGCTCAGCATTCGCCAAGCTAATGTCTGTTCCTTCTTTCCCACATTTCACAAGGGATATCCCAATAAATCCTCACACCACCATTATGAAGTTCATATTAGACAGTAAACATTAAAAACTGCCAAACACTGGCAATTTCATGTTTCAACCTGGCACTATTACAAATGGAGAAAATAACCTCAGAGAGATTGAATGATTTACTAAACATTATATGCTTAGTGATGGTTAAATAATTTTTCATTAGGCCAACCTCACTAATTTTTTCAGAGAGAGACACTGACAAAGGGAGAAAATGTATACTAACCACTATAATACATGTAAAGCTAACATAACCCACAAATTTTTGTTCTACCATATTAAAAATGAGGAATGAACTATTTCTAAAATCTTTTCAATTACAAAATTATTTGTAGAGCATCTATGTGTGTGTTGGAGGTAACAGATTTAGAGAAAATCAGCAGTAAGGTATATTAAAGGAAGTATGTGTGTAACTACACTAATTCAAAGGGTGCAATTGGATCTAATTAGAAACCTCACTAATTAGAAACTCCATGAAGCAAATGAACATCAAATAACCATCTTGATGGAAGGTTAGATGTATTCAGTACATCACAGAGCAAGTGGTTAATGAAACACCCAAGGAAGAGTTACATCAAACACTTTGGTTCACAAGAGTATGTATTCACTAATACATAACATTATTGTACTAGAAAAATGTAAAAACTTCCTCTAATAGTAAGAAATATACTACTGTAGTAAAATTATGTAACTGTTGACTTTATTTCTATAAATTCTACAAAGGTTTTAGAATTAGATCAAATAAACCAGATTCGGAATGCAATTTCTGTCCAAACATGAAAAGTCCTATAAAAATGCACAGTATTAGTAAATAAATAACAATTGTTAATAGAACAAGGCCCCATAAAACTGGTGAAATATTTAACAGTATCAAATATTTACTCTGATTATCTACAAACCTATTCGGCATCTTTTCTCCTTGATTTGTCATTCACCATTTTAAAAAGAAACTGCATCAATAAAACAAGGATAACTAGCAGAAACTAGGTCTTTCAACAGATTTACAATGGTACAGTTTTGTTTAAATCCTCTTATCGGTCTTTCCTCCAATTATGCAATCATTTCACAGCAAGATTACATGGCTCTTTCCACATACTGGAAGGAAGGAGGTTGGGGAAAACAGTGGAGTGTTTAACAGGTAGTCCGGAAACAGGCAACATTTCCGTGATACTAAATTGTCTTTCGGGAATCGATATTAACTCAGCGCCTCTTGGTTTTCAAGACCTTATCCTTTTGCCATTACAGATACTGTTTTAATCCCCGTAACAACTGGAAACTCTTCACTTGCTGCAAAGTCCATCTAACAACATCACCTCTCCTCCCACTAAACTGGCTTTTCCACGGCAGTGGGGGCGAGCTGTCAAAACTAGGAGAGCAGTGTCCTCACAACTACATCTGGGCAGCTCGTCTCAATTCCCCAGAAAAGTGAGGCTGAGCTGAGCTGCCTGCTAAGGCGGGACTCCAGGCGCTCGCGCTTTCCCACCGGGTTTCGTCGAAACCTCCCGAGGGTGACCTCTACGCCTCGACACCGTGCCTCGCAAGTCTTTTACTAAGACGGGGGCACGGTAGAACCCTCGCTGCACAACCACTGCTTCATTCCACACCAGCTGCCGCGCGGCGTCCCGTGATGCGACCCGCTTCCGACTAGTTCGGGAACTGTCTTTTCACCAGCTCCGCGACAGCAAGAAGGGCTGCTCCCGCCCGCCGACAGGTAACTAGGTTCCGGGCTCTCAGCCTCTGGAGCTCGGGACCGCGCAGTTAATGAGTAATGCGCCCGAGTCTAGGAGCAGGGGAGAGCCGCACCCCGACGTCCAGCCGCGGCTCAGGGGGAGGCCGGCCGACCAAGCCCCCAACCCCGCTGCTGGGATGGGCGGGGGTCCTACGGCCCTCGTGCCCAGGCGAGGAGGCGCTCGCCCGGCCAGGGCAGCAGGGCCGTGTACCCGCGCGCCGCGCCCTCCGCCGCGCCGGCACCTGCACCTGCAGCCGTCGCCCCTCCTGGCCGGCTCGCGGGAGGAGGTGCGCGGGCGCCGAGGGGGGCGGTGCTCCACGCCCCGGGCCTCTCCCTCCCGCGGCCGCACTCACCTGACGAACCCACGGCGGCCGCTGCCCGCGCTCAGGGGCGTTCGCAGAGCTGCAGGGAGCGCGCCGAGAGGCAACAAGAAGCCGAGAGGGAAGGCGGGCCAACGCCGCTACACCCCGCGGCGGCGGGCGCTCTGCGTTGGGTGCCGCCGAGGGAGCGCGGGACTGCGCCTGTGCCGGGAGCGGGACCGGGAGCCGGGAGCGGCCGGTCCCCCGGGAAGGAAGGCGGGGCTGGGGCGGGGAGGGGCGGGGCGTGGGGCCTCGGGGGCGACGCGCTTCCGCGCCCCCTGGCGCCAGGCGGGCTCGTCGCAGGTTCCCCGGCACTGGCCCAGGTGCCTCCGCGGGCGGTTTCCCTGGGAACGACCGCCGGATACCCTGCGGGACCTTTCCCGAAGAAAGAGGCGACCTCTGGGTAACTTCCAGCGTGTCGGGCTCGCTAGGAGTCGGAAGAAGCACCTTCACTGTGAGTTGAGTACTGCTGCAATCAACCTGAGGCTTGGCTCCCATACACACCTTATAACGGGCGTGGGGGGAGGGAATCCTGACAGAACCCACATCCCCTCGTTCCAGCCGCTTCCAGAGTATTCGAGAATATCTTTCTGTGCCAGCCTTCTCTCTCTTGTGTGAACTGTTTTATTAAACTTCCACCCTACTTTAAGAACTCCAAGTGGGAAAAGTGAAAATACAGACAAGAACCAAGCTTTTAAAAGTGTGACAAAAGAGAGTCACCGTCTGGTCTCTGTGTGTAAAGAAATACATACAATCCATTGATCCATATTGAACAGGACCATCATTCTGTGTATTGGTCACATTTTGGAGTAAGAAAAGGAGGTTATGTATATGGCTGTTAGAATCAGAATTTCTCGCTTTGAATCTACTACCATCACTATCCCCCTGTGATGTTGGGCAAATTAATCTCTTAATAGCCCCCAATTTTCTCACTAATAAATGAGTATAATAAGAATACCTACATCACTGGATTGCTGAGTTTAAATGATATGAAATATATACATGTGAAACATTCAGTGTACTACACAAAGTGCTGCATATTAGCTATTATTATTAATGACGTTACTATTATCCAATAAAGACCTAGGAAGTCATTTTATACTCCAGTCAAGTATATTTTTACCCCATCTGCAGTATATTACTGAAACACTGAATTTGGGGGCCCTCATCTGAAACTGGGAATGGCTGTCTCATGCTGAAAGTGAGGCTGGGGAGGCTAATAATCCCCCACCCTGAAAGGCATCAAAGATGATGGGAGTGCAAATTGTCCTTGGTGCCAACACAGGCTAACTAAACCTACATCTATACATTTCCTGCCTTTTATCACTTCCCTGCCTCTTCTCCTTTAAAGTCTCTGCTAATTTTCAGGGATTTCCAAGACAGAACTTTTGAAACAATTAGGTTTTGTCTATCTTCCTTCAAAGCTGGCTTTGAATAAAATGTATTTTCTTACCAAACTAACTCCAAAAATTTCTGGAGTAGCAAGCAACATGGCCTAGCTTATTTCTTTCCAAGGCAGTTTTAGAGTTGCCTAGTAATATTACCAAGTCCTATGCATTCTAATGTCCAAATAATTCTTAAATCTCTCTTGTTTCATTCACTGCCTGCTAGATATGACCTTCCTCATTCATGGACTGTTAACTCTTCTCCCATATATTATATGGTTGGCCGTTCATTCAGCACATATTTATTGCACTCCATTTTTGTGCCTTCTGCTAGGTGTGGGGGCAAAAAATCATTACAAATAGCACCCCCTCCCATCCAAGGACTCAGGAGACAAGTATGTTAATAACAAATGGAATGAATAAACTCAACATACAACAAACTTCTTGGGTTCCCCAGTCTTGCAATATCCTCATTATGTCACTGTCTTTGCACTTTTTCTTTTCATAAAACTATGTTCTGGTCACCGGCCTTCTCTTTACCTAGATAATTCCTGCTTATCCTTCCAGGCATCAATTCCATTGTGAACCTTTTACTGTTGCTTGCCACTCAGCCCTGTCCCACCAATCCCAATATGGGCTAGTGCCCCTACCTGTGAGTCTATAACACCTGATCTCTTTTTTTTTAACTTGATTAAAAATTTATTCAAGTTAATGGTAAGCAGCAAAAGTACAAGTCCATGAAAAGTCCCATATATTACATGTTGAAACCACTTTTCACTGTCTTTACCTGTAAGGTGTTCAACGTGGGACTCATTCCTGAATCTTCTTTCTGGTGGTGGAATAAGATACATACTGTTCTGGAGTGCCACTCATGTTGAACTTCGGGTTTCCAAATGAATTTATGAGCAGTAGGTGGTTTTGTTGTTGGAGGGTCATCAGTCATACAGTGAAGCCAATGATGCCAAAAAATTGTTTGTTGTCCTTGTAGTATTTGTTTCCATACTTGTGTTCCCCCACTAATGTACCAACTCTCACATCATTTGCTCTGAAGAAAATTCATAAATAGCCACAGAGACCATCATGGCCACTAACCTGCTGCAGCCCACACTTCAGGACCTGCAGCAACTCCATCTCACCCTGCACTTTCCATATAGAATTTTAATAGTAGTTTATTTCTTGGTTTTCCTAACAAGACTGTGAGCTTCTTGAAGACAGGCCCAAGGCCTGACATGGAGAAGTGATGGCCAATAAGTGCAGAGTGAATGAATGACATATATGCAGAGTTCACTATCTTGGTTCTACATAAGACCTAAGAGATAATGCATGTTATGGTTTAGATATTAGATGTCCCCCAAAAGCTCATGTGAGAGACAATGCAAGAAAGTTTAGATGTGCAATGATTGGGTTATAAAAGCCTTAACCTAATCAGTACATTAATCTTCTGATCCAGCTAGGGATTAACTGGGTGATAACTGAAGGCAGGTAGGGTAGGTAGGGTGTGGCTGGAGGATGTGGGTCATTGGGGGTGTGCCTTTGAGGGATATATTTTGTCCTTGGTAAGGTGATGCCTTTCTTTCCCTTCTCCTTTCTCCCCTCTCCCTCTCCCTCTCCCTCCTGGTGCCATGTCTTGAGCTGTTTTTCTACCACACACTTCCACCATAATGTTCTGCCTCACCTGGGCCTCCAGTTGGCTTCTGTGGACTAAGACCTCTGAATCCATGAGCCCCAAAATAAACTTTTCCTCCTCAAATTGTTCTTGCCAGGTCTGTTAGTGACAGCAATCTAAAACAATGCATCTACAAGAAACAGTAAGCAATAGCCATATGCCTGAGCCATACATTGGTCTATTTGCAAATCACCTACCATCTATAAGCCTTTTGAAATGTCCTTAGAGGTGTTACCCTTTAGATACTTAAATTGCTAGTGCAGTTTGAGAATGAGAAGAGTAATATGGGTAGTTGCTGTTAATAACAATGCCTCAGCATTGCAACACAGAGACCAAGATACATTACATAATGTTAGACACTCAGAATCTTAACCTGTAAAGTATATTAAGTATTGTGAGTATCCTAAGTTAGGTGGCTTACCCATATTAAGGGACAAATGTAACTTTAAAAAAATAGATTTTGTAATATGCTCATTTGACTTCTTTCCCTTTCATTAAAAAATATACAATTGTAGTAAAATACAATATATAAAATAATATTGATTAATTTTTTTATCTTAAGATTTTCCCATTCATACATAGGCCAAAAAATAATGAAGTACAGAGAAATTTTAAATTAAACAAATTATTCTAACATTTTTACCCTAGTTGTAACTTTTGTTTGTTTCAAAATTAAAAATTTTTGTATATTTGCATGGTACTTTGCAGTTTCAAATTGACTTTGCATAAAGTCCTTTACCAAAATAACAATTGGACACAGGTGAAAAGTAGTCATTTACAGGTGAGGAACTTAAAGTTAAGGTCCCGGTCTTTAGAATACAGGTTTGTATCTTACAAACTCAGTTCAAACTCTTTAAAAAGCAGATTGAACTTCCATGACCAGCAGTATGGCACAATAGAGACTCTGGCAGATTCTCCCACCAACAGCAATTCAAAGTACTGAATAAAATGTATAAAACACCTTATCAAACATATCAGTGAGTTGGTAAGAACATAAATGATCCTAAAGGCAAAAACTATGTAAAAGTAGGAATCCAGACAATAAATAATAACAATGTAAAAATGAAAAAAAAAAACTGGTTATGGAGGAAAGTGTGTGAACAACAATCATTTCCTTGTCTAGCCCAATAGTTAGTTACATGTAGTCTAGGGCTTGTATTCCCATTTAAAAAAAAAATTGCTTTTGCAACTCCTGTACAAAAGCAGAACTAGGGGCTGGGAATACAGCCCAGTGGTAAAGCACATATGTAGCATGATCAAGGCCCTAGCTCTAATCACTAGTACAAAAAGAAAAAGAAAAAAGCATTGTCTCTGCAGTGTCCTTCATTAGATCAATTAGAGACAGCTGGACATTTTAGGCCCCTTTTCTGATGTTAAAATAAATGGAGTAGGGAAAATTTGGAGGCTGACAGAAAGGGTTGAGAGATTAGACTATAAAGAGTTTCTCTTTTAAAAAATCACTTTAACAAACTCCAAACATGTAAGAAAATGTTTTGGGAATTTACTTCAGATATGGTTTATCACACACACCTCAAATTGCCATCCATTAAGCAAATGTTTGTTTATTGTTTCTCTGTGCCAGATATATAAATAATCTGCAGTAGGAGGAAGAGAAGAGATGAAATACAATGAGAGCACATCCCAGCTTCTCCAAAGTGTTTCAGTCCCAGGCCTCAACCTATTCTTAATCTTCCTTCATTCCTTTCTACATGTTCAGTGAGAAATCATTGTCTTAAAAATAACCACCACCACCCCTTTTTTGCTTAATATAGATTTGACTGGATCCCTTACTGATGGATGCTTACTATAGGTGGAGAACCAGCAGTGAAAGAAGGGGGAAATTTTTCAATACTAATTCAAAACAAAAAGAGTGGACTGATCTTGCTTCTTTCATTAGGTTGCCATCCATTAAGCAAATGTTTGTTTATTGTTTCTCTGTGCCAGATATATAAATAATCTGCAGTAGGAGGAAGAGAAGAGATGAAATACAATGAGAGCACATCCCAGCTTCTCCAAAGTGTTTCAGTCCCAGGCCTCAACCTATTCTTAATCTTCCTTCATTCCTTTCTACATGTTCAGTGAGAAATCATTGTCTTAAAAATAACCACCACCACCCCTTTTTTGCTTAATATAGATTTGACTGGATCCCTTACTGATGGATGCTTACTATAGGTGGAGAACCAGCAGTGAAAGAAGGGGGAAATTTTTCAATACTAATTCAAAACAAAAAGAGTGGACTGATCTTGCTTCTTTCATTAGGTGTGTTTGTGATTTAAGCTTTGTAAGAAAGCTTTTCCTGATGTAAGAATAGAAATTATCATGGTTGTCAACATTCTTCATGCCTTGCTCTTAACCATCAGCCATCTGGACATAGACAAAGCAGTGTATGCAGTTTGGGTTTATTTTAATGCAGTCAGAAGGTAGATTATGGAAACTTGTTAATGGGATGTTTTAAGGTCAGAGACTTTGGGGAAATAAAGGGCTCTCAGAGGCCCAAGGTACTAATAAGTAGGGGCCCAAGAGATTGGGCTTTCTTCTTATTCTGACAAAACATTTGAAAATACTGAACTACCTACTGAAACTACAGGGAAAAGGAAGGGCTTTTGTTTCAACAGACAAACTTAAATCTCAGATTTAAGCCAGGCATGTGAATTAAAATTACATAGACTTTTGAGGAGTTGCTGTGCTATTTTGGTAGAAATTAAGTCCAAATTTCAGAAGACATGATGAACATGAATCATATGTTAAGTTCCTACAGCTGCTTTTGGTGAGTAAACCTCAAGATGTGTTTTAAATTACCAAGTATCTCCCCTGTCTGTGCAACTTGGTTGCAAAAGGAATTTAATTTCACATACCTGAAAGGGAAATAGACTATCAAAAAGACAAACTTAATTAGAATTTGAGAAATGGCATATGAATCCAAAACTGTCCTAAATTTCAGACTGCATGGCTTTCTGTCATGAAACTGTTACAATCCAGGCTGATAGTAACCATATCATCAGTAACAAAAATTTGGAGTAGAAATTCAAGTATATAATGCCTGACATCCCAAAAATTATTTAATCAAATACCTAACTATATCAAAATTAATCAACAAGTTTCTGTTTTAAGTAATTATTTTTCCAGATCAAAAATATTCTGCTATCATCCCTGTGTGAAATAATTCTTGCCAGACAAGCAGACACTTTTGGCTGCAAGAAATAAGCATCTGCCCCAATTCAGTTCAAGCAATTCCAGCACAGGGGCCCAGATGATTCAGATAATTCTAGAATCTGACCTTGAGGAAAGAACTAGATCCTATATAAGAAATATCTGAATATTGGTCCTCAGAAATATATGGTATTTTATAAGAAGTAAATGAACAATATAAACTTAATTGTTTATATTGTTCTGTTTCTTGGGGTTCTAAAATTTCCAGCATGTTATAATTATGAGGCTTCAAATAAGACCCAGCCAAAAGATATGAGTCATCCCTAGTTTGGGTAGGCTATATTATTGCATTTATATAAACAGAGTTGACTAAACAATTTTGAAGGACTCCTTATATTATTCTAAAAATCCATAAGTTTGAATGTCACTAGGAGAGAATTCATGCCACGTTATAGATTTCTAACTACCCCTAGAATATAGATATCACTATTCTAAAGAAGGACTTCTGATTTGAACATAACTGGGTATATTAATATTTTCTCTTTCTATCCTTACAATTCAAGAACTAAGAGGATTCTGGGTACAGTGGTACAAGCGTGTAATCCTAGCAGCTCAGAAGGGTGAAGCAGGAGGATCATGAGTTCAAAGCCAGCCTCAGCAACTTAGTGAGGCCCTAAGAAACTCATTGAGACCCTGCCTCTAAGTAAAATAAAACATTTTTTTAAAAAGGGCTGGGGTTGTGGCTCAGCAGTAGAGTGCTCGCCTAGCACATGCAAGGTGCTGGGTTCGATCCTCAGCACCACATAAAAATAAATAAATAAAATAAAGGTATTGTGTCCAACTATAACATATATTTTTTTTCTTTTTTTTTAAAGGCTGGGGGTATGGTTCAGTTTTTAAGCACTCCTAGATTCAATCCCAGGTACCAAAAAAAAAAAAAAAAACGGAACTTAAAAGGTTAAAAAAAAAAACAACCCTGAGTCCCAAAGTCCACAAACCCATTTTTTGTTGTTGTTTTTTTGCAAACTAGTACATAAGTATACTGCCTAGATTCCCAAACATATGTAAAAGTTGACAAATACAAAAGGAGCAGGAATAGTGTGGAAAGAAGTGGGAGGAAAAACAGATCTCAGCAGAACTAGATGGTAAACTTAAACTTAAAGAAATATTGCTCATTGGGGCTGGGCTTGTGGCTATTTGGCAGAGTACTTGTCTAGCATGTGTGAGGCACTGGGTTTGATCCACAGCACCACATGTAAATAAGTAAAAAAGGTACATCAACAACTAAAAAAATTTTTTTAAAAAAAAGAAATATTGCTCATGAAGGTAATGAACAGATTTTGAGTTACTGAAACATTATCCTTTTTTTTAAACTAGAGATTGAACCCAGGTGCACTTCATCACCTAAGCCATGTTCTCAGCCCTTTTTATTCCTTATTTTTAGACAGCCTCTCTCTAAGTTGTTTAGGGTGTCACCAGGTTGCTGAGTCTGGCCTTGAACTTGCAATTTCCTGCCTCAGCCTCTGAGTCGCTGGGATTACAGGTATGTTCCACCATACCAGCACATTATTCTTTATTTATTTATTTATTTATTAAAAAAAAAAAAGGAGATAGGAAACTGGTAAGTCATGTTCACAAGAAAATTTACCTGTACCAGGTTGATTCAGAAAAACAGTACAAGTGAAGTTGTACAAAGAATCACATAGTAAGCCATGTTTACATGAAGCAATCTGTTTTTGTGGCAGTAGAAGAATGAGTCTATACTTAACTAAAAATTGTTCTTTGTTATCCATACTCTCATCCGTAGTGGAAACTCTTGCTATTTGCTTGTCCAAGAAGATGGTGAGAAAGGAACAAGAAAGGAAGTAGCATATACCCAGTATATAAACTATAACAAAATTTTTGGAAAAAGAAACAAAACAACAGAAATTAATACCAGTAAAATATTTTAAATATATTTCCCTGAATTAGGAAAAAAATGAGGCGATCACCTCTCTGAAAAAATAAAACCATAAATCAGAAATGTAGGAATGAAAAGAAGATATAGTAAGATAACAGGAGGTGATTAAATGTAAGATGAAAGAATTCAGAAAAGCAGTTGTAGAAAAAAAATCACTGAAAAAAAAACTAGAAGGGAATTGCAAAAGAAAAGAATACATAAGAAATATAGAAAAAAGATGAGGAAAACAAGCAAAATAAAATGAAAAATGGAGTCAGGAAGGATTAGAAACAAAATAATATATATAGAAAATAGGCCAAAGAGTTTTTTAAATTTATAAGCAGTATCCCCAAGGAAAAGATCCAAAATAATGGAACAAATAAGTATTTAAAGATATAATTGAATGAAACTTTCCTCAAAAAAAAGTACATATCTTTATTGAAAGGAGATATCACATGTGAGGAACATTTTCTTTAGTATAGCTACTGACTACAAAGAGAAAATAATAATCCTTCAGAAAGATTGAAAATAATCAAATCAGTTATAAAGTAGAAATATCAAGCTGGTCTCAGATTTCTGCACAGCAATATTCATTCCTAAAAGAGACTGGAGCATATAATGGCTTAAATATTGAAATTGGAGTTTGAGGTGAAACTTGATTCTCTGCTTCTGCTGGGTCTGTGTAAGCTGCAGGCCTCTGGTGCCAAGAAAGCCTGTTTTAATGTTAGCAGCTAATCAAGGGAGGGGATGTCTGTCAGCCTCAGCTCTGAGGGGTACAGCCCACAAAGCCAAACTATTCACTACTATCAAGTGGTGTGTTGCAGCTCTTAATGGTAGGCTGTGCCTTCTGTTGTCACAACAGACCCCAGCAACTCACTGCCAGTTTGTTTTTGAGTTATTGTCTCACAAATTTGAAGAATAAAATCCATGGACAGCAACGGAAGGCAAGAATAAAAGGAGTAGGATTTAATCAAGTGAGAAGAGAGAGAACCCTGCAGGAGAACCCAATAGGAGTTGCCATTGAGTGCACTAGTCTACGGATTTATATAGCTCTTGGTCCAACACTATTGGTCCAAAATTATGCTTATCAGGTCCTGAAAAATTACCAGTGCTATTGATTAGCCCCTGAATCTGAACTTTTCTGTAACCTCCATTTGGATCTGCCTCACTCTTCCATTTTCCTACCACTGGGGCCTTTCTTATTCAAAATGAAGTATCCTCCAAGAGCTCATGTATGAAACAATGCAAGAATTTTTCAGTGATAAATTATTATATTATGAGGGCTTTAGCCTAATCTAATTGGTGGATTAATCCACTGATATGGATTAACTGGGCAGTAACTGTAGGCAGGTAGGGTGTGGTTGAAGGAGGTAGGTCACTGGTAGGATATGCCTTTAGGGTTTGTATTTTCTCTTGATAAGCACAGCTCTCT
The DNA here is from genome assembly GCF_964194105.1 of Spermophilus citellus. Lineage (NCBI taxonomy): Eukaryota > Metazoa > Chordata > Mammalia > Rodentia > Sciuridae > Spermophilus > Spermophilus citellus. Next base: position 89,440,674 of record NC_138197.1, on the reverse strand, counting down.
TCTCTGCTTCCTGGTTGCCATGTTCTGAACTCCTTTCCTCTGCCATGCCCTTCCACCATGATGTTCTGCCTCACCTTGGGCCCAGAGCTATGGAGTCAACTGACCATGGACTGATCCTTGGAAACCATGAGAAAATAAACTTTTCTTCCTTTCAGTTGTTCTTGTTGAGTCTTTTGAATGAAAAAGCTAATTAAAACAGAGCAACATACACAAGAGGTAGTCAAGTAGAAGAAGTAAGACACAAATCTTTTATATCTAGATAAACTGTCTTCCAAGTATAAAGACTATAGACAGAGTTTTAAATATGCAAAAAACCCAGGTGGCATTGTTCACATTAGCCCTTAGGAAAACTTTAGATGAACTTTGGGCAGCAAAAAGTAAGTGGAGAAACTATGGCAAAAGGATTCCTAGTGAACATTCTGTCATTAACTAATGAAATCCTTCCTTTGTACCCCCTCCCCTGTAATCCATATATCATCAGCCAAATACTCTATATCCTCTTCTCTGAACATTTCATTCAAGTCTTCACTCCAGTGGAGTGGCTCTGCCCTGAGGATACTGTCTCACCTCTAGACAGTATAAATGATGACAATTTTTTCTCCCACAGTTCCTGTATACTTGGGACCATATACCCAGTGCTTACTTACCTTCAGATTTTCTCCTCTTCCTAAACTTCTCCAGCTTTGAATCTGATGTTATCAGTTTAAGTCATTAAAAAATGTTCTATCTATTGATGCCTGGGTCAGGCCTTCTCATTTCTAAGTGATAATTAGTTCTAGTCTGATAATCTCTCTCTGTAACTTAATTTTTATTGATTTCAATAAATATTGTAGGTGTCCTTCCAACACCATAGTCTCATTTTTTTTAACTTTGCTCAAATGACCATGTTCTCAAGGATTCCTCACTCATCCCTATGTTCATACTCCATATTTTGTTGTTATTAATAACTTTACAAGTTTAGTTTCATGTTCTATTCATGAAAATTCATTTCCTGCCTTCCCAACTTATTTCATTTGATCTCCCAATGACCCTAGAGCCAGCCCTAACCAAGGGTCGGGGGTTGATATGTACAAAGTTATTCATTACAGCATTGTTCTTGATAGAAGAATATTGGAAACAACCAAATATAAACTTTAAAGTCATGGTTTAAAAAAAAAGTAGTTAAGGAAAGGAACAGTTACTTGAACCAGAGAATAAAAAACTGTACGGAGAGGGCTGCCTGGAAAGGAGTTGTCACCTTCAGACAGGATGCAGCCAGCCTGTGGTGATTCAGCAAATGGAGGAACCACAAAAATAAACATCCAGCCTCTCCTCTATCACTCTCTCCTGTTTTTTGCTAGTGATTTAGAAATTGAATAATAATTCTCAAATTGTCATTTTTAGGCCAGTTTGTTAAGATGTAGGTATCAAACAGCTCCTATGATTAAACAGGGTATAATCTCACAATACGAGTACCATCTGAGAATTCCTGCCTATGGAACCAGTTCCTAATCTATGACTCTCTGGGTCTTTCAGGGATCTCAAAAGTAGAGATGGGGCTCAATGATACTTTTCAACATTTTAGAAAACATATCTGTTATTTTAGATATAGTATCCCTCAAAAGCCCATGTGTGAGACAATGTAAGGCTTGGAGGAGAAATGATTGGTTTATAGCCTTAACCTAATCAATTAATCCGTGATTGAATTAACCAAGTGGTAACTGGAGGCAGGTGGGGTGTGACTGGCGAAGTGGTTCATTGGGGGCATGGCTTGGGATATATATTTTGTATGTGGCTAGTGGTGTCTGTTTCTGATCGTGAGAGCTGCTTCCCTATGTTGCACTCTTCCACCATGATGTCTTGTCTTGCCTTACCTTCAGCCCTGAGGAATGGAGCATGTTATCTGTGGACGGAGATCTCTGAAATCATGAGCCCCTACAAAAACTTTTCATTGTTCTGGTTGAGTCTAGTCTTTTAGCAGAAAAAAAAAAAGCTGACTAAAATAATATCCCATAGAAATTGTACATCTATCCTTAATCAGACTGTACAAGCAAACTGAACTCATACTGATCAGAATTGGAATAGGTGGTTTTATACAACTGATTAATAAATAAAGGAACAGCATTTTGAAGATACAAATAGCCCAAAGTGCATATTCTACAAAAATGAAAGTTCTGGGTCTTTCTCCATTTTAGACAGTTACTGAATTCAGGAAGTACAGTTTATAATTTGTGCAATTGTTTTACCACTAAAATTCACAAAACATAGCCCAGTACTAGACTATCATACCTTAAGATAATTGCTGAAATTTGCAGTTTGCTCACCTAAATTAAGTTTCAGTTATTAGATTAGATTTTTTTTTTAAGAATCTAAAAGTACTCCTTGATTTACTCAACATTAGTAGTCACGAGTCTTTAAGAGCTAGGTTACATTTCTAATTTTGTTTTTTTCTATTTATTTGATCAATTTTTAAATGGTTTCATGGAGAATTTACTTTGTTTTGTAGAAGGTCTATGTTATTAAGCTTCTCTGAGACAGAAACCAAAAGGACTCTAAAAACAATTTTTTTATTTGTAATAAAATTACTGGATGAGGTTAGTAGGTTTTCAGAATAAAGTAAGAGGGTTTCTTAAAGTCAGAAAAACTGTCAGATTTCAAAAATGTCATAGTCCACCATTTTAGAGTAAATGGAGAAAAGGTATCAAAGTGATCTTCCAAAGCTTAGCATAGCTTTGGAGACAGAGTTACCTAGAAAAGAGGAAAAGCAGATAAAATTCCTGTTTTTCCCTAGGGTCATTAAGTACAAAACTATCAAAATCATCCAGGCATTAACAAGATAAAAACACAAGGTTAAAGTATTTTCCTCCAAAAATGTGCCTGAAACTGAAGGTGTTTTTTGATGTAGAAGACATGCAAAATTCCCTTTGATAGATTTTTCTTACCAATGAACATTTGTCAGGGAAAGCATGGTGTCACTTGTCTCCCCAGGTTCTTACCCGTAGCCATTGCCTGACTAATAGGACTAGATAATAGGACTCGAAAAACCCATACTGAGAAAAGTAAGAATTCATGGAAGTTCATTTCTTTCTTTATTCAAGATGAAATTATTCACTGGCAAAATAACTTAAATGGAAAGGCTTTGGGCATATGCAAAAATGAAAAATTATCTCCTTTCAGAGTTGGGAACCTCTTAGGAGAGTAGCAAACCTCATCAAGGTCACAAACATCCATTTGAAAAGTCATCAGATCCCAGTCAGGAACAAACTAAACTCAAACTGCCAGACCCCAGGCAAAATGCAATGGGACATGATTAATTCAATCACAGGACCAGATCAGTAAATCTCCAGCAGGTGTGGTGACTGATTTTTGAATAATATCTTTCTTTTAGAATTACTCTTATTAAATTTGTCCTTCCAAAAGTTTTATACTATACTGTGAATTTGGGGAACAACCTGAAAGTGCATCAATATAGAAATGACAAATTTTGACATATTTAGTCTTTGGATTCTTGGGCATTTGTCAGAATGAGTTTGATCTCAAAATATTGACACATGGGGCTGGGGTTATGGCTCAGCAGTAGAGCGCTCGCCTCGCATGTGTGAGGCCCTGGGTTTGATCCTCAGCACCACATAAAAATAAAGATATTGTGTCCATCTACAACTAAAAAAATTTTTTAAAAAACAGCTATGATTTTTTTAACAAAAGTAAATAGAACAATGTGTACAACGTTTCATTTTTGTCAGGTGCAGTGGCACACGCCTATAATCTCATCTACTCAGGAGGCTGAGAGGCAGGAGGATCTCAATTTCAAGACCAGCTTGGGCAATTTAGTGAGACCCTGTTTCAAAAGGAAAAAATTTGAAAGGACTGGAAATATAACTCAATGGTAGGGCACACCTGGGTTCAGTCCCGTATTGCAAAAACAAAGTGTGTTTTACAAAGAAGAAATTTTGCAAAACAAATGTATTGGATGCAATCTGTGTGCACTTTCTCAAGTTTCCTCTATTGTCTCTTTTGTTCTGATGGTAACCCCAACTCTCCTATTGTACCCCTACCACAACTGGTGCCTTTGCTGAGCTCCCTGAGCTGGCTGGAATTGAATTGGATCCCTGGGCCTGCATGCTGAGCTCTAGCAGCATCAAGGTGTTACTCTCATTTCTAATCTTTCCCCAACCACCATCCTGGGGATTGAACCCAGGCCCTTGCACATGTTAGGAGGAAGCGCTCCACTACTGAGCTACCAACCCCACTCTCATTTCTAGATTTGGACGCAATGCTACAACCTGGAGCAGGGAATTTGGCTTCCTAAGTGGCTGCAAAAGGCTGTAGATATGAGAAGTTACCTCCCTATGGGGTGAAACTTGGCCAATGGGAAATGAGAGGCAGAAGGGATCTGAAAAAAATCCTCTCCCCTCTCACGTTGGGGTTGACTGCTATGTAGTGGGGTTTCTTTTTGCAGCTTTTCCACAGAAATCCTGTATACTAGTGGACACATGTGCTAAGCATCTGCTACGTCTTTGCAAGACCTGTTGTAAAAGAAAGTAGTTACATATCAAGTGCATAGGTTTGCGTACTTCTTGCCTCACTTCTGTTTTCCAACTTCCCCTCACCAGTCTTTATTTATTTCCTGCCGCAGTCCGGCTGCAGCATGCTGAGGGCCATTGCCAAGTAGGAATGACGCATCAAAATTTCCTTGCCAGCCTACCCCATGTTGCTTAGAGGACATTCGCTGTGACATTGCATGTATGCTTTAGTAAGGTGACCTTGCTCAAGGACCAGGGCAGATCTGGCTTTAGAGCTGATCAGGTTTTAGGGAGTATCCCGTCCTTGGGTTTTGGGAAGTTCCAGGTTTAAGGTGTACCCTGCGGGGGGAATAGGGCGTATATTGCTGCCTCAGGCACACCCGATCCTTGAGTTCCCGTTGAGTTCTCATGAGATTCAGAAAGTATTGGAAAAGAAAGCCTCGTGGAGTAGGTGAATTGGGCGGCAGCAGAACTTGGATTTCCCCAGAACGTGTGTAGAGGCCGGTGTGAGTTCGGGAATAAAGAATTGCTGTTTGAATCTACAAGGTGTGTGGTGGCTCGTGATTCTGTGCCCAGCCAAGACTGCGGCATTTGGTGGCCTGTACGGGGAACGTCTAAAGCTTGGACGTAAGTGAAATTGCTCGCCCCAGAGGGAAGGCGAGAGAATGGGTGACCATTTCAAAAAACAATGTGTTCTTGTTTTGATTTATTTCGTTTTTGTTTCAAGCTGCCTATCCCTAGAAATTTCTCAGGAAAACTGGGAAAAATGGTTGGCTCAAGGTTTGAAGTTTGTCCGCCCTGAGGAAGAGAAATTTGATACAACGATTTTTTATTCAGTTTTTGTTTCATTCAGTTGCGGTTTTGTTTTGTGTTATCTTATTGGGTTGCGTTATCTTTATAGAAGATTAGAAATTGGTAAAAAAGAAACCGAAAAGGTGTTAAGTAAATTGTTAGTGGTTCAGACCATGGAGAAAGACATTTTAGATCAAGCAAAAGAGAAGGTCTCTCGAGCTAGTCAGACAGAGGAAGAAAATTTAAAGGAAAGGGGTTATTAGGAAAAAGGCCACAACAAGAGGCTGTTACTAACTCCATTTTATTACCAGAGGGCGTAATTCAACCAACAGCCCCACTGATGGAGACAGCTGAGTGGCCCTCAAACCCCGTAGTTGATAAGTGGGATCCTGAGACAGGACCTCAAAGATTAGCATGCCCTGTACTTGAACAGGTAGGAGGGCAGCAAATTCACTGTGCTTTAGATTTAAAACAGTGAAGCAGTTAAAGGAGGCTGTAACAACCTATGGTCCTCAAGCTCCCTACACAGTAAGCATGGTCGAGTCCATTACTAACTTGGACATGACACCAGCAGATTGGGCTAGCATGTGTAAATCTGTGCTCAATGGAGGACAATATTTGTTATGGAAGGTTGCCAATGAGGAATTTTGCATGGAGACAGCTAGGAGAAATGCAGCAGCCGGTTACCCTCAAAGAAATCTAGATATGTTGTTAGGAAAAGGACCTTATGAGGGTCAACGGCAACAAGTTAAATATGATCCTGCTATATATGCACAAATTGCTGCAGACGCAGTTAGGGCATGGAAGACTTTACAAGGACATGGAGATTTACAAGGTCAGCTATCTAAGGTAATACAGAGAGCTAATGAACCTTACGCTGACTTTGTAGATAGACTTATTCAAACAGCTACCAAAATTTTGGGGGATACAGATCAAGCAATGCCATTAATAAAACAACTGGCTTATGACCAAGTAAATCGTTGCTGCAGAGAGGTTATTAGACCATGGAGACATGAAGATTTAAACACATATATTAAATTATGTAGAGATATTAATGAACAAGGGCAAGTCTAGGCAGCTGCAGTACAACAGGCTTTAGATGTCAGGCCAAAAACATGCTATAATTGTGAACAAACAGGACATTTTAAAAGGAGTTGCCCCGTAGGAGGAGGGTTTAACAAAACTAGAAATCAAAGGAATAGAATACCGGGTATTTGCCCACAATGCCATAGAGGGAGACATTGGGCTAATGAATGCCGTTCTCAAACCACCATAGAAGGTACTCCCTTATCAAAAAACGGACAAGGATCAGGTATTTACCCACGATATCATGGAGAAAGGCATCAGGCTTCATTGCCAAAAAACGGACTGGGGGGCCCAATGCTCCGGGGCCCACAACCACAAATATACGGGGCAGTGGAGGAACCCAGCAACACCATCAGGGTGGTGCCCAGGACACATTGTCCATTAAATCCCTCATCAGACAAACCCGAGGGAGCGCAGGGTTGGACATCTGTGCCTCTGCCAGAGCAGTACTAACTCCAGAGATGGGAGTTCAAATCATTCCTACAGGAGTAAAAGGACCTCTTCCCCAAGGAACAGTAGACTTATTATTGGGACGTAGTTCATCTACATTAAAAGGACTTATGGTAAGTCCTGGGGTAATTGATCCCGATTATGTAGGTGAAATAAAAATTATAGCTAGTTCTCCAAGAGGTATATCAGTAATTTCACCTGGAGATAGAATAGCACAGTTGTTAATAATACCCAGCCTACATAATAAGTTCTCTAGTCGTAATGTAGAAAGAGGTTCCAGGGGATTAGGCTCCACAGGTGTAGATTGGGCTATGTTGTCTTTAAATTTAGATTCTCGCCCAATGCTAAAACTAAATATTCAAGGTCATGAGTTTAATGGGCTACTGGACACAGGTGCTGACCTTAGCATCATATCTCGTCAAGAATGGCCAAAACATTGGCCATTACAACAAGCCACTCAAACACTTCGAGGCCTAGGAGTGGCGACTAATCCCTATAGAAGTGCTATGATATTAGATTGGAAGGATCCTGAAGGATGTGAAGGAACTATACAGCCATATGTATTAGATCATCTTCCCATAAATTTATGGGGACGAGATGTCCTAGATCAACTAGGTTTGATGTTAACAAATAACATCAATCCTAATACGCCCACTACTAGGACTAGACAAGGTGTTAGGAAAGAAAAAAGACTAGGAAAACAAGAACAAGGTATAGCAGCACCAATTCAAATAGATCAAGGAACAGACAGACATGGGTTGGATTTTCAGAAAGGGCCACTGAGACAATCAAAATTACTTGGAAATCAGAAAGACCAGTGTGGGTTCCTCAGTGGCCCCTGACTAAAGAAAAGATAAAAGTAGCCCATGATCTGGTCAAACAACAATTAGCGGAAGGACATATATAACCTTCCGTATCTCCCCATAATACTCCCATTTTTGTCATCAAAAAGAAATCTGGTAAATGGAGATTATTGCAAGATTTAAGAGCCATTAATAATTAGATGGTTATTATGGGACCTGCTCAATCAGGGATTCCTCAATTGTCTGCTTTACCAAAAACCTGGCATGTTTTAGCTATAGATATTAAAAATTGTTTTTTTCGATTCCAATTCATCCCGAGGATAGTTCACATTTTGCATTTACTATAACTGCATTAATTCATGAAGGTCCTCATCAGAGATTTGAATAGAAAGTACTCCCTCAAGGGATGGCTAACAGTCCAACTATGTGTCAAATCTATGTTAATAAAGCAATCCAGCCACTTAGAAATCAAAATCCTGCACTAAAAATATTTCACTATATGGATGATGTATTATTAGCACATAAAGATAAAAACACATTGCTGGAATGTTATGCCACACTTACAAACTTGTTAAGAAATTATAATCTAGAGATAGGAATAGATAAAGTACAATTAAATTTTCCAATTAATTATTTAGGAGTTCTATTATCCTCAACCATGGTCCGTCCACCAAAAATTCAAATACGAGTAGATCAACTCAAATCACTTAACAACTTTCAAAAGTTATTGGGAGACATAAATTGGATAAGGTCTTATCTAGGCATACCAACAGGAGAGTTGGGACCTTTATTTGATATTCTAAAAGGTCCATCAGATCCAAATTCACCCCGAATGTTAACTCCTAAAGCTAGAAAGGCATTAAAAATTATTGAAACATATATGGAAAATATGCATCTAGATAGAATTGATATAAGTTTGCCTTTATTATTTATTGTACTACCAACAAAAAATATTCCTACAGGAGTATTTTGGCAAGATGGTCCATTATTGTGGATACATTTATCTTATTCTCCTAACGCTATTCTTACTAGGTATCCTGAGGCTGTAGGACAATTGATACTCAAAGGAATAAAAGCAGCAAAGGGAGTATTTGGAATTTCTCCCAATAAAATTATTACTCCATATACTATGGATCAAATTGATGAGTTAGCTAATGAGTTAAATACTTGGGCAATAATCATGTGCATATCTAATGTTTCATTTGATAACCACTTACCATCTAACCCTTTGTTGTCTTTTTGGTCTTCTCATCCTGTAGTTTTTCCAAAAATGACAAGAAAAACACCTCTCATGAATGCTCCAAATATATTCACTGATGGGTCTAATAATGGTACAGCAGCAGTAGTTACCCCTGATCAAACTTTTACATTTTTAGTACCCAAACAATCAGCTCAAAAGGTAGAGCTTAATGCAGTTTTACAAGCTTTTGTGATGTTTAAAGATTCTGTATTTAATTTATTTTCTGATAGTATATAGTTAATGCTATAATATCCCTTGAAGATGCTGGTAGGATTTCCCCTTCCTCTACTGTTTTCTCTTTGTTTTCCACTATACAAAGTCTAATCTGGGACAGAAAAGATCCATTCTTTATAGGACATATTAGGGCACATACAGGATTGCCTGGAGCCCTTAGTTTGGGCAATGATTTAGCAGATAAAACTACACATGATGTACATATTTTCTCTACACTAGAAGAAGCTACAAATTTTCATAAAAGGTTTCATGTTAATGCTAATACTTTACAAAAGCGTTTTAAAATAACTAAGGAACAAGCCAGACATATAATAAAACAATGTCAAAATTGTGTGACCTTTTTACCACAAGTTAATCTTGGAGTCAATCCTAGAGGACTGATACCTAACCATATTTGGCAAATGGACATCACACACTTGCCAGAATTTGGAAAATTAAAATATTTACATGTTACAGTTGATACTTCTTCCGGATTTTTGATGGGCTCCCTTCATGTCGGAGAAAAAACTAAAGATGTTATAGCTCATTGCTTACAAAATTTTGCCACTATGGGCGTTCCTAAACAGTTAAAAACAGATAATGGTCCTGGTTATACTTCTACCTCTTTTAAACAATTTTGCTCATCATTTGGTATTACTCATATAACAGGAATCCCATACAATCCACAGGGACAAGGCATAGTTGAAAGAGCTCATCAAACTATTAAAATGTACTTTTTAAAGCAAAAAGAGGGAATTGGAAAGGGGTATATATCTCCCAAAGATAAACTTAAAATAACCCTTTTTACTCTAAACTTTCTAAATTTGGATTCATCAGGGCTTAGTGCTGCGGAAAGACATATGTATCCAAAAAATGTACATAAGCCTAAGGTACTTTAGAGTGATATTCTAACAGAACAATGGAAAGGTCCCGACCCAGTGATAGTCTGGAGTCGGGGCTCTGTCTGTGTTTTTCCACAGGAAGAACAGCAGCCGATTTGGATTCCAGAGAGGTTAACCAAAACAATTTCTACAGAAAAAGAAGATGATTTGACTCAAATCCATAACAGCTGATATCCAGAGCTCCAGCTTGGCTATTCTTACATCTGCAACAGTGATTAACCAGGGTGCTTTTTTCAATATCTATTTTATTATTGCATTTTTCCCACATCATAAAGTTCTATTTTATTTTTGAGCTCATACAAACCTAGGTTAATGTTTTTCTGATCAGTTTTATTTTTTGACTGTGGAGTTTTTAAACATTGCAATGGAGATTTCACCTAGGTAAAACTACAAGGCCTTTATCATTGTCTTATGTGTTGTACGTTTGTGTGCACATTTGGGTTTTGTGTTGTATGTCTGTATATGTGTATGTCCGTATTTCTTATATGAGGATCACTCATGAAAAAATGGATCTGAATTTTTTTATTCACGTGATTTAAATGGTTTAATTTAAATTAGGTAAACAGCTGTTAAGGATTGTTTTTAAAGGTGGTTAACAGATCTGTTTGCTTACTAATTTAAATTAGGTAAACAGCTGTTAAGGATTGTTTTTAAAGGTGGTTAACAGATCTGTTTGCTTACTAATTTAAATTAGGTAAATAGCTGTTAAGGATTGTTTTTAAAGGAGGTTAACAGATCTGTTTGTTTACTTTCACCTTTTCTTTTCATTATATTTAGTAATTCTTCAGGATAATGTCTCTTTAGCATCTTTGCCAGAATTCCCATCTCCATCCCAGTGCCGGTGAGGACTGAGATAAAACCAAACTACAGCTTCTATGATAGCTATCACAGTAAACTGCATAAACTGATGCATCAATGAATATAACTCAACAAGTAATGCTCAATCAAGGACTCGATTTATTTTGGGAAGAAATGGACATATTGATAGACTCTTCCACTTTGAACTGCCTGCAGAACTTGCCTGGACTATATATCAGTTGTATGCATTGTGAACTATCGTCTGGTGCGGCGAATTGTGGTACTGCTGGCATATCTTTGCTGATGGTGTCACCAGTGATGCAATTTCCTTGCCAGCGCACCCCATGTTAATTGTGGTAGTGCTGGCATATCTTTGCTGATGGTGTCACCGGTGATGCAATTTTTCCAAAGGAGCCGTCAATTGGCTTGGTGTCGTGGCATTTCTGTATCCTCCTTCCTTCTACTAGTGATGGTCTAAAATTTGGGGGCCAACAGAGGTGAGGCAAAGAACCTCACCCCCCCCCCACTGGCACCAAGGCTAAATTTGGGAGCCAACAGAGGTGAGGCAAGAACCTCACCCCCCCACTGGTGCATAGGCCTATCCACAAGTATGGCTGAATGCTGGACCGGTAGTCAGTGACGGGTTGACCTTATTGCAGTGGTATCCACCTAAGACAGGAGGCTGACGCCTAGAGGTCAGTTTTCCCATGACGGGTAAGAACTGTATGTTGAATTGGACAACCTACCAGGCATGGTCCTTAAGCCACATTGCTTGTTGTTTAATTAATCAGAAGGGGGGAGATGCTGAGGGCCATTGCCAATTAGGAATGACGCATCAAAATTTCCTTGCCAGCGTACCCCATGTTGCTTAGAGGACATTTGCTGTGACATTGCATGTATGCTTTAGTAAGGTGACCTTGCTCAAGGACCAGGGCGGATCCCAGTTTAGAGCTGATCAGGTTTTAGGGAGTATCCGTCCTTGGGTTTAGGGAAGTTCCAGGTTTAAGGTGTACCCTGCGGGGGAATAGGGCGTATCCTGCTGCCTCAGGCACGCCCAATCCTTGAGTTCCCGTTGAGTTCTCATGAGATTCAGAAAGTATTGGAAAAGAAAGCCTTGTGGAGTAGGTGAATTGGGCGGCAGGGAGGGGAGAGGGGTGAAGAGCAACTTGTGTACATTGAGACAGCAGGAGTGGGAGCCGTTTATTGTAGGACAGAAAGGGTATATATACATTACACACAGCTTATCTTAATTAACATAAACTAGATACAGCAGTCAACCAATAAGGAATCTCCACACTTAATGGCTCACTGGAGTTACTTCACAAACCACTCTCCCTGGCAAAATGCCAGGCGCCATCTTGACTTTTTTACAGACCCTAACATTTCCCCCTTTTGTTTAATTTAAATAACGACCATAGTGGTTTTTACACAAACACCATAAATAATCTGCTACAAGCAGAAGGGGTGGATACAAAATGCCACAATACCAAGCCAATTGATGGCTCCATACAAGAAGCCCTTGTAAAAATTATACCAGCAATGATACTGTTAGCAAAGATACCGAGTCACAATTTGTTGTAGATTACAGTTTGTTGTCTCAGTCCAGGTAAAGCAGTGTCTCAATAGATTAACTCACAGTCCAGGTAAATCACAGTCCAGGTAAGTTCTGCAGGCAGCTAGCTTAAATCACAGTCCAGGTAAGTTCTGCAGGCAGCTAGCTTGATCTGAAGTTTTGTCCGGTTCTCAGCAACACTGGAAATTCGTCCACCTTCGTCTTCATTGGCACTGGGACGAAGGCAGGAACTCCAGATGGCTAAAGAAAATCCTGTAGTATTCCAGCAGGCACTAAGAAAACAATCTTCTGAACAATTTAGTACATTATCTCATTTTTTTTACATTTGAAATAAGCCTTAATAGTGCTCATTACTCATCAGCCTCCAGGTGTGGGAGAATCATTGTAGTTATTGACATTGGAAATGACCAAACATCAGGGACCCCCAGCGCATCCTCCTCCACCAGGCCGTAGCATCCAGATGGCCCTGGGGAGTGTCCCGGACTCAAACTGCTTCCGGGCACAGGGAGCAAGAGCCTGCAAGACTGTGCCTCCGGGTCAGGTCTGGATTTGGGCTTTCGCAGTGGTGTCCTGCTTCGGGGGTGGGGGGTGGTGGGGGGGGTGTGGAGCCCGTTGCCGCCGTCGCTTGGAAAGTCCTTGCTGCGCCATGACCGGCTCGCGCACGTGGTAGCCACCACGCCGATTTATGTACCCTCCAGTAACAAAAAGTATTCAGTAATAGCCTTTTGTTGCAACTTTTTTTCTGATAATCCTTTTTCCTCTGAACTTTCTTCTTTTTGACTAGAGTTCCTGGGCTTCCATCAACACATGCCCTAACTATTCTTGGTTCCACTGGGGTGCCTCTTTCCTTAGTAATTTACTTAACACCCCTTCCATATTTTCATCACAAAGATAATACAACATTTCAAGACAAAACAAGACACAAACATACTGCATCAATCCTCTCCATTTTCTCAAAATGGCCATTTTTCCTCTCGCCCTATCTAGGGATGAGCAGATTTGCTCCCGTTCTATCTAGGGACGGGCAGCTTTTTTTTTTCGTCACTTACCCCCGAGTGTCCCGGGGCTCCCAGTACGGGCCACCATCTGCCGAAGTCCGGCTGCAGCAAAATAACTGGAGGGTGACGAGGAACTTGTGTACATTGAGACAGCAGGAGTGGGAGCCGTTTATTGTAGGACAGAAAGGGTATATATACATTCCACACAGCTTATCTTAATTAACATAAACTAGATACAGCAGTCAACCAATAAGGAATCTCTACACTTAATGGCTCGCTGGTGTTACTTCACAAACCACTCCCTCTGGCAAAATGCCAGGCGCCATCTTGACTTGTTTACAGACCCTAACAATTTCCCAAATAAAGCAGCACACGTTAATCCTTCTCTCTAGTTCTCCTATCTAGAGGACCCAGGCTGAGACCACAAGCAAATTAAATAGTGAGGTTATATATAAAATGTTGATGAATATACATATGCACAGACATGTAAGACTTTGTTTGTAAATGCTTAGAAATGGGAGGATATCCAATGCACCTTAATATGGTTTGCCTCTGCTGCTTTTATTTTTAAACAAATATGCTTTAGTTTTGTATATTTAACTAAATGATAACTTAATATTGTAAAAGTCATACCAAGTTCTCCTACTTTACACCTTTGCAGGCTCTGGTTTATCACTAAATCATTGCATTTCTAGGGCAAAATCAGTCTTATCCTGAGTATTTGCACATGTATACACACATACTAACACACACACACACACACACACACTTTTTACTGGCAGATGTCATAATATCACCAAATAATCACCGTAATATCTCCAAATTAGTCTGTTAGGCAACCACAGGGACTCTTACCTCCAAAATTTTTGGCTTATGAGATAATAAATATGCTTATACTGTAAATTAGGCACTTCATTAATTGCCTCCAAAAGCAGCCTGGTGAAACTGGAGTTTTGAGATAAAACTCGATTCACTGCTTCTAGTGGCAAGTAGAGTCTGCACAAGCTATAGGCCTCTGCTGCTGAGAAGTGTTGCAGCTCTTAATGGTGGGCCATGCCCTCCAGTGTTGCAATAGACCCCAGCAGTTCACTGTCACTTTCTTCTTCTTTCAGGGTTCTTATCTCATTAATTCAAAGAATGAAATCCACAGACAAGGATAATGAATGTTATGAGTAGGATTTATTAAAGAGGAGAAACAGGACCAGAACTCTTGCAATGCAAAAGATGACACAATAGCAGGTTTTCTCCATCCAGTGTGGAGTCTGTGGGTTTATATAGTGCTTGAGTCACTATGATTGGTCCAAATTTATGCTAATTAGGATCTGGAAGAAGTACCAATGCTGTTGGTCCAAGCTTATGCTAAATTAGGGTTTAGAAAAAAGGTTTGCCTTACTTCCATTTTCTCCTTGTATGTCAGGAAATTAGGTTGTTTGTTGGAGCTTCCACTCTGCTGCTCTACTGCTGCTTCTTGACAGGGACCAGTAGGCTTGGAAGCCAAGGTGCCATGCCTCTGGCAACACAGTATACTAGTATATACAAGCATGCATGCATACAGATTTCTGATGTCATGTAGGTCACCAGAGACTAAGAGATAATATTTATTTCATAAATATTAGCACATAGTAGGAACTCAACAAACATTTCTTGAACTGATTAGGTTCATTCATCTCAATTTGAAACTCATATATTACATATCTGGTAAGAGGTTAAGTAATAAGGGTGAAAAACACAAAATACAGTCTGAATTATCTCTCACCCAAAAGCTTAAGGCTGTCAGTAAATCATTATCATATTGCAGTGTCCAAGGAATAGAAACAAATTGGAGTGAGAATTGAAAGATTCTCCTATTACCATATTATTTCTAGATATAACCAATTAAACATGACTTAAAAAATAATTCTGTTCTTGGTAGGGAAATCCTACTGCTTGAAAAGAAGAGTACCAACAAGATAATTAAAGCTTGTCACCAGAATTTAACAAGTCCACCAACAAAGAATTGTCAGGTGGTGGTGGTAGAAGTTGCATTTGCTACAAGTGAAAGCCACTATTTTGTGACCTAGAACAAAGCCTTGTATTCTAAACTTGTCTAACTTTCCCCTAAAGTAGTTCAGAATCAGAATAACAAAACTTAGCCAACTTTTATTGCAAGTGTGAAGGAGGAAAAGAGTTGACATAGGCAAATGATATGTATTTGTGTAATATTTATTATCCTGGTATTATGTACCAAAAATGTTCTAAGTGCTGGAAATTCAGTAGTGAAGTAAAGAGACAAAAATCTTCTCCCACATGGAGTTTATTTTCTAGAATTGGGGAGGAGTGGGTTGGGAGAAATAGTAACCAAAAATATCAGAAAATCATTTTATCCCTTAATTTTCCAGCAGGGCCATCTCTGAAAAAACTTGTCAAAGCAATAGAGTTCTGTCATTTTCTTCCCCCATCATTCTTTCTAGCTCCCTCTGGTTCCTTTTGCATTGTATTTAGCAACTTCCCTTTACATCCCTCCCCAAATGACTTACTCTGTACCATGTGTGTGGTCAACTGAATCTCCATTTTTTCTCAAAAGCTCTCCAGATGAGTCTGATGATCAACAAACCTGCTTTAGTCCAGTTCTCCTCATAACCATCAGTTGGTGTCATTTTCCCAAGACTTGCTCACTGTGTTCAATTTTAATTTATTTTCAGAACATTTAATTCTAATAACAGTTGTGATGGAAATCCTGGGCTCCAGAGAAGGCTGGTAGAAAAGATCTCCTGGGATTTTCTCCTCCCCACCCTCTGAAGATGTGATCATTTGTAATGTACTTATTTTAAAAAAAAAGTATATACACATATCTTTTGAAGGTTGAAAGGAAAATAGTACCTTATATTCTTTATCATATCACTTCTTGTAAGTGTTTAATATATTCCTGTTTATTTTTCTATGTTCTGTTTTGTAGCCTTAAAAAGTGTTTCAAATATATCTGAATGTACAAAATAAGAGTAAATGCCCTACATGGGGTGATGCTGCATTATATATAAAACTACATGCATATATTTTTAAAAAAGGAAAAGAAAATATCTCCTGGGCAGATGTGCCTTGGGTATCTTAAATTAACTGGATAGCTTTCTTTTTCCCCTTCAGGTAGAATCATTATCAAGTAATAGATATGTGACTGATTAGATCAAGTAAAACAGCCCACAGACCTGTGTTTATAGGCAGCCAGGGTACTTTCTGTCCCTTTCAGTGCAGATGCTAGCTCCTTCTGTCTGCCTGTTGGCTGCCCCCACCCTGCCCCACTCCTAGTCACACCTCCGCTCAAGAGTGAGCTTCCAGATCCTACCACTGGCTCCTGATATTGGTAGGGTGACCATATAATTTATTGACTGAACCAGATCAAATCTGAAAGAAAAAAGGGTGGCACTTTGAATAACTATACCAGGATAACAGGTGTAAACCAAAACAGTCCCAAATAAACCAGAACCCTTCTTATGACCCTAAAATAAAAGATGAAAATTGAAAAAGCTGAATTGTACTTTGTTATCTTTCCTGGTGCACTCCAGATCAAGTTGCCAGCATGTACAAATGTATCCTACTTCACACAGAAGAAATCCCAAAAAGTTGCTTGTTATGTAAATAACATTTCAGATACAGAGTTAGCTAAGGAAACTGCATAAGGAAAGCTAAGGACATGTAAAAGGAGAGAGAGAGAGAAAGAAAAGAAAGAAATCTTGTCACAAAACACCTTCCCCTCTCTTATGTGAGATTGTAAAACATAAATTTTCTGTAATGCTTTCTTTTAAATGGCAATATAACATTGGCCACTGTTACATACAGTAGAACATTTAATTATTGTAGAAACCCTGTGAAGGGTTAAAATATAGAGCACACCCAGATGGTATCTGCCCCATTAAGGTATCGTACTAGAATAGATAGAAATGCCCACACTAGCAGCATTGAATATTAGTCTTTATTCATATCAAGGTTGTTTTGTTTTTTATCATTTGTAAAACAACATATGCTCATTGTGAAGAAAAAGCCTGAAAAATATAGAAAAGTAAAAAACAAGGGAAAAAAACATAATCACCTCACCAATAACCATCATTAGGATTCTGGTTTATTTGTTTTTCCAAATAGTTGTATTGTTTTTTATGTTTTTTTGTTAATGAGTTTAATTTATATCACTATTTGCGGACGACATGATTCTATACCTAGAAGACCCAAAAGGGTCTACAAAGAAACTACTAGAACTAATAAATGAATTCAGCAAAGTGGCAGGATATAAAATCAACACGCATAAATCAAAGGCATTTCTGTATATCAGCGACAAAACTTCTGAAACAGAAATGAGGAAAAACACTCCATTCACAATATCCTCAAAAAAAAAAATACTTGGGAATCAACCTAACAAAAGAGGTGAAAGATTTATACAATGAAAACTACAGAACCCTAAAGAGAGAAGTAGAAGAAGATCTTAGAAGATGGAAAAATATACCTTGTTCCTGGATAGGCAGAACTAACATTATCAAAATGGCGATATTACCAAAAGTTCTCTATAGGTTTAATGCAATGCCAATCAAAATCCCAACGTCATTTCTTGTAGAAATAGATAAAGCAATCATGAAATTCATATGGAAAAATAAAAGACCCAGAATAGCAAAAGCAATTCCAAGCAGGAAGTGTGAATCAAGCAGTATAGCGATACCAGATTTCAAACTATATTACAGAGCAATAGTGACAAAAACAGCATGGTACTGGTACCAAAACAGGCAGGTGGACCAATGGTATAGAATAGAGGACACAGAGACTAATCCACAAAGTTACAACTATCTTATATTTGATAAAGGGGCCAAAAGCATGCAACGGAGGAAGGATAGCATCTTCAACAAATGGTGTTGGGAAAACTGGAAATCCATATGCAACAAAATAAAACTGAATCCCTTTCTCTCGCCATGCACAAAAGTTAACTCAAAATGGATCAAGGAGCTTGATATCAAATCAGAGACTCTGCGTCTGATAGAAGAAAAAGTTGGCTCCGATCTACATATTGTGGGGTCGGGCTCCAAATTCCTTAATAGGACACCCATAGCACAAGAGTTAATAACAAGAATCAACAAATGGGACTTACTTAAACTAAAAAGTTTTTTCTCAGCAAGAGAAACAATAAGAGAGGTAAATAGGGAGCCTACATCCTGGGAACAAATTTTTACTCCTCACACTTCAGATAGAGCCCTAATATCCAGAGTATACAAAGAACTCAAAAAATTAGACAATAAGATAACAAATAACCCAATCAACAAATGGGCCAAGGACCTGAACAGACACTTCTCAGAGGAGGACATACAATCAATCAACAAGTACATGAAAAAATGCTCACCATCTCTAGCAGTCAGAGAAATGCAAATCAAAACCACCCTAAGATACCATCTCACTCCAGTAAGATTGGCAGCCACTATGAAGTCAAACAACAACAAGTGCTGGCGAGGATGTGGAGAAAAGGGTACACTTGTACATTGCTGGTGGGACTGTAAATTGGTACGGCCAATTTGGAAAGCAGTATGGAGATTCCTGGGAAAGCTGGGAATGGAACCACCATTTGACCCTGCTATTGCCCTTCTCGGACTATTCCCTGAAGACCTTAAAAGAGCATGCTACAGGGATACTGCCACATCGATGTTCATAGCAGCACAATTCACAATAGCTAGACTGTGGAACCAACCCAGATGCCCTTCAATAGATGAATGGATAAAAAAAATGTGGCATTTATACATCATGGAATATTACGCAGCACTAAAAAATGACAAAATCATGTAATTTGCAGGGAAATGGATGGCACTAGAGCAGATTATGCTTAGTGAAGCTAGCCAATCCCTAAAAAAAATACCAAATGTCTTCTTTGATATAATGAGAGCAACTATGAACAGAGCAGGGAGGAAGAGCAGGAAGAAAAGATTAACATTAAACAGAGACATGAGATGGGAGGGAAAGGGAGAGAAAAGGGAAATTGCATGGAAATGAAGGGAGACCCTCATTGCTATACAAAATTACATATAAGAGGTTGTGAGGGGAATGGGAAAATAAATAAGGAGAGAAATGAATTACAGTAGATGAGGTAGAGAGAGAAGATGTGAGGGAAGAGGCGGGGGGATAGTAGGGGATAGGAAAGGTAGCTGAATACAACAATTACTAATAGGGCATTATGTAAAATTGTGGATGTGTAACCGATGTGATTCTGCAATCTGCATTTGGGGTAAAATTGGGAGTTCATAACCCACTTCAATCTAATGTATGAAATATGATATGTCAAGAGCTTTGTAATGTTGTGAACAACCAATAAAAAAATGAGTTTAATTTAAAATTTGGTATAACTATTTTATACTTGATTATAATCATACTACTTATAAATTTAAATTATATTACATGTATTTCCCCATATCATTATAAATTATTTATAAGCATCGTTTTAAATAACTGTATGTAATATACTGTGTGGGGAACATCTTGTCTACTTAACAACTATTCCCTAGTTTATAGGGCAGTTAGGTTGTTTTCACATTCTTATTATTACAAACAGTGTCACAATGAACACTTTGTACTAAAAGCATTTTCTGTAGCTCATATTGTTTCTTTTATTTTTTAAAGAGAGAGAGAGAGAATTTTTTAATATTTATTTTTTAGTTTTCGGTGGACACAACATCTTTATTTTTATTTTTATGTGGTGCTGAGGATCGAACCCAGCGCCCTGCACATGCCAGGCAAGCATGCTACCACTTGAGCCACATCCCCAGTCCAGCTCATATTGTTTCTTGAAGCTAGGTTGCAAAAACTGAAATTTCTCTTAAAACATATGAACATATTTAACGTACCTGTTACATATTAAAAATTGCCTTCCAACAAGTTTTTTAATACAGTTTACATATCTATCAACAAGGAAAATGACCCTTGTTAGAACTGAATATTTGCATAGAAACATGATATTTGTTTTTTTTTTTGTTTTGCATTTCTTGATTTATCTAGAGAAGCTTAGCTGTTCCCATATAATGGCTAGCTAACAATATTTTCTACTGCACAAATCTTCATATCAATTGTACATAGAATTTGTTACTAAATGTACAAATTACAAATATCTATAACATACCTGAAACAATTCCTTATATTCCAACTTGACAAAAACAAATACACCCATTAAGAATTATTGCATGGAATGAAAACAATATACATTTTTTAAAAATATGTATCTTTTAGTTGTAGCTGGATCCAGTACCTTTATTTATTTAATTAATTTATTTTTTGTGTGTGGTGCTGAGGATTGAACCCAGGGCCTTGCACGTGCTAGGCGAACAAGCGCTCTACTGCTGAGCCATAACCCCAGCCCCTAATATACATTTTTTCACAGAGAGAACTTCAAACATAAGTATATAAGCAACAAAGTAATGACATTTGTGAGATCTGATATTAATTTCCACACTCCGAGCAAAGGTAAAACCCTAAGTGTTGAGGCAACTAAGGCAGAGTTCTCAGTCCTGGTCGGCATGTGTCATATTCTGTATTCATAGTGTGAGTTTCCTGAATCCCCTCCTCTGTGTTTTAATGTTATCTCATGCCTCCTATTATAGAACCTGAAGCAGATGTTACTACTATCTTTACAGATGAGAGAACAGGTTCACAGAGACATTTGACTTGCTCAAGAGTAGTAAGAAGTTGAACCCTTCCTTATTTGAAAACCTCATGTTCCTTCCACTACTGTTTTTTCCTGAAGTCATACAGATAAGGCATTCAGGCAAAGGAGGAAACAAGGGAGCTGAAAAATTAAGTTTTAGATATGCCTTAGCAGACTGTACTGAGCTCCAGTAACATAAAAGCATTTAAATTAATATAAATTAATGTAAATATCTTTAAAATTTTGGAACTTACCCTAAAGTAGAGAATCTTAATATAGAATCCATGGATCCCTAGAGGCTGAGGGTATAAATTCAATGGTAGAGTGTTGCCTAGCATGCACAAGGCCTTGGGTTTGAGCCTTAGCACCACAAATAAAATAAGATAAAGTTGCATGGATCTTTAGTAGGTTCAAGGATGAACTCGGGGCAAGGCGGGAGGCATATCTATGAACCACAGACATGGGGTATATGAATATGTGCATTTTGAAAGGGAGGTGATTTATACCTCTCATTAGATTTAGGGATTTATAATCTAACAGTAATGAAATATATAACTCCAAAAAGGTGATGATTGCGGAAGCATGAAAAGAAATATGCATACGGATGTTAATCAAAGCATTGTTCAAGAGAGTGAAAAATGGGAAATAACACAAAAGGATTTCAATAAGGGAGTATTGATGATTGTCATTCTGACTGGAGTGAGATGGAATCTCAGTGTAGTTTTAATTTGCATTTCTCTAATTACTAAAGATGGCAAACATTTTTTCATATATTTGTTAATCCATTGTATTTCCTCTGTGAAGTATCTGTTCAGTTCCTTTGCCCATTTATTGATTGGGTTATTTGTTTTTTTAGTGTTAAGTTTTTTTGAGTTCTTTATATTATCCTGGAGATTAATGCTCTATCTGAGTTGCATGTGATAAAGATTTTTTTCCCATTCTGTAGGCTTTGTCTTCACATTATTGATTGTTTCCTTTGCTGTAAAGAACATTTTTTAGTTTGATTCCATCTCATTTATTGGGTCTTGATTTTACTTCTTGCACTTTAGGAGTCTTATGAGGAAATCAGTCTCTAAGCTAACATGGTGGAGATTTGGGCCTACTTTTTCTTCTATTAGGTGCAAGGTCTCTGTTCTAGTGCCTAAGTCTTTGATCCACTTTAAGTTAATTTTTTGCAGGGTGAGAGATAGAGGTTTAATTTCATTTTGCTACATATGGATTTCCAGTTTTCTCAGCACCATTTGTTGAAGAGGCTCTTTTTCCAATGTTATGTTTTGGGCACCTTTGTCTAGTATAACTTATGTATGTGGGTTTGTCTCTGTGTCTTCTATTCTGTACCATTGGTCTACATGTCTATTTTGGTACCAATACCATGTCTTTTTTTTTTTTTTTCACTATTGCTCTGTAGTATAGTTTAAGGCCTGGTATTGTAAAGCCTCCTGCTTCACTCTTCTTGCTAAGGATTGCTTTGGCTATTCTAGGTCTTTTATTTTTCCAAATGAGTTTCATAATTGTTTTTTCTATTTCTATGAAGAATGTCATTGGGAGTATTGAGCACGTATATAAAACACATATGATATATAACATGTATAACATATTTTTGAGTAAAAAGCAGGCTGTCATACTGTATGTGTAGTATGATCTTATTTATGGAAATAATATGCATGTATTTCTAGGCATAGAAAAACAGACCAAATGTTAACAAATATTGTCAAGGACTGGAGATGTAGCTCAGTGGCAGAATGCTTACCTAGCATGTGCAAAGAAAAAGACCTGGGTTTAATCCCCAGTACCACACACAAAAAAAACTTATTGTCATGTGAGGAATTTGGGATGTTTGTCTTTCCTTTTTAGAATTTTTAATTTGTTTGAATTTTTACAGTGGGCATGTTGTCATTTTTTAAAATAATATTTTCTTTTTAATTTTTTTATTGGAACATTATAGTTATACATTGTGGTTGGGTTCATCTTGACAAATTTGTACATGGATGGAATTCTGTTCTTGTTCACGTTCCTCCTCTTTTCCCTCCCTTCTCTTTCCCCTTCCTTGTTCTCCTTCTTCCACTATTCTAGGCTTCCTTTTTGTTCATTTATTTATTCATTTCTGATTGGTTCTTTCTACTTACATATAAAGGCAAAATTTCCTGTGATATATTTATATATGTACATAGCATGATTTTTAAAAATTTATTCTGCATTTCCTTTCCTATCCTATCCCTCCTCTCTCCCTCTTGATCTCCTTCTATTCTACCAATCTTCCTTATCTCTTTATGATATCCAGTCCTTCCTCCTCATTTGCTTTATTTTGCTCTAGTTTTCATATATGAGAGAAAATATTTGACCCTTGATTTTCTATGACTAGCTTATTTCACTTAGCATGGTGTTCTCCATTTTCATCCATTTACCCACAAATGCCATAATTTCATTTTTCTTGATGGCTGAGTAACACTGCATTGTATATATAAGCCACAGTTTCTAAATCCATCCATCTATCTATTTATCCATTCATAATTTGTCTGTTGTGAATTGTGGTACTATAAACATTGAGATGGCTGTATAAATGAAGCCAGAATTAGACAGGCAGATAGGTAAGGGTCAGATCCAGAGAATGGAGGAATTGAAATATTAATTCCTTCAGAGCCCTTCCCCCACCCTTATCAAGATAACCTGCCCCTACTCCAACCGGTTGCTAAGGTAATCTGTCCCAGGAATTGTCCTTCCCTAGAGGGAGTTGTAAAAGTTGTTAATTAATGCACCCGGGTTCCCCTTCCTGCAGGGATCACTCCACCTTGGCCCCTCTGGCCCATCAGCTTCTCACCTTTTGCCCATCCCACCAGCAGGAAGGAGAGAGAGAAGGTAAACAGAGCAGGAGAAAAAAGGATGCCTAGGACATATAAAAAGGCAGAACGTGCTCACTTTATGGGACACCAGGATACCAGCTATGGCCCCCTTCTCCCTCCCAGGAGAAGTCTATGTTACCCCTTTTTAAATAAACCCTGCTTTATATGCTTGCCTCAGCGTGCTTCTCTAATGTTACTCTTCAACATGTGGGGAAGCAGGACTTATCACTGGTAACTGATGGTATCATGGCTATAGTATGCTGATTTTAGGTCAGCATACTATAAATACTAAGGAGTTAGAAAACTGGGTCAGAATGGTGGCTCCATTCTTAGTTTTTTGAGGAATCTCCTTACTGCTTTCCCAAGTAGTTGTACAAGTCTTCAGTCTCACCAGCAATGTAGAAGTGTCTCTTTTCCCCACATCCTTGCCAGCATTTATTGTTTGTGTTCTTGGTAATTATCATTCTAATTGGAATGAGATGAATCTTAGTATAGTTTTGATTTGCATTTCCCTGATTACTAGAGATGATGAACATTTTTCATATTTTTGTTGGCCATTTGTGTTTCTTCTTTTGAGAAACATCTGTTTAATTCTTTTGTCCATTTATTGATTGGGTTATTTAGTTTTTTGGTGTTAAGGTTTTTCAGGGCTTTTTTGTTGTTGTTGTTGTTGTTTATTCTGGATAGTAATCCTCTGTTAGAGAAGCAGCTGGCAAAGATTTTCTTCCGTTCTGTAGACTCTTTCTTCATACCCTTAATTGTTTCCTTTGCTGTGCAGAATCTTTTTAATTTGATGGTATCACACTTATTGATTTTTGGTTTTATTTTTTGAGCTTTAGGGGTCTTATTGAGGAAGTTGGTGCCAGCACTAATATGATAGAGTACTGACTTTATGTTTTCATGTAGCAGTTTCAAAGTTTCTTGCCTAATTCCTTTGTCTTTGATCCATGTTGAGTTGAGTTTCACACAGGGTGAGAGATGGAGATCTAGTTTCAATGTGATAGTGTTTTCAATAATCTAAATAATAGTATTTAGAGAACCGTATGGAAGGCGGAACCATAATTGGCAATGAATAGTAACTTGAAAGTTATTAACCTTGAGGTTGGCATCATGAAGGCGCTGCAGCTCTCCAACTAGACAACAGAGTGGGAGGAATCTTAAATAAGGCTGACCCAGAGTAGCAATTCCTGTGTCCTAGTTTAAACATGTTCAAAGGAAAGTGATAACTGGTCTTGGAAGCTTCTGGTTCCATCTAGCTCATTGTGAATTAGTTTGTCTGTGAAGATGCAGAGGTCTGTACAAGAATAAAACCACATGTCTAAGAGTAGAGACAATTGCATATTATCACTCGTGGGTGTGCCAGTCAGCCTGGTATGCAGCACAACCAGTTCCTGGAAAAGCTTAAGGCTCATCATCTGAATCAGATTAAAATCTTCTTTCTCCTTAAGTGGACAAAACCCCACTTTCCACCTTATGTTTAAAATGTGAAATGTTCATTCAAGGAATTCACGCCCTTCTGAGAAAGATTATGTACACATACATTTGCCAGGAGAAGTGCTACTCTTTCTATATCTCTTAATGGAAGCTCTCTGGTGTGCTATCAAAGGAATCTGCCTCAAAAACTGCATTTTGGGGCTGGGGTTGTAGCTCAGTAGTAGAGTACTTGTCTTGAACACGTGAGGCCCTGGGTTCGATCCTAAGCACCACATAAAATAAGTCAATAAAAATAAAGACATTGTGTCCATCTACAACTTAAAAAAAAAAAAACTTCTGCATTTTTTTTTAAGAGAGAGTGAGAGAGGAGAGAGAGAGAGAGAAAGAATTTTTAATATTTATTTTTTTAGTTCTCGGCGGACACAACATCTTTGTTGGTATGTGGTGCTGAGGATCGAACCCGGGCCGCACGCATGCCAGGCGAGCGCGCTACCGCTTGAGCCACATCCCCAGCCCAACTTCTGCATTTTCAAAAGGCCCCTTTGTTTGGTGCCCCAAAAGTTTGATGCCCTGAGTTAGGTAAGTTGAATGCAAGACATACCTTTCTTTTATCAAGTAGGAGAAGGACAATTATGAATGGTAAAGCAGATTAATTCTAGGAGAGAGCATATAAAAGGAATTTATGGGTCTGGAAACTTATTCTCTTAAAATTATCCATACTCATATACCTTCTATGCTTACCCAGAGATATGTGTACACAAATTTGAATAACATTTCTTTAGACACCCCCATTCCTCACAGATACGGAAACTGAAGCCTAGTGTAGTGACCCGGGCAAGACTAGAGCCTAGGTCTTCCAACTTGCAAACCAATGAGTTTTCAACTCTACCATACTTCTATTGTGACCTTGTGTTAAATAATTTTACTTCTTAGAGCCTTATTTTTCTCATTTACAAAATAAGAGGGGTGGAATAGGTGATCTCCATGCTGAATACTTTTCCTTCACTCATCCAGATCTACTAAAATTCCCCACCCTACACTAGACCCATACAAGTGAATATGTTTAAACTACAATAACAGGCTTCCTTGATCTCTGGCTTCTGATTAGGTATAGTCAATCACGGAGTCCCCAGCAAGAGCTTAGAAGGCAGAAGGGGAATAAAATTGAACTATTTATTAACTAGCTCCCTTGCTTGGATACTATGGATTAGTAATGTCCTGTCCTGAAGTCACAGAGCCTGTCTGGCATTCTTTTCACTCAACTGCCCTTTCTAGGTTTCGGTAACTTCTCACTCCCCTCTCCCATTCAGACATGGGGTGGTAACATTTTTTCAGATAATTCCACCCCAGTGAATCCATACTGGATCCTCCCATGCACTTCCAGTCCTGCCATTTCCCTGTTTATCTTTTCTCTGTGAAGGGGGGAGGACCACAGGCAGTTCCACATTCTCAAAGTCCTTCCTTAAGCCCTTAAAATTCTTTTGAAAGAAACAGTAATGTCACTGTAAATATATTTTCAGAATCTTGGCCCAGTCACATATCAATGCAAATAAAATAAACAAAAAATTTTTAAGTGGAACCCCTTGTTACATTTTTACTTTTATTTTGAAAATTTTTAGACAAAAATGTTGGAAAAATAGTAGAGTTTCCATATACCCTCGCCTAGCTTCTTCTAATGTTAATATCTCACCTAACCTTAGTACCACCATCAAAGCTAGGAAGTTAGCATTGACACACTACCACTTTTTTGTTTGTTTGGCAGTGCTGAGGCTCAAACCTAGGGCCTCACCCATGCTAGCACAGAGCTATAACCCCAACACTGATACAGCATTACTAATTATCCAAATTTTACCAGTTGTCCTATGAATGTCCTAACTGATCCAACATACAGTTGTCATGTCCCTTTAGTCTCCTCCAATCTGTGACAGTCCTCTCCCTTTGCCTTTTATTGCCTTGACCCTTTTAAAAAGTATTGATTCGTCATTTTGTAGCCTCTCAGTTCATGTTTGTCTAGTGTTTGCTCGTGACTTGATTGAGACTATGCATTTTGGGCAACAATATCACAGTAGTGATGTGCCTGCTTAGTGTGTCAGGTTAAGGGTCCATAACATCAATATGACTTACAACTGGAAAAGTTCGCTTCGGTTGCTTGATTATGTGGGACTGGCCAAGTTTCATCTCTGTAATGTTTCTACTTTTCTCTTTGTAACTACATGTATCTTGTGGGGAGATAACTTTGAGATTATGTGACTGTCCCATTTCTCAGCAGAACTTTCACTACTTTTTAATATTTATTATGATTCCAAATGGTGATTTTTTAAAAATATCCATAAGTCTTTCTATATTTATTAACTAAAAGCTGGTCCTTCTCTCCATTTATTTGTTCACATCAGCATAGACTCAAAAATATTTACTTTATTATCTGGCTATAAGCCATTACTACCATTACTTATTATTGAGCTCAACTTGCCCTAAATTTCCTTGGGAGCTCCTTCTGTTTGACTTCTGTGTCAGCTGGACATACCCCATCATTTTTTAGTATTTTCTTACAACCATGGTCTGAATGTGTCCCCCCAAATTCACAAGTTGGAAACTTAATCCCCTCTGTAAGAGCATCAGGAGGTGGGGCCTAGTAAGAGTAGGTGGGTGGCAGAGCTTTGTGAATGGAGTTGTCCTAGTGGGAGTAGATTAGTTATCATGAATGCTAGTTGCTGCAAAAGCAAGCCTGGCTCCTCATGCTGGCTCTCTCAGGCCGCTCACTTGGTGTTGACACAGTACGAAGACCCTTGTCCGATGCCAGTGCCATCCTCTTGAATTTCCCACCCTCCAGGATTATGAGCCAAGTAAATCTGTCTTTATAAATTACTCAATCTGTGATCTCTATAAAAACAACAGAAAAATAACTGAGACACCTACTTTCTGGCACGACAAAATGTTCAGGCTCATCTTATTTTTTCTAGAATCATCAATTCTCTGAAGAACCCTTATTTGCTCAATACTATTATGCATATAAAGTAGTTTCAGAATTGCTAACCCATACCTCTGGGGAAAGCAAATTCACTAACCAGAGTATACTATTTGGGTCCAGTTCTTTATGTCTTTAGCTTTGTGTTTATATAGTCAAAATACTGCTTTCCAAAGTTAGTTGGTTCTTCTCCAACTCCTTAAGTATGGTTATGATATTCATTTGTAATAGAGTTAAATCAATTTGTTACTGTTTGTGTTCTAATTAGGCTTCTTCTGCATCCTGATTGTTTTTAACTATTTTAGGGGACTGAGTATGTAAAGTATTTCTGTCATTCTAAGAGTCAGAGCTGTACAAAAAGTATATTAAGTCAATGTCACACCCTACCCCATTCCCACTTCCTCATTCTTTCCACCTGTTTCCCAAATAACCAAATTTCTTTTGCACAAGTAATCAGATATAAGTATATTTTGTGTCCCTTTTCTTTCCTGAAAAGTAGCACACTATAGGCCCTCACTCTTTTTTAAATTGACGTTCAATTTACATTAACTTAATAATTTAAAAGTGTAGAGTCCAGCACTTTAAATGTCTCCAAAATAGCATTTATCATATTCACAATGTGGCACAATTTCAGTCTAGTTCCACAACATGTTCATCATCCCAAGAGGAACTTTAAAGCCCATCAAGCTCATTTCCCCCTACCCAGAGCCTCCAGTAGTGACAAATCTGTTTCCTGTCTCTATGGATGTACCTATTCTAGATATTTAATATCAATGGAATCGTGATATATGTGACTTTTTATATCTGGTTTCTTTCACTTATCATAATGTTTTTAAGGTTCATCTACACTCTAGCATGTATAAATACCCCATTTCTTTTCTGTAGTTGAATAACTTTTATCATATGGACATATCACAATTTGTTTCCATCCATCAGTTAATGGACATCTGGATTGTTTCCAGCTTTTGGCTATTGTGAGTAGTACTGCTATGAACACTCATGTACAAGTGTTGGTTTGAATATTTTTCAGTATGTTTGGATATATACTTAGGAGTAGATTTGATGGATTATATGGCAATTTTATACTTCATTTTCTGAATAAACACTAAACCATTTTCCACAGTGGCTGCACCATTTTAAATTCTTAATAGCAGTGTGAAAGGGTTTCAGTTCTTCATATCCTTACCAACAATTGTAATTTTCTGTTTTGCTTGTTTTTATAGCTATTCTGAGTGTGATGTCACATATTATTGTCACTCTGATTTGTATTAACTTAGTAAATAATGTTGTTGAGCATATTTTCATGTGTTTATTTACTATGAGTAGTTTTTTGCACTTTTTTCACCATTAATATATCCTAGAAGTCACTCCCTATCAATTCATAAGGGTTTTTCTTGTTTCTTTTTGTAGCTGCATAGTACTCCATTTTGTGAATGTACCATAGTTGATTTAGCCACTCTCCTAAGTATAGACATTTGTGTTGTTTCCAACATTTTGAAATGACAAGCATTGTTGCAATTAATGTATTGGCACATATGTGGGTTGGTTTTCTTTGTTGTTTTTGGAGGTGTATATGAGTTGTATTCCTAGAAATGAAACTACTGGGTTAAAATATTAGTTTATATGTAATTTTGCTGCATATTAATGAAGTTAGCAAGGAAGAATTCTGATTCTCTTAAATAATGTAATGATAAATAAAAATATGGAAAAAATTCTTAAAAGGGTTTTCAAAGAGAAGCCTAAGAGAAAGAAACAACCACCTGGATTTTTACCATGAGGAAAAGAAACTTGTGTAAAACTTACTCTTTTTTTTTACCTTTTTAAGACAAGGGAATGTTTTAAATGACAAAGTAGCCTTGTCATTACTCAACAGCATCTTATGTTTCTAAAAGCAGGATTTTATGTTTTTATAGGACGGTGTAAGGTGTACTTCAAGCTGAATCCTCTGAGTGTGCTTCATGCAACTCATTTCTGTTGTTGTTGTTGTTTTAAGTTAATCTAATCATCTATGAGGAAAACAGGATGAAGGAGAACACAAGTCATCCCCAAACTATCAGAGTACATAGAGGGTAGTAAAAAGTAACAAAAGGAAGTATACATAATTCTTCATTTACTTCCATTTTTCTCTCACAGATATATTAAAATATATCAGAATGTGTTCTGAGATACCATCAAGCAGTAAATATGAACATCTGCACATCTATACTATTATTTTGCTGCTGGAAGTTGGTCATTAAAATTCCACTAAAGGACCTTTATAATTTAATCTTTACCAACTCTCTTATCCCCTCTGCTAGAAAGCATTCAAGGTCAAGAACTCTGAGGTACCTTATGAGCCATAAGAAAGTCACCACTACTTGTAAACCATCATCATTTACTGTGTCATTCTTCCGTTGACATTATTTAATGTTATCTTAAAAGGGGTGTTGGGTGCATTTGTGAAGCATCATGGGAGTGCTCAGTCTTACATCTGTAATATAGTGATGCAATGGAGTAGTGAAGAGGAAGTGAAAGGAATCAATTTATTTCTGTTTCTATCCATTTTCAGATGTTATATTGCTGTTTCCAATGCAGTAATCTCCTAGTCTTAATCTCCTAAGGACAGTAAAAGAAGAAGATGGAGAAAAGGAAAGGGAAAAAAAGAAAAGAAAGAAGGTGAGAGGCAGTATTTCAGGTGGATTGGCAGGAGAGGGCACTCATACCCCTACCCTGAATTCCCTATTTGAATTAGCAAAGGATGCAGAAACTCAGAAGAAATGTATCACAGAATGCAGGTAAAGCATTCCACGGTATGGAAAGAATGTGAAGTCGGTACTCAAGGGTCTGTCTGTCTTTTAGTTTTTCCAGAGTGCTAAAAAACCCATACCTCATAGGGAAAACATTGCCTTTTAAAAACTATTATATGAAAACAATTTATATGAAAAAGATAGTTTTAATGTCTGAATAAAAATATATGTTCACTTACTTATTCCCCAGATATTTCTGAGTGACTCTAGATGCTAAGCACTTTGCTGGACACTGGATATAAGCCATAATAACCATGGCATGTGTCCTCATGAAATTCACGTTTATGAGAAACAGTGGGAGCCTCTCTGGTCTCTTTTAAAATTTATTCACTCAATGAGGCACTATTTGAAGAACTTTATTTTCATCAGCAAACAAAACCAACAGCTCTCTACCCTCATGGAACTTCTGTCCTAGTAGAATAGAATAGGCAGACAGTAAACACGATAAATGTGCTAATCACGGGGTATATTCAAACCCCATAAGTGGTGTAGAGAAAATGCAAAAGCCAAGCAGAGTAAGGGGATCTAGAGTGCTGTTGGGAGGTGGCGGGCAGGGGCAGTATGTAGTTTTAAGTAGGGTGATCAGCTATTGAGAAGACAGTTGAGCAAGCTTGGAAGAAGTGAAGGAGACCCTCAGATATCTAGAGGAAGAACATTTCAAGCAGGAAGACCCACCATCACCAAGCCTTTAAGCTGCGACTATGCCTGATGTGTTTATGAAAAAAAAGAAAAGGACACAAGTGTAGAAGAGATTAATCCGCAGGTAAGAAAAATAGAAAATGAGAAGACCTTAAAAGAACGTACTACAGGGATACTGCCACATCGATGTTCAAAGCAGCACAATTCACAATAGCTAGACTGTGAAACCAACCCAAATGCCCCTCAATAGATGAATGGATTTAAAAATGTGGCATTTATACACAATGGAGTACTATGCAGCACTAAGAAATGACAAAATCATGGAATTTGCAGGGAAATGGATGGCGTTAGAGCAGATTATGCTAAGTAAAGCTAGTCAATCCCTAAAAAACAAATGCCAAATGTCTTCTTTGATATAATGAGAGCAACTAAGAACAGAGCAGGGAGGAAGAGCAGGAGGAAAAGATTAACATTAAACAGAGTCATGAGGTGGGAGGGAAAGGGAGAGAAAAGGGAAATTGCATGGAAATGGTAGGAGACCCTCATTGTTATACAAAATTACATATAAGAGGTTGTGAGGGGGATGGGAAAAAAATAAGGAGAGAAATGAATTACAGTAGATGGGGTAGAGAGAGAAGATGGGAGGGGAGGGGAGGGGGATAGTAGAGGATAGGAAAGGTAGCAGAATACAACAGTTACTATTATGGCATTATGTAAAAATGTGGATGTGTAACCAATGTGATTCTGAAATCTTTGTAATGTTTTGAATAACCAATAAAAAAAAGAAAAAGAAAAATAGAAAATGAGACCAGGGAGGAAATGGGAGCAAGTCACATGAGACTTGCAGGCCATTGAGGAACTTGGGCTAGTACTCTGAGAAAAACAGGAAGCCATTGAGGGGTTTCTATCAGAGGAATGACATGGCTTTCCTGGCTTACCTTTTGATAAGATCCCTCTGCTTTCATGTTAGAACAAATTGAAAAGGACAGGTGGAGAAGAAGGAAGACCTGTCAGGAAGCTACTAGAGTAACACAGGAGAACAATAATGGTGGCTCTGAAGAGGGAAGGGTAAGGGAGCTAGGGAGAAGGGTTGGTGAGGAGACAGTGTGTTTTGAAAGTGGAGCCAACAGAGTTGCTGAAAGATTGGGTTGTGGTATGAAAGGAAGAGAGGAGGTGAGGATGACCATGAGGTTTTCGGCCTTTTGGAAGGAAAAAGTTTTCATCAGGGCTGGGGATGTGGCTCAAGCGGTAGCGCGCTCGCCTGGCATGCATGCGGCCCGGGTTCGATCCTCAGCACCACATACCAACAAAGATGTTGTGTCCGCCGAGAACTAAAAAATAAATATTAAAAATTCTCTCTCTCTCTCTCCTAACTCTCTCCTCTCTCACTCTCTCTTTAAAAAAAAAAAAAAAAAGTTTTCATCAACTAAGATGGGAATAGTTGCAGGCATGTTTGAGGAAAAGGATCAGTCCAATTTGGGGCCTGCTGGGTTTGAGGTGTTCATGGAGTTAAGAGTAAGATCCAGATTGGAGGTATAAATTTGGAAGTTATGTCAAATCAAAATTTTTATTGCTGGTTCAGCCAATATGGAAATTAGTATGGAGATTCCTTGGAAAACTGGGAATAGAACCACCATTGACCCAGCTATCCCTCTCCTCATCTATACCCAAAGGACTTAAAAACAGCATACTACAGGGAGATAGCCAAATCAATCTTTATAGCAGCACAATTCACAATAGCTAAACTATGGAACCAATCTAGATGCCCTTCAGTAGATAAATGGATTTTAAAAAGTGGCATATATACACAATGGAATATTACTCAGCAATAAAAGAGAATAAAATCTGGCATTTGCAGGTAAATGGATGGAGTCGGAGAAGATAATGCTAAGTGAAGTTAGCCAATCCCAAAAAGCCAAATGCCAAATGTTTTCTCTGATATAAGGAGACTGATTCATAGTGGGATAGGGAGAGGGAGCCTGGGAAGAATAGACAAACTGTAGATAGGCCAAAGAAGTAGAAAGAGAAGGGAGGGGGCAGGGGGTTAGCTATGATGTGGAATGTGATGGACATCATTATCCAAAGTTCATGTATGAAAACATAAATTGGTGTGAATATACTTTGTATACAACCAGAGATATGAAAAATTGGGCTCTATATGTGTAATATGAATTGTAATGCATTCCACTGTCATTTATTTTTTAAAAATCAATAAAATAAAAAAAATTCATATTATTAAATATGCAGATATATTATTTTAATAATATAAAATTATGTGAAGCAAAAACTGAAGTTTCTCTTTCATTCCCTTACTCCAAACCCACTGCTGTGTCCATCAGTATCACTGTTAAGGAGCTATTATGTGTTATGAACCTAAAAAGTTGTCTGAAGAATGTTCAATGTATCATATTAGAGAACTAGAGTCAATAAGTGTTTTATTCATTTTCACATGCATTTCACTGCATAAGAAAACATGTAAAGACATCCATGTTTATGCAGAAAATTTTTATGTACCTATGTCTTCCCTTTACCCACACAATGATATAATTTCTATCACCATCTACCGTTGGTGGCAAAGTAGAATGTCACAGCTATTTTACACAATGTATTTAGTTTACAAGCTTCTTCTGTGAAATTGAATTTATATGTAATCTGTTCTATGTTGTAATATTTTTTCTTTAGCAATTTGGAATGTATTTGAGCCAAGCAGTACCATCCATTTAAGAAATGTCATTGATTATAGAGTACAGGATACACTTTCAGCTAGTAATAACTCTCTAGGCTCTAAGCTTTTATCACTAAAATAGAACAAAGTTTCCATAGCTTCCATTAGAAAAACATAACCTTCAGAATTTGAACTAATGCATTGCTGTTTTGTTGAGTTGGCAGTTACTCTATGCAAGAAAAGCAATGATGACTCCTCAAATATCCAGTCTTTTATGGGTTTAGAGCTGAAGCTATAAAACTCAATAATTCTTCTAGTCCTAGGGGTTTGCTATTTCTCCCCTGAAATCAAAGAGAGAATATTAATTGCAGAAGTGTTCTACCCTGTTTGGTTTGATATGGGGCAGAATTCTATATCCAACAACATGTATCAGAAAAACCTCCATACACCTGGGGTGCCACATGACTTATCCCAACTAGCTGCTTGTGATGTGGTTGTTAAAAAAATATGCATCATGGCAGTCAGTAAACAGAAAAACCCAAGAAATCACATAACCTGATGCTTGCTGTCAAGAAAAAATCTTGGTATCATTATTCCACAGAGCTTTGAGATTGCCTCAGGGTTTATCATGTCATTTGCTGTTAACTATAGAGATAAAATATTTTCCACAAAAGTCTAGAAGGATGAACCTTAGGCAAAATGATAACACCCCTCTATAGTGGCATGAGAGAGTATCATTCTGTTTTTTATATGTTGCTTTACTTTTTACTTTTTATAATGAGGTTACATTTAGAATCTTGAAGAAAATGTCATTTTAAATAAAAAATTTTAAAGTTTTCTTCAAAAGTTACATAAGATAAACTGCAATTTGATGTGTTGTTAGATATTTTGAAAAGATCTATAGTGGCTTGCCTCCTCTAAGGAGTTAATTTCTAAATGGCATAATTCCATATCTGTTAGAAATAGCCACAAGAGTCAAAGCTCAACAATGGGAGTTTGTCCATTCAGTTTAATTATTATTGACTAATTTGCATTCAGAATGCTCTTTTCAACCATTAATTAGTCATTCCAGAAAAACAACCTGATAGTAGAAATGAACTTAATTATGTTCGTTTAAAAATGAGATTGACAACAGTGGCTTATGGCGCCTCACAGAGGAGGCGTTCCGGGACTACCACACATCCAATAGGGGATGCAGGAGAAGGAAATATCTTACAGAATACTTCCAACATTGGAATTAGAATTTTACAAAATACTTCCAGCTATTTTGTAATCACTGAAGCTTACATTTGCTCAAAGTCCCCAATATTGATCAGTCTTAAAAGCCTTGGTAAATGTAACATCAGATCCATCCAGATCCATACTTTTCATGGCAACCCAAATAGAGGATGTGCAGCACTGTGTATATACTTTCAAAAATTCCCCCAAATGTACTAACAGAAGGAATATAGTGAGGATGTGATGATAAATAGCAAATACATATTGAATATCCATTATTTATAGGCCTCATACTGAAACCATAAACAGAGATGGGGCAAGAAATCAGACCCCTACTACTCTGTCATTGATCTAATGTACTTACAGTTTGACAAAGAAACCAGCCAAATGCATATAAAACTTAGGAATAGAAAAATAATCATATGTATTCTTGACTTTAAAACCAACATTTTACAATAAAATTTAAAAAAAAAACAACAATAAAAATTTTAAAAAAACAACATTTTATTCCAAATCTTTCTCCATGACAATAGATGTTATTTTAAAGTCATTTTCTTTTCACTTATGTGCAATGATTGGTACACACTACTTTAGAAAGTTGAAAAGGTCTCAGGAATTGGCCCTAAAATTAATTAGTCTATTATTTAAAGAATGCTGCTGAACTGTCTCTTTTAAGAAGGAAAATAGAGGCTGGGCCTGTAATCCCAGTAGCTTGGGAGGCTGAGGCAGGAAGATTGAGAGTTCAAAGCCAGCCTCAGCAACTTAGCGAGGCAATAAGCAACTCAGTGAGACTCTGACTCTAAATAAAATACAAAAAGGGGCTAGGGATATGGCTCAGTGATTAAACATCCCTGAGTTCAATCTCTGGTACCAAAAAAAGAAAAGAAAAGAAGGAAGATAGGCATGTATAATCAATCTATCAGAAAACATTTTGAATAATTTAAAAATTTCCTGGCTAACCATGGAAAGATAATAAGCATAATGAATCAGTGTGTTACTTGTTTCCATTACACTAAGCCATCACATGTGATAATTCTCTATGGTCTTTCAAGACACAGACACATTCTCATATTCATTCTCTCTCTCTCTCTCTCTCTCTCTCTCTCTCTCATATACTTATTGCTTATAATGGAGGAACATTCTCAATACCTCTCAAATTAGTGAAAATCCTGTTTATATTCTTGTCTTCACCAGTTTATGGCTTCATAAGAATGTATTCTTCATTTCAAGTACAAAAAGACTGTTCTAATTCCCCTTTTGGTTGGTAGAATCTCTTCAGAACATTTTGGGGGAAATGGACCTTTCTTCCTTGATCCCAGGATGGAGTTGAAGTGAATCTAACAGACTTAAACAACCCAACATCCTTCACGTCACCCCAGACTTCTCATTCAAAGGAGTATTTTGGGCGGCAGGTGGAGTTATAATTATAGATAGAAAAAAAGCACCATCAGCAGCTGTCACTTCTGTTTGTTCCAGCTATTACTGTCATCAGTGGGCAAATTGGCATAAACAGGCCTCCACAAGTGGAAAAACATTTAACCCTTCTGCTTGTTACACTCTGGATCCTCTCAGTAGCCAGAAAACAGAAAGAAAATCTTACTGTCCATGAGTGAAGGGTAAAACCAAGAGTGCAGCACCGACCTGAAGCATCTCTTCAGGCGGAGCCTGAAATTTGAAGATTTTCTTTCCTGTTGGAGACTCCAAATAAATAGGTTAGTGCACAGATCAACCTATGCATTTTAACTCTGATCTCAACTCTATGTGATCTTAGAGCCTAAATAGAAAGCTGAACTACTAAATGAAAGAAACATTATTTAAAACTACCATAGCTATGAGAACAAATTATGAAATGAGCTTAATGTTTTTTATGCTCCGTTCTCAATGTTGGCTGTGTTCACTTTATACAAATAGACAAGGAAAAGATGGAAAAATGAAACCAGTTTTGTGGCATGAGTCCCATCCTTTCGTAATGCCGAGTACTTAGCCAAAGACCCTGGTTCCTTTATTAAAATCAGTAATGTTGGAAATATTTGTAATTTTTTTAAAGTGCTGTGTCATTTATAGAGAAAATGGGTGAATTAGAGTTGTTTTCCCACGTCTAGATAAAGACAAAATTTCCTTGTTTATGTTGAAACATACAATGCAGCTTGCTTTATATGATAAACTGTTACAGAATTGTGTGTGTGTGTGTGTGTGTGTGTGTGTGTGTCTACTAGATACTTCTACCTGAATGCTCTATGATGTCAGTCTAAGAAGCTCTGTAATACCCTCCTCATAGATTTTCCTAAAAAAGCCAAGATTTCAGAGAAATTTCATTTTATTGCAGGGGATCCATTTAGCCAGTAGTTGAGCAGGATTTTCAAAGTTTAGCTTTTGACCATCTATCTCAAACCCTAAATATTTACCAGCTCAGTGATAAGTGTTTGAATGCCAAAGAACTCGATGAAAACTAGGCTTTGAAGCCCTATTTTCATCCAATCCACATCCATGCAACAGATCCAGGTAGAAAGAACTCCATAATAGCCTCCTTCTTTTCATCTCCAAACAGAAATTCAACCATCCTTAAGCATTTTGTGAGAATTTTCATGGGGAAAATGCATTCTCTTTTTTTTAATTTGTTTTTTAGTTGTAGGTGGACACAATAACCTTTACTTTATTTTTATGTGGTACTGAGGATCGAGCCCTGTGCCTCACGTGTGCTAGGTGAGCGCTCTACCACTGAGCCACAACCTCAGCCGAAAAATGCATTCTTCTTAATATTACGGTTGCCCAAAATTTGGGCTACCTTTGAAGTAAGCAGAGTGCTATGCACTGAAAACACCACCAGAGAGATACTGACTTGCAAATAAAGCCACCAAATTGACCCATCAATTAAGTTCCCATGAAGGCCTTGCTTCTTTTCAAAAATATATCCTGATTTCTAGGAGAGCCATAACGTCCCTGTACAAAGTTTAAGGTGAAATAAGTAGCTCTTTACATACTTTATCAGATAAAGCCCAAACAATAAGTTTGGCCACTAGTTTTGAAAATGTCAGTTAATTTAGCATATCAATACCCTAAATCCTCCTATGGATTAGGAAACTATGTTGGTAATTTTACAACATATCTCATATGCCATATTTATTGAGCAATAGCTATATAGTCTGAAAATAATATTTAGAAAGGCAATTTAAAAATTTTCTAACATAACTCTTCCCAGAGACTCCTTTCCTCCGCTTCTCCTCTAAAAGACCTATCTCTGAGCTGTTGTTTATCCTCAAGTTTCAAATTGTACAAACTAAGAAACGTGGAGGGGAAAAAAAAAGGATATGACTGGCTGGCTACTGGCTTGAGTTTCCTTTGATACACAGATTTATGCCTAATCTTAAACTTAACTTTTCACTTGTCTTTTGTCTTCTTGCTCTTCTAGAAAAAAAAGCTATCCAAGATGACTGTCACTTACTCCAGTAAAGTAGCAAATGCGACCTTTTTTGGATTTCATAGGTTACTTCTCAAGTGGAGAGGCAGCATCTACAAACTCCTATACAGGGAATTTATTGTTTTTGCTGTTCTTTACACAGCAATAAGTTTGGTGTACAGGTACTTTGCCTTGCATGTCTCCTTATGGCCATCAAATATTATGTAAGAATACAGTCTCAAAAATCCAAACCCTTTAATTGCTGCTGACTTTTGCATTATGTAACCTCTTCCTTTGCATGAACATCTTTGTTGTCTTCTCCGAAGGAAAGGGTATTTTAATCCAATACCTAACCATTTTTTAGGATGTTAAACAAACTGTAGTTGTCAGGGTCAAGGGGCTCCCATTCCAGCCCGACATTAATTGGTCATAATGTGATGTGGTACTAGTTGCACTTCAAGAGTATTATTATAGACTTAAACTGGAAGATTTATACTTAAATCCTTACTATGTGATGATTTTGAATAGGCAAAGTCCACAGAGGTATTATTATGTATGCTTCTCAATGATGTCATTCATAGTTTGACGGTGTGATTTGACAGCTTGCTGCAGTTCCATATGTAATTAACATGTCTGTGATTGTGCATATCAGGCAACTTTCCTTCCTTTTGCCTGGAAAGATGAGATCTTAACCAGGATCGTGCCCTTCAATCTTACCAGTGCCCCAACTAAAGAATTAAGGCCTAGACACTAATTTATCTTCTTTTAAAAAAATGTAGTTGTAGATGGACATCAGGCCTTTATTTTATTTATTTTTTTATGTGGTGATAAGGATTGAACTCAGTGCCTCACACTATGCTAGGCAAGCACTCTGCCAATGAGCTACAGCCCCTCCCCTAATTTGTCTTCTTTATACCTTCTGATTTCAGGGCATGTTATGTTCACAAAAGGAGGTATTTATTCTTTGTAACATCACAACCTATGTCTGTCATATTGATAGAAAATTTGAACAATGTCATGTCTAAGAAAACTTTTATGACTAAAAATTATAGCATTAATAAAATTTTATCAGAATGATAAGGGGAAGCTTTATGAGTCTTTTTTAATTAAAAATTGAATGTATACCTTTCTTCTCTGGAGGAAGCTAAAACTTGAAATGAGAAAGCTAAAGATTTTTGAGGCTGTATTTCCACCTTTTCCATATACATCAGTCTATTTTCCCTCTGCATACAGATAGACAAATTTGTGTATCATTGCTCTTATCTACATTCTTCCTTACAGCAATAAGACTCCATTTGGAGAAGAGGATATTAATTTATCTGGTTGACTATTATAAAAAGTAAAATGTGAAGAGCTATTTTGCTGTGTATCAAAACTACCATTCCAAGCAGGTGTACATATTTATGTACATGTTGGCAGAATATCTTTAGAGGGAAAGTCTTACTAAAAACCCCTAATAATTTTTTCAGATATGTTTTACATGATACTATTTTGACAATTTATTTATGTCATTTAAGCCTTCAGAATATGAAATGGTGGAAGACACAATGATGTTCCAAGATAATTATCTCATTAGTTTATTTTTACTAATGTGAGTTTATTGCTGCTGCTGCTGCTTAGAATAGAAAAGTCCTTAGAACAGTTGCAATGTCACCAGAAATGTTCATTGGGCCTCAGCTTCTCCCCCATAGCATACCTATTCCCCTCAAAATTGTATGCATATATTTTTTCCAAAGGCCAAAGAGCATATACATTTATTAACCATTAATTCAATGATTACCCTTCATTTTTTAAAGTTCAACTGTAAAAGTTTGTTAAAGTAGATTGTTTTATCTTAATCAAAAGTTTACCAAGAACTATAGGATGAGTTTGTCAAGAAAATCAAACATATCTGTAGAAAAATGTAAACATAGTTTCATTTTCATGTCTATTAATGACTTTCAGTTTTTTATGAATCCTGTTATAAGCAAATAGTTACACTTGACAAAAATTATAAGGAAGAAACAGGATTCATTGATTTGATTTTACCACTTCCTATTGTCTGAGGAAATTGGCAAAATAATCTCTATCGTATTTTCTAGCTATTTAAATTTTCTATATGACCATTATAATAAATATTTTTCTTTGGCCAGTTAGCTATAATACCAATAATTTTAAGTATGAGGCCATATGTTAAAAAGTTATTTATTTATATAATATTTTTAATTCTTATGACATCCCTGATATGTAGTATTATTATCCCCCTTTACAAATGAGAAAACTGAAAAAACTTAAAAACATGTTCAAAGTCCAAATCTATAAATGGCAGACCTGGGATTAAAACTGGGTTTTGTCTGACTCTAAAATCCATACTTTCCATATTTAAATACTCTTTGACCACTTCTACTTACATATTGGAAAATCATCTGATTGTGACTTGTTGATCATCAGTATGACCCTGATAGGCCTGTCCAACCAGTAAAAATGCCTCTCTTGTCAGCTTCACCTGACTTTAGTAATTCTGTCACCTCCTCTAAAGCCAGGACAGGAACTCCAAGCCCATCTCAAACATTTCTTCATCAATAACAGCTTCTATCAGTGTTCCACCTGCAATCTGATTGGTTTCTCACTGTTACTTCAAAACCCCTCTGCTTTCTGTTCTACTCGCCCAAAGGGGACTTTGACGGTTGTTATAATAGATTTTTCCTGGGGGTCCTTTGTCCTTTGGAACAGCTGCATTCACTGATTTATGCAAATTCACCATGTGTGTGGCTTCTCTTTCTGTATTTTGATTATTATTATTAACCTGCCTTTGGACATTTCTTCTGACTCTGAATCCCCTCCCTGCAGCATAAATATTAATAATGGTTTCATTAGATGAAATTATGTTAACAATACCAGAAAATGAGTTTGGCCAGGTTGGGTCAGATCTATAATAGCAAGGTTAAGACATTGACTAAATGTAATAATAAAAGTTTTCACCTCTGATTGTTAAATCTATTTTGTTTATATTTCAAATAATTGTGGGCTTTAAAATAAACAAATTTCAGATCCCTTGAATTACAATATATATAATCCAAAATGTGCTAAGTAGCATATTCAGGAGAAAGTAAGGTCAAGATATCAAATGTTATTACTTAATAATGATTTAACAGCTAATCCATTTAATCAATATTCTTTTTTTAAGTATTCCTGATGAATAATTGAAAGAAGGGCTATTTTATAATGTACCTTGCTCCAAATCCAGTGAGCCAATTATATAAAACTTTAAAAATATAAAATTTTTAAAATAAAATGGTTAATAAATACCACAATTTAATGGAAAATAATGTTTATGTACTAAAAACTTTAGTACTTGAAACATTAAGCAATTAAAAAGCTTTTGAGCATATCAGCTTAAGGAAAAGGAAAAAGTTACTGCTCCTTAAAAAAACTGAGAATATTTGTGCTTAATTGTTTGCACTTAATGTCACTTGCAAAGCAGGTGCAGAAGTATAATATCATAAAGGGCTGTGCATTTTATTTTTGCTCCAGATTGTTACTTACAGGAGCCCAAAAACGTTACTTTGAAAAATTATCAATTTACTGTGACAGATATGCTGAACAAATTCCAGTAACCTTTGTGCTTGGTAAGTATAGGTCACACGCAGAATGCAGCCACACAACTGTCTCCATTAGGATGACACGGATGACTCTGCATGAGAGTGTTTCTAAGCTGAGAGGCATGCCTGAAAAGCCAATGCTTGCACTAGAACCAGAATCATCCATAAAGTTTGCCTTCAGGGCTGCTTTCGCTAAATTAACACCAAGCAAGTTTGAGGTAATAATTTGCTATTGTAAGCCTTCTCTTCACTAACTCTCCATTTTTGTGATCAGTATTATAGTTCTAATACCCACTTACTGGGTGCCTGACATTACCAGGCACAAGTGACATCTTTTTCTGGAGGTCAAAATCTTAAGGTTTAGATAACTACATATTTTTGTATTCCCAACCCCTAAAAAGGCTAAAATTCTGTAAAAGCATCAGTGTCACCAATATGTCTGCTGCTAAGAAATTGCTTTATTATTTCCTCTTGTTCTACAGGGTTTTATGTTACTTTAGTAGTGAACCGATGGTGGAACCAGTTTGTGAATCTGCCCTGGCCTGACAGGCTGATGTTCCTCATCTCCAGCAGTGTCCACGGAAGTGACCAGCATGGACGCCTTCTCAGAAGGACACTGATGCGTTATGTAAATCTCACATCCCTGCTCATCTTCCGCTCTGTGAGCACGGCTGTATACAAAAGGTTTCCAACAATGGACCACGTAGTTGAAGCAGGTATTGTGAATGGCTTAACCTTCCTCAGCACTTCTCAACTGAGATAGGGTCCTCCAAAACTCTGGGAAAATCTCTTTTTCTTTCACTCAGGAAACATTCATTGTTTATCTATTTTATACCAGAAGCAATTTTTTTAATTTATTTATTTTTATTTCTTACATACATTACAATAGTGGAATTCATTGCAATCATAATTATCCATTCATAGCAATCTTTTTTAAAAAAATATATATTTTTAATCATTCATGGACACAATATCTTTTTTGGTTATTTTTATGTGGTGCTGAGGATCAAACCCAGTGCCTCACATGTGCGAGGCAAGCACTCTGCCACTGAGCCACAACCCCAGCCCCAGATTCTTTTTTTTTTTTTTTTTTTTTTTTATTGTTGGTCGTTCAAAACATTACAAAGTTCTTAATATATCATATTTCACAATTTGATTCAAGTGGGTTATGAACTCCCATTTTTACCCCGTATACCGATTGCTGTATCACATCAGTTGCACTTCCATTGATTTACATATTGCCATTCTAGTGACTGATGTATTCTGCTGTTTATCCTATTCTCTACTCTCTACTATCCCCCTTCCCCTCCCCTCCCCTCCCCTCCCCTCCCCTTTTCTC
Organism: Spermophilus citellus; assembly: GCF_964194105.1. Lineage (NCBI taxonomy): Eukaryota > Metazoa > Chordata > Mammalia > Rodentia > Sciuridae > Spermophilus > Spermophilus citellus. The sequence goes on along the minus strand of NC_138197.1, from coordinate 89,396,817 downwards.
TCTCTACCCCTCTACTGTAAATCATTTCTTCACTTGTATTATTTTTCTCTTACCCCTCCTTTCATAGCAATCTTAAGAAGCAAAGATGAATGAGACATAGGCCTTGCCCTCGAAAACTTTACTTGGGAGGGGGAGGGGAGGAGGCTGCTTTAAAATAAATTTAAAATAAATGTAACAATCATCAATTTATTAAAAAAAAAACCTGTAATGCTACCATACAATTTTCCAGTACTTTATAGCTTATTTCCTTTTATAGCTATTCATTTGGACCTCTAGAAAACAGATTTGGAGAGATTATCAATTGTCCTGAATTGCACAGCTGAGTAGTGGAAGAGCCAGAATTAAAATTCAGGCCGGAAGTCTAGTTAATACTTTTCCCGAAGCATAAGTAGATTCTGGCAAGAATCAGCAATGTGGGTTTTCATCTAAGCAGATCCTAAGAAATGGCAGTGAAAGGCTGTTTCAGTGTAGATCTGTTTTCTCCTATGCTTCAAAGTAGATACAATTATTCTATCTGGGATCCTGGATACAGTATGCTGAGAACAAATTATGTTTGAGGGATGATTCTCTTTGGCGTGTAAATATTTAGCAAAGGCTCCGTTAAATCAGCCTTCAATAGGGTGAGGATTAAATTAGATAATTCTTGGCATATACAGACAATATAAGAACCATGAGATGATTGATACATTGAGTATGGTCTCAAATTAGATTGCAATCTCCAGTTTTCTTTTCTGAAATGTCCTTGAAAATAGATTTTTTGGATGAAGAATAATATTTGCATTGGCTTGTATTGTTTTGTCTTCTTTTTAAAAAAACAATTAAAATGGGCAAAATACTTTATTTTTTAATATGTATTTTTTTGTTGTAGGTGGACACAATACCTTTATTTTATTTTTTGTGTGGTGCTGAGTGCCCTCAACGTGTGCCAGGCAAGCGCTCTACCATTGAGCCACAGCCCCAGCTCATTTTGTCTTTTTTGATGGGCAACATAAGTAGAGACCAAGATCATAGTGTCAGTGTTGGAATCTTGCTAGCTATATGACCTTATGTGAGTTATATAACTTACCTGTGCCTCAGTTTCCTCATCTATAAAATGGGCTTATAGTAACTTATAATAGCACCTACCTTAAGTACCATATAGGCTAATTATGAAAATTAAATAACTTAATATTTGCAGAGTGTTCAGAACAAAGTCTGTCATTTTGTAAGTGCTGCGTTTCTTGTTACTTTACTGAAATCATCTAAAACAATAGCACCTTTGTCATTTGTGGATATGACATCCTGAGTCTTCTTGATCCACTTTGACCAGAAGGTTGCGAAAGTCAAGATGGAAGTAAAGAAGGAGGGGTGTAAATGATGTTTTTAGGAATATAGAGTGAGATGCAAGAAAGTCACAAGGTGCAAGGAGTTAATGAAGGATTTAAGTGTAGGGATGAATGGCCTGGCAAATGCATAGGTATATCATAATGTATGACTAGAAGGAACTTTTAAAAAGTTAGTTCCCCCTGTCCTCCACATTTAAAGTAGAATCCTGCTTCAGAATGATCAAGTTAAAAATGCTATTTGACAACTTAATTTTTTATCTTAATACCTAAAGAATCAAATATGTTAAGAATTACATATGGGGTTGGGGTGGTAGATCAGTGGTTGAGTGCTTGTCTCACATGCATGAGGCACTGAGTTTGATCCTCAGCACCACATTAAAAAAATAAAATAAAATATATGTGTCCATCTATAACTAAAAAAAAAAATTTTTTTAAATTACATATGGGCTTGGTCAGGTGATGCACACCTGTAACCCCGGCAATTTGGGAGACTGAGATAAGAGGATCACAAGTTTGAGGCCAGCCTTGGCAACTTAGTGAAACTGTGTTCAAATTAAAAAAAAAAAAAAAAATTAAAGAACTGTAGTACCTCAGTGGTAGAGCACTTACCTAGCCTGTGCAAGGTCTCGGGTTCAACTCCCCCAATACTGGATTTAAAAAAAAATCACCTTTAAAGAAAGACCTAAAGACAAATAAGAAAAGTCTAACCCATCCAAATTGATAAGTGTCCTTGGATGAATAAAGGTAATATTTCTCTAGTTTGGATGCATCTTTGGAACGAAGAGAGTATATTCTGACAGGAATCAGATACTGGGCCCATTTCTCAAAAGCAAATCTTAACCTTTTAGTGTCACCTTCATATACAAAGCACCTCAGGAAACCAAGACGGCTGGCAATGGAAAAGCTCTGGGGTCTAGTCAGACATGAACTCAGAAGGCTGAGCTGTGCCCTGGTCTGAGGGGCAAGTAGATAAAGGGCAGCAATTAGATAATGACATAGTTTCACTTCCTTTTGGTGTATTTTTTTTTATAACAGGGTCTACTCCTTTTAAAATGTGGATAGATGTCTGCACAGACTTGTATCCAGGCTTTTTCTCTTTTGAGGGTGCCTGGAATATTGGAATACTTCTTTCTTCCCAACTACAGAAACCCAGACTATTCCAAGGAATCTGGAAGTGAGTCATTCACTCCTTGATATACATTTTTTCCTTGATGTATATTTAAATTCATGTGTCTCAAGATTTAATCCTCTGACCCACAGACCCCTGCATCTTGACTAACCAGAGTTATTTATTTAAAATACATTTTCCTGGACCCCACTTCAGATCTGCTGGATCAGAACTATTGGATGTAGAACCTAAATACCTACATTTAAATGTACTTTCACTTAGGTTAGAGAAGTACTGAATCTTTTCTGGGATGCTTATTTTTTAAATATTTTTACTATAAATAAAAATTATAAATTTTAATTATTTATAATTTTATTTTATTTGTTTATATTTTATGTGGTGCTGAGGATCAAACCCAGTGCCTCACACATGTTAGGCAAGCACTCTACTACTGAGCCACAACCCCAGCCCCTGGGATGCTTATGTTTAAAACTCTTTCTCACTCCTTGTGCAAGACTTCAGCTTTTTATAGAAAAAAAAACCTCATTTCTAATGGCAAAGTAGTGACAATTAAGAAAGATTTAAGATTTTAACCTGGCTAGTGTCTCCAGAGTTATAAAAAGGGGATTTGGGGGCAGCAACCTGGTCAGAGGATTTGAATTAGAGATGGACTGACTGAAGGAAGAAGAGAATTGAGGGAGATGATATGATGCCAAAGCTTTTCCAGGTGCCCTTTGAGACCATCACTAATGACCTCTATAAAAAGCTTCTACTGCTATAACTCCTAAGTGTTTTCTCAAAAGCCTGAAAAAGGGTACAGGGCATAGCTTGTGCCCACAGGAATACAAGGCTTTTGTGTTAGGGAGCAGGGCAAATGTTCCAAGCCACTACTCTCTAAGCTAGGAGAGACACTTCAGAAGCCAGGTCCCTCCAAGCTGCTCCAGGGCCTGCACCCTCTGCCCATGACAACGCTGACTCACCAAACTTGCTGCTGACTCAGAGGCTGCACATGGAGTCTATTCCAAGTTCTCCCAACTGGGCACATGCCTCTGCCACTCCCTGACTGCCCTTTGCCTGTGCCAAGGTTTCTGGGAAGAATAGGAAGTTCAGGGATGGCGGAAAATGTTTGGCAGATGGCCTGACTCCAGAGCCAGGGCACCTGCTCCTGCCTGAGGGCAGAGAGGATTGGCAAATACACCACCAGGGGACCAGTAGGGTGTGGCAAAAGAGGAGTCAATGCTGGGAGCACAAAAATCCTCATCAGTTGACTCCCCTATATAAACTCACATATCAGGAAAAATATGTGTTCTCAAACTTTGGTGTGCATTACATATTGTTAAAATCAATATTGTTAAAATCAATATTTTTAAACATGTACATCCTAAGGTGCCACCCCCAAAGATTCTCAAGTGGAATCCAGGAGTTGGTATTTCTAACAAACTCCTTGGGGCTGAGATAGGTGGTCCTTTGATCACACTCTGAGAAACAATGGACCCTAAAGCAATCCAAGTTTCCCTTCAACCTCTTCTCCTTCTTACTTCAGGAAAGGTTCTTGCCTACATAGACTCAATGCTAGCCAGGAGGAAGTAAATAAGAGGGCCAGGAGAATAAGTATTAGCAGCTTCTTTTGGATCATCTGGCAGTTCCTTGATTGGAGCTAGAGAACCCAGCCACTTACCTGTTAGTCCCCAAACTTTCCTTGCTTTTAAGTTGGACAGTCAAATTAAATTTATTCTGGCAAGTAAAAAGGCCACAACACATGCTGCCAGGAAAATATGATTTACCTATAGGTGAAATTTTACAGGTTAAATTTCTCAAATGAAAAAATGAAACTTTAAAATTTTTGCTTATATAAAAGAAATGTAACAACTGAATTCAAAATAATGTCTATTATGCTGAAAAGTCCCTGAACTAATATGTTACCAATTATTTATCAGAGGGACTACAAGATAGTCTCTGTTATTTTTATCTATTGTTTACAAACCTGTTCTGGAAAATTCTAACTATTCCGATCACCTGCCTTGGAAAATGTCACTCATTCCAAGTCAAGTGCACAATTCCAGACTTCTGCTAATTCAAGTGATGACCTTAGTTGAGTGCATGAATCAAACCAAAACATTTTATCTAGTATTGCACAGGCATAAGGAAAATAAAATAATTCTCTTCAGAATTACTCACCAGAAGCACAAAGATGGATAATAGGAAATTGTATACATTCCCCTAAAAGAAACATTAGCAAAACTGATGTTAAATCTATCATGCATTGCTCATTCAACAAAACTTTACTGAATGTATACTGTATGTCAGGCACCATACTGAGCACTGGGAATACAGGCATAAACAAGAACAGGTGTGGTCCCTGTCTACAAGTTCAATAAAAACACCATAAATCTTGTCTAATAATATTAATCATTTTACAAATATATTTACAGGTGCACTGTATTTCTCCTCTTTTATATATTTATGTATGGCAATTAAACCCAGAGGCACTTTACCACTGATTTATATCCCAGCCCTTTTTATTTTATAATTTTTTTTAGACAAGATTTCCTAAGTTTCTGGGACTGGTCTCAAATTTACCATCCTCCTGCTTCAGCCTCCTGAGTTGCTGGGATTACAGGCCTGTGCCACAAACCTGACTCTACTCTTTACATCTCTACATTGCTTTATTGCCTCTAAAATGGATGATTTCCACCTATGCTTGGTAGCTTATAAGAGTGTTTAGAAGACAGTAAACTTTGAGAAAAAAAAAAGATATCTTTCCTTTTCTTAAAGTCCTAAAATCTTAACATGAAGTTCTTTGAGCTATTTTATAACTCGAGGGAACATGATGAGACTCCACTGGAATTTTTAATGACTCTCGTGATTAACAGACATACAACTAAGCAAGCCGCCCAATTGTCAAGTGGTTGTTGAATTCAAGTCCTGACTTTAGATGCATTGGCTGTAAGCCTAGCCCCATTTGATTTTTTGGCATAGATGCATCATTTAATCTGTGATTTTCTCTAAGTAAAATCAATTGAATTTTGCAGAACATTTCTGCTCTGTGGTTTGTCATTGTCTCCATTCTGCCGCCCCCTTCCACCGCCCCCTTCCACTCCATAGCCTCAGGACTTCTGGGTCTCTAAAATGTTCAACTGCTCTGTGCCATGAAAGAGATGATCAAGGGGACAGTGGAATTCACAGCTGTGCCAGTTTTTCCTGTTGGCTGAACTTTTAGAGGCTGAGTCAGTTACCTCTATAGTCTCACATGATGAGCCCGGAACAGACAGAATGTCATCCTGTGAGTGAAACTTGACTCACCTCTGTGCACTTGCTTCCCACAGGAGAGAAAGCTCAAGGCAGAACCAGCCCTCCTGGAATTCATGCCATGAATAGACAGTCTCACTTAGTCAGTGTATAGAGTTTTCCCCCCCAGTTCTGTTTTAGGAGTGACAGTTTATTCACCTAGTGTTTCTGAAAGTATGATCATTACATTATTAAGGGTGCTTATTTAAATTGCATGTTCCTAGGCAGCCTAAGGAATCTGGATCTCTGGGGTTTAGGAATCTAGGAATGCACATTTTAAACAAGTTCCAGCAGCACTGCAGGATGTTGAAATGCTCAGCACTAGAACAATTGTTCCCATACTTTGCTGCACATTGGAATCAAAGATATCTGGCTCCCACCCTAGCACTTTGGGATTCAATACCATTCTAATGTGTAGCAAAGTTTAGGAACTACAGCACTAGGGCATAGCAATTAATTCTTCCAGTTTCATCTGCAATTGCCTCAGGGCAAATGAAATTCTGGGCCAACTGCACAGGTGAGGAGTTAAAAACACTGATTTTGTGCATGCTATCTCTTGTGTGTATTGTGTAGAAGGCAGTAAACTACCAAATGGGATACTAATTTAAGTACAGGGATGACTAGAGATATTTTGCACATATCAGAAAAAATAAAGGAGTCTCTTGGTGTCCATTCAGCACTGCTACCCCAGAAACTGATTTTCTTCCTCTATATTCTCTGTGCTATGTTTCTCTGTGCTGTGAGCTGTAATTCATTGTTGGGTTAATTGTTAGTGAATGTCATGGTTAACAGACATATACAAACAAGCAAGTCCCCCAGTTGTTAAGTGGTTGTTGAGTTAAAGTCCTGACTTCAGTCAGATTCATTGTCTGGAAGCCTAGCCCCACTTGAGTTTCTGGCATAACTGTGTCATTTAATCTGAGATCTTCTATTCTCTCCCTAAGTAAAATCAATTGACTTTTGCATAATGTTTCTGCCCTGTGGTCACCTTAATGGTTTGTAACCAACATTTTTATTGGGATTGAATGGGAATACTAAAATGAATGGAATGGATTGGAATGGAAGAACACATAATTGTTTCATGGCCACATATATCTTATTGTGGGTTATGGTGGAAAACTTTTGATACACTGCCCTGCAGGATGCTGTGATTCCATCCATCTCAATCTTATTTTGCCTCTCTTTGATTTTCCCAGTCAACAGGCATTTAAAAAGTTCTCCCATTATATTTAAAGGAGATCTATAATTGAAGTGGTGGCTTTGTTGCATACATTTGGAAAACAGAGATGAAAACTAGCCAGGCACGTTGCAATCTTCCTGAACAAGTCATCCCTCTGAGAAGGGCTCAGATGCTGAATGCACAGCTTTCTTTTTCAGAAAGAACCCATTCTGCCTTCAAGTCTTGAGGTGCAGAGCTTTTAGTTCTTCTGCTAACAGAGCCTCTGCTGTAAAAGCAAAATACATCTGTCTCAGCTTCAACCAAGGAAAAATAGGCCAAGTGTACAGCAGACAAAATCTATGATGACTGGAATGTTGTTTGTCAATGTATTTAATTAGTCTTCTGCCTTGAGGGCAATAAAATTTGCCTTAAAGTAGCAAGCAGATCCTGCTCCATAAAACCACAAGTTGCAAGTCAATGCAAACATATACCTACATTGACAGATATAAATATTTTACTCTGCTTAGAAATATTAGAGGTTTTAGGGGGATAGGCAACATGAAAATCACTGAGCAGAGCTGAGCTAGCCAGAAAGAAAAGAGCTACCAAGAGAAATCTAGGCATGTGCAGTAGCAGGATAAAATAGCGATGCCAGCCAGGGCTATGGATAGGGCCTGAGGAAGCATGGCATGGAGACAGACATGTGAAGGAGACAGGGTGGTGGGAGACCAGCCAACTGATCATGCTGCCAAACTGTAGCACATCGATAACTGCAATTAACCAGCCTTAGATAATAGCCCTGTTCTGGGGGGAAAAAAGCACTGGTCTCTGGTTTAATTGACTTCAAGTGCTGATGAAAATATCATTACATTTCATAACAAATGTTCTTTGAATGGATTTGACAATCTAGAGACTTTTTTCAATTGACCAACAATTTGATTTCCAAAGATGGAATTACTTTAGATAAGATGTTTGACCCTTCAGGGAATGACCAAATTCTTCCTGCATACTCTTTAGCGATACATTAACATCTGATTCACAATCTATTTTTCTCAGTAATCAAGAATTTAGGCCAAAAACAAAACCATTAGCTTTCTTCTCTCTACATGACCCCTTCCAATCAACCGATGTCCTACATTGAGAGAAGGGCCTAACTCTTGCCTTATTGTTTGCACTAAATAAACCCTCACTCTGCATATTTGCCTAATGCTTAGAAGCCAAGAAAGGGCTTGCTTGCACAATTTGATCCATACTCCTGAATAAAAAATAACTAGAGACAAAGTAATTCTTTGGTCAAATTACAGAGATTGCAACCAACATACAAGCAGGGTCATTTTTGAAAATTAAACTATAAATCCTAAGAATATATTTGTTAGAAAATTGATATAGAATATCTGAGAATAGGCTTCCAGTTAAAGGAAGAACCGCTGCAACAAGTCTTTCAACATAAAGCCAGGCCAGGTGTGGTATGCATGCCTATTAACCCCAGCTACTCAGGAGGCTGAGGCAGGGGGATCACAAGTTCAAGACCTGCCTGAACAACTTAGCAAGATCCTGCCTCTCAAAATGAAATTTTTTAAAAAAATTGAGGTGTTGCTTATTGGTAGAGTGACTTCCTAGTATTTATGAGGCCCTGGGTTCAAAACCCAGCACCACACTAAAAAAAAAAAAAAAAAAAAGAAAAGAAAAGAAAGAAAGAAAGCATTAAGCCAAGACAGTCAAATTTAGCTGTTAACCTCTTGTAATAACATTTAATCATGCTCTGCAAGTCTTAAAAAAAAGTAGATTATCTGGATCATGTAACAACTTTGAGCTGCACTAAGAAAGAAAAGAATTTCCAAGCTTATTTTCATTTTTACCTCCAGAGAGAGTACTAATTTCTAGGCATTGGCAGAATGTTCCTAAGGTAATCTGAGTAACTTGAGTGTAATCTTAAACTTGTCTTCTGTTGGTAAATATTGTCTTTGTAATTATAACTCTGTTTATTCCAAATACTGAATAAACAGAAACTTCATTTGTTAGGACAGTGATTTTCAAACATTGCTGAATATCAGAATTTCCTGCAGAGCTTGGTAAACATATAATTGCCAAGATCCAATTCCATTAATTACCCAGAAAGACTCAAAAGAATGCTGATACCTGACCTCAGCCTAGACCATTTAAATCAGAATCTCTGAGAATAAAATTAGAATCTCTGAGAAAAGACATTGGTATTTTCTAAAAGTATCCACATGATTCTAATGTGCCAACCTAGGTTGAGAACTCCTGCTATACTGAGTGTGCTTTAGTAGGTCAAGTGGCGCCCAGCCCACTCCATGCTTAATAGGTACCTTTTGTGATTCAGAGAATCAAGTCATTTGTCTGTGGACCTTACTCCTAAAAGCATTTGCCTAGGTCAGGTCAAGGATCAATGCAACTGCACAATTCTGTGCATTGGTGACTCAAAATAGGCATATCTCATTTCTCCTTTGACATATTTTCTATTGTAATAATACCTCTTAAAACTATGTGGTAGGGAGGGATGATTATATTAAAAAAATAATCAGACTTGTAACAGTTAAAGATATGAAATGTGTTGCATTGGATGAAAAGTTGATTTTCATCTGAAGGTATTCTCAGAATTTCATAACAAAATTACATTTCTGAGACAAAAATCAAGTCAAGGTATAGGCACAAGGAGAGTCATACGGTATTATTTTTAGTAGTAAAAAACTAAAAACTATTTAAATATCTATTCAAAAAGGAAATAGAGGGCTGGGGCTGGGGTTCAGCAGTAGCCCACTTGCCTGGCATGTGTGAGGCACTGAATTTGATTCTTAGCACCACATATAAATAAATAAAATAAAGGTTTATCAAATATATATGGGAAAAGGTTATATTGCATACAATTAGCTATCATTTAATGTTACTATTAATTGAGAGAGCAGCCATTAAAAAGAATGATGCTACTTTCTATGTATTAATTTTTTAATCTCCAATAAAACTATAAAAATATACAGCCATTTGTATTAAAAAAAAAACAGGTCTATAGGAAAATCCATGAGATCTCCCTGGAAAGATACACAATAAACCATTTCCTCCAGGGAAAAAAGTGTGTGGATGGGAAATTGAGACTCACTTTCTCCATTAATATTTCTTTGGTCCTTTAGGATATCTGTAGAATTTGAATTACTCAGTCAAAATTTTTAAAACATAAAAGATTAGGAATAAACTATAAACTTTTAAAGTACATTTCTGTGTAAACAAACCCCAATATAGAGTAGACCTTAAATAAATGTTTATGAAACCTGCTACCTTATTCCTCTTCTATTATCAAATCTCTTCTTTCCTTGTGCAGGAGGGAGGAGAAGGAAAAGGCTAGCTGAAGTGTGACATAATATATTATACCTTAGCACCCACTGAGTGTTATGTATGTGCTAAGCATTATGCTAACAAACATCCCGACATATATTCATCACCTCAATTCTACAATATCCCTGTAAAGTAGATATTATCATTACTCTTTCACAGATGAGAAAACTGAGGCTCAGAGAGGTTACTGCAAGCTCAAGCAAACTGTATTTTATACACATATGCACAATTGTAGAAGCACGTTTAAAGTATATGAAAAAATACTATGGGGACTCTTTCTAAAGATATTGAAACATTTATGTATGATTACATAATGTACAATATTACTATAATACAAGCCAAGAGAGAATATTATGTGGGCACTTTACAGTGAAAAAATCTCAAGGGGAAGAATTTGGGAAAGTTTCATAGAAGAAAACATGACTATGTAGGACTTTGAAAGGAGAGGTGAAAAGGAACAGTCACATCAATCATGTGTTTAACACTGTACTAAGTGTTTTATATAAACTACCACAATGTAGTCTTTCAGTCCTAACAATTCTAAGTATTATTGTGCCAAATTTTAGATGAATAAACCAAAACCTAAAGAAGAAACTTCTCCAAATGTTCCAGTCCACATTTATTGTCTCCTTGTCACCTTCTCTATCAGAGATTGACAGCATGTGTTTGGGCACTTAAGTATGCATTGTCTGATATATGACTTGGGTGTTGTGTGCAGGCACGTGCGCATGCTCTAGTGCATGCATGCTCTCATGCACACATTCCTTATCTCTAATACAAACATAAGCTATGTGAGACAGGAACCTGTACTCTACATTCCTTTAGTGTGCCCCTTTGTTATGTTTATATCATAGACTGAAAATATGTTGATGCATAAGTGCTAAGTTTGTATAATATCACTATTGTTATTTTGCATAAAGGTTTTATGACAGCAGATGAAAGGAAAATATTTGACCACCTCAAATCTCCTCATCTGAAATACTGGGTTCCATTCATCTGGTTTGGTAATCTTGCAACTAAAGCCCGAGATGAAGGTAGAATCAGAGACAGTGTTGATCTTCAATCATTGATGACTGTAAGTACATCATAAACCATAAGTTAAAAAAAAATGCCATTTAGATCCCCTAAAGAACCTAGATATAACAAGTCAGACCAGAAAGAATCTGCTTTGTTTAATCCTGGTTCCATAAAATTAGAAACACTGGGGTAGTATCAGAAGCTACAGTGTACAGGACAGAGATAGCATACAGGTTGAATTCAGATTCTTTTAGTGGCTGTTTGGAAGCTGTGTTTCAACAGAATCCTTTGTAATAGGTTCTGTAAAAAGTGCTCCCCCACCCACCCCCAAGTGTTGGGAATCAAACCCAGGGTCTCATACATGTAGGCAAATGCTTTATCACTGAACCACACTCCCAGCCCAAAAGTGTTCCTTGATTCGTTAACCAAGGGCTGCCAAGAGACCTGAAGGATTTAGTGCCCACACAGCATATTTGCAACCCCTAGGATAAAATCTGGAGGAAAAGTAAACCTCCTAAGCCATTTCCCCAAAACTGGACTATCCCAAGCTTAAGTTAGCTTTTCAGGTGTTCCAATTATTCACCTGAAAAAGCAGTATTTTCACTACACAAAAGAGCCGTGAGTTCATCTGAGAACAAATTTACATAAGAACTGGATACATTTGTGCCACAACTGTCTCCTGCTTGGATTAGGCTGAAAGGAGTCCATAGCTTAAAAACAGCTCTCAAATTAAGATGAACTCTTCATCCCAGTCTTAGATAATAATGTATGCTCAATAGAGGAAAAGAATCGATGAAACTCAGTCCTTTCTATGCCAGTTCCTATGCCACACAAAGATGGATTTTTCTATCAATATGAGCATTCAAAAGTCTCCATTTGTAGCAAGGGGAAGATTTAGGATATATTTGCATCTCTTTTCTAAGATCTATATTAAGCATGTTTTTAAATGAGAAGGGGAAAAAATACCCTCGAAATTTGCTAACTAGAAATTACAATTTAAATATCAACCATGGCTTTCTTATCACCACTTTCACCTAATATATGTGTTGGAAATTATGGATCCTATAGAATAAGGGATATTTCTATAAAGTCCTGTCTTATTTTAATATTTTAAAGAATATGTATGTCCAGATGTTCTCACCCTTTTTGCACATTGTTCAGTGATGCTCGTTGCTTGTCATTTTCAGAACTTTCTTTTTGTAGTAGTCTTGGTAGCCAATTTATGAGCCACAGAGGCAATCCCATCACTTTACAAACCCATTTGGAAAAGACATGCCCATGTTATGAATCCCAGTTGATGTTTATTACCATACTCATCATCATATTAAATCATGTTTTGTTTCTGGCTTAGGAAATGAATCGATACCGCTCTTGGTGCAGCCTCTTATTCGGTTACGACTGGGTTGGGATTCCACTGGTTTACACACAGGTATCAAACACTTTGCATGTGATATTTTCTATTTGCCCACCTTGGCACTCTAGCTCCCTGTGGGCAGCTAGCACTGTCCTCTCACTCCAGTTTCTCTCTATTCCAGGTTGTCACTCTTGCTGTCTACACCTTCTTCTTTGCATGCCTGATTGGACGCCAGTTTTTGGATCCCACCAAAGGCTACGCGGGGCATGACTTAGATCTTTACATTCCAATCTTTACTCTCCTACAATTCTTCTTCTATGCAGGATGGCTCAAGGTAGCCATCAGTTTTGGTGCCCTAAGATCCACTCTTAATCTATCATGTTCCAAACTCCACACTGCTCCTATACTGAGTCTTTAGAAAATTATTAATCAGTGAATCAAAGGCAGATATAACATGTAACAGCTCAGATATGTGATCACTTTTCCATCAAGGATTAAAATGACAGAGATGTAGTTCAACTCTGTTGCAGCAGTCTGAAGCAGTTTGTTATGTAAAGAGATTAGAAGGACACTTTTTTATAGTTATTGATTTTTTTTAGTGTCTATTTGTTCCCATTAGGATTACAATAATGTAATTAAAGTAATAACTGTGCCTGCGTTTTTATACCACAATAAGCAACTAGGAAAAGTAAGCAAAGGCAAAGAAGCAGCTTTGGATATCAATCAGATTTAAGCATTAATTGTGTAGTAGTATCTTAGTTCGGCTCAACTCTGTAAATTATTGCTTGAAATCCTACTAGCTGTCCCACACCATTAAGTGCATCCAATTTTCAAAACCAGAACTAAGACTCAGAACTCATCGGAATCAAAATCAGAAACACCAGGATTAATGATGACATTGAGTTTGCAGGAGTTTAAAAACAGGTTAGAGCAGTAAAACAGCTTGTCTCATTGTCAGTGAAGAATTTTATTGGTTTCACCACTTCCACCACTATCGCTGCTCCTCTCAACCCTCCCCAGGTACATGTGTGTAAGGACGAGAGGCCTGATTCTTCCATCACTTTGGTGAATGTCCAAATGGGAAGTATGTGATAGGAAGAAAGTCAAAGATAATGGCATCATTAAGTCAACTGAAATCTAACAACAATTTAAAGGTGACTCATGAAATAGAATTTTCAAATGTCTGGCCTTCCAAACAGCCACATTTTCATGCCTTCAGATTGTAGCAGATTTTTTTTCCCTGCAGAAGTCTTTTCTTTCGTCAGTTTGACTTTTACCCAGGAATAATAAATATGTTAGCATTTCAAATTATACTCCAAGGACTAAAGGCTGTCCTTTACAAATGGCAAAAATATATTTTTAACCAGATGACAGTGATTGTTAATTATTTTTACTTACTTACGAGTAAGAAAGAGAAGGAGAGTTAATGGCTCTCATTTCCCATTAAAGAAAAAAGTAGACTTTGTCTTTATCAACATAAAATTCACACAGGTGGCCCAAAGGTAAATCATTCTTGTGTTTTTTGTTTGTTGTTGTTGTTGTTCTTTCCCTGAGTTTTGCTGAGCTTCTTTTTTTTATGCTTTTTTTTTATTGGTTGTTCACAACATTACAAAGCTCTTGACATATCATATTTCATACATTAGATTGAAGCTTCTTTGCTTTATGTCCATGTAAGGTGTTCAGCTGGCCCATAAAGCAGTAAATGGTTCCTTTCTTCTGATGCACTTTCTAAAATATTAACATCCTTTGCCTAAAAATATTTTTTAAAAATATGAAAAGGCATATTCATAGCTCCACTAAGAGACAAGCAAACTTAACAGAGTGAGTTTTCCCAATCCAGTGAGTTACATTTCAGTTTCTAAAGAGCTGTTCTAGCCTGACAATTCAGATATTTATAAATCTTTTCAAAATGTAGAAAACCATCTGGACCTTCTAGACATTATATTACTCAGTTACTTGCTGAAAATGGAGCCTCTAATAAAGCATATTTTTGTGAGATTGTAAATTCACAAACATAGGTATCATTTTAATAACTGTAGATTATAATAATATACACAGGACTAACACCATAAAACTGAAATTTTATATATATCAAAAATATTTTCAAGAATAAGCAGTGACTCATTTAATTTGAGAAAAACCCCAGGCAACCCTCACAACTCACAATGAAGGACTCTGACACAGCTGTCATTGAGAGACTTACTGACACAGGACACTGCCCTGCCCAGGACTGTCCCTTAGAACAAGGGAGATACACTTCTTTATGTAAGTGGATCTCAACCTGCCCATGCTTTAAAATCTCCTAGGAGTTTTACATAGTACCAATTCCTGGGCCCAGCATCACACTGGTTAAGTCAGAATATTGAGAGGAGGGACTCAGGCATTATTGTTTATTTTTTAAGAGCTCCCCAGGTGATTTTAGTGCGTAGCTAAGGTTGAAAATAACTGCTGTAAATGGTTTGACTTAAATACTAAAAACTTAAGTAAGTAAAGCTCCTATCAGTGGTCTCATTCTAAAAATCTAGATACTAATCAAATGATATATTTTATATGTTTATAAGTACATAATAAGTATGTAATATTTTAAGTATATAATAAGGAAAAAACAATGAGAGAAATAAATTACAGTAGATGGGGTAGAGAGAGAAGATGGGAGGGGAGGGGGGATAGTAGAGGATAGGAAAGGTAGCAGAATAGAACAGTTACTAATATGGCATTATGTAAAAATGTGGATGTGTAACCGATGTGATTCTGCAATCTGTATTTGGGGTAAAAATGGGAGTTCATAACCCACTTGAATCTAATGTATGAAATATGATGTGTCAAGAGCTTTGTAATGTTTTGAACAACCAATAAAAAAATAAGGAATAGGTAAATAATATTTTATATACTTCTAAGTATATGGTGATATTACAAGTATATAACTAATCAAACAATATATTTTATATACTTGTAAGTTTTTCCTATGTAGAGGATTCAATGTAAACACACACACACATTCTCTCTCTCTCTCTCCCCCCCCACCTCTTTCTCTCTCTCTCATACACATACACACACACACACACACACACACACACACAAATCAAAGTAAATTATTCAAAAAAGTAAATGACAAGCAAGTCATTTTAGACATTTAAAATCTCTCATCAAGAGGCTATAGAAGCTGGGCAAGGTGACACACACCTGTAGTCCCAGCACTCAGGAAGCTGAGGTGGGAGGATCCCGTGAGCGCAGGAGTTTTCAGACTAGCCTAGGCAACATAGCAAACCCCATCTAAAAAAAAAAAAAAAAAGCTATTCAGTTCAGGAATATGATAAGAATATTTAATATCTTTCAAACATTCTTAAATGTGATAAGAAACCACCTAAACTTTTTCAACAGGAAATCTAGCTTACTAGATAAATAAGAGCCAATCTAGAGTAAAGCTAAGTAAGCCTCAAATTCCAATTTGATGACTGACTAGCCTGCTCTTTCACTTAGTGGTTATGTCTAATAATTGTGAAACCACCTTGCACTTTCTTTAACTATGACTTAAGTCTTCCTCTGCTGTTTAACTTTGTCTTATCATCCTAGCCCTTATAAATTCCTTGAAAGCACAAGCTATATGCCACTCACATGTTGATGACTCTTCAATATGCACTGGTTTTAGTGGGTGCCTAAACAGCACAAAGCTTCTCTGTGATAGGGCCTTCACTGTCACCAGTTGAATAGACAGAGCCATGTGGAGATCATGCAAACAAAGGAGCATCATTTATGACTAGAGAATCAAGTCTAATATTCTAATAAGTATCTGTCTGGAGAACAACCCACTTCCCTCTAGGCTTTATATTATGAAAGTGACAAAATAAGGAGAGAATAAAATAGGAATCAACTTCAATCTCTGTTCTTAGTCTTCACAAGTATCATGATAGATTTATTCTGTGTTTCCAACTGCAGGTGGCTGAGCAGCTTATCAATCCTTTTGGAGAAGATGATGATGATTTTGAAACTAACTGGTGCATTGATAGAAATTTACAGGTTAGAAGAATTTTTCTTTCCTTTATAAACCTTAACAATAAATCACCTGTGATGTTTCTCATTTAAACAGATTCTGGATGCAGGCCCCTGGACTTCAGAGCATTAGCCACAAATTAAAAAATTTGACTAGGCATATATTATCCTTTTGGAGCCTCACAGGTCCTGGATCTCAGTTCCAGTGAAATTTAGGTAGAATTTCAAATCAATTTTCTCTTTAAGTTTCTCTATCAGCTTTAACCAGCCTCTTCCATCTAGAACAAAGCAGTATTTTAATTCATTTTTTATCTGTTTCACTTGGCACCCAAAGAGGTTAACAGTGACATAAAATAGCATCCAGATACAATCTGATGTGACTTGCCAAACTCACAGCTCACAGACCTCAGCAGTCAGTTGTCCAGCAGCTGGACACTGGGAGCCTGGACCACACAGGCCTGTGTCTCAAATCTGCCTGACATGCATAAAATGGACCCCCTTCTGAGTTTTCCATGAAGAACCAGCATGAGGGGAATGTTAGGCAAAACTCTCCTCAGACTATTCTCTTCTCTAAGTAAAGGCCTTCACTTTGTCCATTTGTTTCAAGCCCAACTTGGCTTTTAAACAGGTTCAGACATTTCACAGAGATTACTTTGTCAGTCTGTTAGGGGAAGAAGTGCAATGCCTGAATCATTCTGTCAAAAATTGGTTCTGAGAGAGTAATTTATTTATGTATCACTCAGTCAAAGCCAAAGGAAAAGATGATTATAGCTTCAAACAGCATAAGCTTGCTGATGTGCTTTTCTAAAAAAAACAAGAAACCAGGGATTGTAAGAAGTGATGTCAAGTAAAAAAGTGTTTATGGGGTTAGCAGAAATGAATACTGAGGCTCTCCACCTTGCTGCACTACTTGGAGTTAGGTGGTTGCTGGCAGGGCAGGCACTAAGATAATACCAGAACTGTGAACAAAGAAGGAAAAGGTGCTTTGCCTCCCTCCAGGTGAGATGCAGCTCCATCCCCGGGCATAAGGACAGAGGGTGGGCAGCTTGACAGCCTCACTTATACCACTGACCAGTGTTCTCCAGTAGTGAACAACAGGTGCAACTCTCTGCAGTAGCCCATGTTGTAGCAAATATATGCTGTAGGCATCTGTGCATCCATTCATTTGGACTATGTCCTGTTGCTCTCAAACTCCAGTCCCCCTACTGAAAATTCTTCTCTTTTTTTATATAGTTCACATCTGATCTGGCCTAACAATATGACGATGATTTTAGGTCTCTCTTTTAGCTGTGGATGAAATGCATATGAGCTTACCCAAGATGAAGAAGGACATTTACTGGGACGATTCTGCTGCTCGACCACCATACACACTGGCAGCAGCTGACTACTGCATACCCTCATTTCTAGGGTCAACAATCCAAATGGGGTAAGTGTGTGTGTGTGTGTGTGTGTGTGTGTGTGTGTGTGTGTGTGTTTAAATCTTCAGTATTTAAAAAATAATGTGATCACTGATCTTTTGACATTGGGGGGGGGGGGGCTTTTTTTCTTTTCTAACCATGCTCAATAGACAAGTCAGTCTCTATCCTTATGTACCATGAGCCGTAAATAAACAGGTTGAGGCCTGAAGTGATTCATGCATAGCTCTAGAATAAGTTTATTAAGTTCAATTTTGGAGAAATGTGTGAATGGGGGAGGGGATTTTATATATATTTGCTAACAGCAGATGCCAGTTTCTAAGAGGCTTAAAGTAAGCATAGAAAATTTAGAAAGTAATAACCCCCTGCCCCCCCCCACTCAAAAAAAAAAAAAAACTGTAAAAAGGGAAAACTTTAATGGACTTTTCATGGCAAAACTTTGGCTGTTCCCTGAAGTCAATCTAAGCAGTTTGTGGAGCAGATTCATGTCTAGTTGCCAAAGTAACCACCTTTCCTTGCTCAGGGTTCTGCTTCTTGTTTCCCTACTTACAGGATATCTAGCTTCTGTCCTACCCCTATAAAGTGTCATTCTTAGCCAAATGTCTAATCTTCAAAAATAATGATGCTTTTCCAAAGGGGTCTGCTTGAGAATCCAAAGCAAAGGGTGACAGAGTGGAATTTCAGGAGTGGTAGCAAATGAGGAAAATTATTTAGGAACTAGGAGATTTGCCTTGGTGTCCTCCAAGTACACCTCAGAGAAGGTTGCCCATGCCAGGCTAGACTTGCTTCTGCTTCTAGATGGCCTTTTAAGACTGAATCTTTTCATCCAGGGTCCTTCCAGGCCAGGTTGCTTATCCTTAGCCCAGCTTATTGCTCAGTCTATGAGTATCAATTTCCTGTTGCTGACACTTGGCAACTTGTGTAACTCCTTCTGCAGTGGCAGAGCTTCATGGACATCTGGCAATCTTCTCAATTTTGAAAATTAATAAGAGATGTTTTTTCTCTGAGTTTGTTTTTAAATAATTAAGCATGCTTTATCCTTCCCCCTACTCCCACAACTGCTGAACGCAAAAATATTTAAAGATCTAACTTGCAAAAGAAGGGAGACCAACACCATTGATAAAATCAGGGCATCATTGTGATGATTCTATTTAGACACCCTATGTTCCATTTCTAATGTCCATTAAGTTGATTTTATATAATGTTTAAAATGACTTTGAGGGATCTCAAGATTTTTATTTTGGTCTATGTATTTATACTAATCATATAATTTTCAATGCCTAACTAAATATCCATGTTCTTTAGAAAATATTAAAATAGGGGACATTGGGGACATGCCTGTAATCCCAGCAACTCAGGAGGCTGAGACAGGAGAATCACAAGGTCAAGGCCAACCTCAGCGACCTGGTGAGGCCCTAAGCAATTAAGTGAGATCCTGTCTCAAAATTGAAAAAAAAAAAAAAAGCCGGGATGTAGCTCAGTGACAAAGTGCCCTTGGATTCAATCCCAAGTAACCGCTTCCCAAAATAATAGCAAAGAAAATATTTAAATACATGTTTCTCCTGTTTGTAAACACAGAAACACATTACAGATTTATAATTTCTTAATTGTAAATTAAGAATTGTAAATTACAGAGATGATTAAACGATATTATAAACATAAAACAATCTAATATAACCATAGAGCATTATTATTATCAGCTATTCAGGTCTTTTATTTGTTGATTTCAAACTGAGGCATAGAAAGATTGAATAAACCTAAGCTTTTTCATATTAAAGTAACCTGGAAATCTGGGACAGAAAATAAAACAGTTGAGACAGAACCAGGAGATACATTAAGATTGCAGCAAAAATATATTAGCTATGAGATAGGTCTGTTTACCAGGATGACAGGGAGGAGCCCAGGTGAAGGCCAAGGTCTGTGAAGAGGTTTTATATGAGATGCCTAGCAGGACTCTGCTAGAACCAACTGACCAAAGAAGCAGTTAGGCAAAAGCTCAGTTGGTCTTGATTTTTCTATGAATGAGGAACATAAAATGGGAGGCTCACACTCCAGAGAAAGCCCTGCAGGAGCACAAATAGGAAAAGACAAGCATTCCCAGAAAGGCCTTTTGGATCCATGATTCGAGTACTCAAGAAAACTTTCTCATCACCTGTGACAGTAAAACCAATCTTAAACTAACTTAAAAGCAAAAAGGGGTTTTTGGGGGGTCATACTCAGAGGCCAGGCTCACTTTGGGCATTGCTTAAAAAAAAAAAATACAGTTAAAAAAAAAAAGCTGGATCCAGAGGCTCCCTAATGTAACCCAGCTGACCACTCCTGTCTTTCTGCTGTGCATTTCTCTCCTCTGGCTCAGTTCTCAGGCAGGTTCTTCCCTTCATGGGGCAAAACAGCAAAATGGTAGCCAGCAGCTCCAAGCTTATGGTTCAGCAGACCCTGTGCAAAGGGCACAACTCCTTCCAACTCTTAAAGCTGCAGTACTGAATTTGCTGTGATTACTGAGTTTGGCTAACATATCTATTCCCAAACTAACCACTACTGATAGGGAGGCACAACTGATTAGCCAAGGCTGGTTATATGTTCATGCTTGATAAGCATATAAAACACCCCTGCTTCTTTTTTATTTTTGGATGAGTAAATTTTTATTTTATTATTCTGTTTAGAGTATATATTCCCAACATACTTAATTCAGAAATCAAAGTCCCTTTATCTTTTTATATCAACACTTCAGATTTGTTGTCACAACTCCCATGACCCAAAAATTCTAAAATCAAGGCAATGCCCTTCAAAAATCTAGCAAAAGTACTATCCAAGGGCAACCTGAGAAGTTATTCTGCCTCATATTTAGCACACTCAGAAGTGACTTTCACATTCAGCACACTATCCATTTCTACTTAAAAAGGAAATTCCTTTGTTCTCAATATTAAGAATATGTTCAAAGCATGGCACTATTTTCTATATATTTAATAGATATATGTAACTGAAATAAAGTTATGCCCCCCTTTTTCTAATCTTAATTACAAATTTAAAATATGTTTTTGCTCATACCTTCAATTGTTTTTCAGAGTTCTACTCTGTGGTAAGTTTTATGCCAGATGCTACAGATAGGCTTAAAAAAATGAAAGAACAGAAAAAAAGCACCTCTTTCTGGGCATGGTGGTACAGGCCTCTAATCCCAGCAACTCCAGAGGCTGAGGCAGGAGGATCACAAGTCCCAGGCCAGCCTCAGCCATCATTGCTAAAAAAATACAGTAAAAAAAAAAAAAAAAAAAAAGATCCTGACCTAATCCAGATCATCATAAGTCACTTCAAAATTCATACAGTTTTTTATTTACTAGCAATTACTCATTAACACAACACTGAGAAATAGAGTACATGAAAATTAAAGACCTGAATTCTCATAACTCCCTTTAATCCTGTCTTGAAATTCAAAACAGCCAACAGTAAAGGAGCAATAATCCCTAAAAAGCATTAGAAGAACACCAACAAACTCTCCATCCATAACAACAGAGGATTCCAAATCCTAGAAAAGACAGCGGGAGGTGCTTATGAAATGGATCACTCAAGTGTGTCCTGAGTGCTTGCTGTAACTAACTGCCTGTTAATCTAAAAGCATGCTCAAGCCTGTAAGCTGTCTGTTTACTACAATCCCATTTAAAGAACATTGCTTTATTGAACTTTTCAATCACTACTCAAATATATATCAAAACCTCCTCACATTTACAGTAATCTTATGGAAGGGCTCCTTGAGGTCAATTAAGGATCCACTTAGTAAAAAGAAGAAATATTCAAAATTATAAGAGTTCCTTCTAGTTAGGAGTTGAAGAATTTATTTAAAGCTTACTTGTTATTGTAAAACTATAACAACTCTATTGGAAATAATGTCATTTACTCATCTGCTTATTCCAAAACTTCTAAGCATATGTAGCAGTAGTATAATTACTTTCTTGTAATTATACATAGATGTACCTAGGGTACACAGAGTTTTTAGAATTGTACTGTAGGTGATATTGGTTTAAATATATGAATATATATGTTGCAGCAAGCAAAGATCATATTAAAATTTGGTTTAATATACTTTTAGGTTGATTTTTTTTCTTCAGTAGTCCTTTCTTAGCCAACTATATTAAAACATTTTAGCTTTATAAGAAAATACAGTCTGATATATATTAGTGAAAGATTGTGTTATAAACTACTAAAAATATCTCAATCTCTGAATCACCAGCTTCAACAAAAATGTATTCTTAGAAAATTGATTTGGTTTTTTTTCCCCTTAACACACCAAAAAGGAAGGAGACACCTTCCAAAGAGAGGAATGTGCACTCGGCTCACAGTTGTAGAACTCCTCTGAGTCTTTCCCAGGCTGATCTGGGGTCACCACTGGTGCTCAGTTTTTACTTTTTAAATGGAATCAGAGGTGAACATAGCTTTATTTCATTTTCTAATGAAACTACCATAGAATATAATAGTATTAGGGTGAGGGTAAGTAAACCTCCACTTTTCTTCGTTTGTCAGCCAGCAAGGGCCAGAACAGTATAACCAAGGTGGTAGCATGAAGCTAGATATGCCTTTTCAAAAGCACAATTGGGGGCTGGGGTTATAGCTTAGTGGTAAAGCTCTTGCCTTGCATGCGTGAGGCACTGGGTTGATCCTCAGCACCTCACCTTGACCATTTGATAAATACTAGACAACAGCTTTGATGGTGATTCTGCACTACAGAAGGTCAAAAATAACAGTGTTCACCTCTAATGTGTTTGAAGAGTACATTTTGCTTTGCTCATATTTAAATGCTCCTCTGCCTGTGTCTCTACCCAGATAGATTCTCGGCAAAAATTATCAGCTCTCTAATTTTTAAGTACACTAGCAATTTTAAAATAATAAACCTGGGGGCTGGGGATGTGGCTCAAGCGGTAGCGCGCTCGCCTTGCAAGCATGCGGCCCGGGTTCGATCCTCAGCACCACATACAAACAAAGATGTTGTGTCCGCCGAGAACTAAAAATAAATGTTAAAAATTCTCTCTTCCTCTCTCACTCTCTCTCCTCTCTCACTCTCTCTTTAAAAAAATAATAATAATAATAATAAACCTGATATGAGAACTCATCATATTAAATATCTTTTTCCTAAATTCCTCATTTCACTTTTTTTAAAATGACCTCAATATTATTGTTTGAATTTAAATTGTCAAAACAAACCTTCAAAAGTAAAGTAGAAAAAGAAAGGCAAGCATCATAAGGTTTCTTCAAACCTTCAATCTTTTTGAAGCTCTATATTTACCTAATCACACTAGAGAAAAGGAAGTTGCTTTGCAAAAGGCTCACTTTGAGGGCTGGGGTTGTGATTTAGCAGTAGAGAGCTTGCCTAGCATGTGTGAGGAACTGGGTTTGATTCCCGGAACCGCATAAAAATAAACAAGTAAAATAAAGGTATTATGACCATCTACAACTAAAAAAAAAATCTCTAAACAAATGCATTAACTCTCTAAGTCATCAGTACTATTTTGGTCTTTCTGTATCTGACACACACCAAGAAGTGTGGAAGTGTGCTGAATATCCTCAGGAGCCAATCTCTGCGGTGGGAAATTTCCTGCACCCTGACCAGCCCAAACTTCTTAAAGAGCCCTTCACTAAACCACTGTTGCTTATGCCTTCAGCTGTTTGTCACTGGCAAGGGGGTCTCTGGGGATTATGGTTTTATTGGGAGCTCAGTGTGTATTTTGAAATGCTGGGTTTGAGTTTTTCCTTAAACATCAGGGGGAAAAAAATACAACCTAGACATCTATCTGTCCTGTAGAAATAATGCACACTGTCCCTCCTAGACCCAACTCTAAGCAACAAGTCTGACTGGCTTAACATTACCTTTTCTTTCTCTCCTTCTCTGACTCTTCTCCTCCTTTTCAAAAACAGCCCAATATATTACACAGCCTTTCTTATTCTTATGTGTCCTGTATGTCTGAAGTGATGATTTACAGTGTACAATAAATGTACACAACAGAGTTGGCAATGTCTGGCAAGTGGTGAAGGTCCACTATTTAGTCAACCCTATCGTCCTTTCCTCAAATATCTCAGCTTCTGCCAGTCCTTATATTCCTATCCATTTACCCAGGGCCCCCAACTTACTATGAAATTGCTGTTAAGTCATCCCTTGTAAGATTTTAAATGTACAGTGATTTTTTTTTTTTTTTTTTTTGGCACTGAGGATTGAACACAGGGGTGCTCTATCACTGAGCTACATCTCCAGCCCTTTCTTATTTTTTACTTTGAGACAGAGCCTCATTAAGTTGCTCAGGCTGGTCTCAAACTTGTGATTCTCCGGCCTAAGCCTCCTGAGTCAAGGGGTTACAGACACGCACCACCACACCTGGCTAAAGGACACTCTAACGGGAGAAGATGGAGTGACCTTCAGGCAGACACTGTCATTTCCTTCAACCCTGCAAGAAGTCAATAATGATTTAAAAACCACTTCTGAAAGTTTGCCAGTCATTGACAAGAGTCCTCTTTATATCTTCTACTGTCCAAAGCTTTTTGGCAGAGGTTACCCTCTTTAAACTCCCAAACAATCTGTAAGGCAAATAAAGTACGATGATCACCAGTTTACAAACTATAATACTAAGTCACAGAGAGGTTACATGAGTCTCCAAAGGTTACACAGTAAGTGTTAGCCAGGGTAGCAGCGATCCTGGCTCCCTAAGCTCTCAAAATGAATCTTTCTGTCTCACCAGAGACAATTTTCCTATTCCATCTCTAAAACGCAATGGCTGTGAGGCATTTTCCATTTATGTCCTTCTATCTCTAATTACCTACCTATCTCAATCCAAATGAGTTCCAAAACATAAAACCTTGCCTTTTTAGCTGACCATCTATAGTATATAGTAATATAATAAGGGTGCTTACATTCCATCATATAATGTTTCTGCTATAGTTGTTTAAATGGAATTATATTTGGATCTCAGAATTGAACTAACCTTTATATAAACTAAGGGCACATTTTTAAATCAAATAAGAATGAGCAGAAAGTATAAAAAAACCTAAAAGAAGTAGAGAAATGAACTACAGTAGGTGGGGTAGAGAGAGAAGATGGGAGGGGAGGGGAGGGGGGATAGTAGAGGATAGGAAAGGTAGGAGAATACAACAGTTACTAATATGGCAGTATGTAAAAATGTGGATGTGTAACCGATGTGATTCTGCAATCTGTATTTGGGGTAAAAATGGGAATTCATAACTCACTTGAATCTAATATATGAAATATGATATGTCAAGAGCTTTGTAATGTTTTGAACAACCAAAAAAAAAAAAACCTAAAAGACACAACCAAGCCCCTCAAATGGGAAATGAAGACTGCCCCTGACCCCCAGCCAAGTACTGAGGATTTAACCCAGGGGCACTTTGCCACTGAGCTACATCCCAAACCCTTTTTATTTTTGAGACAGGGTCTCACTGAGTTTTCTCATACTTGCTATCCTCCAAACTTCAGGCTCCCAAATAGCTGGGATTACAGGCATGTGCCACCATGCCTAATAAAATAAAGATTCTTTTAAAGTATTCTATTATGTGCTCTAAGCTTTAAACCATTTTGTTATCAACCACAGTTATAGTGAAAATCATAACTTTTAGAAAAATTAGGAGGTGGGCATGATGTGTTAGAGATCTTACACGGAAGTATTAAAAAGAAAGGTCCTTTGGTCATCATGCTGGAGAGTTTGACTATTGCTCTCACATGGCATAAATACCTGAAGGACACCACTTGTCACTTCTTGAGATACATTGGACACCAAGTGTTCTTCCAAAGACCCAGACTAAAA
Organism: Spermophilus citellus; assembly: GCF_964194105.1. Taxonomy (NCBI): domain Eukaryota; kingdom Metazoa; phylum Chordata; class Mammalia; order Rodentia; family Sciuridae; genus Spermophilus; species Spermophilus citellus. The sequence continues at coordinate 89,371,011 of NC_138197.1, read as the reverse complement.
GTATAGAAAGTTTTCAAGTCATATTTCTTATCCTAAGCATTAATCAGACTACATGCTTTTCATGTAGCCTTTCCAGTTTGGACACTAATACCATGCAACTCTGTGCCCTCCATTCTCAATCCGTGGCCACCCACTGCCTCTGGAAGAAAGTCCAAATCCATTGGCCTGGCATATTGCTCTTCATAACACACTCCAGGACAATCTTTCCAGCCTATGCTTGATACTGTCCTCTGTGTCTCAAAAACTTCTTTTTTCTTCTTCTTCTTCCTTACTAACACCCTAATTCCTGCCTTATTTGCTCATCATCACTTCCACCTGGTCCCCTGTCCTTCCTTCTCCATTTATCCTATTCTGATTTAGTGGCAAAGTCCAGCTCAAAAACTTACTTTGCCCCAAATGTAATTCATATGCATGCCTTCTGCCTCCTTTTAAATTATAATTATTTAGTATCTAGCACACTAGGTATCTAGTGCAACAAATTGTTGATGGTAGATGATCAATAAATTAGGGGGGGTGTGAAATAAGCAGATAAATATCATGCATCCACAGCACACTCTCCTGAGGCAGGAAGGTGTAAGAGGGTTTCCCTAGAAGGTCTACCCCATGTCAATCAGTAGATCATTAGCGAGAACACTAGCCTCTTTGCCGTTTGTCCATTGCACTTCATTTTTCTTCAGTCTATGAATTAGGAAAGTATTTCTCTCACTGTAGTTGAATGTACATATCCACTATACCAATTTGAAAGTTTTTTCCTTTTGAGTCACAAAGTTTTGAAGTAGTAATAATATAAATTATTTTTCCTAGAAAATTGTGTCGAAGTAGTTAAGGAAGGACTGGGGTTGTGGCTCAGAGGTAGATCACTTGCATAGCATGCATGAAGCACTGGGTTCAATCCTCAGCACAACATAAAGTAAAATATTGTGTCCACCTATAATTAAAAAATAAATATGGAAGGGCTATGTTCAAAGCACAAAGTGGACCACTGCTCCAGTAAGAGTGGGCAACCTTGTCTTGTTCCTAATCTTATAGGAAAAAATATTCCCCTTTACCTTGGTATGATGTTAGCTGTGAATTGCCATATGTGTTGAGGCTGACCTCAAACTCCTGAGCTCAAGTGATCCTCCTGCCTCAGCCTCCTGAGTAACTGGATCTATGATGGGTGCACTTGATCTAAACCCAGTCTGGATCATGGGCCTACACCCTGGCAAGGGAGATAGCCCAAAGTATACATAGATTGGAGGAACTCATGAATGTTATCTCAAAAGCAACAGAACTCCCATCACCTGCAGACATTGGAATCTTCTAGTCTGGGCCCAGTATAAACATTGTTTTCACTGCTCTGCTTGCCACACATTTTAGATCTTCAACAGACTCTGGATTCTTGGCAAGTGTGACTAGAGAGACTGGTGCCAATATGTATCATAGGGCATAGAAAATGTTTAAGGATCACAGTCAAGAATAAAAGTAATACTTCTCTGTTTCCCCACCAATTTAACATAGAACACTGTCTGCTGTGCTTGAGAGACCACTTTGCTGGGGTTTTGGCTCAGATGGACTGGTGTAATTAGTATATTTATCTGTCTTATATTCCAATTAGTTAATCTCCAACTCATCACCATGTATAAACATTATGCTTGGGCTTGGGTTTTGGCTCAGCTGTACAGCGCTCGCCTAGCATGTGCGAGGCCCTGGGTTCAATCCTCAACACCACATTAAATAAATAAACAAAGGTATTATGTCTAACCAAAAAATAAATATTTGAAAAAAAGTAAAAATTAAAAAAATAAATATGTGCCGCAGTCTTGGCTGGGCACAGAATCACGAGCCACCACACAGCTTTGTAGATTCAAACAGCAATTCTTTATTCCCGAACTCACACCGGCCTCTACACACGCTCTGGGGCAATCCCAGTTCTGCTGCCATCCAATTCACCTACTCCACGAGGCTTTCTTCCCAAAGTGCTCTCTGAATCTCACGAGAACTCAACGGGAGCTCAGGCAGGAGGAACGCCCTATTTCCAGCAGCAATAATCCTCAACATCGAACTTCCCTAAAATCCAAGGTCTTAAACTGGGAACGCCCTTAACCCAAGGAGCGGGATACTTCCTCAAACTGCAGGACACACCCTAATCCTGGATCCACCCTCGTCATTGAGCAGGGTCACCTTTCTCAAACACACATGCAAGGTCAACAGCGAAATTAACATGGGGTACGCTGGCAAGGAAATTTCGATGCGTCATTCCTACTTGGTAATGGCCCTCAGCAAATATGATTGTCCTAAATTTAAAAACAAGAAGTAGTTAAGGAAAATAAATCCCAAATAAGTAGTCAGGATCCCAAATGGAGGACAGATGTGTGTCCTATAAAGAGAGATTGCCAGCTTGACCTCAAATCCCAAAGCACATCCAATGTGGCAATGTTCATAACCAACTGTGCTGTCCCTCCTCTGATGTCCTCCAAAGCTAAATGGATCCCTGTGAAATGTGACTGGAGATGTGACCTAATGAAATCCAACGAATAGGGTCACCGGGGCCACTGAAGTATGAGTCTGCGTTTCCCAAGTCGCTGTAACAGAATATGCATCTGCACAGCAGAGGGTGGGTCAGGAGGCTATCTGGTAGCCAAGAGCGCTGCTGGGGCTTTAGAGTAACAGCACGAGGCTGTAATCGAACACCATCCCAGGACACTTACCCTGCTAATCATCTCAATCATCCATCTTTTATTCATAAACACAGGGAACACATTTTCTTTGGTTGCTCCTTTTGCCCTTTCAGGTTATACCTACATTATACCATGGCATATTTTTCTGTTACGTCACATAAAATGTAGCTGGCATAAAGCATCTTGTCTATACCAACACTGGACTGGGACAGCATGATTACTGTTGATCCCAGAGATAGCATGAGTATTTGTCTTTTAAGGGCAAGGATTTAAGTAGTTCCTTGAGCACACAGAGATGTGAGACAACCATGTAATCCAAGACAGGAGTAGACCTTAGTACCAAACAGGCTTGTGTGTGCAAGTGCTTAGGTAAGATGGAAAAAGCATTACAATGTTTGTGTATGGGTCAGTATCTGCAGTTTCGGGCATCCACTGGTGGTCTTGGAATATGTCTCCACAGATAGGGGAGTGGGGCTACTATAAAGTGGAATTTTTCCAGAAACTATAAGATAGGTGATGATGTCATCACTTAGCCACTAAATAGAACATGTGTTCTACATCCTTGTGTTTTTAACATTCCTCAGTTATAATTTCAGATATAGTAAAGAGCAATAGACATAACCTAAATAAACAGGTCTCTTTGGGGTACTCAATAATATTTAAAAGTCCTCAGAGCCTGGTGCAGTGGCACAGGCCTGTAATCCCAGCAGCTTGGGAGGCTAAGGCAAGAGGATCTTGAGTTCAAAGGTAGCCTCAGCAAAAGTGAGGTGCTAGACAACTCAGTGAGACCCTGCCCCTAAATAAAATACAAAATAGGGCTGGGGATGTGGCTCAGTGGTTGAGTGTCCCTGAGTCCAATCCCCAGTACTCAACAACAAATAAATAGATAGATAGATAGATAGATAGATAGATAGATAGATAGATAGATAAAATAGTGAAAGGGCCTCAGACTAAACAGTTGGAGAACCTTGGCTAGACTATCTCAAGTTAAAGTCTCCCTTCCCTATCTCCAAAATCTGTAATGCAAAATGTCAAACCCATCTCCTAACGTCAGAGTCTGCCCCCAATGCCTTCTGTCATTGTTTCAGGCACTCTGAGTCTGACTTCCCTGGCGAGGAGTGGCTGTGGGACTATGAGAAGCACGGCCAACGGCATTCGATGATCAGGAGAGTCAAGCGGTTCCTGAGTACCCACGAGCACCCCGCCAGCCCCAAGAGGAGGAACTTTGGGAGGCAGGCCAGCGACAGCTCCATGTTATTCCCGCTCAGCCCAGCTCGCGACCTGCTGGACGTGCCCTCAAGAAACCCCCACAGAGCTTCGCCCACTCGGAAACAGTCCCCCTCCCTCGAGAGCAGTCCCAAGATGCACTCCAGCATGGGAGAGCTGTCCACAATCAGGGAGACCAGCCGGACCAGCACTCTGCAGAGCCTGACCCCGCAGTCCAGTGTGCGGGCCTCCCCCACCAAAATGCCACAGGTCCCCGAGGTACTGGTCACCAATGCTGAAGCTCCAGAGCCCTCTTACGAAGGCCACCACCATGACTCCGCTACCTCCATCTTGAGCTTAGAGTTCACCGGGGTTCAACCCAGCAGGACTGGGCAGCAGGAGGACCCAGCGGGACTCCTGGCCCCCTCCGAAAAGGGGACACTTCCTCTGGGGCCTATTCCTCAGACTGGTCCAGATAGCGACGAGAGACACCTTTTTCTGTTGGAGGAAGACCCAACTGAGGATAGGTTCCCCAAAAGGTGGAGTCTCCCAGAGTTCCGCGAGTCTAACCACACCTCCCTGGCAAACCTAGGTCCAGATCCCCTGAGCCCCGTGCCCGCTCTGTTGATCCACACGGAAACGTCCTCAGAGACCAGTGGAACCAACTATGGGGTTGGCTCTGGAGTCTCTCCTGATATGCTGTACTTAATGGAAAACCTGGACACCCAGGAAACCGATATCCTAGAATTTAACAACGAGCAAACGGGGGGAATGCCACAAAGTTCTAGGACCTAGTTCTAGCCTAGATTCGTACTTTACCAAAAGCTCAGCATTAGTCCCAGAATACCCAAGGGGCTCGTCTTTTTTTTTTTTTTTTTAAATCACACAATAAGCTACTTAGAACATTGAAGGGCATTAGGATCCTTTTTGAAAACCATGAAAATCAAACAAATTCACATCATCCCCAAATGGCTATCATGGAAGTTATGCACACCATATTGAATTATCCTAACCAATAAGGAGTCTTGTGTAAATATATATGACTTAGAAATTCACAGATTATTATCTTTGGAAAGGGCCTTATAGATCATAGTCCAATCCCCTAGATACAAAATCCAAGACAGATTCTCTCTTTCTTTTCTCTTTCTTTTTTTTTTCTTCCTTTTTTCCTTCTTTTCTTTAACTATAAAGACGGGAGATGGATCAGAATGCCAAAGGCTCTTTTGTATTTACAATATTTTGGGGCTTTCCATTGACCTCACTCCCACTTTTCTATAACTGTTATTATTAACGTTTTCCAATTCTTAAGCTCCATCCATGTTAGAAAGTTTCATTTCTCTTCAATCTTCCTTTTTTCTTTCCCTTTTATTCTGTTATTCTGTTTTTTCCTTTCCCTTTTCCTTGTCTTGCTCCTTCTCCAATGACTCACCCGTTTTACAGGTGAGAGTATTTTATAGTATTTTTTCTTTCCAGCTCTGTGGCTTGCTTGCTTCTTGCCATGGTATTCAAAATATGAGGAACTGGCAAAACATCCTACCAATTAATCAATGATGTTAACAGATCTCCCACTCTTCCAGTCTCATTGTAGAAGGGGTGTTGGAGTTGATGGTGACCATTCTCTCAAAGCCATTGCTGTTTCTTTCTTTTTCTACTCTTTGATCTTGGACACTGGAGAAACTAAAGCCAAGAGGATATGAAACTTGCATAATCAATTGCTGTGGAACCAAAGTATAACATGGCTCAAATCTGTTTAACTTGAACTCTGAAACAAAAAATCCCAATTGTGTCACAATGTGGGACCAGTTACTGTGTCTAGCAGGTAATTTGAAATGAAAGAGGATATTGGAGCTGGCTGGATAATGGGGTCCAGGACTGCATGATGGGGATTGGATATTGACTGAGTCCCTCTTTTAGGGTGGCCATGTGTTGAACCTCCCAACAAGGACTTCCTGAGGCTCACCACTCTCATTTGTTGTCTGATAAAGCCTGGCTACCTATGGTTTAAGAAATAAAATCATCCTAAGCTAAAACTTACTGGGTGCTCACAGTGTTCCAGGCAGTGGCATGCAAAGTTCACAGATAATGTCTCTAATCCCCATAGGAATCCTGTGGGATCAATATACTATTATATTCATTTTGAAGATGAAGAAGAGGTGTTGAAGAAGTGAAGTAATGTGTCTAAAATCTCACAGTCAGGAGGATCTGGCTCAAAAGCACACACTCTTAACCATTGTGCTTCCTCACTACCCTGTGCTGTCTGTAAAGCCCTGAATCTGCCTGCAGTTTGCCTGGCGTTCTACTCCAAGGGAGCTATTATGGTTTAGATATGAGGTATCCCCCAAGAGCTCATGTGTGAGACAATGTAAGAAAGTTCAGAGGTGAAATGATTGGGCTATGAGACTCTTAACCTTATCAACTCATTAACCCTTAATTGGGCAGTAATTGTAAGTAGGTAGGATGTGGCTGGAGGAAGTAGTCACTAGAGGCATGGCTTTGGGGTTTATAATTTGTCTGGTGAGTGGAGAGCTCTCTGCTTCTTGATTGCTTTCCTCTTGATTTGCTTTCCTCCACCACACCCTTCACCATGATGTTCTGCCTCATCCTGTACACAGAGAAATGGAGTCAGTCCTCTATGGACTGAGATCTCTGGAATCATGAGCGCTAAATAAACTTTTCCACCTCTAAAATTGTTCTTGTCAGGTCTTTTGTTCCCAGCAATGAAAAGCTGACTAAAACAGGAACTTTGCCCAAATTCAGTTCATGCTGAATCTCTCCAGCCTTGGAGGACTCTGTGGGTCCTGCCTGCCTAAGTCTACCTGCATCTTTCATGCATTCAAAGAGGAGAGCAACACTCCAATTTTGAACCCTAGCCACAGGCCTCTTCATTTTTCATGACAGAAGAAAGTTGTCAGGATCCTTCTCTCCCTTGCCCCACTCCTCCTAATGTGCAGTGTTATAATTAGCATGTTTTCATAAGATATCCAATCTCAGTGGGCCTTTTAAGCTACATGAGAGCAATGATTTTACTTTAACTAGCTTTTCTCAAAGAACTTAATGGAAATAATATTAGAAGAAATGCTACACATTGGTGATTCTCTATATCAGTTGATAGAGCATTGAGAGAGCACTGACATTCCCAAAACATTACTTACAAACTACGGGATCAAGCCCTAATGTGAGACTTCTAAAAGGCCAGAACCCTATGCTCCTTCCAGTCATTAGCCTCTTCATGCAATTTTCTTGAGTGTTTCAACTTATGTCCTTTCCTTCTCTTTGGCTCCATGTATTCAAATTCAAATAAATTTCCATTTAGCTGCTTTTGAAATATAATCAATTTCATTCCTAAATCCAAGGTGATAAATTATACACAAATCAAATAATATCTTTTGTGGAGGAATAGGAGAGCATTCATTTACCTCTACTTCCATCCTTGCCTTATGCATGTTCATCCAGAAAATTATTTAATTTCCTCAATATTTCTTCACAATTTGAGATGACCTCCCATTTTCTCCTTGCACAGAAAGCTGAATTATGACTTGTTCAATGAGCCCATCTGGAAGAAATCAACTATAAATTCAAGCCAGCAATTTCCCTGAGCAGATGAAGAGATTCTCTATTCATTCTAAAATAAGTTTCACCCAGCACAGACCAAGGTTGCAAAAACAAGGATTTCTTCTCATATGCCTGATTTCATTGCCTATCTAGCTCATTTTCTCCTGAGCACTGAAATGCACCTGGATGCATGGTCCCATGGCCTGGAGGCTCAGTCTTTTGGACTTGACCATTCCAAGAACAGGCTCAGCTTAACTGTAGTCTACAAGCCAGAAAATGCAGTGGGGCCCAGCCCTATTTGTTTCCTTCTCTCCCTGCTCTCCAGAGACATTGCTGCTCTGAACTGGGGTCCAAGTTCATGAAGGTAAAGGCTCACTAATGTTTTCTGTTTTCCAAGAATTTAGAGAAGACTAGTCCCTGGCAAAACAAAGACAGCCGTTCCCTTTCCTTCTTTTATTATCTGTCAGCTTCCCGACTCATCACCTCCACTACCCTGAACATCCATTTCCAACCCTGTTCATCTAAGCTATAGAAAACATTTTAAACAGAATGAGAATGGAGAATGTAAAAATTACCATAAATGCAAAGAAAAGGCTCACTTAAACATATACCTCTTTTTTTTCAATGTTTAACCCCTCTAATGTCTTTCTTCTCCAGAGAAATTGGTTCAGTCTTGAGACCTTTATAGCCATAAAATTTTGCTCACTGAGAATCTGTGCTTCCTGGGCTGCCGTGTGGTATAACGGAGTAAGTACTACACAACCTGCATGGGAATTCTGACTTGAACAAGCACCCATCCTCCTGGATTTCATATTTTTGTCTGTAAAATGTGCTGTTGTCTGGATTGTGTCCCCAGGCCATTGTGAGGCATTGTGAAAGTGGGTGGGAGAAGACAGGGACCACAGGCTGGGCTGTGTGGATGATAGGCAAGATTGGCATTGATCCCCTGGGATTCACCCTGAACTCCATTTGGCAATTTATTCTCTGAGATTCTAATCTCTTTCTTTACGAAGCTTTTCTTCTAACATTCACAGCATTAAGCTTCCAATTTATCAATCCTGTCATTCCCTTTGGGCTTCTTTTTTCTTCTAGATGCTTCCCAACTTCCATATCTTCCTTCTCTCTGGCATATTTTATCATTCCTTCACTCACCATGGTATCCCAGGCCTCATCACAGGGAGATGAATTCCTCCCTAACCAATTATGCACATCCCTCAATGAAAACGTGGAAGTAGAAAAAAATTAATTGCACTTGTTATTTCCACTATAAATCTAGAGGATTTAGAACCCTTGGTTCAAGATTAGAAGACCCTCTTAGGGATTCTAGTCTCCCTAAACCTGGTCTTCAGTCAGCTAATTAGGAATAATATCTACAACTGTTTAAAAAAAAACTCCTAAGCAAATTATAACCTAATTCCACCTGCTCTCCCCCATCACAACCATCTACATGATCAACAACAAACATTTCCTGATGTTCTGTGCTACAGATAGAGAAAGCCAAGGACTTACTCATTTCATCTAAACTGTCTCAGGTAGGTTCTCAATTCTGTCACACACTTTTTGTTTTTCTTAGTTCTATGAACTCTAATTTTTAGAAGTCTTTTCCACTGATATGGCCACTGAGTTGAAAGAACTAATTCAAGAACACCAGGATTGTTCTCTGATTACAAGTTTACAAAACCCAGAAGGATTCCAACCCATTGACAAAGCTTGAGCAGCTTGACCCCAAAGTTCACATCTCTCAACTCCCATCAGCACTCCACATGTGCAGTCAGCTAGTCTCTGGCCATGGAAAGTTGAAAATGAAGAACTTTTCCCTGTAAAATACAGTCTTGAATACCACATTTGCCCAAATATTCAACTAGACAGGAAGTTTTGTTTGTTGTATTTCTGAATTAGTTCAGAAATTGTCCTAAATCTTCCTTTTGCCACACTTGGATTTAGCCAGATAGTTCCCTGGAACCATCTTCTCTGAGCTTCTAGTTTTAGATATTTGCCTAACAGAAGAAGGAAAGAGAATTCTGCATCCTGTATCCTGAAAACAAGAACATTTCTAAACTAGATGTTATGCAAAAATGTTGGTGTTACCCTGGTTCTTTGTGGGCCAGTGGCTCTCAACTAGATGTGGCTTTGCACTCAGGAGACCTTTGGCAAAGTCTGGAGAGGTTTTGGTTGTCATACTGGGGGTGTTCCTGGCATCTGGTAGGTAGAGGCCAAGAGGGCTGCTCGATATCCTGCTGTGAGCAGGATAGACACCACAGCTGTCTGGCCCCAAACAGCAAGCTTAGGAAATCTGATTTAGGCTAAGGGAAAGTAGAAATGAGACAACTATCCAGAAGATTAATGATGGGAGATGAACTACGGAAAGAAATAGAACTTAAGAGAACAGATGAATCCAGCAGCTGCTAAATCCCTATTCCACACACAAGCTGTGCAGTAATCGCCATTTCTCTTTTGATGCTGGAGGATCTGATATCTCAAATTCAGAGAAACTGAAAGATTTGGATTTGAAACCTGAAGTTCACTCTTAGAGAATTCCTTGGATGCTGTTACCAGTAAGAGTAAGTGCCATTGCTGGCATGATAGGAATTTTTGGAGATTGTAGTTTGTTTAAAGGGTGACAATAATATATTCTGCCAAACATTATTTAAGAACCTGTACCAATGAACTTCTAGGCTATAGATAGATAAACAACTGATCCATCTTCAGCTTTTCAAAATGTCTTGTTTAGGACCAAACAAATAAACTGTATCTTCTTGACAGACAATTTGGCACTTTATTTTTTTTTTTATAGGAGGGATTTTTAGTAGAAAATAGTTACAATGGATAGGAGGGGTTTACTTCCTTCTCCTGGGCCAAACTCATAGATTCCCTGGCACATCCAAGACAGTAACATCAAGGAATCCATGAAGTCCTGGATGATGTCACCAGTTAGATCTTTATTCATAGTCTTTCATTAAGCCAATACTTAGTGTCAGGCATTCAGCTAAAGGTGGTTGCCCAGGAAGTTCCACTGCACCCAGTCTCCCTCACTGATTTGCAGGTCTAGTAATAAAATGCCTTCCAGAGTTCAATAATGTTTGCTGCTCTCTGTTTCCTTTCATCCCCAATCCTATTCCCCCTCCTTCTTATTTTAGTTTGCTTAATGTGAAATCCTCTGTATAAACTCTGACAAAGGGTATGTGTGTCATGGTTTTGTGTGTAAGTATTGGGTTTTTTTTTTTAACTATTGCTTTTATTTTATTTATTTGTTTCGTTTTTGCAGTGCTGGAGATTGAACCCAGATGTACTCTACCATTAATGTACATCCCCAACCCTTTTTATTTTTCATTTTGTAACAAGGCCTCCCTAAGTTGCTGAGCCCAGCCTTGAACTTGACATTCTCCTGCCTCAGCCTCCTGACTCGTTAGGATTACAGGTGTGTGCCACCACACCTGGTAAAGTGTTTTTAACTTACTAAATGTTTTCATATTACAGGTCAACTGTCTCTGTTTTTCATTCAGTACTAGGGTCTTAAGATCCCCCAATTGTGTACGTCTAATCCATTGCTTCTGACTGCTGCATACTCCAGGAAGTCTGATATCTTACCCACTTCCCCAATTGCCTCACGCCCTTCTACAGGAGTCTCTCTCTCTTTTTTTTTTTCCATCAATAACATTGTTTATTAATTCTGTTTTTATTTATTCTAGTTAATTATATGTGACAGAATTCCTTTTGACACATCATTCATAAATGGAACATAATTTCTCATTATTCTGGTTGTACATGATGTAGAATTACACCAGTCATGTAATCATATATGCACATAGAGTAATAGTGTCCAGATGAATAGAAAAAGAAAACGTGGTGTATATACATATGGAATATTACCATTAAAAAAGAATGAAATTATGGGATTTGCTGGTAAATGGGTGGAACTAGAGAATATCATGCTAAGCAAAATAAGCCAATCCCAAAGAACCAAAGGCCGAATGTTTTCTCTTCTTTGCAGATGATAATTCATAATAAAGGATGGGGAGGCCTAGGGAAGAATAGAGGTATTTTGGATTAGACAGGCGGGGGTAAAGGGAGGCGAGGGGATGTGGGGATAGGAAGGATAGTAGAATGAATCAGACATTATTACATGAGTCTCTTCCTAAATTCACAGAAGCATTTCTTCAGAGTGTGTAGACCTGAAAGTAGATTGGTTTCTCGAAGAAGCGCAAAAGCATCTTGCATCTTTACTCCCCACCTCAAGCTGACATCACCTCCATTTCTGATTTTTCCAGTCTAACAAGTGTAACATGACACTCACCTGTTGACTAATAGGCATTTACTTATGTGGTCACAGATGCATGTGAGGATTTCTTCCTATGCTAGTTCATTCTTTTGAGACTTCTCTTCTGAAAATACCTTTTCAAATTCTTTGCTCTTAAAAGGAATTCTATATTTTTCTTGTTGATTTTTAAGAATTCCTTTGATTTTCTAGAATGATAGCACACTTTTGTTGGGTTGATACATTGCAATGGTCTTGTCCAATCCTTTGCAGGTCTGTTATAAGCATCCATGGTGTCATTTGTTGAATAGAATCCTTCATTTGATTGAATTTTGTCAAGTTATTGTTTCATGCTTTTGAAATTTTGAATAAGAAATCCTTCCCATCCCTATTGTCATGGTATTTGCCTACAGTTTTGTTCAGTTACCTTTACAACATTAGGTAGGGAGCAGTTTTATTTTTTCCACAGAATTAACCAGTTTCTCTGCAGTCCCTCCTACTAAATGACCAGTTTATAAGTTCCATGCATTTCATGCCAATCAGAAACCCTGGTATGAAACAAATAGCCTCTGAGAGAGATGACAGACAGGATGGTATGAACGGAAAAAAGATGAGCCCTAAACCCTGCAAGCTCTGGCTCCTGCCTACCAAGTACAAACCTTCTGTCTGTTGACTGGCAACTTTTCCCCCTTCAGTGCCCAGGGTGTTTAAAGTCTTTTAACACTTATCTGCACAATAGCTCACTAAAAATAGGCCATCTCTTTTATCAGAGAGACGCTAAGCTACAACAGGAAAGCTTGATGCATAAGGAGCTGTTGCTGAACGAGAAACAGAGATAGTGTTACACAGAGAGTTCAGGATCCTTCCCCACTCAGAAGAAAGCAGGATCAGATCCAGAGACATGGAGTCCACAATCCAACTGCATTTAGACCCCAGATCAGCAAAAATTGAGGCACTACTCCAGGCCAGCACCACTGGGTCTGTTGGCTCCCATCTGCCCATAGAGCAGGGCTTTCCCACAGCCCCAGTACTTACTCTTGAAACAGGCTGTGCTCAGAGATGAGTGAATATTAGGTGTTTATTGCCTGTTCTTAAAAATCAGCTGCCATGTGGAATGGTCACAGATGGTTTCACAAGCAAACTAATCTCATCTTGCCCTCGTTCTCAGTATTCTTCATTGCCAAAGAACAAGAGTTTCTGGAAGGGGCTCTCTCCTGGCTACCACTGATATGTTTATTATTCCTTTTAGGGTCATCAGACCCTAAAAATTCCAAAGGGAAAGCACTCTTAAAGACTAGAAAACATTTTCAAACAAACAAACAAAAAAATCAGTCATTTTGTTTCCCAATTGGGTTCATTCCTGTAATCCCAGCTGCTTGGGTGGCTGAGACAGGAGGTTCACAATTTCAAAAGCAGCCTCAGCAAAGGCGAGAAACTAGTCATCTCAGTGAGACCCTGTCTCTAAATAAAATACAAAATAGGGCTGGGGATGTGGCTCAGTAGTTGATTGCCCCTGAGTTCAATCCCTGGTACAAAAAAAAAAAAAAAAATGGGTTTCAATTACTTTTGTAACTTAACCAAGTGGCAGATTTCTCAATGGTGTACTTATTCACCTCTTCAATGTAGTTTTGCTCCTACTGGTCTCAATTCAGAGACTATGTGCCTCCTGGTACTCTGCAGGGAAAGAAGTTTAGCTGGTGAGAGGCCAGGTGGGATAAGGCCATTATCGTGGGTAGAGTGGAATGCTCTCCTATCTCAGGAGGCAGCCATATCCCTTCCACTGGAATGTGAGCTCCATTCTCTAGCTCTTCCAACCAAAAAAACATTATATGAATGAATGCTTGAAGGAAAGAAAGGATAAATAAATAAAACCTAGGCTGGGATTGTAGTCAGTGGTAGAGTGCTCGTGGCACATGTGGAGGGCACTGGATTTGATCTTCAGCACCAAATAAAATAAAGATATTGTGTCCATCTACAATTAAAATAACTAACTAAATAAATAAAACCAAGTTAGCCCCAGATCCAAAGTCAAGAAACCTGAAGATCTCAATCTAATGTGACCACAGACTTCACTGTGTGGTCTCAATCAAAACTGGACTCTGGACTCCATATTTCTAAAATGAATGGTTAACTTTTGCTTTGACAGCACACCTACTACTAAAATTAGAAGTGTACAGATAAAGAAACTGGCATTTAGTAAAGTGAAATAGTGTACCTATGTCACAGAACTGATAATTAGCAGAGCTAAAATTCAAAACCTCAGGTCTTCACATAAACTATCAGGCATATATATCATTTCCTTGAAGGATAGCCCAACCCTAGAGTATAGATCTCTTTTTTCAAATATTTTTTTTAGTTGCCAATACTTTATTTATTTATATGCTGTGCTGAGAATCCAACCCAATACCTCACACATGATAGGCAAGTACTCTACCACTGAGCCACAACACCAGCCCCAAATATATCTCTTCTTATAGAAGTATTCCACACAATTACACCTGTTCTCCTTGTGACCCCTTCCTTCAGCGGCAACAACCTAAACTTCTGTGTATAACATACAACTCTACCTTGTCACTAATCAAAGCTTCTTTGGCTGCTCGAAGCAAGCCTTTGGATCCAGTGCAAGATCACTGTTCCTTCTTCTGTGTGCACATGTGAGGTTTTTAGGTCTGTGGACTACTCTCAGAACACAGAAACCACATTAAATGTGTGGTGACCTATGTGAATTCAACTGTGTGAACTTGACAAAGGAAAGAGAAACCCTTGTTCACATGCCTAAAGAAGAGACCATCTCATGTCCACCCTTCTCCCTAGGGAACATGTGCCTCAGAGTGAGTAGGAGACCACAGGTGTAAATCTGACTCAGTCAGCCCCGATTCCAGCGTGCTAAGAATGATTCTGATTTTAAAGGCACACTAGAATGTTCCAAACAACTCAACTCCTAAACCCAAGCCAATCATTTCTTCTGCTGCTCAACTGAAAAACATCTACCATTCTTTATCATCCAAGCATGTGGACATCAGAAAAAGGCACTTTATTAGCCATCAGCAGGGTACCTTCCTAAGAAAGTTTTAATGGTCATTTGCAACCTATGAGGGTTCTCATATGAGCTAACTTTTAGGGATTGATGCCTGCATAAGGTCAACATCCATCAGCCAAGGGTTTATACTGGGGGATCCCAAAGGATGCGTTTCCGTGAAGAGAAGTGTGACAGTGGAAGTACTTAAAGCAATTGTACTGAATGTGGTTTTCTTTCTTTCTTTCTTTCTTTCTTTCTTTCTTTCTTTCTTTCTTTCTTTCTTTCAACAAAATAATGTTTACTAATAAGTTTTTTACTTAGAAATCTGAGATAGATGTTCAACTTTGTGGAAAACTGGTATCTGGTGTAAATCTGATTTTCAGATAGCTCTTTTGAACCAGGATTCTCCAATTTACCACCATCTCTCCCACTCCCCATTGCCTCATACTAGGCCTGCTCCATTCACTTGTTGCCTGGGTAGCCCTAGTAGGTTTGTTTTTGTTTTGTTTTGTTTTGTTTTTGGTACCATGGATTGAGCTCAGGGACACTTTACCACTGAGCTATATCCTCAGTCCTTTTTAATATTTTACTTAGAAACCAGGGTCTCACTGAGTTGATAAGACTGGCTTTGAACTCACAATCCTCCTGCCTCAGCTTCCTGAGCTGCTGGAATTACAGGCATGCACCATGGCACCTGGCCCTTCTAGGTATCTTGAGTTTTCAATTCTTTTACTGAAGCATCACTGGCTCCACAGTGAGATCCATAAATGTGGATAGAGGAAATGTAAATGTAGAGAATTAAAGTCTCAGATCACCTTTTTACTTATTAAACTATTACTATAAACTCTTAGCAGCCCCTTCCTATCTCTCAGACATTAAATCTGTATGCTTTTTTCTTTCTGACCTGCCTCTGGTGGAATGTACAGTCTTAGTATTCTCTCTGGCTCCATGACAGTGAGAATCATCCAAGACCCAGGGACTCCCAGCACTCACCAGCCTTGCTTGATCAGCCCTTGGCACATCCCAGATGACCCAGGAATTGCATGTCATTGCTGTGTTATTTTCACCGGAGAAACCTGAGCCTCTTTGCTCAGGTTAGCATGCCCACAGCTGCTGTTCATGGTACCCAGCAGGCTGGTTGACACTTGCCATGGGGAGGGGCAGCCGGAAGCCATCCTGCTATTTCCATCCATCAGCCTCAGGACCCATCAGTCACTCTGAGGTCAGCCCTTAGGTAACTGGCACAGAGCGCTGAACGATAGGGGCAACTGCACAGTCGGGAGATGAAACGTCGTGGAATTTCTAAAATCAGCTTTAATCTCCTGAGGAAAAAGGGCAAGCCCATAGGTGAAGGAAATAGAAGCAACAAACCAGAGTTAGTGAACTCTGTTAGTGTGAAGAAGAGATGGCTGAAAAGAGGATCAAACCCACTCACTGCTGGGAAACAAAGCTTCTAAAAGTTGTGAGGGGTCAGAAGTTGATAAGACTGTCGAGAACCCCCGAGTATAAGAGGCAGGATTGTGCCTGTGTTCCTGAGCTCTCTCCCTGACAGGAAGTGGCTTTGCATTTAGCCAACACAAAGGCCAAAGTCACTTTCCTCAGAATGTACTCCTAGGGATACTCAGGGACCTCTGGGATGCACCCTGAGGTGTTTGAGAGCAAGAGCAGAAAGCCCAGCAATCTGGAAATGACCCTCTCCTTCAACTCTCTCAGCAACATCCAAATGGCCTAGCCCCAGCTTTCTGGGCAATTCTCTGCAGCTGCCCAGCCTCCACTACCCAAGGCTCAGGGTTGATGCCACCCCTGAACACAGCATCTGCATATTCCACTCGGTGTGACCCCAATTAAACACATAGTAAAATTCAAATACGAACATGGCTCCTAGGATTCAGAGCTCTCCAGAGTTGGGGAAACCTAGAACTTAAAACTGCTCGTGCACATGATTCCATCCCTCAGGGCCTCCTACAAACCACAGAGCTCACAAGGGGTTGCATCGGCATCTCTGCCACCCTGCATATGACATGCTGTGGCTGGTACCCATAAGGTTGAAGGTGATCAACAACCACAACAGTTTCCTGCCATTTTGAATATTCCAGGAGCAGAGAAAGCAGAAAGCTTTTGATTTCATTTTACTTTCCATGCTTAAAACCAGACTTCAAAGGCAGCCTAGTCCATCTTTGTCAGGAGGAAAAGGCCTTGAACACACATGATAAGAATGTGAGCTTTGGGGAGCTGGGATCATTGCCCAGTGGTAGAGCGCTTGTCTAGCATGTGTGAGGCACTGGGTTTGATTCTCAGCACAACATATAAATAAATAAATAATAACATCCATAGACAACTAAAAAGAATGTGAGCTTTAGACTCAGATTGAATGGGTCCTGGAGCACCCTTTCCTTAGTACAAGTAATTTAACCTCTCTATGACTTGGTTTCCTTACAGATAAAATGGGAATGGAGTCATATCTGTTATTGTGGGTATTAAATGAGTTCATATAGAGAACCAGGTATGGTGGCACACACCTGTAATCCCAGCAACTCAGGAGGTTGAGGCAGGAGGATTTCTAGTTCAAGGCCAACCTGAGCATCTTGAGCAACTTAGCAAGCTCCTGTCTAAAAATAAATTTAAAAAAAGACCAGGAATGTAGCTCAGTGATAAAGCATCCCTGTGCTCAAAAAGAAAAGAAATTAGTTAATACACACAAAACTCAAAGCACATTGCCTATCATATAACAAATACTTAGTAATGTTTGCTATTAACTTTATATCATCATATTATAAAGTAGTATAGTGATTAAGAGCCAAGACTCTGTGTTCTAGTCACACTCAGGGTGAAACAGTGACAAGTAACCTGATGTCCCTTAGCCACAATTTCATCAACTACAATTTGGCATTAAATTGGCCAGGACCTACCTCACTGGGTTTTTTAAGATATTAAATAAAATTATGCATATAAAAGAAATAACACAGAGTCTCATGCAAAGTTACAGCTTACTAATTGTTAACTATTGGTATTGGTTAACAAAATGGGCCTGACTTTAGAGCAAAAATAAGATTTGAGAATTAATAGTTCTTCCCTAAAGGCATGAAAATTACTATTTTGCTGAATCAAATTATATGCATAATTTCGTAAATTTCTTACCGTGGACTAATTTAGCAAAACATTGTGTAGCAAACTCCGAAAGGCAGAGGTTTCTCAGGAGGCCAGCCCCAGCCTGCCTGCAGGGGGCAGCACTTTAGCATGCTAAGCTTTTGAAACCCCAGAGCAACCCTCCAGTTAAATCCATCTGAAAACAAGGGTAGAATCATGAAATCAAGTTCATCCCTGAGGGTGACCAAAGTTTCCAGATGCATTTGACATTGCCTCTGGGGGAAATTTGGGACATAGGGCTGGGAGTAGTCAGAGCCACCCCTAGGCTTTTGGGGAAAGGGCCTCTCTCTGTAAACAATTTGAGTCAGCCCAAATCAGCATGTCCGCTCAGAAAAACCACAGTTTCACTCTCCAGGCAGGAACTTCTTGGACCAGAACCTGGCCATGGCATACAGAACAATGCCGGAAGTCTCAGGGCACCTTGACCTGACTGTGCTGCACCCCAGCCCCAGTCCCAGACACAGGGAGGGACTTGAACATGAGAAACTTAGAGAAAAAGAGCTCCAAAATCACAGAGGGGCCTGGGGTGGGAACCAATTATTTAGGGGCAGGGATCTTGCATCCTGGGTATAAGGTGATAGAGGGGAAAGTAGAGGCAGGAAGCACCTGGTGAAGCGGGGGGGGGGGGGGGGGGGGAGGGAAAGGCAAAATGGGGAGGTGGGTCCCACATGACCTCCCCTAGGCCCACTCAGCAACCCCAGTGCTCTCCTTAAATTCTGAACAGCAAGCCAAAACACCCCACTAATCCAAGGGCAGGTGTTACAGATCAGGATTAAGAACAATCCCAGCACACACACATTATTTCTTAAAACAATTGCTAATGTTTAAAAACCCTTCCAAATGGATGGCTCACCAAAGTCAGAATCCAAGAAATGGGCAGCTGAGGGTCTCATGAGGGAGGGAAAATGACGTGACAAATTTGAGCGAGTCATCTGAGATCAGGGTGTTGACACAACAATTCCCTCCTGGGTGTATCTGGGGACATTGGTCCGGTCGACAAATGTAAAGTCAAAATTTTGAGACCAAGAAATCTCTGAAATAAAGAGTTGATTGAGCTGTTACAGATGCTGGCTGAAAGATGTTGGATGGGGAGCTGGGATTGTGGCTCAGTGGTAGAGCACTTGCCTAGCATGTTCGAGGCCCTGGGTTTGGTCCTCAGCACCACATAAAAATAAAATAAAGATATTGTGTCCAACTACAACTAAAAAATAATTTTTTAAAAATATTTATTTTTAGTTGCAGTTGGACACAATACCTTTATTTGTTTGTATGTGGTGCTGAGGATCGAACCCAGGGCCTCGCGCCCGCTAGGCAAGCACGCTACCACTGAGCCACAAGGCCAGCCCAACTAAAAAATAAATATTTTTTTAAAAAAAGAAAGATGATGGATGGATGCAGTCCTGAGACAAATTCTCTAAGCCACCAGCATGGCCAGATAGAAACTGGAAAAGTATCCACTGAACCTAAAGGGTCAGGATTTTAGTAATGGAATTTGGGGGAAAAGAAACAAATTGTTTACACTGAAGAAACGGTTTATATTAGCTATGCATAAGAGAGATGGGACAGTGGGAAGCAGGAACAGGCCTGGGATAGGAAACTTGTCCATAAAGAGAGGTTTTTGCTACTTCTTGGCTGTTGGTTCCAAAAACAGAATGCAGTGTGGTACTGAAGTGCGATCTTCAGCATGCAAGAAGGGCAATGTTCAGAGTTTTTGTTTTGATGTTGGGGTTTTTGTTTTGTTTTGTTTGCATTTTCTTTGTTGAATGAAAATGAACTTCTCTTACCTCTTTCCTCTCCACAGTCTCTGACCTGTAACTTAACTCAGAACATCTCAGACTTTTCTGAGATGGACCAGGAAGGGAACAGAGAAAGTGAGGCTGCCAATAAAAGTATAACACAGCAGTAGCCTACGCAGAGACAGGGAGCTTAATACTTCATGTCCATCTGGGGCCCATCAGCTCCAGCTGGTCCTCTTATTTCAAATCAATGGGAGATGATGGGATGGAGAGCTCTTTATTTGCAGGACATCAAGGAACAGACCTCAGAGTTGCTGAGGCTCTAGGCTGTTAGAGTGAATGCTTTTGTTACCAGCAGAGTTGGGATCAGGTTCATATTCCACAGAGTCAAAGAATGAATGCCATGAACTCCATCAAGGTAAGCAAGAGCAGGAATTTTATTTAATGTGAGAAAAAGACAGAACTCCCAACACAATAGGCCTGGGAGAGGCAAATGTGCCATCTAAGTCGTGCAGTCTTTAAAAGGGACATAAGGGAAAGTTAAAAGTTCCTCTTGATTGGTTTCAATTGTCCCCTGGTGGGCAAGGGCCAGATTATGCCATTGCTCACTGTGAGATGGAGATTTGTGCACTATGAGAAACAAAAACTGTTTTAGGACATGCCAGGCATGTTAAAATAGCTGTCCCAGCCAGACACAGTGGTGTATGTGTGTAATACCAGTGGTACAGGAGGCCGAGACAGGAGGATCATGAGTTCAAAGCCAGTGTCAGCAACCGTGAGGTGCTAAGCAACTAATTGAGACCCTGTCTCTAAATAAAATACAAAATAGGGCTGGGGATGTGGCTCAATGGTTGAGTGCCCCCAAGTTCAAACTCCAGTACCCCCCTAAAAAAAGAATGGCTGTCCCCATGCCTGCCTTCTTATTGGCGTTTGCTGTCCCTTTCCTACCCTCCATTGCCTATTTTTCTTTCTCATTCCTCCCCCTCATAAGGGGAATCGGGCAATGACTGCCCTAGCTGCTTCAAGCTGAGAGAAGGTATAGAGGAGTAAAATATCCAGGTTTCCCTTTCAGGGATGATCAGGTTGATCGGGTTCATTGTAGAAGCCATCTTGGAACAACCATTCAGTAACTGCTTCCTGCTTTAAGGAGCATTGAGAAGCAGCAGCAAGGGTTTTCTGTGGCCAGGGGTCCCTGATAGATGTGAGGTTCCTTTGGTCTAAGAGGAAGAGATTTTGTTGTTGGTAAGAGACAGGTGTTTGTTTAGTGAGTGCAGTTTTGATTAATCTCTGAATGCAGCACCCTACCATGGTTAATACCCCATGCACTATGATTAAAAAGTCACCACGGTGGGGCTGAAGCTGTAGCTCAGTGGCAGAGCACTTGCCTAGCATATGGGAAGCAATGGGTTCAATCCTAAGCACCACAGAAAAATAGACAAACAAAGGCATTCTGTCTATCTACAACTACAAAAAAAAAAAAAAAAGTCACCATGGCATATCCAGCTTTGGGTTCTTCCATAGAAGAACTTCCATCCATGTACATAATGAGATCCGGATTGGATATGGGAAAACTTGAGAGGCCTCCCCCAGTTGAGTAATCTATGGCTAAGGGTTGTTGACAATCACGTTCAAGGTTTCCTTCTAGTGATTCTGGAAGAAAGGTGGCTGGGTTTTAATTTGAGCAAGTTTTTACTTGAGCCACTGGCCCTCCTAGGAGCAAGGCCTGGTATTTGAGAAGGCAACTCTCTGAGAGCTATGATCCCCCTTTAGCATTCAGAATTCCTGGAAAGTGGGCTGGGGATGTGGCTCAAGCGGTAGCGCGCTCGCCTGGCATGCGTGCGGCCCGGGTTCGATCCTCAGCACCACATACCAACAAAGATGTTGTGTCCGCCGAAAACTAAAAAATAAATATTAAAATTCTCTCTCTCTTAAAAAAAATAAATAAAAAAAAAGAATTCCTGGAAAGTGAGAAGTGCACACAATAAGATGTCTTCCTAGGGTTATCTTAATTGCCTCAGGGACCAGCAAGACTGCTGTAGTCACCACTTCAGGCAGCCATCCTTGAGATACCATATCAAGCTCTTTGCGAAAATATGCTCCTGGCTGTTGAGCTGGCTCACTCCTTTGTGTTATCACCCCTAAGGCTGTTCCTCCCCTTTTAGTCAAAAACAGATTAAATTTTTGTTCTGTAACAAGCTGAGAGCAGGAGCTTGAAGTAAGGCCTCTTTTAGGGCTTTGAAATCTTTAACCTACTCTGGGCAGCTTTAACATTAGGGCAGCTGTCCCTCAGCATTGGGTTTCTTTGAGGAGTCGATATCTCTCCATACCCAGGGATCCAATGCCTGCACTATCCAGTTATCCCCAGGAATCCTCCAAGTTGCCCTATATTCTGGGAAGAGGGTATCGTCCTATAGGTACAATCCTTTCTTCTCCTACCCTGCAGATTCCCTGAGACAATTGTAATCCTAGACATTGAATCTGTGATTGGCATACTTGGGCTTTCTTTTTTGAGGCCTTATATCCTCTGTCAGCTAAGTAATTCAAGAGCTTTGTAGTAGCCATTTGGCATTCCTTCTGGGTGGTAGCACATAGGAGGATGTCATCTACATATTGCAGGACAGTTACAGATGACCTGTCCTTGAGTTCTGCTAGGTCCTTGGTGAAGACTTGCTCATATAAATGGGGACTATATCTACCCTTGGTGTAACACTGTCCATGTCAGTTGAGATCCACTGCCTGGCTCCTCAAAAGCAAACAGGGGGCTGGGATTGTGGCTCAGCGGTAGACCGTTCGCCTCCCACGTGTGAGACCCTGGGTTTAATCCTCAGCACCACATAAAAATAAATAGGTGAAATAAAGGTATTGTGTCCAACTACAACTAAAAAAATAAATATTTTTAAAAAACAGATATTGTGACTGATTGTCCAGGGGTACACAGAAAAAGGCATCCTTTAAATCTAATACAATAAAGCAAGCAGTGGCAGCTGGGATCTCAGATAACAAAGTATAAGGATTGGGCATCACAAGATGAAGAGGGATGACTGTTTCATTAATTATCCTGAGATCTTGACTAGGCACCATCCCCCACTTGGTTTCTGGACTCCTAAAATGGATGCATTGCAGGGGCTATTACAAAGTACCAAGAGTCCCCATTGTTTAAGGCTTTGAATGATCTCCAGTAACCTCTCTGCCTTTGGGTGCAGGGGTACTGTCCCTGGTGTGGGAAGACAGAGGGGTCCTTCAAAGTTACTTTAACTGGAACTGCACTCTATGCTCACCTGATTTTGCCCTCAGTGGCCCACACTTCAGAGTTTATATCATATTTTAATAAAGGTAGGCATAAGGGGCCCTGGGGTCCCTTGGTGAAGGGATTCAAAATTCCTGGTGATGGAGGCCTGAAGTTTTGAGAGTATATCTGTTCCCAGAAAAGGAGTAGTGCACTCTGGGACTATCAGGAATGCACAAGAAAACATCACCCCATACCATTCACAACAGGGGAGCAAAATGTCTAGCGATAGGCCATCCAGACCCTCGCACAGCCATAGTATCAGAGGAAAGGAGCCCAGGGTAAGAGAGAAACATGGAGAAGTTGGCTCCAGTGTCCAGAAGGAAGCTGACCTTTTGGTTCCCTCCTGAGAAGCATACCCAGGGTTCGTGCATAATAATGGTAGTGATGGGAGGCATTAAGGTTAACCGGGACCCCTTCAGGACTTGGGGGAATCTGGCCCTATGAGCCCTCAAGGACATTCATTCCCCCAGTGATGGCCTTGAAAGATAGGACAGGGCCTTGATGGGAGTCACTCAACCTGTTGACATTCTATCGCGGTGGGCAAAAATGCGACATCTGCAGTCAAGGTAGAGATAAAGAATGTCCATGCGCTTCTGCCCTTTTCAATGTTTTATTTACTCAAATCACTTAAGACAATTTCACATTATAGGTTCTTAATCAAGGGATGACAATCCTTAATGCTGGGCATTGCAATAGACAGAATCAGTTCAAAGCAAACAATTCTAAGTTAGTTCTAAGCATTGCAAACACACTTAACATGACAGACCTATTACAGACATTCCCTCTGCATGCTAAGCTTAAGTGCTAGATTTTAAAGTCTTAAGTCTTAGATCTTAAGTCCAGCAGATGCACATTCACTCAGACCACAGTGACCAAGTCTAGAACCAATAGAGGCTTCTCCCAGGGTGGAGTTGACGGCTGGCTGAGGAGACAGTCATAAGAAGTCCTTTTCTCACCAGAGTCAAGAGGCTGCTGTAGAGTTTGAGAGAAGTGGGGACAACACAGAGAATCAGGCAAATGAGAAGAGTTGGGATGTCAGTCCAGGTCCTCACCAGGCTCTCAGGCTTGTGTGCATCAGTGTTGGCCGGCTGAATGTCTATTCATTTGCTCCAATATTTTCATTAAATCTTAGGAGCTACTGCCCACCCTTTGGGTCCCTATCAGCTATTACCAGGTTTCTTAGTGACATCTTTCATTCTTAGAATCAGGAAATGTGGTTTGATGATTTCCTCCCTGATATCACACTTCTGACTCTTATCAGACATGGGACTTCACCCTGACTCTTACCCGGGTTACGGAAAGTAACTTGCTTTTGTCAGACTATGCCTGATTGACATATTGAAGGGCTCTGTGGCTTGCCTGGTGAGACTGCAGGTTTATTTTAAAATGGAGTTACTTAGGCTAAGGTCCTTCCTAGGTTAAGGCCATTCTTACATATTCCCTTTGGTAATGTCCCTCCTTTCCACAGTTTGCTTTTGTGATTTGAGGTACATCCCAATTACCTCCTTAACACCCTGAAAGCTTGCTCCCTTTAAGGCCATGACTAGTACTTCAACCTTCCTTCTCGATCTACATTCCCTTTCCTTCCTCCCCTCCTGATCCTTTAAAGACAGATGTTGCAAGCCCAAGGATGTCACCTAAGGACTGATCAGGGTCATATGCCAATTTTTATAACTTCTTCCAAATGTCTGGGGTCAACTTAATAAAATTTATCCTTTAAAACAATGTGACCCTCTGTGGATTCAGGATTCATTGTGGTGTACTTTATCAATGCCTCCTTGAGTTTCTCCAGAAAGGTTGCAGGATTCTCCTGATGTATTTCAGATATCTTAGAGTAATTGATAGACTTCTACCTTGACCTTCTGAGATCTACAAGGACCAGAGCCTGATTTCCACTCATCCTGTTCATCTCTGAGATCCCAGTGGGAATCATTCCTAGGAACCGCCAGTGCTTTACATAGATAATTAGATTTACTCCTAGTCTGTGCTGCAGGGGCATGACTGAGATGCATATCATCTCCAAAATGCTCAGCTGCCTTTAAGACACTCTTTTTCATTAGAGGTCAAAGTTTGGTTAGGCAGTAACATAGTATATTTCCAGGTAAGACTGAACACCTGACATAAGTTTTGAAACACCTCAATGTATTTATCTAGATACTCGGAGAACTTCCCTAAGTCCACCTTTATTTGCTTCAGGTCCTGAAGGGAAAAAGGAACATAGACCTTGGTTGGCCCAAATTCCCCTCCTGATATTTCCTGAAGGGGTAGTATGTTTTGTCCTCCTCTTGGGGAGGATGATGGGGGTCCTGGGTAGGGAGGACATGAGGGAGGTTAAGTAGGGATTAGGAATTCTTGGGATTTCTCTGGGTTTTCTACCCTGGCAGGTGTCTCTTTAGATTTCTTTTCCATCATGGCAGCAATCATAGCTGGGTCTGACTTATGCTGCTGACATAATTTGGGGTTCTCCCCCAGACCAAAAAAAGGCCTGAACATAGGGGACCTCAGACCATTTTCCTCCTTCTTATAAACAAACTAAACTGCAAGAGAGTATTAAAGTTTATACTTCCCTCTGGCGGCCATGATTCTCCATTGGACAGTTTGTATTGCAGCCATGCCTGACAGCAGGAGAAAATCAGGTACTTTTCCCAAGTGTCTGTGGATCAAACTTGTCTCAGTTTTTCAGCAGGAAGCCTAGTGGTGAGTGTGGCACTGCCTTTGAGGCTGAAGCTCCCACCCGGATGAGAGAAACAACTCAGGTGCCTGTGCCAGAAGAACTGCCCCCTGTCATAGGGCTGACTCCCTGAACGAGTTTCTCCATGGTTGGCAACTCTAACTCTACATGATTTGCTGGATTTATTGCCTCCTTACCACAGGTCTTTGGTTTCACATGACAAAGACCCTGGGGACCAGACTTAGTGGACCTTACTGGTCTCCCCTGGCTACTATTAATTGACCTTCCAGATATAATGGCTGATAATTAAATGTCTGCTCACAGTGGGATGTATTCCTATATCCTACATCAACAAAATTGGTGAGCCTAGTGAGTATAAACTCTCCTTCTTTCAAGCTAGGTCTGAGGAGACTGTATAAGGTTAGGGTCATCAAGGACAAAGGATCATTCTAAAGGGGTTTTTCATCTATAATCTGAATCCCAAGAGTCCCAGAAGAACAAAAAGGACAGGTTGTCTCAAAGGACTTGCTGCCTTCCTCATGAAAAAAATTGAGGAAGAAGTTAACAGGCTATGAGCCCAATGGGCTTGGAGGTACCCAGCGGGACAAAGTGCAGCTTCCTCCAAGGGTTGGGGATGAGAATGTGTCTCCCTAGTTCCCTTAGGAGCCTCCCCTTCCCTTCAGGTAAAGAAATTGGGGAGTCCTCTGGGGGCACAGAAACAACAACAGGGAATCCTTGGCAAGTCTGCAGCCCTTCAATATGAGGAGGCAGCACAAATCCATTCCTAAAAACCATTCTGCATAGTATATGCCTCTTCTGTGAGGAGGAAAGCACTCAGGAGGATCTAGTGTGAGGGTGGAGGGGTGGGTGGCTCATATGAAGGTGCCAGCCTAGCAGAACTTTGGCTCAGCACCATGATCAACCAACTACCACGGGATTCCCCAAGGAGCTATCGGGAAATGGGGTCAGAAGAGGAGCCTTTGAGAGTCACCAAAGAGCAGTCTCGGTCAGGATCTCACAGTTACCTCCCAACTTTACCCAATCCTTGCATCCAACGGCAGGGGCAGGCCAGTAGCGGGGACCACTGTCTACTTGCTCCACGCACACCCTGAGCCAAGAAAGAAAAGTAAGAAACAGCTCCATAGAGTCCAGTGTGCCTGACCCACAGGGCAGGTGATTGGGAACTACAGAAACTGAGGAACCTGTCACCTGAGACTTGAGACTGGAAGCCACGCTAATCGCTTTGAAGTAGCTGATGGGTGCCCAGTTTTCCTCCAAAGGATAGTGAAGGCCAAGAGTGTTAGGGCCAAATAACTTACCTCTATGGAGGTTGGGGATCCCAGACGAGCCCCTAATGTTACCATCAGGAATCAGAACTCCCAACCATTTCCCAGCCTCACTTTGTTCTTTCCTTTTCTGGGCAAATATTTCCAGCCACATATTTCAGTTCTACCAATGGTAGAAAAGTAAAGCATAAATATTAGTTACTATGTGATGGTCAATTTTATGTGTCAAATAAGCTGGACCATGATGTCCAAATATCCAGTCAAATATTGATCTAATATTTATTTTCATACAACTCTTTATAGGAAAGGTAAGGAGTTAAAAAGGAAAATAGGAGGACTAAAGATGGAAACAAATTATTTTCCACTAAGATAGCACTGGCTCCAGATGGTAGAATTTATTCTACACCAAGAGCTAGGACATTTGGTAAATAAACAAAAAGATAATGTTAGTTGAAAAAGAACCAGGCAAATCAATATCATCTTGCAAACTGAATTCATAATAAAATGTTAGCAATGACTAAGGAACTCAAAGTATGTTTCATCTACTTCTCCGCATTTCAGATGATGACTCAAAGGCTCAAGGCTGAAAAGTGGCTGGCACAAGGACACACTGAGCCCTGGGAGAGCTGAGAGAGAACAAAGTTCTTCAGAATATACACCCCTGCCTCCTACAGTCTAGTCCTACAATTAACCCTACAATTTGAGTAGGTCACAACACCTGTGACGCTGCACTATTGCCCTAGTTCAGGCTGCTATAACAAAATACCAATGACTGGGAGTTGGGGAGCTTGTAAACAACAAAAATGATTTTCTTCCAGTGCTGGAGGCTAGAAAGTCCAAAACTAAGGGGCTGGCAGATTTGGTGTCTGACGAGGGACCATTTTCTGACTTGTAGACTGCATCACCTAATAGTATCACCTGGTGGACAATTTCACTGTTTTCCTTCTTTTAGAAGGGCACTAATTTCATGACAGAGGCCCCACCCTCATGGCCTCATATAACCCTAATCATCTCCCAAAGGCCCGATCTCCAAATACCAAAACACTGGGAATTAGTGTTTCAACATATGAATTTAAGAAGAAAATAAACATTCGGTCCATAGCAATTACAAATTGCAAAATTATTAACCCTCTTTCTAAAAATATGCCACTTTCCCTCTAAAAGCTGGAACAAGAAAGGGATGTGCTCTTTCACCACTTTTAGTCAATATAGTCCTAGAAACTCTAACCAGAGCAATTAGACAGAAGAAAGAAATTTAAGGGCTATGAATAGGAAAAGAAGAACTCAAACTATCCTTATTGGCAATGACATGATTCTATATTTAGAAGACCCAAAAAACTCCCTCTGAAACTTCTAGAACTCATAAATGAATTCAGGAGAGTAGCAGGATATAAGAATAACAACCATAAATCAATTGTGTTCCTCTACATCAGTGGTGAACCAACTGAAAAAGAAATTAGGAAATCTATCCCATTCACAATAGCCTCAAAAAAATTTTTTTTTTGAGTCAATCTAACAAAAGAGGTTAATGACCTCTACAATGAAAACTATAGAATGCTAAAGAAAGAAACTGACGGTATTATTAAAAGACCTTAGAAGATGGAAAGATCTCCCATGTTCTTGGATAGGCAGAATTAATATTGTCAAAATGGCCATACTACCAAAAGCACTATACAAATTTAGTGCAATTCTATTAAAATTCCAATGAAATTCTTCATAGAATTAGAAAAATCATTCATAAAATTCATCTGGAAAAATAAGAGACCCAGAATAGCCAAAGCAATCCTCAGCAAGTAAAGTAAAGCAGGAGACATCACAATACCAGACCTTAAACTATACTACAGAATCATAGTAACAAAAATGGCATGGTATTGACACCAGAATAGACACATAGACCATGTCTGTTTTGGTTCAGAAAAGAAGACATAGAGACAAACCACATAAATACAGTTATCTCATACCAGACAAACATACCAAAAACATTCACTGGAAAAATACAGCCATCTTAATTCATTTCATCACCCTTTTGGCCTCATTTTCTTTTAATATTTATTTTTTAGTTATACTTGGACACAATACCTTTATTTTATTTATTTATTTTTATGTACTTCGAGGATCAAACCCAGGGGCTCCCACATGCTAGGTGAGCGCTGTACCCCTGAGTCACAACCCCAGACCCCTTGACCTCATTTTCATTGAGGTATTATCGTTCACTTTTTGCAAGGAATCAGATTTCTAGCCTCCCTGTCATGCCCAGAATGTGCCGGCAATATGGGGGCAAGAAAACTCTACCTCCCTTTCCTAAATTCAGTGCTTTTCATGGATTATGCCAATCTAGAGAGAGGAACCCTTGGCACTGGCTGGACCAGTGGCAGGGAACCTTCCTCATGTTCTGAACAGAACCCATGCTCTGTTAGGGCAAAGCAGCAGGGCACAGAATAACAGGCCACAACTGGGCAAGCATGCTGACAGCAGTGACTCACCCCAAACTCCCATCTACCCCACACCACTCCTTCTCCTTAGGATCTTGTCCTGTGGCCTTAATGCTTCTTCCAGAGGGCAACGGCTTTCTGGAAAGACTCAGAACCAGGGGAAAAGCAGAAATTTCCTGTCGATTCAGATTGTTTGAGATATATTGTTTTGGGCTAAAGGACTCCTGCGAGAGACTCTTCCTTAGTCTCATCAGGGTTTTTAGAAAATAGGTGGGTGGGTGCCAGGACCTTGGGTCAGGGCTCAGAGATCTTGGGACTTGAGACCCACAGGCACCAAGGAGTTGAAGAGGTTACAATGTGGAATGCTAGGATTCCAAAGACACCCTACCTCCCATCAAACAACTCAGAGTGACCCGTGAGAACCAGAGGTGTGTACTGGTTCAGCCAGTGTACACACCTGGGACTGAGCGCCAGAGATGGTGCATCTGTCCTGTAGGCCATCAGCTGTGGCCAGTAACCCTGTGCTTACCTGGATTCACATCTCCTTATCCACTGGCCCCAAATGTCTTACCATGTCAGAAAAAAAAGATGTAACCACCATCTCTGCTCCCACAATGTCACCCAGCAGCAGCTGGCAGAACCAGTTGTAGTATTCTTTTGTGTGCAATGCTCAGGATAGAGCAGGACCTTTAGCTAAGCTTGATAATGATCACTCTACCTTTATTGGGCCCTTATTATGTTTTATGCATTGGAAGAGATGTGCATGCTTTGTTTTAATCAACATAGCAATCCTGAACTCAACTATCAAGTATCCCAAACATTAGTACTGCTAAATATTCATTAGTTTTACATGGTGACAGATGAATTTGGAAAATACAGATAGTCTAAACTAATATAAATTGTAATTTTCCAAGAAAGGCATTCACATGGAAGAATTTTCCAAACTTACTTAGTCATGGGGCAACTTGGAGTAACTGGGTGTTTTAATTAACACAAATTTGAAGCTTGAGCAGATGGTATACAAGTGAACCAACAGAAAACATGGTGTCCTATGAGGAGTGGTCTAAGAAGCATTTGGAAATAGGTAGAGTTTAAGCCACCATGGTGAAACTCATGCCACTGTCTTAGAAAATAAACACTCATGACATACACGCATGGCCGGTGATTCCTGAAGGTAGCTCTGGTTTCTTCTTAGAAGTGTGGCATCTACTTTAAAACTCTCCAAATAAGTCTGTGATGATATCACAGGAACAAGGAGCTTCATCTGCTTTTCACTCCCAGTCACATGTGCAAGATAGAAAGATACTGAGCCTCTGAGATGTTCCCAGGCTCCCCCTCTGCCATGTATGCCTTCTCCTAGAATATGGAAGGCTCTTCCCTGAGTGCAGCAGCCCATGAAGCCCAGGACCAAAGCCACTAGTATATTGACACCCCAGGACCCGTACAAACTGCAATCTAACCCTCCTTCTGTTTTTTGTTTTGTTTTGTTTTTTAATTTGTGTCCTAAACACACCCTTCTTTCCTTTTCTCCTTGATATCATCAAAATATTTCAGTCTGTTTTCACAGCATTTATACATCTTCTATACAACCTCACAGTCATTCCACCAAATGCCCTTTGAAGAATTCCCATTTGTGATTAAAATATTTCACATCTTTTTAAATCTCTAGTGATTCCGATCAGATTTAAATTGACCATATGTTTAGAACTTGTGACAGACGGGTCAGGTAGGAAATTTCTTTTCATATCATATAATGTAAAGGTAGCTTTAGTTAAACTTAACATTTCCTAAAAACAAGGCTGACTTTGAATATGTTGTGATAACATTATTATAAATCATCATTTATTTATTAAATTATATATACATGAATATATGCAGAATGGTGGCAAGCATGGGTCTGAGCAATATCCAACTTATTCCTTAAGTTGAGCCTTTAGTCCTGTCAGAGGGACCTACTACTGCCCACGTTTCATTTTTGTGAAGAAGAGACACAAGGAGGTTAAAGCAGGAATTATAGCTCCCACAGCATAGCTTCCAGAATCTTCAGTGTTAACAAGGAATTCTTTTACCATTTTTAGAGCTTAATTGCCATTTGTAGGACCATGGGCTTGAGAAGCATATTGCATTTTCAACTGAAATAGCATGAGGCCCATAATAGGGCTGCCTGCTTAGGAACTCTTCAAGAGATCCTTGGAAACATTTTGCTATGGACAAAAATTTATTAGTGGAGCCATGTTATTATGAGACTAAAGCTTTAAAACTGTACAACTTGGAGTTATATAGAATTCTTCCATCCCAAATCATTCTCAAATGCCACAAAAACTAAAATTCTCACAGCTACATTTTACACATTGAGAAGAATTTTTTTAAATAAAATTAACTGGAGAAAAAGGTATCAATTTCTGACCACTAAAGGGAAGGGCAGGAAGAAGCTGCCAGAGCAGTTCTGGGAGTCCCAGAGCTGCAGAGATGCCAGGGCTGGAAGGTGCAGGAAGCCTCCTGTCCTAACCTGAGCATTTCTTACTTTTTGTGTGCACCTGACCTTACAAAATTCAGTGTCAACAGAAACCCAAAGATAAGAGCAATTCCACGTGGGTGCACTATGCTTTTATGTAAGTAGCATCCCCGAGATTTCACATGTCCATTCCCCAAATCCCATGTGTTCACTCTCCGTGATTCAGGTGCAACCAGGAGGAGCTGTCATGGCTCGTCCCTGCAGGCAGGCCCGTCCCTGCCACTGGCCTAGCTCTTGCTTCCCTGCACGTGGGATTATGGAGATGAAGCCACAATACACCTTGAACTCTCCAGTGTCTTGCCAGAGGCATCTTCTCCAACAGCTGCAAACACCATCCCCACACACTTCAGGGAGGGCCCTGAAGACCAGGAAAAGGATTCCTTCTAGCCAAAGTGACCAGCTCAAAGTGAATCAAGTCTACACTGGGAGCATCTCCATCTACACTATGCCAAGGGGAACAAGTCCCCGCTACATTGGCTTAAGGCAAGTGAGTCCCCACCTACCCTGGCTCAAGGTGAGTGCGTGTACACAGTGAGCAGTAGAATGAGGCACATTGTCCAGGCCTTGGAGGGCATGGCTGCTGGGCTCTGGCCCTCACCCTGAGACCTCTCTCTCTCTCTCAAAAACAAAAACAAAACAAAACAAAAAACTGTCTTTTCATCTTTGAAAATCAGTTTTATGATACAATTTCGGGGGGGGGGGAGAGGAAAAGAAATTAAGAATAAATTTCTCCCAAAACATGGGAGAAAGGACAAAAAGCAGGACGGGGGAAGTGTCTCAGGGAAAAGTCTCCATGATGTGTCATGGGGGGGGGGCCGAGGAGACTCTTGGTGGATGCACATGAGCTGTTGCCTGGAATCCTTGCAGAGAAGCCTGAGCCCTGGGCACACCTCATCCCACACCATGTCGTCAGCCTCCAGAGAGCTCAGGGTCTTGTGGCTGTCCCTCAGTTCTGTCTGGGCATTTTCGTTGGAGCCACTCTGTTTCTGGACGCTGTCCCATGGAGGCAGGGTACACAGCACAGTTGTTGGAAGCATTTGGCAATCCTCTTCCTCACCCTCTTCCAACCCCTGCTGGGCACAGGGTCCCGCTGGGAGGCTGGGCTGGGAGGGGGTGTGTCTATGTGGAGGAAGCAAAGATGGATGGCAGGTGCTCTGGCACTTCCAGCACCCTTCTGCTGGGACTGCTCGGCCTCCTCAGGCTGCTGCTGCTCACAGGGCAAGGGAAGGGCACTCACTGGGACACTTCTTGGAGCAGACCCTGGGAAGATCCATAGGGCCTGCCCGCTGGGTTCTCCATGAGGATGAGGCAGGTGGCCATCCCATCATCAGATCTTCATCTGGCCACAGACACCCAGGTATATAGGGGTGGTGACCCATGTCAATCATGAGTTTCATAATTGTGGGAGCCGGGAGTTTGGGGAGTGCCTCACTAGAAGGACTGGGCGAAGCAGCTTCCCTGCCCTGGCTCAGCCATGTGTGCCCCATCACCTGCTCTATGGTGGGCCTCTGTGTGGGGTCCACTGTCGGGGTCCCATTGATGAGGCTCTGTGCTCCCTCAGACACATGCGGGGGATGTCATAGGTTCCCTGTGTGATCAGCTTCTTCAGCTGCTTTCTGCTGGCTGCCATGAATGGGCATCTCTATGCTCCCCAGTGAGCATAGAGAATGACCCCCAGGCTCCAGATGTCTGGGGGTGGAGGCGGGCTTTGTAGTCCTTCCCCTGGATGAGTTCAGAGGCAAAGCATAGGAGAGTGCCCCAGATCCTCTTCAGCTTCTCCCCAGCTGTGAATCTGGTGCTCAGACCAAAGTTGCTCGGTTTCACATTGCCGCTGGCATTCACCATGATATTCTCAACCTTCAAGATGCAGGATACCTTGCTTGTGGCAGTACTGCACGGCACTCAAGATCAGCCTGAACAGTCTGCAGGCCTCCTCCTCCTGCATGCCATCAGGTTACAGGATGAGATCCCATAGCTGTTCCCCACCTGTATGCTCCATGATAAGGCAGATATAGTCAACAGTCTCGATGACCTGAAAGAGCTGGATCATATTTTGGTGGTCCAAGGCCTCCATCATCTCCGGTTCAGACAGGAATGGGAAGTTCAAGGCTACTTTTGCCAGGAACTTCACCGAAACCTCTGTCCCGGTGAGCTGATGGCAGGCAAGTTTCACCTGGGCAAAGCCCCCTTCCCCAATGTCCTGCAGGACCATATAATGGCCTGTGAAGGGCAAGCTCACAGCAGGAGCTCTCCCGCTGCACCACTACACTGCTCTGACTACTCTCATAGCTCATCCTGAACTGGAACAAGGATGCTAGCTAAAAAAAAAAACTAATAATAAACCAAAAAAAAAAAAAAAAAAAAGGGAAAAACCCAAATCGAAAATCCAATATCCAAAGACCACAACCACCAGCCACCAACCACCAACCACCACCACTATCTGGGACTCTGACAAGTCACCACCAAGAGCTTCCTGTACTTACGGACAAAAACCCAGCGGCAGCCACTTGCTTATATGCCTGCTGTTTGAAATTCCCTCAAAATTGCCATTTGTGGGGTCAGAGCAAGAAATGACCTAGTTACACCTGGGTAAAACCCCCCAGTGGTCATCTCACTCTTGGGCTTCCATGACCTTTTCCACTTTCATAATAAGAATAAGAAAGAACTCTGAAAGGTCTTTTGCTTTAAAGGGTCATGCAGACTGATATGTACTTGTTTGGAAATTAAAATTTGTAGGATACTTCAGTGGTCTTTTCATTTTGGTGGGGGTGGAGGGTAGAGGCTCACTGGATTAGACAAAGGGGAATGAAGAGAAGGGAGTGGGGATGGGAGTAGGAAAGAGTAGAATGAATCAGACAGAACTTTTCTATGTTTATATATGAATACATGACCAAGGTAACTCTACCCCATGTACAACCACACAGATGGGAAGTTATACTTCCATGTATGTATGATATGTCAATAAACATTCTACTGTCATGTATCACTAAAAAGAACCAAAAAAAAGTCCCCAAAATAATAAAAAATTAAAATGTGCTACTCTTGGGCTGGGGATATAGCTCAGTTGGTAGAGCGCTTGCCTTGAATGCACAAGGCCCAGGGTTCAATCCAAAAAGATGCTAATCTTTTATTTCAAGAGCCTTGGGTTGTATTTCCAACAAATCTAATAAATGTATAATTTTGTAACCTTGGGACATGTACTTAACTTTAATATGTTTTGTTATTTTGGTTGGTTTAGGGCTTTAAAAAAAAAAGCTTTTATCTTTCACCTTTCTGTGATAGCTCAGGTTCAGTGCCATTTCTTATGGGGATACCTTGACCCAGAAATTCTTTCCATCCCAAGAAACAGTGATTCCAAGGCCCAGACTTTTCTTCATCTGCCAGATATCCAGTGAGCATGGTGTTACGGCAGTGCTGGCCTAGATGCTGGAAGTAAACAGTGAACCAAAGAGACGAAGACCCCTCACTGGTAGAGCTTGCCTTTGAGGAGGGGAATGTCAGACAGCATACACATTAATAATATAGCTTGGTAGAAGGTGATAGTGCTTGGGTGAAAAATACTACACAGTAGGTGCGAGAGAGCATAGGAAGCACAATTTTTGAAAAGATCGTAGATGACGACTTCACCATCTTTGAGCAACAATGTAAAAAACAGGAAAGCAAGTCATGCAATATGTGAGAGTGTTCCAGTAACAAAAACAGTAAATGCAAAGGTCCTGAGGTGAGGGGATCATTTTCCAGTCATCAGATGTATTTGCTCAATCTTAAAAACCTCCCTGAAAAAGGAAAAGTAGTTCCTTCACCAATTGCTGATCCTTGTTGTTAAACAAGAGAATGGCTCCCCCCATTGAGCCTGCTGGGTACTGGCCTAGCAAGCACACCACCTACTGTGTGTGCCTGAGCAAAGATCACTCAGGATCAAAGATAGCTCTAGTTCTGCACACTCTTGTTCCCTGCTGCTAATATTACCAGGTTCTTTGTGACAAAAGTCAGTGGGGGGGAAGCACAAGAAGGAAGAAGGTTGCTGGCTGCAATCAGGCTGTGGGGGAAGTTTCGGAGTTCATCTTGGTTGGGGGTTTTGATGTATAAGCTACAGCTACCAGCCATGACAATTCTATCCGGCATCAGATCCACTCACCTCCGTCCCCAAACAGGCCTCCCATAAGTGTTCACAAATTATCTGGCCCTGTCTCCCTTTCACACCTGGCAATGAACATGTGCAAGCCCTGTCCCAGGAGCAAGATATACAACACTGAAGAAGGTGGACAACACCCACCCTAATAGGGATAACAGCCAGAACCTGGCAAAAAAAAAAAAAAGAACAAGATAATTTCAAGGTGATGAATCTGAAGGGGCATCTTCCCCTTGGGTGATGGGGTTTAGGAAATTCAGAGAAGGTTCTCTGAGGAGGTGCCACTTGACTTGAAAGTTGAGTGGTAGAAAGCACCAGTCGCTGGAAGGGTTTTCTAGATAGAGGAAGGCCCTGATAGGCCCTGCCATAGGTGAACAGAAAGAGGCCAGTGTTCTGGATACAGGGCTTGGGAGGCACAAGGGAGGGAGATCCCGCAGTCCAGAGTGAGGAGATTGGATTTTATTCTAGGAGCAATATGAAGCTGTTGGGGGTTCCCATGCCCATTTCTATGTCTGATCACCTTGTTAATGGATCACTCTGACTGCTGTGTACAGCCTGTTCTGGAGACATCGGCCTGGATACAGCAGTGGAGGTAGGGAGTGGGGGATGGGGCTGGGGAACATGAAGGATACACAGCAGAGTCATTCAGTGGCTCGGATATGAGCAGGCAGGGGAAAGGAGGAATCAGGGATGACTCCTTCCCTCAAATGACTGGAGTGGTTGGGGATGCTGTTTTCTGAGATGAAAAAGATAGAAAGAACCGTAGGTTGGGGTTTGCTCAGGAAGAACAGAGTTCTTGTTTCAGGCCTATTAAACCCCATGCAAGTAGAGAAGTCAAAAGAGACAATGAGATATACAGACAATCTGGACCTTGGAGTTAGATGCCAGAGCTGGATGGGATTGTGGAGTCGTCAACTAGAAGAATGCAGCCATGGCACTTGAAAGCAAATGAAAGACAACCCAAAGGGAAAAGAAAGGGAGAGAGACCTCGACGGATGAGCAATGCTTTATTAAGCAACAGAGGGGCATATGTTCAAGAGGAAAAATGGTAACAGGCTACAATAAGGTTCTGACTTTTATAGGGTTTAGCAAGGCCAGGTCATGGGAGGAGTTGGTCAGTTACTTTTGGCAGGATTACTTTGGCTGAGTAGGGGGATTTGGGCAGATAAGGGAGACTGTGACAGGTCAGATTCCTGAGCTCCCTTTTCCTGTTTCTCTTTCTCTTTTTTGGCGGGGGTGTGTGTGGGGGGGGGTACCTAGGATTGAATTTGGGAGCACTCGACCACTGAGCCACATCCCCAGCCCTATTTTGTATTTTATTTAGAGACAGGGTCTCACTGAGTTGCTTAGTGCCTCAGCAATAGCTTTGAATTCACGATCCTCGTGTCTCAGCCTCCTGAGCTGGCTTGAGTCCCTTTTTCCCCCGAGAGTTTTTTAAGTCTCCATTTCTTTGGGCACTGGATGAACTTGCCCACACACTCAACTGACCCAGGACTCCACCCGCTTTTCACACAGCCTCCAGAGCCAGTGACTAGTCGTAAGAGAATGTCCACCTCTGCCCCACACAGCAGTGTCCTCAGGATCCCACACGGGTCCCTTCCCTATGCTCACCATCCCATTCCACGGAGGTACTGGTCCTACCCTGTATCTCTGCCCTTCTCACCCAGGGGGATATTTTATTTCTGTGGCATGTGCATTCCCAGGAGTGACAAAGTCACTGCTATGGAAAGGCAGCCACTGTGACTCTAAAGTTGGGGTCTTTCTCAACACATGGCTGGCAAGATAAGCAAGAAAGCAAGTGGCATTTCTGACTCCTCACATCTGTCTACCTATGAATCATGGTGTCCCATGAACTCCCACGGCCAGGTGTGCCCTCTGGTGGTCATAGTCACAGTGATTTTGATGATGACCACTAATGCTGACCATTTACTATGAGCCACACTTGTAATGAAAAATTTTACCCAGACTGTCCCACTGAATGCTCACACTAATTCTGTGAAGCTCTACGGTCCTTCTACTGTTTTCCCCGTCCCAGGAAGGAGAAAATTTACAGAGGAGATCGTGCTCCTAGACATCCAATCCCCTCTAACTCCTCACAGTGCACATAAGCCACTCTAGAAGGAAAGGGGGAATTTCAAAATGCTTATTTTTCACTATAAAAGCAGGCATGTTGTATGTCTTAAATGAAAATATAAATGACCAATTATCAAAATCACATTTTAACATGCTTCCTTCCAAACTTTATTTTCTCCTTTCCATATTTTTTTTTGTCCTAGTCAATATAAATATCAAATCTTCACTGTAGAATAGTCTAAAAGATTTTTTTCCTTCCACAGTACTTTCTATTCTTAAGTGTGTTGTCCACAGATTTGAGTTTCAAGGCAGCAGTATTTACTTGGGCATCCAGGGCAGTCTGACCTAGAGCCTGTGCCAGTACTTCCGTCATATGTCACATGTCTACACCACACACAGCCCAGAGATCCAAGGTTGCTATGGAGACTGAGGGCAAACTTGAAACCTCAAGACAGGTCACAGGGTCTGTCCGAGAGCACTGCACTCAGGCCAGGTGTCCCAGAGGGCACGTCTGGGAATCTGTGGCTGTCTCTCTTCCAGCAGAGGTTATTATAGAGCCTGACCTCAGGCTGAGCTTGGTGAGCCCTAGGGAAGCCATACACAAGGCCTGGGATTCTGGGGAAGTGTTACTCTGGACACCAGAGGGATGAGGCTATGTGGCAGCCTTCTCCATGAATCCTTTTCATTTTCTTGCACTGTTTCCTAAAGAATGTCTCTCCTTTGCCAGAAGCCTCTGCTTCTTCTCAATCCCACACACTCCCTGAAGGATGCAGCCCCTCCTGGCTGTGGCCTCCAGGGTCAGACAGCTTTCCAGCTCTGTCACTTACTAATTCTGTGACCTGGGCCCCACCTAGGTTCTCTGACCTGTTTCTTTATCTAAAAAAATATGGATGATGGTCGGGGTGGTAGCTTGGTGGTAGAGTGCTCGTCTCACACAAACACATGTGAAACACTGGGTTCAATCCTCTGCACCACATAAAAATAAAGGAATTATGTCCATCTACAACTAAAAAAAATTTAAAAATAAATAAGGTTGATAAACGTTCTTGCAGAGTTGCTAGGAGGATCAAAAGGACACTTTGCTGAGTACCCAACATGTTAGCAAGGGCTTAATAATGGTGGCTGTGCTAGAAATTTTCTCCATCTAGTGGGCTGGTGAGGGGAGTCACGGTGCAGCTGTTTGTGTGGCAGGTAGCTGTACCAGTCCTCTGGAATGTCCAGATTCCTACATCTCCTTAGTACTGGGAAGCATCAGGGAAACAAGGAGGCTGCCTGAGTGCCCACCTGCTCCACCTGCCTCTCTCCTTGCACCATATTCCAAGAACACAGGAAGGGCTACACCAGGAACAGTATCAATTATGTAAATGCTTGGACTAAATCCATAGGATGCCAAGCATGGTGCTGAAATGGGGTCCTGGAGCCTCCTGCATCACGAGGCTTCCTTCCCCATATGAAAATGGAGAACAATTCTGGTCTCTACCTTGCAGCCCAGTCATGGTATTTAGATGAGATAATATACAAAGCCCTCAGCAAGATAAATGGCATGAGGTTCATTCTTATTATTAAAAATAACTTTGTGGGGCTGGGGCAGTAGCTCAGTGGCAGAGTGCTTGCCTAGCATGTGTAAGGCACTGGGTTCAATCCTTAGTACCACATAAAAATAAACAAAATAAAGTCATGCTGTCCATCAACAACTACAGAAAGAAAATTTTTAAAAATTAACTTTGTGGCTAGGCATGGTGGTGCATACTTGTAATACCAGCCACTCGGGAGGGATGACTATGCAGAGTAGAGAGGACTTTCAGGGCAGTAACAATACTCTGTAGGATACTACAGTGGTGGGTACATGTCATTATATATTTATCAAAAATCATCAGCAAGATTGGACCCTAATGTACACTGGGGACTTTGGGTGATAATGATATCAATCTCCATTGATTGTAACAAATGTGCCACTCTGATTGGATTTGTTAATTGTGGGTGAGTTTGGAGTGGAAGGGATAAAGGCCATGTATGAAATCTTAGAACTTTCTGCTCAACTTTGCCACAAACCTAAAACTGCTCTTAATAATAATAAAAGTGTATTAATTTAAAACAAAATAGGCTTCAAACCCAAGAAGTCTGGCTCCAGAATACACTCCACTAACCCCTGTGCTACACCAACCTAGGCTATAATGGAAGGGAAAATCCAACTTTTGATACAATCTAGAAAAAAAAACACATATATATGAGTGAAGTGAGGAGGTTGCTGGGTTTTAGAATATGGCTGCAGTTCATCTTGCCCACCCTTCCTAATCCATCTGGTAGGCAAGGCTTGGAGGCTGACCCAGCTGTTCCTGCCTCACATGAAGCATTTGATAACAAGCACCTGACGTGTGGCGTGAGGCTGGCATCCCCAGGGCCCTTTGATCTGGAAAACAGTTGTGAGTTATCTGGGCACTGGGAGCAGCTTTATCAGCTGGCCTGTCCCAAAGCTGATGGGGAGGCTCTCCATCTGCTGGTGCAGCCGCAGCTCTAATGCGCTATTTTTAGACAGAGTCATTCCTTCCAGGACTGTTTTTCTGATGAAGGAACAAGGGACTCTGTCCTAAGACATAGGCAATGAAGATCAAGCCACTCCTTTCTGCAGATTTGTGGACCACCCTCCAAAGCATTCAACTAAAGGATTTTGGTTGCTCATTCCCCAGCTGGAGGAACCCAGCATAATAGAGCTTTATGTCCCAGTAAAGGGAACTAAAGACATTGCAAGATGTTGCTCAAAAAAGAGCATTTTGCTGACATTTCTAAGAATACCATGAAAGGTCAATAAAAAGATATTTTTGCTGTAAAGAAGAAAATATCAGCATCAGAAACTGTTAACTTCTTATGACTGTGATAAAATAGCTGTGATAAATAAACTTAAAAGAAGAAAGTTAAAAAAAGAGAGGAAAGATTTGTTTTGGCTCATGGTTTCAGGGGTTTCAGTCCATGGCTGCTTGGTCCCATTGCTTTTGGACTTGTGGTGAGGCAGAAAATTATGGCAGAAGTACATGGAGGCTGGGAAAAAAGAGCAAAAGAGGAAGAGCCCAGGGCCCAGTATTCCCTTCAAGGCCACACCCCCAATGATCTAACTTCCTCCCACTAGGCCCCACCTCCTAAAGGTTCCACCACTTTCCAGTTGTACCATAGGCTGGTGACCAAACCTTTAAAACACAAGACTTCAGGGTACAATTCAGATTCAAACTATAGCGGAGACCAAAGGAAAATGTATATTTTTATATATCATGGAGGAGGATGCAGGAAGTGGGTAGTAAACCAGAAGGGTATAGAGCCAACCCAAGCAGGTTTAGGTCTTCCTGACACCAAGCCAGGAATCTGGATAAGGCTTAGGAACAGGGAGAGACACCCCTAGAGCTAGCTGGTCCAGGCTCAGTGTCCACCAGGACTTCACAAGCATAATGAGACAAACCATTTTTTTCAAGTGCTGTCAGGGTGAGGGAGAGACTCAGGCCCAGGAACCAAGGTTCAAGGACCTGGCAATTAAGATGTGAGGCACCATGGGAATATGGGTCATCCTTTATTCAGAGGTAGCCACAGCCATTAGCCAGCTCCTTTTTGCCCCTATTTAGCTCCCGAGTCTTTTCCCTAGGCCTTTTTCATAATCAGGCCAAATAAAGAAGGCATGCTGCCAACAGGTTATATAAGAGGGTGCATGCTCACAAGCTAATGTTTCTGACCTTGAGTATACACGCTGAATCAGTGTTTCTGGCCTTGACTAACCATAACATAGCTGGTTCCCAGCCCTAGCTACACACTAAAACATAACATAAAACAGGCCACCAGAAGTCTTGATGAGGGAGCCTAACTATAGCCATTTTAGGCCTGCCCAACAAGCACCTTCTGTGTGCAAGATACTTTCAACACATT
Source organism: Spermophilus citellus (assembly GCF_964194105.1). NCBI lineage: Eukaryota > Metazoa > Chordata > Mammalia > Rodentia > Sciuridae > Spermophilus > Spermophilus citellus. The sequence goes on along the minus strand of NC_138197.1, from coordinate 89,329,132 downwards.
ATCTTACTGACCTCAGGACAACCTCATGTCACTAATCCATTTTGGCAAGTGAGTGAACCGAAGCTCAGAGAAATTAACTCACCCCAATCAATGGCAGAGCTGATATTCAAACTCAAATTTTTGTGGCTCTAAAGCTCATGCTTTCTTGGTCTACTTATGCTGGTTCCTCTAAACATCTTGGGGGTTACAAAAGGAAGGCTGGATCAAAGTCTTTGCTAATCTTAACTTTGTGATCCAGTATTTAAATCAAAATTAAAACAATGTTTTCCTCAAGCACAACCCCTGCCCCACCTACCCCACCCTTAACCTAAATTTGCAGCTAAGAGATACAACATTTGGTGACACCAAAGTCACCCAGTGGAAAGTCCACGTTGCCAAGTTCTTAGGGACAACACTCTTGTTTCCAGATAAGAGAAAGGAGATCACGAGAAGCTAAACAACTTGCTCGATATCACATGGCAATTTAAAGAACGCAAACACAGAGCTTCAGAGTCCCAATCCAGGACCTCCCCCATGCCATCCCGACCCATCAACCTCACTCCAGCTAGGCAGGATTCAACAAGGATTCAAACAACCCTACTGTCCTACAGACCCCAGAAGTGCCATGCCATTGAATTGTTGCCATTCTTCCCTCCAAATGTAAATGAAAAATGAACAAGAGAAAGACATAGCTCATCCCAGGGCCTCCGAAAAGTCCAGGTTGGTGTGTGGCATTTCAGAGCCAGATGTAGTCAGATCCCCAAAGGACTCACAAAATCTACTCATGTAATCACATAACTGCTCTTTCATCATCCTGGCATATAAATATCCCCACCCCACCTCTGAGAGAAGCACTGTGGATGTCTCCAAGTAAAAACTTCCAGCTGGTGACATTTGTGAACTCCTCCAGGGTCCAAAAACTGGATTAAATCCTGAAAATGCAGAAGGAGGGCTGGGGATATACTCAACGGCACAGCACTTGCCTAATATGTGGAAGGGCTTGGGTTCAATCCCCATGTTTTAGTCAGATTTTTTTGCTGCCGTGACAAAAAGACCCAACCAGAACAATAGTAGAGGAGGAAACATTTATTTGCAGGCTCAAGTTTTCAGAGATCTTAGTTCATTGACAGCCAACTCCATTCCTTATGGGCTCAAGATGAGGCAGGACATCATGGCGGAAGAGTGTGGCAGAGGGAACCAGCTCATATGATCAGAAAGCAGACAGGGAGGTTTCCTGCTTGCCAGATACAAATATATACCCCAAAGCCATGCCCCCAATGTCCCACCTCCTCCAGCCACACCCCACCTGCCTCAGTTACCACTCAATTAATCCCATCAGGTTATTAAGACCCAATCATTTCTCCTCAAAACCGTCCTGCATTGTCTCACCATGAGCTTTTGGGGGACACCTCACATCCAAACTATAACACCCCAGTACCACAAAAGAAAAAATGAATGACAGAGAGGAAGCATGAGTTCATGGTATAGATCCCATTCCCCAATCTCACTTTATCTCATTCTAATGACAGTTCAGTAGTATGTGGGGAATGAGAGGTGACAATTAAGAGGAGACAGTGTCAAAAATCAAGGCTATGCCAAGGTTGTCTTATCTTCTGGCTTTGATAATCTGAAAGCACACCAGCCCAAGGTCACTTTCACTGTCCTTATTCCATGTTGTCCCTATACCACCAGATTTTTTGATGGCTCATGGTTACCAAAGTTGTAAGATTCATTCTTCAATTCCAAAAGGTTCTCAAGTGGCAGCTATTTTATTGATGCAAATGGAGCTGATCACAGACTTGGGCAAATACCTACATTCCTTAAAGGTGTGAGATGGCACCAAAGGAGGACTGACAAGAGAGAAAGTCTGGAGGGGAAAAGAATTGACATCTATTAAGTTTCTCCTGTATTTTGAGTTTTTATGGTCACTTAATCCTCATCAATAATAATACCATTATTATTATCCCCACTTAAAAATGTGGGAAGACTTTCAAAGAGATTAAGCAACTTTTCTAAAGCTGTATAGTCAAAAAGAAGAAGGAGGAGGAGGAGGAGGAGGAGGAGGAGGAGGAGAAAGAAAAGAAAAGAATAGAAGCTGGGGCTGGGGAGTAACTCAATGGTGGAATATGTGCTTAGCACACTCAAGGCTCTGAGTTTGATCTCCAGAGAGCAGAGGCGAGGCTGCGCTCCGAGCCCGGCGTCCTCCGCTGTCCGGGCACAGGGCGCTTCTCCCCGTGCACCGAGCACGCACACAAAGCCGCGGCTCACGCCAGGGAGGGATCCGGCGGGGAGTGGACCATGTGAATGGGCTTCGGAGCCTGAGCGCCGCACAGTGTTTTAAAGAAGCAGGATGCTGCCGAGTTTGATCTCCAGCATCCAAAAAAAAAAAAAAAAAGATAAAATTCCAAACTAGTTTCACCTAACTATGGACCCACATGCACCAGGCATTTGGGGGAAGGACTGTGGGTTTCCTGCCTAACCTCCTTTTCATGCTGTTAGGACCCTGGTTGTACTAAGGCAGCAATATGCTCAGCTCCAGGTGATCTGAGTTTAGTATAATCTACCATCCTCTGAAATCACCTCTAGTTAGGCTCTGATGCCTGAGCTTCCGCTCAGAATTCTTTTCCATGTAGAAACCATCTTACACACAGCAGTTGTTAATAACTGGAATCACTGGGCATCACCATATCACTGTTGCTCTAGGAATTAAGCCAACTTTGGAGGCTTGTCCAGGATTCCACCATTCATAGCATTGTTTCCAATGGAAAATGCATTGCAAGATTCACCAGCCTAGCCCCAGCCCCCAACCAGCCAAATATAAACAAGTCTTCATTCATGAGTCCTTTATAAGGCTCAGTCAATTCAAGTTTCACAGGTGCAAACCTAAAACTGCTTTCATAGTATCAATCCTTCACTTATCACAAAGTGCTAGGAATATCAAGACTTCCAAAGGAAATTCTGGAGAGTATAGTTGTGTTTGGGGGTTATTTCCATACTATTCCTGAAAGAAAATCTTCCTTTACTGGAAAAAAAAAAAATCAATTCCATTCAAGAACATAAAATGCTAGTTGTTTTATCTATTTTATGATCAGGGCAATGCAGTTAGTCCCTGTAAGAGGACTAACTGGCATCAGTACCAGGATTTCTCTGTCTTGGCTCTAGACACTTTTTGAGCTAGGTAATTCTTGGTCACGGGGGTCTTTCCTAATGCTTAACAGCATCCCTGGCCCTACTGACTAGAATCATTCTCCGGGTTATGACAGCCAAAACACCTTCACACATTGTAATCATCCCCTGAAGGGGTAAAATTGCCACTAGTTAAGAACCAATGGCAGAGGCGGATAAGTTGGGAGGACCTCTTCCAAGAGGACATTGACAGAGCCAAGAGAATACTCCAATGAAGTAGGAAGTACTGATCTGGGTTCTGAAAGAAAATCTCAGCTTTGTACAGTAGGGAGCAGAGGGTCTTTGGGCAAGGGCTATCCTCCAGGCCATTAAGAATGCTAGTTCTGGGCTGGGGATGTGGCTCAAGCGGTAACGTGCTCACCTGGCATGTGGGGGGCTCTGGGTTCGATCCTCAGCACCACATAAAAATAAAATAAAGATGTTGTGTCCACCAAAAACTGGAAAATAAATATTAAAAAATTCTCTCACTCTCTCTTCTTTCTCTAAAAAAAAAGAATGCTAGTTCTAGGGCTGGGGTTGTGGCTCGGTGGTACAGTACTCGCCTAGCACGTGACGCACTGAGTTAAACCTCAGCACCACATAGAAACAAAATAAAGGTATTGTGTCTCCTTACAACTGAAAAAAAAAAAAAAAATGCTAGTTCTAGGAAGCTAGTTCCTCTGGACTGAAGCAGAATCCCAGCAAAGCCCATTTTCCTGACCTTGGTTCCTTTTGCTCACGTTCAAGTTAAAAAAGGCTGCCTCTCCCACTTGGGCACGTTCTTTCCCTGACTGCACCCCAAGAGTTGAGAGTCAATGGAATTCCTTCAGGGTTTGTTTTCATTTCACTGTTCATTGTTGAAGCTCCTTTTCTCAGAATAATTGTCTTCACACAGTAGTTGTTATTGAACAGATTCCAGAAGTTCAACACTAAAAGAGAATCTAATTAACTTCACAGGATATTTTGGGAGACTTCTCTGATATCCAGCTTTGGATACATCCACAGAGCAGACTCAGCACACACTCATATCGGTAGGCTCAAATCTCAGGGGGAACCCCCAACTCTCCCCCCAGTGTGCGCTCTGGAAAGAATAAAATTGGAGCTTATCCCACCAGCTGCCAAGCAAACTAAATTCTATCCTGGGTTCTTCCAACATTGTATATATCTTGTTAGTGCTTCTAAATAAATTTTGAATTCTTCTAAGAACCACTCTCCTTTACCTCAGAATAATAAATAGTTTTTTAAAAGTATTTAATTCCCAGCGGCTTGGGAGGCTGAGGCAGGAGGATCATGAGTTCAAAGCCAGCTTCAGCAACTTAGCGAGGCACTTAGCAACTCAGTGAGAACCTATCTCTAAATAAAATATTTAAAAAGGGCTGGGGATGTCAGTGGTTAAATGCCCCAGATTCAGTCCCTGGTACCCCCCCCCACCAAAGTACTTATTCATAAATATACACTGTTAAGGCACTGGCTCCCAGCAATTTGAATTTAGATTAGCAAACCGAGAATAGTCGATCATTTGTTCATTCATTCATTCACTCACTCAAATGCTTTAAAAGGACAGGAAATTTTTGTCCACTGTTCAGCCTTATTTGTTGAATAGATGAAAGCCCACACTCTGAGGAACTGTCCTTAGTATTGAGAATACAACAGTGAACAGGACTGGCTCAATCCCTAGCCCCAGGGAGTTTATAGACCATCAAGGAAGCAAGAGAACTAAGAAATAAAGCAATCACAAACTGAGCTAAGAGATAAAATGAGAGAAACTGAGAAAAGAGGCAGCATGTCTAACCCATTAAGTCACAAGTTTTCAATTCTGTGAATATTTCAGTGAAACTGACAGGGATGAATTAAAATAAGTTGGAAATCATAATCTAGAGTTTATACATCTTTTATATATATTTTCACAGTATGTATGGAAACATTTTTAAATGTTCTAATCATTCATCTATTACTCTTCTCAAAAGAATAGAACTCTAAAAACATAATTTTTATTTCAAAAGTTACCATATGTGGTAATTTTGCTCAATTTAAGTTTTTATAGGTTGCCCTACATCTGGGATGATGGAACTTAACAGGTTAAATAAGGTTGCCAGACCCTCTTCAAAAAGATGCCCACTATATATACTGGAAAGTGTTTCACACACACACAAACCCACATTCTATACACACACACACACACACACACACACATATGTGCACACACCACAGGCACAAATATTTTGCTTCAAGGGAACATTTCAGGGCAGAGGGAAGAAAGGACTTCAGTATTTAAAAAATAGTTTTCTGGGTACAAATCAATGGCTACTTCACTAGCCGATTAGTATCAGATTATTTGTTCATACTTGCTGAGGACCTGCATGCACCAGGCCCTGAGCTAGAGACTGGACAATTCTGACATTAAGCCAACCCTCCCTAGAGCTCCACCCTCCTGGAGATTACAGTCTAGTAGGGAAGATGCAAAATCAAAAATTTGCAGAGAACTACTGCTGCATCTGATAAATCACAGTCTAAAGGTCAGTCTGGTGGTGCCACAGATAAGTCTTGACTTTGGCTAGTGAAGAAGGGAGGAAGGTACGGGAGCATTCCCGGCACAGGGCCTGCTGGATCGAAGCTGGGTGGGGAGGACTGCAGGAGGTTCAATGCACTGAGAGTGGGTCCAAGGGGCTAGGACCACTTCTGTCACTCCTCAGAGCCTTTGATCCCCACCTCCAGTTCTTGGCTGATCAGGCCCTGTGCTATTAAGGATCAGATCTCTCTAGGGTCTGGGCATGGAAAATTGGGTATAGGTAGTCATCCAGGTGATATCCCAGGGAGTCCCAAGAGTGATGTGTTCACAGACGTCTGTGGGCAGAGAGGTCTCTGCTCTTCCAATGATTATGAAGATGGTCACATGCATCCATGAAATACCATGGAATGTGAGGATAGGACCCTGATGACTGATAAAATCCACTAGAAGCATTGAACTGTTTTGATTTGCACAGGCTACTCCTTGGGCAGGGGAAGTGGAGGCAACCCATATGCTCAGTAAAATGCTGCTCACACGGACAGAGGGATGGATCCTTTTTGTGCCAGAAAGTAGCTTCCTAGGTAATCATGGTGATGTAACCCAGGGAAGGGAGGAAGCTCTGGAGGAGGAAACCATCACCTGAGACATGCAACTGGATGTCTGAGATTTGTCTGGACTCCTCAGTCTTGGTTGCCAGCTGGGGAGTGCTTACAAGAGGCTTCCAGTGACCTTAGGTCTCCACTATGCAAACTGAGATAATGCAGTCTGGAGAAAGGCCTGGAAGGACTACCTGAGTAATTCAAAAGAGCAGAGAGAGTTGTCTGGAGAAGAAGAGTGGCTAGAAGAGGAGACCAGGCCAGAGAGAGGCCAGACAGCATGCAAGTGGGTTGCAGATTAGGCTCCTGAAGCTGATTCCATCCCCTGCACAGTACTCTGGGAGAGGACTTTGGGGCACCCATTCTGGTTGGATGGGAGACAGAGGCAGAGAACAACAAGTAAGAAAGTCAGGAAGAGTTGCTGGAACATCATAAGAGTAACTTACATGTCATTTTCCAACTAACAGTGATAAGGATTTAAACCGAATTTGATTTTTTGGGGTGTCATATGACTTTTTTAATGCACTATCAAAACAAGGTCCCAAGTTATTTCAGCTTAATAAGCATACATGTGCCTCTCATTGAAAATGTAATACACCCTTTCCAATAATTCGCCATTTGCCAAGCACCAACTTATGTGCTGTCTGTGTTTACGCCCCACCTCAATGAAATTTTATAAAACTCCAGCTCTATTCCAATTCACAGAGAGTGGTTTGATCCTGGCACTTGCACAGTTCCCATTGTTTTCTAATGGCTAGCAGATTCCCAGCTCACTGGCTCTTAAATGAACCCAACATAAGTTAAATAGCCCTTAAGCACAACGAGAGCTCATAGTTAGCAATTCTGTCTGAGACTGTTCTAATTAAGTATAGTATCTCATTTAATCCTCAAAGAAATTCAGTGAGATGAATGATTGAGATGATCCTCATTTTAAAGATGAGGAGCCCAAGGTAAAGGAACTTTATCCAAAACCCTGAAACAAATATGTGGCAGAATCCCATTTCAAATTGTAGAATGCTATTTTACTGCATCTTTGCTCTTAACACTAAATTATACTGCCACCTCGTTAAGAAGACATGATGGTAAGAGTCTGAATTCGTAAAAATCTAAATTATAGAATATAGTAAAAATAAATTATTTTCCTTTTTACCTTTAAAAATCATGGAACCAGGTTAACCAAATGCTACCTCCTAGAAGTCTGTTTTGATGAACTGGTTTCATTTCACTTCAGTGTTTATTACTAATGGTTAATTTGACATACCTTTTCCTAAATAGTACTGTCAACTGCTGATATAGCTGTCACATTGAATGTAACTGGTTTCTTTTGAAAAGAATCTTAAGATTATAAAAATTCCATTCAAGATCTTTTAATACTTTATGATTGTTTAGAAAACCAGTCATGTCCCAGCTCTGGGAGTCATCATACATCCCATATTAATTCTGTTTTAATAAACTGTTCACAATAGTCCCATAGATCCAGGAAGAAAAATTACCTGTGCAAGGTCAGACAGCCATAAGAGGGAGTGGGAACAGGACTGCAGGTTAGTGGTGGAGGACACTCGTGATTCTTTTTGGCTGACAGTAAACAACTCATCTTCCATCTCTGGAGAATTTCTCACTATATAAATCTTGGTGGTAGACAAATCCACTTTTTTTTTTTTTTAGTTATCAATTCTAAAAACGCAACCAATGGGCCCCAGTGGGTTCCTGATTCAACTGTTGGTGATACAAAAGCAGGACATAGGCAAAATCCATTCTGAAGAGGGGCTGGCCGTGGCAGTGGCAGCACCTAGGTTCAGGGGCGATAGCCAGCATCAGTGAGAGGTACAGTGAGAGGCAGAAGCAGCAGGAGTTGGGCCCAGGGCACTGACAATGACACTCTCATAGGATGAGCTCTGATTCTGCAGCTTAGGGCGTTGACCCTAGCTATGGCACCTAAGCTCAGCTGGTTTCCCAGATTTGGATGAAAGTTTCTGCTACACTGAAATTAAGAACCACAACACTAGAACTGCACCTCGAAAAATGTGAAGATCCATCACTTAGTTCTGAACCAAAAATTGAGCAAACACCTTGGTAGCAGGGAGTCTGGGTTAAAAACCAGAAGGTGCAAATGGTCAAATGGTCTGGATGAGACAGGATTGCTTCTGGACTGTTCTCCCAGAAGGCCCAGGAAGTACAACACCACAACACAACCTGTGGGCATTCTTCTCTACATTTAGCATCATGGTCACCATGAACTTAAAGGAAAAGCAAACCACACCTCAAAGCTAACTCACTAGAAAATAAAAATTTATGTAAACCTCACCAGAGCTCACCATGCTCCCAGTTCTAGAGGTTAAACAGCATGGTGAGCTCTGGTGAGGACCTCTTGAAGGATGATATCAAGGTGGCAGCACATCAGGTGGGACGGAAAGAAAAATAACATGGAAGCCCAGGTAACAAGAGACCATTGAATTTTATAAAAACTACTGTTTAACTAATCTACTCCTAGCAGACCTGATTCGCTTCTAAGAGACACCATTAATCCATTCATGAGAGTGGAGCCCCAGTGATCCCTATGTCCCACTTAAAGATTCTCCACCTCAACACTGCCACACTAGGGACCATTTTCAGCACATGAACCTGGAGAGGACAAACCACATCCAAACCATAGCATTTAACCCTAGCTACCTGCTATCTAGGGACTGGCACTAAGGTGCTGAATTAATGTTCTACGTATGGAGGCAAAGTTTGTCAACTGGTGTGACCTAATAAGAAAGAGCTCCACTTCCCTCACCCTGGTAGAACTGGATGTTCTGTGAAAGCAGGGTTCTATTGTTAGTTATTTGATGTAAACTAAACCTCTCTGAGCCACTATTTTCTCATCTGAAAAATTGGGTAAAACATTATCTGTGATAAGAATTCACATAACATACCTACAGCACATGGCCATAGTGCTTAACATTGAGCAGATGCTCAATCAGCTGTTAGCAATATTATCATTTCTAGAGAAAATAGGGCAGCTGCTTCATGATTGTTTGTAGTTGCCATTGGACCATGCTATAAATAGAGGCAAAGCATGGTACTTGTTGAGAGGCTAGTTATTATGATACAAGTTAGCAAAGCAAGGAGAGGGCTCAATAGTCCTTGACATTCAACTTGTACAAAGCCCAAGAACATGGGTTTTGGTCTTCGTCTTGTGAGCAGAAAGTGGGTAGTGACACTGCTTCACCAAGTAGCTCTGTAGAACCACATCATTCATGTGGCTGCTCCTTGCCTATGTCTGCTAAATTTGTTATAGTAAAGACATTGGCAGAGCTTCAACAGTGCGTCCGTCTTCCCTTAAGGTCCAGACATTCTTTCCAGACAGTAGGCAGGCTGCTGGATTGTTTCCTGGACATTTACTTGTTTATGAGCAGTACTGGGAATTGAACCAGGCACACTCTACCACTGAGCTACGCCCCCAGCCCTCGTATTTTTTGTTTTGAGACATGATTTAAGTTGCCAAGGCTGGCCTTGATCCTTCTACCTCAGTCTCCTGAGTCACTGGGACTACAGGCAAGTGCCACTGCACCTAGCTACATTTAAAATAATATATGCCATTATATATATTTAAATCAAACAGTACAAAAGGGTACAAGTGAGCCAGGCGCACACCTATATAACCAGCAGCTTGAGAGGCTGAGGCAGGAAGATTTCGAGTTCAAAGCCAGCCTCAGCGAAAGTGAGATGCTAAGCAACTGTCTCTAAATAAAATACAAAATAGGGCTAGGGATGTGGCTCAGTGGTCGAGTGCCCGAGTTCAATACACACACACACACACACAAAGGGTGTAAGTGGAAAAGTCAGCATTCCTGTCACCACCAAATCTCCAGGCAGATTTCCCACAGATAATCACTGTATTTCTTGCAGATATTTTTATGCACACACAAGAACTTATGCATATTTTTCACAGATGGCAATCATAAAAAACTGTTCTGAATATTGCTTTTCTTTTCTCCCCACTTTATCCTAAATAGCTTTCCAAATCAGGATATGTAGATTTACCTCCTTATTTTTAACTACTGTATTCTTAAGGTACAGTAACAAACAAGCCCTCAGATCTCAATGACTTAAGTTTCCTTCTCATTTACCTAAATCCAATTAGTGACTGAGTGAAGGCGGGCAGGGGAAGGGAGGTGTTCTGCACCTTGCTCTTATTCAGGAATCCAGGATGACCTGAGGCCCTGCCAAATTCAACACATGCTCGGTGGCTTCTGAAGTCATCCCAGGTAGCAATATCTAGCCAAAAAGTGGGGAAAGAGTGTGGAGGAGGACAAGACTTTTTTTTCACAATGAGCCGTGTCTAGAGGTGACATCAAACATTTCTGCCCACATTTCTACTGGTCAGAATTTGAAAATCCCATTCTAGACCAGTACTAAGAAATGTTCTGACTGATCACTGCTTCCCTACAACAGGGCACTACATGAGATAGGAATTTAAACATATGACACAGTTGCACTATACGAATGAATCCTCAATTTATTTAAGCTCTAGAAAGCAAGCATTCTCCGCCCTAACCCCTGCCTTCTGCTTTTCTACTTGTCTTTTCTCAAAAGAAAATTGGATTTTGTTTTGTTTTACAGTGTTGGGGATTGAATCCAGGGCCTTGCTCACACTAGGGAAACACTCTCCACAAAGCGACATCCTCAGCCCAAAGGCAAGTTTTAAGTGTGTAAAGAGATTACCTGGTGAATGAAGAAATAAGAAAATGAGAAAAGAAATAAGAAAATAACACCTGTAGCCACTGCTTTTTTTTTTTTGGCTAGGTATGCAAATGCTCTACCACAATCCCAGCCCCTCTCTGCTTCTTGGGTATGTACCCTGATTCAGGTTTGGTGGGGATAAGAAGAATATCAATTTAAAAAACCTTTAAAGCATACATCCTGGGGCTGGGGATGTGGCTCAAGTGGTGGCGCACTCGCCCGGCATGCGTGCGGCCCGGGTTCGATCCTCAGCACCATGTACAAACGGGTGTTGTGTCTGCCAAAAAACTTAAAAAAAAAAAAAAATTAAAAAATTCTCTCTGTATCTCTTCCTTAAAAAAAAAAAAAAAAAAAGCATACATCCTTTGACCCAATATCATCTTTTTAAAAATATTTTTTTGTTGAGTTGGATACCTTTATTTTATTTATTTTTATGTGGTTCCTCACATATGCTAGGTGAGCACTATAGCTGAGCCAGATGTTTATATTTATACCTGTAGAGTAGTAATGTGGGTGTCTCCCCCACTCCCCCCCCCCTTTTTGCCCCTTAATGTAATCTCTCAGTATTTTAGCATTACAAAAAAACAGCAGTTCTTTTCAGCTTTAAATGGGTTGAGGTTTAAGTGATTAAAGGCAAGTATGTGAGTCAGACTCGGCCTCCCAGACTCTGCCAGTCTGTTAGGTCTATCACCTAACACTCAAGTTGCTATCAGGAGCACTTTTCTCTGTCAAAGTGACTGGCTTTTGTCATGCAATCCTCACTAATAAAGGGAAGGCAGGACAGCCCCAGAGCAGTCAGTAGAACAAACTGCCTTGTCAGGTGAGTCTGTGTGTAGAAGTTCGCCATGCGTCTGGCTCTACATGGGGAACACCATCAAGGCCCTTGTGGCCTTCATCCCTGGTGACCGTTGCCAGAACTATGTGGTCGGAGACCTCCAGGAGATGCCACTGGACAAGATGGTGGATCTGAGTGGGAGCCAGCTACGCCGCTTCCCTGTGCATGTGTGCTCCTTCACAGACCTGGTCAAGCTCTACCTCAGTGACAACCACCTCAATAGCCTGCCTCCAGAGCTGGAGCAGCTGCAGAACCTGCAGATCTTAGCCTTGGATTTCAACAACTTCAAGGCTTTGCCTCAAGTGGTATGTACCTTAAAACAGCTCTGCATCCTCTACCTGGGCAACAACAAACTCTGCAACCTCCCTAATGAGCTGAGGCTGCTCCAGAACCTCCGGACCCTTTGGATTGAAGCTAACTGCCTCACCCAGCTGCCGGACGTGGTCTGTGAGCTGAGTCTCCTTAAGACTTTGCATGCAGGCTCCAATGCCCTGCGTCTCCTACCCGGCCAGCTCCAGCGCCTCAGCGAGCTAAGGACCATCTGGCTCTCAGGAAACCTGTTGACTGAATTCCCCGCTGTGCTGCTTCAGATGCCTTTACTGGAGATAATTGATGTGGACCGGAACAGCATCCGTTACTTTCCCAGTCTGGCCCATTTGTCAGGTCTGAAGCTGGTTATCTATGACCATAATCCTTGCAGAAATGCGCCCAAGGTAGGGAAGGGTGTGCGCCGTGTTGGAAGATGGGCAGAGGAGACACCAGAGCCCGACCCCAGAAAAGCCAGGCGCTATGCATTGGCCAAGGAAGAAAGCCAGGAGCCACTGGCCCCTGCCCTATGTCCTTCTCTTTCTCCCAATTCTTAAGGAGCTGCAGTCCATCAATGTCAAGGACCCAACTGCATGTTCTCAAGATTTCTTCATTACAGTGGGATTATTCTGTGTCATTTGAGGGGTTGATGCAAAGCAATAAAAGAACACTAAGAAGTTTCTGACCAACAGCATCTCTTCCAAAGAAAAACTGTGTGCTATCAGTTTCCTTGGAAACCCAGAGTGCTCATAACTTCTTTGCAAGAAAAAAAAGCTTCTCCAAGCAGTTATTTTGAGCAAGAAAGGCTCACATTTGCCTCTTTCACACTCCAAAAGTGACTGATGAGGCTCATGAAATCCTCAAATAAGGTATTTGTTAAAGAACCCACTAACTGTTCAGGTGATCTAGCCCTGGCAGGACATATTTCTTTACTATGAATGACAATGAACTGTAACAAGGTATTGTTTCTAATTCAGGCCACCAAAAAAGACATTTTTATCTAGCAGATTCACACAAAAAAAGTTGTTTATTGTTACAGAGGCTCAAAACAAAACATTTCCCCTACCATTTTAGCACCTGTTGAAGATCTCAGATGGAGAATTTCTCTTGGGGTTCGTTCAGATGTTACTTTAAACTTAATAGTGTTTCATGCCGATTTCTCATTTTCCCCAAAGGTTTAACTCAAGGTCTACTACCATCTGTTTAGGGAGCTTAGATATCACCTACAAAATAGAACCTCTTTCCTTTGCCATGCAGTCTCACTGAAGTCACACCTTGGGTTATTGTTTTTTTTTTTTTTGTACCGAGGATTGAACTTGGGGGTGCTGGACAACTGAGCCACATCCACAGCCCTATTTTGTATTTTATTTAGAGACCAGGTTCTCGGTGAGTTGCTTAGTGCCTTTGGTTGTTGAGGCTGGCTTTGAACTCGTGATCCTACTGCCTCAGCCTCCTGAGCCCCTAGTATTATACACATGCACCACAGTGCCCGGCACACCTCGAATTTTTGCCCACTACTTCCCTCCCCAAAACCAGCAAAGCCCTTCTGCTTATTTACACTAAGAAACTGAGCTGAATGGAATCCTCCATCACTGGAGAAAAAGCACATCTTCAGAATCATATTAAGTTAAAGGCAATAGGTGAGAAACCTGGCATTTGAACTAAGTACTTTGAAATTTGAATTGCAGACTGTAGAATATATTGGAAGTTTGCCTCTTTTTAAAAAATTTTATTTGTTGGTGGACCTTTATTTTATTCATTTATTTATATGCAGCGCTGAAAATTGAACACCGTGCCTCTCACATGCTAGGCAAGTGCTCTACCGCTGAGCCACAACTCCAGCCCTGAAGCCTGCCTCTTTATCCTCAGTGTATCTGCTTTAGTTCCAGTTTAATTTTTGTAGATAGTTTTTCAACATTGTACAAACCTAGGTATTTGGCCATTATTTTGTTAAATATCTCAATTGCGACCTTCCCATGAATATACAAACTTAAAGAAATTGCTGTCAGTGGGTGATTTAATAAACTTTTCAGCACACTAGGTCAGTTATCTAAACTGAAGCACAATGTATTGAGCGTTTAAGGGGGAAAAAAAAAAAAGTACTTTTCCCATAAAAGCACCTTAACCCAGTAAAGGTTAGTTCTAAAATGAAATAAAAAAGACTCACATTTGCCAGAAATATTTCTTGTTACTACAGAGTTAAGTACCGTGTCACCACCTCCCATCTGTAGACCATCTACAACCCACTGATCAGTCATCCAAGGAACCCTTTTAATCATTAAATACAATAGACTTGTACTATATATAAGTTTTTAGTAATGAGTCCAGATTTCTATTAAAACAGAATTTCTCTATTTTCTTATTCCTAATAATTAAAATCAAATGTTAAAAACGTTTGTCCAACAGAATTTACCTTCTAAACTTTGTACCAGTTTATGGATTAGTTTTTTTTTTTTTTTGAGAGGGAGGGGGGATAACAGGGATTGAACCCAGGGGCACTTAATCACTGAGCCACATCCTCAGTTCTGTTTTGAGACAGGGTCTTGCTAAGTTGCTGAGGCTGGCATCAAACTTGAGAACTTCCTGCCTCAGCCTCCTGAGCAGATTGGATACAGGCATGCCCCAACACACCTAGTGCTGACTTTGTTTTGAATTGTCTTTCTCCTCCCCAGTTTAATGGGCCCACATTTTCCAGTGTAAGCTGCAAGCTACACAGTTATAAAACTGAGTGAAGTCAATTATCCATATAAAGTTCTCACTGAATGAACTTACTATTCTGAGTCAAAATGTTAAAATTATAAACATTTTGGCCTATGGTCAAGCTGTTTTGTTGTTCTAAAACAATATACAATGAATAAATATTTATCAAACTAACAGTTGTGATTTTGCTGTCCAAAAATGTTTTTAGTGTAGATTTTTCAATTTTATAAAGCATGTAACTGTTGTATAAATATAAATATACACAAATACACATACATACATACATACATTTTTCTTTGTTTGGGGGCAGGGATACTAGATATTAAACCAGTAAAGGTTAGCTCTAAAATGAAATAAGAAAGGCTCACATTTGCCAGAAATATTTCTTGTATCACTGAGCTACACTGCAGTCCTTTTTGAGACAGGGTCTCACTAAATTGCTCAGGGTGGCTTCCAACTTGTGATTCTCCTGCCTCAACCTCCAGATTACAAGCGTGCACCACGATGCCCATCTGCCTACTTGTGTTTCTACAACCCTGCTATCTTGGAGATGCTGACATCATTAGATAGTAAAGTAATGGAAAAATACTACAGCAACAAATACAACTTTTTTTATTCCTTAGTATTCATGTTATTATTAAAATGAAAATTTCACCGGGCACCGTGGCACATGCCTGTAATCCCAAGGGCTTGGGAGGCTGAGGCAGGAGGATCTTGAGTTCAAAACCAGCCTCACCAATGGTGAGGTACTAAGAAACTCAGTGAGACACTGTGTGACTCAGTGGTTGAGTGCTAGAGTTCAATCTCTGGTACCCACCCCCCGCCAGGAAAGAAAAGACTTCTTTTAGAACTATATTCTCCCCAGTGCTGGGGACGGATCCGGGGTCTCACACATGCCATGCAAATGCTCTGCCACTGAGCTACACCTTAGCTTTCTTTTAAAACTTGATAATTGGATTTTAGCTTCTGTAAGAGAGATATCAACCAACCTTTAACATACATCCCACAGAAATGAATCAGCAACCAAATTTCCTTTTTTATTTTATACTGTCATGCAACATCACTATTTGTAATTTTATGCTTAAAAAGTCAACTGAACTCAACCTTAACTAAAAGCACACGAGTGATCCAGAAACAGTATAGCATCATAGCTGTGAGCATGGTCCTTCATACCATCTGGGATCAAATCCAGGCTCTGCCCTTACTGGTCAGTTACCACCTTTGTCCCATTTCCTTATCAGAAAAACAGTTTCTATCAAATAGGGCATTGTAAGGATTAAACCAATTACTGTGTATAAAATGAACAGAACAGTGCCTGGCATGTGACAGTAAATGTTTACATACCATATTCTTTTACTAATAAGCACAACACTTAAATTTACCCTAAAATCAGTATAAATCCTTGCTTAAAGGAAAAAGTATAAACGGCTATAGACCACTCTCCACCATCAACACATTTTTCAACTATAATATCTATAGTACTAAATGTAAAAAATATAACCACAACATTGTGTCAAATTCTCCTGGTTTACCTGTATAGAACACACCTAGTTCTTAAGGAGTTCATTTTTAAATTTTAAGTGAATATTCTCTGCCCTTTCCATTATTCTAGAAATCAAAAATCATCAAAGGATTTAAAAATGTAAAAATTGCTATTAAGTTTCAAAGCCAGGCACAATGGCAAACACCTACAGTCCCAGCTATTTGAGAGGCAGATTCTAAGTTCAAAGACAATCTCAGCGACTCATGAAACTCAGCAACTTGGCAAGACCTCATCTGAAAATAAAAAAGAACTAGGAACTGGGGATGGAGCTTAGTGGTAAAACACTCCTGGATTCAATCTCCAGTTTTGTCTTTTTAGTTTTTGTGGTACTGAGGAACCAAACCCAAGGCCTCATACACACTAGGTTAATCATTAAGTGGATCAACTCTATACTGAAAATGCAATCATTCACTTCCGTTAAGCATATTTCAAATAGGTTACACAAAGATCATAAGACATAAGAACTAAGTAATTGTTCAAAATTTTAATGCACGCTACGAGAACTTTTAAATCAACTGAATTGTATGGAAAATGAAACAGCAAATAAATTAGACCCACGTTAAAACAGAAGGTCAGCTAATGTCCAAACTTAAGGATATAATGGGCACAGCCAGCCATCGATTCCACAGGTTTCTTCTAAAGGTTGAAATCTTTCGAATAGAACTTTGTTATGAACTGGTCCAGAGATCAACAGCATTTGGGAATGCTTAACAGGGATGATGATCAGGGACACGTTTCCTGTAAGGAAAAACCATACAATTAAGAAAAATGTCAAAGATGAAAAGCATGATGTTAACCAAAGTTTTATACTACATACAGATAACCAGAATTCTAATTTTATTAAAATCATTAGAACTCAAATTTCCTACAAAGGATGTTTCTACCTCTGACTAACATTCTTCAAGTAGCATGTTATTAGAGGCCATTAGAAAATCTGTGGAACGCAAAGGCCTGTGGATATATGCTATTCTCAACTTCTCATCCAAACACCCTACCTAAGATACACACTCCACACTCTGTCATGTATACCTAAAAAAACAAATTAAAACAAAAGAAGAACATTCTCGAGAAAAAAGGGTTAATCCATGTTTTTTACTAATACATCTTAGGAAATTTTACTGTATTAGATACAATTACTTTTTTGTGTGTTTTTAATAAGGTTGATGGACCTTTATTTTATTTATTTGTATGTGGTGCTGAGAATCGAATCCAGTGCCTCACACATGCTAGGCAAGTGTTCTACCACTAAGCTACAGCCCTAGCCCTAGACACAATTACTTTAACCAGAAGTCCAAAAAATGGCAGGACACTATAACAAAAATATCCCTCACAACTTTTATTCTCTAATGACCACAGAGTAAGGACATATAAGGATCTTTTGAGGAGAAAAGATGATAAGGATACAGGGAAATTTTTAACTTCATGATTCAGAAACACTCTTTCTAAAGGCACAAAAAACAGTAAAGAAAAGTAAAAGAACAGACTCAAAGAACATAGTATTAAATTTGGGTCATACAGAAATAAACACCTTCCAACTCAGTAGTTTGTGGGCAAACTAGGTTCCTAACCATGTCAAAAAAATTTATTAACCAGTTATCACTGGGCACTAATCTGAAAAGCACATTCTCTGGTGGTTAAGAAAAGAATATGGCCAGGCGCAGTGGCATGCACCTGTAATCCCATTGGCTTGGGAGGTTGAGGCAAGAGGATCTTGAGTTCAAAGCCAGCCTCAGCAAAATTGAGGTGCTAGGCAACTCAGTGAGACCCTGTCTCTGAATAAAATACAAAATAAGGCTGGGGATGTAGCTCAGTGGTGGAGCGCCCTGGTACCAAAAAAAAGAAAAAGACATATGAAAAATGAGTTTGGCAAAGCTAAAAGTAAAAGTATTCATGTTTCTTTACTGCAAAAATATACGTTTCAAATGTGGTTGAGGACACTGAGTTATTGTGAAGATTTCTATGGGTAGGTTTAGGCTATGTGATCTTGCACCTGAACCTTCTTCACTTAGTTAAGGAGATACAAATTACCTTGGTTGTCCTACTACCTAAGTGACATCCCTCCCAACCCACTTTTAAATTTTGTTATTGCAAAAAAGTTTCAAATGTAAATAAAAGTAGATTGTATAACAAATCCTCATACACCTTACCCAGGATTAATAATTTTCTACATCTGTTTATTCCTTCTTTATGTCCTCTGTTGGATGCTCTGCATCTTTCCGAACTTATAGGAGTTCTGCAGCACTCAGTTCTTAAAAACTCTTCCCTTATTTACGACATTCACTTGTAGAGACTCAAGCAGTCTCCTGGCTTGAAACCCCTATCTGCCTTCCCTCTTTCTCTCAGTCTTTGCATTTCAGACAAAAGAAATTCATTTCTTCAGGCAAAATCCTTGAAATATTTTTTAATTCTCTTTCCTCTCACACCCTGCATCCAACTCATAATTAAAACCCTACTGGTTCTACTTTCAAAATAGATCCACAGTCAATCCCTTCTCATCACCCTTACCACAATATCCTGGTCCAAACTACTATACTCTCCCATCTCCTTGAACCAATACTAATAGTAAATATGAATGACTAATAACTACTAAGAGCAAGTGAAAATCATTAACTGAATCTTCATCTTTCCCTTTAACCCTTTCCCTTTTTTTTGGGGGGGAGGGGAGAGGGCGGGGGAGCACTGAGTAGTGGGGATGAAACTCAGGGCACCCTAAATCACCAAGCTACCTCCCCAGCCCTTTTTATCTTTGAGAGAGAGTCCTCACTAAGTTGCTGACGCTGGCCTCAAATCTGCAATCCTCCTGCCTTAGCCTCCTGAGTTGCTACAATTAAAGGCATAAACCACTGGGCTCAGCTTGTCCTTAACCATTTCTATGTGAATGAGATTTTAAAAGAACTTAAGTTGCTAAAAATAAAACCTATAAAGAAACCTTATACAATGTGTGCTTAAAAATGCCTAAATAGAAGTATACCCAGGACAGAAAACAATGGAAGCTTATTCATCCTGGTTAAAAAAAACATAGGTTATAGGTTATTATAACACTCTACCCTTAGCCCCCAAGCTCCCTGATATTTAAACTTTCTAAATCTGGCTCTTTATGTGCCCTTTCAATCCTGAGAAGCTAGCATAGTTGTTCATGCTCCCTTTCCCAAAAGCTTTCCTGACTTAAAATTCTTAAGAATTGAGACTACTTTAAATAACATAGGGACTCTTTTAACTAGGCAAATATGTTTCTGTGTCTCATTAACTAAGGTATCAAGTAAAAGTGCTCCACTTGTCTCAGTGTTAGTAATTTTTTCTAGAAACTAAAAGTGCTCTGATACCTTGGTGCTGCTTTGATGATGTTGTCCACACGTAGAATCACCTCTGCTGCTTCAGCTGCACTCAAAAGAACTTGCCGCTTCACTTGGAAACTTTCTGTGATACCCAATATTGCCATATCTCCTATGGTACCTTCTTTCATATCTGAAAAGAAAAACTTGTAGTTTAACAACTGAAGTATCAAAACATCTTTAATGATTTATAATAAATAAAATGAAACCCGTTTTAAAAAAAACAGTCTAAGATTACAACACCCAACTACGTGATATAGTTAGCAAATTAGTTCATAAAAGAATTCAGGAAAGCCTTTTTAAAAATTAAAAGATCTAGGGACTGGGGTTGTGGCTCAGTGGTAGTGGGCTTGCCTAGCATGGATGAGGCACTGGGTTCAATTCTCAGCACCATATATAAATAAATAAAGGTCATCAGAAAAAAAAAAAAAATTAAAAGATCTAACCAGGCATACCCATGTTTATAGCAGCACAGTTCACAACAGTTGAATTCTGAAATCGGCCTAGGTATCCATTAACAGATGACTAGATAAAAATAATGCAGTATGTTTTACAATGGAATTTTATTCAACCATAAATAAGAATTCGCAGGTAAATGAATGGAATTTGAGAACATTATGGATGAGGCCTTTGTTCAATTTCCAGTACCACAAAAAAGGCGGCGGGGGGGGGGGGGGGGTTCCAATGTCAATTACTGCTAGGTGCAGTGGCATACACCTGTAATCTCAGTGATTCAGGAGGCCAATGCACAAGGGGTCATGTTTGAGGCCAGCTTCCACAACACAGCAAGATCCTGTCTCAATATGAAGGAAAAAAAAAAAAAAAGAACTGGGATGTAGCTCAATGGTAATGCAACTCTGACTTCAATCCCCAGTACCAAAAAAGAGGCACTTCTATTCTACTCAATTCACCTGTATTAACAGAGGGCAACAATGTCAAAGAACAATTAATTGTACAAAACACTAGGTCACTTACATTAATATTCTCTTTATCTATACCTACATATAAAATTAATGCAGAAAATTTGCTTATTGCTAACTACTATGAAGTCATACACCTGCAAGAAAATTTATAAGTCACCTATCCAACCTTTCATTGTTTCTCAGACAGATGATTAATTGGCTCTCTTATTCAATGACAGGATTATCTACTTTCTAAGATTGTTCCTATAATATGCTGCAGAGCTTATTAGAAATTTTTAATCTGAATTAAATCTGCCTGTTGGCCACTCTTATCTATGGATTAAAGATCTGCCTTCAAGAATGTCTCAATAAATTTATTATAAAATTAGGAATTAGCTAGAATGACAGTGCATGCCTGTAATCCCAGTGACTCGGGAGGCTGAGACAGAGGATCACAAGTTCAAGACCACTCTCAGCACTATTTTAAAATTAAAAAAAAAAAATGGACTAGGGATGTGGCTGAGTGATTAAGTGCCCTTAGATTAAATCCAAGGTATCCCCCGACACACCCATCAAAAAAAAGAAAAAGGAGTTTTAAGAAATCATAGTAGATGGGCTAGGGATATAGATCAGTGGTAGTGGTAGAGTACTTGCTTAATAAGGCCCTGGGTTCAATCTCCAGTATCAAAAAGAGAATAGTAGTAGCAGAATTTACACTTATTTCAGAATATGAGCATTATTTATGCATCATTATATACCAAACTAGTTACCAATCTTCTAACTGGTTTTATACTTCCTAGGTTAATGTTGAGAATATAAAGTTAAATATTTCCCCAGATAAGTTACAAAAGGAACAAAGGAATCTTATACATTTATCATGCAAACTTCTTTTTCTTCTTCCAAAAAAAAAGAAAAAACAACAAACTTGAGATAGACACTTTTGTCAACTACTACAAAAGTTGCACATATTTCTTACCCAGTCCAGCAGTTATATTGCCTTCACTGTGAGCAGCTCGGAGCTGTGCCACCAAATCTGCGCTGTCATAGCCTGCATTGTCAGCTATGATGGTTGGTAACTATGAAATGAAGGAGATAAATTAACTTTACTATACAAAACATTAACTTACTGCTATCTAGAAAGATGGCTTTTTAAAACTACATTTAGAAACAATATAAAATCTGCTTTTAGTTATTGCTCATTAAGGGTATAAAATTCAGAATCAAATTTGAAAATGGTGAATGTTCTTAAAGCCAAGGCAGGCACTGGGGTTGTGGCTCAGTGGTAGAGCACTTGTCTAGCACATGTGAAGCACTGAGTCTGATCCTTTAGCACCATATAAAAATAAATAAAGGTACTCTGTCTACAACTTAAAAAAAAAAAAAAGCCACAACAGTGACCATTTGCTGTCTAGGATGTAAAATGTACTCATTTAAAAATCATCAATAGCCACAAAATTTAAGTTGAAATTTCTCATTTTTACTAGCTTACCATTCTCAGTGCTTTAGCATAAGACTCCATTGCAACAGCTTCTTTGCCTGGTGTTCTACTGGCAAGCTGTGTCACAGCATGAGCCATCAGCATCTCAGAACAGCCTATGAATAAAAATTCCATTAAAATATTGCTAATGTTATCTTCATGGTACTGAATTATTGACTTCCCTTCAGATATTGCCAAGTGCTTTAAAATTAAGTGCAAAGACCAGGCACAACGGTGCATGCCTGTAAACCCATCTAATTCTGAAGACTAAAACTGAAGAATCACAAGTTGGAAGCCAGCCCAACACACAGAGAGGTCCCGTCTCCAAAAAAAGCAGGGATAAGGATGTAGCTCAGTAGTACAGTACCTCCGGGTTTAACTGCCAGTACTGCAAGTGGGGAGAAAAATTGTAAAAAAAAAACCCTAAATGCAAAGATAATACATTTAGTTTCTAAGAACCAAATCATACTTTTATTTCTTAAAGTGTTTAATGTTTTCCAAATTCTTACCTCCTCCATATACTGTTCTAGAATCCTTCACAGTTTGGGCAAGAACACAAAGAGCATCATGCAAAGATCTTTCTGCTTCATCTAAAATTTGTTGAGTGGCACCACGCAAAACAATGGTACAAGCCTCACCTAAAATTAAAACATAATATTCTTATATCATAGTGACAAATTAGTCATAAACACGAAAATTATGCGCTCTATGATTTATGTAGGTGTTGTTTACATTCTTGGATTTTGAAAGCTGATATATTCTGTTACGCATTTTCTTTCCTAACTTATATTCATAGTGATTCTAAAATAGAGAAAACTAAAAGCTGAATATGCACTCTTCATAAAAGGCATAATAAATATGAAGTTTACTTCAAAATATGCTTTTTCAAAACTTTAGGCTTGGGGCTGAGGATATAGCTCAGTTGGTAGAGTGCTTGCCTTGCATGCATAAGGCCCTGGGTTCAATCCTCAGCACTACACACACACACACACACACAAAAAAGATTTTAGACTAATAACATTTTCTAGTACTATAGTAACTTTTTTTTCCACTTCAATGGAGCCTAGAAAAGATTTAGGAACCATAGATACATAATAACAACATACCAAGGGCATAATAACTCACCAAGGGCAACCCCAGAAAAGTGAATGAGTTTATCTTCTCCAATCATGACTTCCTCAATAAGTTTGCAACTTCCAAGCTTCACCAGTTCTGGGTGATCAAAGGTAGAAGCAATTTCTCCACCTATGAACATAAACATTAGATGTGTACAATAGACTTATAAATAATGTATTAACTACATTTTAAAAACTGATTGCTGGGTTGGGGTTGTGGCTCAGTGGTAGAGCTCTTGCCTAGCATGTATAAGGCACTGGGTTTGATCCTCAGCACCACATAAAAGTAAATAAATTGTGTCCATCTACAATTTAAAAAAAAAAAAACTGATTGCTTACTATATATCAGTTACACTATACACTAATTCTTCACATCAACTGTATGCAACAGGTTAATTATCTGATTTGCACATTGCAAAAAAAGAGGCAGGAAGCTAGGAATGTGGTTCATGGTAGACAGATTGCCTGGCATGTGTGAGGCCCTGGTTTGATCCCCAGCACCACAAACAAAAATAAAACAAAGAAGGCATACAGGTTTAGTGATTTATGTAAAGTTACATGGCTAGTATAAACTGAAGCTGAGATTCATATCCAAGTAGTCTCGCTTAGTCCTGTATGCACGCTGTGGGATACTACTCCCCAAATGTTAAATCAAAAGTTAAAAAAAAATTTACCTTTTAAAGTCTGAACTTAAATTCTAATTCTCTTCTGAATCCAATCCAGAATACTAAATTTTATAAAACAATTTCCCAGGACACAATAAAAATATCTGACCAGATATTTCATTTATGTTAACTATTTTGGGGGACAGAGGGATACCAGGGATTGAACTCTGAGCACTCAACCACTTAGTCATATCCCCATCCCTATTTTATATTTTATTTAGAGACAGGGCCTGAGTTGCTTAGTGCCGAGCTCTTTGCTGGCGCTGGGTTTGAACTCTCAACCCTCCTGTTTCAACCGTCCAAGCTGCTGGGTAACAGATGTGCGCCACTGCACCTGACTAACTTTGACAAGAATTTCTGAACTGCTTACAATATGGGCCTTTGATAGCTCTAATTCTCACAATAACTGAAATGTCAAAAAGCCCCAGTAAGGCCTAGAAAAGGGAGAAATGCACACTGAGAATTTCCCACAGCAAAACTTACCGAGGTATAAAAAAGAGTGAATTCATTTTAGTTCTTATGTCTTATTTCAAGTTAATTTCCATCTTCCATGCTCTATAAATTTAACTTCAGCTACTTCCTTTCCTGTCCCTGATCAAAGCAAGCTAGTTTTCCATTTCAAAATCCTTTTTTAAAAATTATGTTCTTTCTCTTTTAATAATGTGGATTTCATGTATTATCAATCAAACCTTCTTTTCCTATTTTTTTTTCTTTTCTTTTAGGGCAGGGGGCTGGGGTACCAGGGATTGAACCAGGTGCATTTTACTACATCCCTAGACCATTTTACTTATTTTTTATTTTGAAACAGGGTCTTGCTAAGTTGAGGCTGACCTCTTGCCTCAACCTCCTGAATCACTGGGAAAACAGACAAGTGCCACCATGACTAGCAATTATTTTACCAAGAAGTGACAAAGAATCTGTTCTAAATTCTACAAATTTATACTCATAATCTATATAATCTTTTTACTTTTGGTTGACAATTCTTGAGACTACTTGTATTATAGATGTGAGACAATAAGTATCTGGGACATCACATCCAAAAATAATTGAACTTTTGGTAAGGTTCATTTCATCTTTCTATATCTGCTTATGAGACATTTCTTGACATTTGCAATAATCATTTTCACACACATTGATACTTAGCTCTGATTATGAGGTCAATTTCACAGCCAGAGTTGTGCTTGTTGCAGTAAATTTTCTTCTGAATATATGTGACAATTTCACGTACTAAGTCCTTATGATATCAATTTGCTCTATGAATTGTGTTATCATCCATATTTCTTATGTCTTTATTTTTTTAAAACATCAGAAATTTATTGGTTGCTCAAAACATTACATTGATCTTGACATATCATACATTTATTTCAAATGTCTTTATTTTCTTGCATTAGAAGATCAATTACATCAACATGAACATTATAGTTTTATGTGTTAACTTACACATCAAGTTTACCATGGCTTATAAAGAACTTTAAAAACAGGTAAATCCACTTCCAAGTAATTAACAAAAGGAAAATGTCTCTAGGTCAAAGGAAGATTATGCCTCTCAAATTCCTAAAAATGGCTTCATATATCATTCCGAGCCAGGCATGGTGGTGCATGCCTATAATCCCAGCTACCAGAAAGGCTTGAGGCAAAAGAACTGCTAGTTGGAGGCCAGCCCAGCAATTTAGTAATCCAGTCTCAAAATAAAAAATAAAAAACTAGGGATGCAGCTTAGTGTTAGAGCATATGCCTAGCATATATGAGGCCCTCGGTTCAATCTCCAGTGCAGGAAGGAAGGAAGAGAGGGAGGGAGGGGGAAGGTAAAACAAGAAATCATTCTGGGATGAGGTGACAAATACTTTCCAAGTTAGTACACCTAATTTCTTCTAATATTTCCAACATTCAGGTCTTCTCAATTCTCATTCCCAGATTCCAAACCAACTTTCCAACCTACTTATTGGACCCAAATGAAATTTAGATGATAAAAATAAAACTTAAGTTTTTCTAGGGCTACTTAGTGACTACTTGTAGAAATCATTATTGCAACAAGAAACAAACAAGAAAGACACAGATTACTATCTGATTTGTAAACACAATTTCTATTTGACACAATTGGGATTATATCACTCAAATCTCCACTCAAGGGTGTTAAGCATACACTTTCATCATATGTTGCTGAACTTTTTATTTCAACATTTATTACTTTCAGAAAAATTTAAAAATTAAGAAAAACTAAGTATACATACTTTACTCTAGCACAAAGTGTTCATTAAAGGTTACTACTGTAACTGTATTACATAGGGTAGAAGCATTCAACTACTCCTTAAGCAATAGTTTGCTTAGACTATATTTAGAAAATTAAACTTATAAACTGTTAAGAAAAAATTTATCTTCAGGGCTGGGGTTGTGGCTCAGTGTAGAGCACTTGCCTAGCAAGTTTGAGGCATTGGGTTTGATTCTCAGCATCACATATAAGTAAATGACTAAAACAAAGGTTAATTAACATATAAAAAAAGATTTATCTTTAAAATAGTAACACCAACAAAAAGAAATCTACAGCCATGGTGAACCTTGTATATAACTTGGCATAGCATTATGGCATTATACATTATTTTGGCTAAGCATTCCTAAATTAGCTGTAAATTCAAAATATAAACTTTTGAACATGAACACAACAGCAAAACTTTTATGTGATGGATCACAGATGCACCAAAATATTGCATAAAATTTCCTTCAGACTGAGTACAAGATGTACATAAAACAAATGACTTTCATGTTTACAACTGGGTCCCATCCTCAAGTTATCTCATTATATATATATGCAAATATTCCTAAATCAAAAAATAAAATCCAACATCTAAAGGGCTTCAAAGTCCCAATCAGACAAAAAATATTCAACCTGTATTAAAAATACTGTAACTAGTCAAGTGTGGTGGTGCACGCCTACAACCCCAGCAACTTGGGGAAGACTCTGGCTCAAAATTAAAAATAAAAAGGGCCTGGGATGCAACTCAGCAGTTAAAAGTAACTAAATTACAAACTTCCAAAAGTATAAATGAGATTTCAGAATAACTCTTCAATAAGATTTCAGAATAACTCTAAAACTCTGAACTCCTTACAGGGATTTCTTCATATTTTCAACAATGAATCACATATAGTAATGTCCAATAAATCTGAGTGACTATTATGTTTATTAGAAATCAATGCCTTTTGGGCTGGGGATATAGTTCAATTGGTAGAGTGTTTGCCTTGCATACAAAATGCCCTGGGTTCGATCCCTAGCACCATAAAAAAAACTCAAAAAGAAATTAATGCCTCTTATACATACCTGTAACAAGGGCCAGGCGCTCTACACCTGCAAAATCTGCATGCTCAATAGCCATGACACCAGCAGCACCAAAAAGCTGTTCAGGATAATTATAAATTAATTGCCTGAAAATAAAACATATAAAACATTATGCTCAAAACTGCTGTTTCGCAAAACAAGCTAAAAAGAATGCAGATATTTTTTACCAGACACACAAATTAGAACAAGTTACCATTTCTCACTTATCCCAGCAAGATGGGAGGCTAAAATAGGATTGTCAAGTTCAAAGCTAGACTTAGCAACTTATTGAGACCCTGTCTCAAAAATAAAAAGGGCTGGGAACATGGCTTAGTGGTTGGGCGCCCCTTAGTTCAATCCCCAGTACAAAACAAAACGAAAACAAAAAAAGAAAGAAAATGTGTTAATTTAGCAGAAAAGCATCAAAAACCTTATTGATGTCCATATACGTTAACTCCTGGTAATCTACAGCAATAAAATTTAAATGTTAAAGAATTTTTTATGTGATTTCATTTTTCCACACTTCAGTTATTCGTGGTCAATTGAGGCCCAAAAATAAAACCAATAGTTTGGTTCTAAATAGCCTACTAAAATCTTGCATTGTCCTTCTTTGTCTTGCCCAGAATGTGAATCACACCTTTGTCCCATGTCTCCACAATGTTTTCTACCTGTCTTTAGTCACTTAGTAGCCATCTAGGTTATTAAATCAACAATCAAGATCTCTCTATATAAGTAACCCTTACATTGCAGTCAAACATTAAGGCACAATGCCTAAGTCACTTCATCTCAAACATAAGCACTGTTATCATAAATCTCACATCATCACAAGAAAGATAAGTACAGTACAATGAGGTACTGAGAGAGGGCAATCAAGAACACCTTCACATAACATGTGAAAGTACAGTTTAACTGTCTTACTTTATTATTGTTGTATTAAGTGTTGTTAATCTCATACTGTGCCTAATTCGTAAGTTAAACTTCATCCCAAACATGTAATGAAAAAACCGAAAACCAAGAAACAGTATCTAAAGGGTTTAGTACTATCCGTAGTTTCAAGCATCCTCTAGGGGTCTATGAATATATCCAACGCCGAGCAGGGGCGACTACTGTACAATGTTCTTCATCTGTGCCACACCAAGTCAGCCAAGAAAGTAAAGATTAAATGTGAGTGACTTCTATGCCTGCTAAGAGTATGTGGAAATCACATCTAATTATGAAAATCTATAATATTAAAAAATATGTACTGTAACAAGGCACAGTACTCCTATAATCAGAGACCAAGGAGGCTGAAGCAGAAAGATACCAAGTCCAATATCAGCCTAGACAATTTTGTGAGACTCTCAGCAACTTAGGAAGAACTTGTCTCAAAATTTAAGAAAGGACTGGGGATGTAGCTCAGTGATAAGGGTTCAATTCCCAGTACCAAAAAAGATTAAAAAGTAAACATAATATGTACTAGTTTCTAAGTAACATTACTAATACAAGTAATTCAATATGAAGTACTTCCATAATTTTTGTGAGGAAAAAATCATTTTTTACATTAAAAATACCATTAATGAGCTGGGGATATAGCTCAGTTGGTAGAGTGCTTGCCTTGCATGCACTAGGCCCTGGGTTCAATCCCTAGCACCCAAAAAAAAGTATCATTAACACATACAAACACAGACCTGTTAATAAAGCAGTTTATTCCATGCTTAAGAATACGTTCAACTTTCTCCTTCATTTTTTCCTTTTCTGCATGTTCAATTTCTGCAACCTTTGCTGTAGAATCAACTCTTACCCGGGAACCAAATATCTAAGACAAAGAAACACACATCAGAACATATACACAGCATCAGTTTTATTAATCTTTTTAAGTCCCACTGCATATTTCAACATTTTTATGTACTATCAAAAACTATGTATAAACCAGGCATGGTGGTATGTATAATCCCAATGGCTCAAGAGGCTGAGGCAGGAGGATCCCAACTTCAAAGCCAGCCTCAGCAAAAGCGAGGTGCTAAGCAGCTCAGAGACACCATGTCTCTAAATACAGAAAAGTACATGTGTGTATATATTCATACACACATTTTAAGCTTTTTAATGCATCTGATTCCCAGCCTGAGTTTACAGCAACCAGCAATTACAACTTCAAGAAAAATAGTTACATACCTTTATTTTGTCTGTATCCATTCCAGTGTTTGCAATAAGAATTTTTGCATTTTCAATTCGCTTTGGTTGATTTACTCCAATTTTTTTATCTAATAGGAATCCTACAATAAACATAATAGTATTAAAAGGCTTCATTTATGAAATGATTAATTCAAAGAATTTATTCAAGTTCAATTTACCAAGCTCCTAGAACCTACAAACCATCCCATTAGAAAAATGATCAAAAAAATCAATTTAGTGGGTTATTTAAATTACAGAAAACATCAGAGCACAGCACAGACAGTAAAAGGTAAACCTAAAACTTTGAAGCTGGTAGTGAAATTTAAAAATAATGGATAAGAGATGAGTTGGATAAACTTGTCCAATCATGTCCCTGATGCATATTGATTTACGGTTAAGCATCAAGCATAAATACACATCTGTCAAATAGAAATAGAATCAGACAAAGAAATACTAGCTACTAACCTAGCTGTGGAGATTTGGTACCATCATATATATGAACTCAGTACTGCTTATCTTTCCAGGCTTCTTTGAAATGAATGCATAAGAAACTTTTCCCTTATTGAGTTTTCTGCTCTTTTCAGTCAAACTATTCACTCAATGGGTCATCATCACAAGGACTAAAGAACTACAATTCCTATTGCACTGCCTGGCAGACAACAAAGAACAGCAGGTGCTTGTGCTACTATCCCTTTTTTCCCCCTCCTTCTAACCTTGTTTTAAATAGAATTCCACTACTTATCAGGTCCTGTTAAGAAATACTAGACAATTACAGAACAAAAGTAACAAAAACAGCATGGTACTGGCACCAAAAAAGGCATGTAGACCAGTGGTACAGAACAGAAGACACAGAGACAAAATAAGTAAATACATAAATACAGTTATCTCTTACTAGACAAAGGCGCCAAAAACATACATTGAAGAAAAGATAGTCTCTTCAACAAATAGTGCTGCGAAAACTGGAAATCCATATGCAGAAAAATGAAATTAAGCCCCCATCTCTCACCATGCACAAAACTCAACTCAAAGTGGATCAAGGACCTAGGAACTAGACAAGAGACCCTGTACCTAACAGAAGAAAAAATAGACCCAAATCTTCATCATGTCTGATTAGGCCCTGACTTCCTTTACAAGTATCCTAAAGCACAAGAAATAAAAGCAAGAATCAATAAATGGTTGCATGCACAAGGTCCTGGGATGGATTCAAACTAAAAAATTGCTTCTCCACAAAAGAAACCATCAGTGAGGTGAAGAGAGAGCCTACAGAATGGGAGCAAATTTCTACCACACACACATCAGGTAGAGCACTAATCTCCAGGATATATAAAGAACTCAAAAAACTTAACACCAAAAAAACAAATAGCCCAAACAATAAATGAGCTAAGGAACTGAACAGACACTCTCAGAAGATATACAATTGATCAATAAATACATTTTAAAAAAACTCACTCCAGTCAGAATGGCAATTATCAAGAATACAAGCAACAATAACTATTGGCGAGTACGTAGGGGAAAAGGCACACTCATACATTGCTGGTGGGACTGCAAATTGGTACAATTAATTTGTAGGAGATTCCTTAGAAAACTTGTAATGGAACCACTATTTGACCCAGCTATCCACTCCTGGGTCTATACCCAAAGGACTTAAAAATAGCATACTATAACGATGCAGCCACATCAATGTTAATAGCAGCTCAATTCACAATAGCTAAATTGTGGAAGCAACCTAGATGTCCTTCAATAGATGAATAAAGAAACTGTGGTATATACATACACAATGGAATATTGCTCAGTATTAAGAGAATAAAATCATGGCATTTGCAGATAAATGGATGGAGTTAGAGAACATCATGCTAAGTGAAGTCAATCCCCAAATACCAAAGGCTGAATGTTTTCTCTGATAAGTAGATATTAATCTATAATGAGGCGGGCGGGGGAGTGCGCCCATGGGAGGAATGAAGGAACTTTGAATAGGGCAAAGGGGAGGGGGGAAAGGGGAAGCACGGGGGGTAGGAAAGATGGTGGAATGAGAAGGACATCATTACCCTAGGTACATGTATGATGACACAAATGGTGTCAACCAGATACATAAAAAATTATACTCCATTTGTGTATTATAAATCAAAATACATTCTGCGGTTATGTATAACTAATTAAAATTACAAAAAAATACTAGTCCTTACATATAAAATGCAATTTAAAAATATTTTTTATTTATTTTTATTTTTTTGATTCTTTTTTATTATTAGTTGTTCAAAACATTACAGAGCTCTTGACATATCATATTTCATACATTTGATTCAAGCAGATTATTTTTTAAAGTAATAATTTTCTTCTTCCCTGTAGGAGAATGCCTACATCTTCTATATAACATTTTGAGAAGCAAATACAACATGAAGTTGCTTTTTAACACCATGCTAAACTGTACCCTCTAGTAAGGGCAATGGCACATGCCTATAATCCTAGTCATACAGGAGGATCCCAATATAAAGGTCAGCCTCGGCAATTAGCTTAACCCTGTCTCAAAAAATAAGGACAACTGAGGATGTACCTCAGTGGTCAAGTACCCCTGGGTTGAATCCCCAGTATCAAAAATAAATAAAAAATAGATAGACAGATCTATAAATCCTATCTATCAGAACATAAACCACATAGATTTGTCAGTTAAAGGATCTTCTTAAAACAAGAAGGAACACTTCCTCAGTAACCTGCTAACTACTAAATGGTCTGACTTATCCAGATCCCTCCTGGATGACACACGTAATACTAGAAAAAGTGCTATTTGAGAGTACCTAATTTTCAGCAAAAGAAAATTACAATTACTCAGGGACTAAGGTTGTGGCTCAGTGATAGAGCGCTTGCCTAGCATGTGTGAAGCACTGGGTTCGATTCTCAGCACCACATACAAATAAATACAATAAAGGTCCATCAAAAAAATTAAAAAAGAAAAGAAAATTACAACTACTCTTCACTAGACTGCAAATAATTTCATGGTACAAAGTGAAATCTAGAAGTTATCAGAAAAATGCAGGAATGGTATAAGAAGATGACGCACACTGTCAGTATTTAACAAATAGATTAAAATGAAAAATGGTTGCAATGTATATGTTCTCAAAGTTAAGTTTTCTGGCTCTGTAAATTGTCACAAATTCCCATTAACTAAAATCAAGACTCATTCAGTATTCAGCCTCTCAGAAGCTTATCCAAACTTCTTTCCCATATTTGGACACCCATACATACCTTCATCTAAGTAAGAATCTGCCAGACTCCCTCCTAGCTTCTTGATGACATGAATCGCCTCCAGATTACCAGAACCTTTCAGTCTGAGAACAGCTTCTACAGCTAATTTGGTAAAGTGATCTTTGTGATGAGTAAGAAGTTTTGAGGACAATGTTGTTCCTGCAATATTCATTAAATCTTGACGGAACTTAACTTCATCAGAACTAAATAAAAAGCAATAAAAGAAACAAAAAGAAAACCAACCCTGTTATTAAAATGTTTGCTCACAGTAGACAACCCTATTTTACTTTTCAAAGTTTATCTAGATAGCCATAAATCCATAGATATTTTTACCCTAGCCAGGTCTCCAAAATTCACAGAGTAGTGAATTAAAGGGTAGGTTTTCTCCACCAAACTGCCCAAGGGGGCAGGAATGGAGGGAGAATCAAAAGAATATTAAATGTACTGGGTGCGGTGGCACACGCCCATAATCCCAGTGGCTCAGGAGGCTGAGATGGGGGATACTGAGTTCAAAGCCAGCCTCAGCAAAATCGAGGGGCACAGTCTCTAAATAAAATACAAGAGGGTTGGGGATGTGCCCCTTAGTTAGATCCCCAGGGCACTCACTCACTCACACTCTCACACACACACAAATCAAATGTTGCCAAGAGCATGGGGAAAAAAGCATTATCACACAATTAGTGTACTGGGAGTATAAATAAAATTTTTTGAACATTTATTTGGTAATGTACATAAAATGCCTTAAAACATGTACTCACCTTTGGACCCAGCAATTGTATAAACAAGTTCCTGGATAACAAGTCTGTCACATTATTTTATAACTAAAATTATCAAGAACACAAATCTCCAACCATAAATAGGTTAAAGAAATTCCATTAGTTCTATATGCAAATGTTTAACTCTATTAAAAGTAATATTGCAGAGATTACTAACACTTAAGAAATGTAACTGTTATCCAACTAGTTTAAAAAGATGCTAACAGACCCTCTACACGATGTATTTGGGGTTTGGGGGCATTTTTATTTTTTATTACATGTAAAAAGACTAGAAACACAAACTTTCACTTTGGTGGCTATCTCTGGAGGCTGATGTGGGTCTGACTGGTGGGTGGAGTGAAGCAGAATCATACTTGTGTATGCTTTTCAGCATTCTTTAGACTAGAATTTTAGAACTGTAGTATTTTGGTATACCAACCCGTGATCAACAGCAGAACTCAACAGAGCTTCTCTTGCAGCCTTTGTGGCTTCTCTCCAACCCGCAATAATGGTCTGTGGATGAATCTTTTTTGCAATTAAAGATTCTGCTTCCTATTAATAAACAGTTATACAAATAATAGTTACAATGGACTTAATCATTTATTCAAAACCATAGTAACAAATAACAAGGCCAGAGTTCTCAGTTGCTCTTACCCTTAGTAATTCTGCTGCTAAAACAGTAACAGAGGTAGTGCCATCACCAACTTCATCATCTTGAACCCTTGACATATCTAGAAAGAAAAGTTAAAATTATTTCTCTGTAGCTTACTAAGTTATACAAAAATACCCACTACCAATCTACTCTCACTAACATAGATTCCTCACCTGACAAATTTGGGGAAGCTTTTAGGTCTGAAATAAAAAAATTTTTACCACTGTTATGGTATGATTATGCCCCCCCTTCCCCGAGTTCATGTGTTGGAAACATAAATCCCCAATCTCTTTCTTGTGATGCTTACCAGCATGTTATATCAGAGCAGAAGGTCCAGACATGGTTCCCAGACCTTGGATTTTCTAGTCTCTAGACCCATGAGCCAAATGAAATTCTATTGTTTATAAATTACTCAATCTGTGGTTTCTGTTATAACAGCACAAAATGGACTAAGATAATCACCAACAATTACATGGCTCTTCTGAAACTGTATTTTAATAGTAACAATCAATTAAAAAGTGTTGAGTATCAGTCAACACAACCTATTAGAAAACATTTCAAAATGTTAACCAAATAGTATTATCTTCAGACTCACCAACTAAAACTTTAGCTGCTGGGTTGTCAACACCAATATTTTTCAGAATAGTGGCACCATCATTGGTTACCATGAGAGAGGCATCTCGTCCACTACTTAAAAGAATTTTGTCCTAAAAAGAACATATTTATTTCAAGTTAAGATATAAATACACCTTCAAGAATGCATGAATCAATCAGTATACTCAGCAGTATACTGCTGACATGTAAATACCTCGGATAGCTACTGGCCATCAAATGTTTCCAATGCATATACCCCACTATCATATCTTCATTATCTATCCCCAGAGGCATTAGAAACACAAGGAGAATCAGACCTCCCTAGATTTGTTTCAGCACTGTGATACAAAACAATGGAAACAACAGAAGCTTCCATCAAGTAAAGTTATAATCAAGCTACAGAATACTATTTGACAGTTAAAGAGGAGATAGTGTATCTACTTACTCTGAAAGGAATTTAAAAGAGTAATTACAGAAAAAGTACACACAAACAGCATGTATGTATGTTATGTCAGAACATAACAGGAAAATACTGAAAAAATGGACATACAAATAACACTGGTTGCCACCAGGGAAAGGCATGGAACTGGAGATAATGATCCAGGACATATTTTGTTCTTAGCAAAAAAGAACATATTTACCGCTTATAAAATTTAAGTCTTAAAAGATTTTAAAAAAAGTTACTAACTATATCTCCAATAAGAGCTTTAAAAAATATTAAAACTTAATTTGTGGCCAGCCTGGGCAAAATTTTAAGACCTTATCTCAAAACAAAAAAATTTGCTATTTTTGCTTACCATGCCCTTGGGTCCCAATGTGCTCTTCACCAAATCTCCAATGGCAATGGCACCAATAAATGATGACTGAAATGAAAATCTGAGACTGTCAGAATTTTGATCATAGAAAAAAAATACAATTGTATTTTTATAAGAACAAGGCAGAATGGGCTTACCAGACGAGCTGTCTCCGCTCTCTCTTCATCAGCTCCAGCCTTGAAGATGTTAACAGGTGCAAGGGAAAGGGATGCCTAAAAAGGAAAATCAAGAATACGGATGCTCTTTATTTTTTGGTACCAGGGTTGAACCCAGGGGCACTTAACTACTGGGTCATATCCTCAACCCTTTTTATTCTGACCAGGGTCTCCTCAAGTTTCTTAGGGTCTCTAAATTGCTTAAGATATCTTTGAACCTGTGATCCTCCTGCCTCAGCCTCCAGAGCTACTGGAATTACAGGCTTGCTCACTGCAGATGAATACCCATACTCTCTAACAATATATATTTTAGTGCCTTCCAATACATATAGAAGTAGGCATCTTAAGAGAATATTCATTTACAGTAATTTTAAAACAAATTAAGCAACCATCATCAAGGACTTACATGAGGACGCCAAGTATAAATAGTTAAGTCAGAGAAATCGAGTGTCTGGGCAAACTAGCGACAATATTAACTTAAGGACGAGTAGTGAGAGGGTGTAAGGCTACTCGTTCCACAACGGCCAGGAGGGCGCCCTCCATCTTCCACCCTAGGGCGGCTCCTTCACGGCCCTCCAGACTCCGCCTCCAGGAGGAGGGCGGCGCTGTGCGGGCACTAGAAACTTCTTCGCTAGGGATAAGACCCGAGTCTCGTAGTCCCCAGACTGTTGAAAGGCGGAACAGAAAAAGGACGCCTCATTAGGCCCATTCCTCCTTCCCGCCCGCATGGAGGAATCTACCGGCTGAACCCGCGCAGGCCTCACGCCGCGACTCGCTCCATGTGCGGTGGGCCCAGAAGACAAGGGCAGCCCGCGACTCTGAGAACACGGAGGGAGCAGCGGTGTTGCGGGGCACGGCGGGGCTGGGACAGGGGTAGGAGGTAGAGAGCAGGAGGCCAGGCTCACCATGGTTCCGAGGAGTTCGGCACACAAGCAAATCCCTCACGCGCCCGGTAGCCAGCAGGGAAAAGGAAGCAGGAAGTGACGAGGACGCTTTATCGCAGGGGGCGGGGCCCAGCTGCGCACCGCTACGGCCTGCAGCCGCTACCGCCGCCGGAGCATCTCCAAGAGTTGCCTCACCGGCCGGAAACGTAGCTCTTCAGTGGGAGGGCGGGGCATCGGCTCGCGCTCAGCCACTGCTGCGCCTACCGCTCCGGATGAGGAAGGGGCGGGACGGTTTGAGGTTGAATTTCCGAAGAACAAAGAGACGCCGCGCCACAGGGGTTGCCACAGCAAAGGAGTTCCACCTCACATCTTTAATTTTTCTATTTTAAAATTTAATCTTTAAGACGGACATTTTGGCTCGTGCCTACAATCCAGCGACTCAGGAGGTTGAGGCTGGAGGCTCGCGAGTTCTAGGCCAGCCTTGACAACTTAGCCAGGCCCTGTCTTTAAAATTTAAAAAGGACGGGGGCAGTATCTCGACGGGAAAACGCCTCTGAGGGTTCAATCTTCAGTAATGCAAAAAATATTTAATCTTTAAAATTTTGTATTAAAGTCATATGTACGGTTTCAAATATTTTATACTAATAATGAAAACAATTGAACTTATTGTTTCTTCTTCCCAGAAGCAGCCACTTTAATTTTTTTTGGGGGGGGGGTCGATATTTACGGACATATTACTAAATGATATATTTATTGTTATTTTAATTTTAAACATTATTTACTGAGTAATACTTATTTACTGAGTATTACAAGGGAGGATTTCTTTCCTTTTGTTGAGTTTTTAAATGTTGTTTCTAATTGGACCTGGATTGCCTAGTAGGACAAGGTCTTAGAACTCAGGCAAAACATTTAATTGTCTTTGCCCTTTTTCCGCATTTCAGGAGTTCGTGCGTTCATTTCTTTTCCCCTCCAACAATAGAGGTAATTCATGTTCTTACATGATGTCTTGATAGAGATCAAGATTCCAAATATTTCAGTTTACTAAAAATAGTTTTTTGCTTTCTGTGAGTTGACCCCCCTAAGATGACCAGAGAAAACTGTGCTTTAAGAATTTAGTTTTCTAGCATCTATGGATACCCACTTTTCTTCTTTTAATCACTCAGCAAGTGCCTGGATTTTGACAGTGAGAGGTTTCAATTTTTAGTTGTTTTTATCCTCAGATATATACTGGGGGTTGGCAAGCTATACAGAGGTGAATCCAACCGTTGTATTTGTATGACCCAAGAGCAAGGAATTTTTTTTTAAATATATATATTTTTTAGTTGTAGTTGGACACATATCTTTTTGTGGTGCTGAGGATTGAACCCAGGGCCTTGCACATGCTAGGTGAGCGCTCTACTGCTGAGCCACAACTCCAGCCCCTGGTTTTTATGCTTTTAAATGGTTGCAAAAAAAAAAAAAAAAAAAAAAATTTTTTCATGACACATTGAAAATTGTATGAAATTCATATTTGGGTGTTCAGAAAGCTTTGTTGGAACACAGGCATAATCATTTATTTTTAAACTGTGGCAGTAAAATGGCAGAATTACATAATGATGAGTTGAGTAGGTATGACAGATTGTAAGGGTTCATAAAACCTAAAATATTTACCATCTCATCCTGTATAGAAAAAGCTTCTCACCCTAGTTACATTATTCCTAAGGTCCAATGTGAAAAGCAGTGTTTGGGGTGGACAGATTATTATTTTAAATCTATCAAGAGTTCTCTATTCTTCGCTAGAATACTTGCTCTTCCCTCAGGCCCCTGCCCCCTTGTGTTGGAGATTGAACCCATGGTAGGCAGTCATTCAATCAGTGAGCTAATGCCCAACCCTTATTTTATTTTGAGGCAGTGTCTCACCACTTTACCTAAGCTGGCCTCAACATTTTGATCCTCCTGCTTTGGCCTCCTAAGTAGCTAGGATTACAGTTACGAGCCATTCTGCCCACCTGGAAATGAATTTTAAGGATCAGATTCCAGATGACATTTCTGGGAATGACAAGAGTCACAATAAGAAACTAAGATGCCTTGCATAGTATTAAAAAGGACTGTGGGAAAATTACATACCTGGAGATATAAATATAGTATTACATCTTGCAGGTGGCAGGTAAACCTAAGATTGTGAATGATGGGGAAATCAATGTCCCCTCCTGTTAATACTTTGGAAGAGTGGGATGAATATGGCATGAAGCACTTGGATGGCACTGGAAGGCAGGCCCTGTCATCTCACAGAACTGAGACTAAAAGCAGTCTATGATTAGACCCTTCAGAATTTGTCTTTTCTCTATTTCATCTTTCAGTTCTTCCTCTTTTCCTACTCCCCTTTCTTGATACTTATACTATTCCCAGAAGTTAAATACTCAGCTTTAGAATCAGGTCACAACTCTTTTTATATACTAGTTTTGTAATGGATTCCAGAGAGTGATCCATTAACTGAATTTACCAAGTTTACCAAAAAAAAAGTGTCTCTTAGCTTTTTATAAATTGTACAGCAATTTGTATTAGCTAGATTAAGGGGGCTGGGGATGTGGCTCAAGCGGTAGCGCGCTCGTCTGGCATGCGTGCGGCCCGGGTTCGATCCTCAGCACAAAGATGTTGTGTCTTCCGAAAACTAAAAAAATAAATATTAAAAGATTCTCTCTCCCTCTAAAAAAAATAAAATAGATTAAGGGGCTAAGGAGGTAGCGAGATATTGGAATACCATGCTTCCATGATAGACTCTTTCCTCACTTATTTCCCCTCCTCTCTGCCCCTTTGTCTCTACTTCTCTTTAACTCTCCCTTTCCCTGCCTCACAACTCTTTTCTGTCACCTTCATCCTCCTCTTCTTTCTCCTTCACAGGATACGGGCCTTCAGAGTTGACATTGGCCAGCTTCCAGTTACATCGCCTGTATTTCCTGTTGTGCAAAAGGGAGATAATAATAGTACCTATGTCACATAAATATCACCAAGACAGAATTGTTTGGAACAGTGCTTGGCCTACAATAAGCTCTCAGTTTAAGTTAGTTATTCCAATAAGCTTTGCTAAACATTGTGGCCTACTAAGTTTGGATATGCTTGGCATGATAAGGAAAGCACTATAGCATAATGTTATTTGATGGCTAGAGATGACTGGGGACCAGGAGTCATTATCCGAAGTGAAATAACTGAAGTGGCACAATAATGGCTAGAACAGTTATGGGACCTGTCAACATTTCTCAAAAACACTCAGACTATCAGGGGAGAAAAACCATATAAAGGATCTGAAGTCCACAGTCATGCTGAGTCAGAGTCCATCAGACTCTTAGGTAGTAAAGAAAAGGTTGGAAAACTTGATAAAATCCAGATATCACACAATTCTGACACTTTGTAAAGTTTGCCACTGGGAACAGGACACTTGAGTCTGAGCAAATAAGGCCAAGGTCATCTCTTAAAGGTAAACTAATGAGATGTTTGTAAAAGTGGTAATGTCAAATACCAATATAATTCAAAATTCCAATTTCTATGAAAAGAATTTACCAGTATTCAAGCAATACATTGCTCTAGATTATGTAGTTGTTGTTGTTTTTCATTGTTTATGTTATTCTAGCTTCCAGTTCCAGTCGTTCTCAGTGGGAATGGTATTGACCACGTGGTGGTGAGTGGGGAAGACATTTTCAGAAATACGTGGAACCTTTTAGGCTATCAAAATGATGGAGAATCACTACTATAATTTGTGGGGGAGGGGACCAGGGACCCTAGATATCCTACAGTACACAAAGAAATCCTTATAACAAAGATTTATTTCACATCCTATGTGAATTTTTCAGGTCCCACACAGGTTTTTATTCAGACAGCTGAACAACCTGTTCATAATGAGCCTAGAACCTAAATCTGTCTCTCACATACGCTCACACAACATAAGACTTTTAAAAAAGGTTTTATTAGAAAAGGTAATATTAAAAAATGTAAGAGAGAGCCGGGCACAGTCACACATACCTGTAATCCCAGTGGCTTGGGAGGTTGAGGCAGGGAAGATGGCTAGTTCAAAACCAGCCTCAGCAAAAGTGAGGTGCTAAGCAAAACAGTGAGCTCTTGTCTCTAAATAAAATACAAAATAGGGTTAGGAATGTGGCTCAGTGGTTGAGTGCCGCTGAATTCAATCCCCAGTACCCACCCCCCAAGTTTATAAGATACAGGTTGAAGGTAAACTATTTTATTGTTGAATAACTGCCTTTGTAGTCTGCATTTGACTGCTGCATTCATGTTGATTCCAAGTTTAAATTTAAATGTGAACACCCAAGCAACCAATTATTTTCCAATTAAGTCTAACTAAATTGCCCAGGTTGACCTCAAAACTTCCAATCCTCCTTCATCTTGCCATATTTGGCTGGGATTACAGGCATATACCACCATGCCCAACTATTTATTCTTTATATTACAAGGCATTGTATTATTTTTTGAGATTACATATAATAGGTTATATCATCAGTAGTTTTCACTTGAAGAGAATAATGTTGATTTACAAAATACTATAAAAAACTGTGGGGTCTAGTAGGACTGAGAAGCATTGAGATTAAACTTTAATGCTCCTCCATTCAGGGTAAGAAGAGAGTGAAAAAAATTACATTATGCCTCTTTCCCAAAGGGTCCTAATAATAACCATTTATTTATTTGCACAGTCCTGTATTTTCACTTTTTTTTTTTTTTTTTTTTTTTTGGTATCAGGGATTGACCTTGGGGGCATTTGACCATTGAGCCACATCCCCAGCCCTATTTTGTATTTTATTTAGAGACAGGGTCTCCATGAGTTGCTTAGGGCCTCGCTAAGTTGCTAAGACTGGCTTTGAATTTGCCATCCTCCTGCCTCAGCCCCGTGAGCCACAGGGACTACAGGCATACTCCATTTTCACAGCTTTTTGATCATAAATATTTCCTGATTCCATCCTTGGGATACAGTGCCTTCTACAAACCTGTAAATAACCTAGATGGTTCCTCAGTTCCAGATTTAGATGTCATGCAAGCCCTGGTTCTCCAGGATTTCCAAGTAAGCCCCTGACAAATATCTATGGTGAATGATTTTTTTTTAAATCCTAATTTACCTCAGACCAATAATTTTGAAATATAGTCTTCTATTTCTGTACATTGGGCCTGGCTAGTTGGACAGTTGTGGGAACTGTCATAATAAAATGGGAAACTCTTTAAGAATTGTCATAACACCTTCAAAAATTGTCTTTGAAAGGATCACTCATCTTTGTTACTGGGGAAATTGCTGTGGATAGAAAATCAGAAATCAGGGGCTGGGGATATAGCTCAGTTGGTAGAGTGCTTGCATCATATGCACAAGGCCCTAGGTTCAAACCCCAGCACACACACACAAAAAAAATCAGAAATCAACTAGATCTGGTGGTGCACACCTGTAATCACATCTACTTGGGAGACAAAGACAGGAGTATCACAAGTTCCAGGTCAGCCCAGGCAACTTAGGAAGACCCTGTCTCAAAATTAAAAAAATTTAAAAGGTGGGGTGGGCGGGTGCTGGGGATGTAGCTCATGCTGGAACACTTGCCTAGCATATGTGGGGGTCCTGAGTTCAATTCCAGTGCTGCAAAAAATTAATAACCAGAAACTATCCAACTACTAGACATCTATCTCCATGTGGGTAATCCACCACTTTCTCTCAAACCTATACCCCCGAGTGTGTGTGTGTATATGAGTGTACTGAGGATTGAACTCAGGGGCACTCGACCACTAAGCCACGTCCCCAGCCCTATTTTGTATTTTATTTAGAGCCAGGGTCTCACTGAGTTGCTTAGTGCCTTGCTATTACATGCACCTGACCCGGAGTATATTTTTAATCTCAGTGAACTGGAGCCATAAACAAACCAGTCACCCAAGCTAAAAGGCTGGGGTGGGGATTGGGGTCATCCTCGATAGCTCCATTCCTGTTTTTCTCATCAATCAAGTATTAACTCTCTGTTTTGTTCCAATTTTAGTGTACGTCCTGCTGAAACCTGCAGGTATTGATTCTCTTTCCTTAAGGCACTGTTACCTTGGTAGCTCTGAATAAACTATTTTTTTATATTCACACCTTTACATAATCCTGTCTGAGAATTCAGGTAGGATTCATAATTTCATAGAATGCAGGAGAACCGACATTGTGCCAATTCTGAGTTTAGCCTTCAAGAAAGCCTAACATACTCTACCAGAAAATTCTAGAATAAGTGAATTCAGCAAAGTAGGATATAAAATCAATATCCATAAATCAAATGCATTTATATACATCAGTGATGAATCCTCTGAAAGAGAAATTAGGAAAACAACCCATTCACATTAACCAAAAAAAAAAAAAAAAAATCCTTGAGAATCAATTTAACAAAAGAGGTGAAAGACCTCTGTAACAAAAACTACATGGGGCTGGGGCCATGGCTCAGTGGTAGAGGGCTCACATGGCACTTTTGGGGAACCAGGTTCGATCCTCAGCAAATACATGAAAATAAATAAAAGTATTGTGTCCATCTATAACTAAAAATATCTTTAAAAAAAAAGAAAAAGAAAACTACAGAACACTAAACAAAGAAACTGAAGATGACCTTAGAAGATGGAAAGATCTCTTATGCTCTTGAATAGGCAAAATTAATATTGTCAAAATGAGGCTGGGGCTGTAGCTGGCCATAGTACCCAAAGCGCTATACAGATTCAATGTGATTTCAATTAAAACCCCAACATCATGGGCTGGGGTTGTAGCTCAATGGTAGAGCACTTATTTAGCATGTGTAAGGCACTCAATTCCCAGCTCCATGTAAAAATAAATAAAGGTATTGTGTCCATCTATAACTAAAAATATTTTTTAAAAAACCAACATCATTCCTTATAGAAATAGAAAAAGCAATCATGAAATGCATTTAGAAAAATAAAGAGATCCAGAATAGCCAAAGCAATCCTTAGCAAGATTTTTCACAAGCAGGAGGCAACACAATACCAAACCTTAAATTATACTATAAAGCTATAGTAACAAAAACAGCATGGTATTGGCACCAAAATAGGCATGTAGACCAATGGTACGGAATAGAAGACACAGAGACAAACCC
Source organism: Spermophilus citellus (assembly GCF_964194105.1). Taxonomy (NCBI): domain Eukaryota; kingdom Metazoa; phylum Chordata; class Mammalia; order Rodentia; family Sciuridae; genus Spermophilus; species Spermophilus citellus. The sequence goes on along the minus strand of NC_138197.1, from coordinate 89,285,639 downwards.
ACATAAATATAGTTATCCTTTCATACTATACAAAGGCACCAAAAACATACACTGGAGAAAAGATAGCCTCTTCAACAAATGGTGCTGGGAAAACTGGAAAGCCATATGCAGCAAAATGAAATTAAACCCCTAATCTCTCGCCATGCACAAAACTCAACTCAAAGTGGATCAAGAACCTAGGAATTAGACCAAAGATCCTGAGCCTAATAGAGGAAAAAGTAGGCCCGTTGGATTAGGCCCCAACTTCCTTAACAAGACTCCTACTAAAGCACAATAAATAAAATCAAGAATCAATAAATGGGACAGATTCAAACTTAAAAAAAGTTTCTTAGCAAAAGAAACAATCAATGAAGTTTATATGTAGTGTCTGCCAAAAGCTCACAGGTGAGACAATGAAAGGTTTGGAGGAGAAATGATTGGGTCATAACCTTAAACTAATTAGTGAACTAATCCCTAATGGGATTGAGTGAGTGGTGACTGGGGTATGGCTGGAGGAAGTGGTTCATTGGGGGTTTGGCTATGGGGGTATATATTTTATATCTGGAGAGTGGCATCTCTCTCTTTGCTTTCTGATTACCATGTGAGCTGCTTCCCTCTACCACTGTTCTGCTGTGATGTTCTGCCTCACCTTGAGCCCTGAATGAGGCGGACCTTCTATAGACCTCTGAAGCCCTCACAGAGCCCCTAAGTAAACTTTTCCTCCTCTACAGTTGTTCTGGTTGGGTCCTTTAGTCACAGCAGTGACAAAGCTGACTAAAACAAGGATGAGTAACTGTAAATTCTTTTAAGGACAAAAGCTGTTATCTAACTAGCAGAGGATCTGGTTCATGTTCATTAAGTAAGGGCATGTGAATAGCATCTCTCCTCAAAAGAGTTTCAAAGGTAAAATACATAAATAATTCAAACAATTTTTTTTGGGGGGAGGGTGCTGGAAATTGAACTCAGGGGTAATTAGAGCCACATCTCCAGCCTTTTTTTTAAAAAAAATTTTTTTAGTTGTAGATGGATATAATACCTTTATTTTATTTATTTTTATGTGGTGCTGAGGATTGAACCCAATGCCTTACACTTGCTAGGCAAGCGCTCTACCACTGAGCCATAACCCCAGCCCCTCCAGACCTTTTTTATATTTTATTAGACAGGGTCTCACTGAGTTGCTTAGAGCCTCACTGAGGCTGGCTCTGAACTCTCAATCCTTCTGCCTCAGCCTCCAGAGCTGCTGGAAAAGCGTGCGCCACTGCACCTGGCCAAACAAATTTTTAAATTCTAAGAATGTGTTGGTTTTCTAAGATGCAATCCTTACTACCACACTGTAAACAATTCAAGCATTCTCTAGTGTGTGGCACAAAGTATAAGCACCCAATCATTTGTTAGGTTGTCTACCCCCTACATCATATAAAATTACCTCCATCTCAGAGCTGTACTCAACTAGGCTTTGCAATCTCACTCAATGGCTAAAAATCAGGTTTAGAATTCCAGAGTACAGAACCACAAGTTTGACCATAAAATGGAGACAAAACTGTGAGAAAGCACATCAAATAACCACCTATGGGCTGGGGATGTGGCTCAAGCAGTAGCGCGCTCACCTGGCATGCGTGTGGCCCGGGTTCGATCCTCAGCACCACATACAAACAAAGATGTTGTGTCCGCCAAAAACCAAAATAAATAAATATTTTAAAAAAATAACCACCTAATCTTTAACATGATATATATTTACTTTGAAAATGAAGGCAGTGATATAAGACCAAGAAATAAAACCTTTATCATAGTTTCAAGGAATGCATGAAATAGAAATACAATAAAACTTTAAATAGGTATCCAACCAAACTTTTATTGGGTTTTATTGCAATCTACTTTTGGCAAGAAGGGGAAAGTGACCATAAGAACTCAGATCAGATTTTATTCAACAAAGCAGTTTTCATGAATGCTTAAGGTCAGTGTATAGTCAGCTCAGCTTCCAGTATCAACTTGAGTACCTCATTGTGGATATTTATGCCAGAATGACAACAGTAAGGCATTGCAAGATGCTACATCATCTAAGATTAAACCACATTTTACATATTATAATTTTTAGGACAGTAAAGTCTTCTAGTACTCTACAATAAATAAGGATTTTAAAAATGTGTTGCTTAGCCCTTGTTGAACAAAATTCAATTATTAGCTTATTCTTTAAGTACTCCAGTTAATAAAGGTTTGATTGTACTTCAAGAATCTGACTTTTCCAAAGATAAAAAAATTAGTTATTTGTTATGACAAAAATTAATCTTAAAAGCACATTCACACTTGTCCTTAAAAGCATGTTTACATCATATATAACTTCTCATGTCTGATAACATGGCTTATATAGCAAAAAGTTATATGCAAAGAACAACTAGAGGGCAATCCTCCCATCCCCACTTCCTCCAAAAAGCCACACTCGGCCTCAGTGTAAAAGTTGTATTTTATTGCCATGCTACAAAATGTATGAAGTTGGCACTGATAGGGAGAAATAGAGAACAAAGGGTGGGAAGGGACAGAGGGCAAATGATGTTACATATACAACAAGGTTTTATTTAAATTAACAGTGGTTAAGTTTTGCCAAGATTAAAAATGCAAACCAAAATTTTAAATGCTGATATGAAACAGCATTAAAATACAATTTGTGCATAGTACAGTATCACTTATGTCTTTTATTAGAGAAATATGGAATGTTTTTAAAAGAAATTAATTATGGGGGAAAAATTCATATTTCATATACAATTTGGCAATGGTAGTCCCACTGTTAGACAATTTTTATAAAAGAAAAAAATAAAAATCTAATAAGCTACCTTTATACAAAGTTGCTATATTTATGCCTTTATGTAGGAAAAAAACATTTATTATGCAAATTAGGACATACAATAATCTTACAATATTATACAATGCAAATAAAAACATAACACAAAGTTTGTCCTTTATAAAACGTATATTTTGCATTTACTAATGCAAATGTGGCACACTGGTGACTACTGTACTATTGATACCAGTCTGTTTCCATGCTATATCGCCCAATTGTCATAAATTGCAACTATAATGATGCTACAAAAGAAATGTTATACCCCCCAAAAATGAGGAAGTAAGGATGGGGAACAGAGATGTAAAGAACAGGGAAAAGATAGATAGGGTGCTGGTTTGGGCAGAGTATATTGTGGTATGTCAAAAAATATTTGTTAATTTTTCAAGCCAAAAACATTTTCTATACATTCTGTAATTTCGTACCAATGCCTTTATTCAAATTTGGCAAACATCAAGGAAAAGGTAATTAGTACCACATACTTCACACATCAGAAATATGAATGAGATGCCAATACATCAGTTACTCCTGAATGATGCCTTTGATGGTATGTCTATTTCCCAAATATATATATTTATACACACATTACACATTGCACAAAACACTTAGGCATTATGGGTTAGGAACAGCACAGGGGGAAACTGGGAAGTACTTGTCAGTTTGTTAAAATCTTTAACTTGAGGCAAACACCTGATGGCACATTGTTGTAAATTATGAAAACATAAGGCCCCTGTCCCATTTTTAACAGAACATTACTGAGGTACATTTTTATATACTGTGCCAAAAAGTTTGGGAAGTGGGTAGGAAGATAAACATCAGTTTGACTTATTCTAATAACATTGAACTGGGGGCAGGGAGGGTCAACATTAATATCTATAAAAACAAAAACTGCTTGGCAAATTTTTTTAAGTCCCACATGCGATCTATTCTGGATATACTGAGAAGTGAAAAGCTTTTTACTGAGTCTTCAAGAGTAAAGTGCGTATCTCATCACTCCACAGCAGCAGTCAATAAAAGGAACTCTTTGCCAATCTTCCTGGAGAGAGGGAAGGCACCGTATTTTCATTTTTAAAAGGAAAATCAAACTGTGAAATAAAACACTAAGAAAAACATAGGTAATACCCATATCAGCTTCCAACCCTGGTCTGGGATAAATGTTGTTATGATCAATATGGATAAAAGAGGGTTCCACTAAGAAACCCAAATGAACAATGATTATATTTCCAGAGCCAAAAAGTAGAATCACATGTTCTATGAACAAAACCAAATATCTAAAATTAGATTAGTCTCAGAAAATCAGAGACATATGGCCACAATTATATGCCAATAAAATATTGCAATCTAAAATGCACCTGGTAATAGGTACATTCTTCCAGGACAGGGCTTACTACCCATTACTAGACTACTGTGAAGGACAAGTAGTATTCTAACTTACTTTTCATTAAATAGGAATACAGGTGACTTCCAGAAGACATCCAGAATTAACACCAGTTGTATATCTCTTCCTAATATTCTTATAGTACCTTAAAATCAACTTCTTAGCAGACAAATTGGTCCCATTTTCATTTTTAAAGCACACAGCATTTAAAGCATAAATTGTACTGATTATCTTAGTTACCTAAAAAAATATAAAAACTAAATTAGAATCTGGAGGAAAAAGTAAAAAAGATGAGGGAAAGAAAAATAAAGTATCCAACCTCCAAAATGAATAAACAGATCAGCCCTTTCATTTGGAGATTTATATTCTGCCTTGACTGCTTGTTTCAGAGAAAACCATGTGCATTGGTTCCATAATAATAATTCTTCCATATTACAAAAACCAGTACATAAATTTGGCACAATTAGCAAATCTACTCAGAAGAAAGGATAAAAATGGAACAACATATTAAAAATGGAATCAGGGAAACTGCACATCTATACCACTGCTTTTTAAGAGAACAGTGAACCTTTTAGTAAGCACCAAATTCACGGGGCGGGGCGGGGCGGGGCGGGGCGGGGGGGACGGGGGACGGGACAATAACAAAATTCTTGCTATGCTAATAAAATAATGGCACTGAAAATGATGAAAAAGATACCTGTAGTATTTTTTTAAATAATGGTCCCACTCTATTGTTCTGCTAATCCATTCATTCTTCTATCACTAGGTTATTTATTGGATAAATTGGATGTTATATAACTGAAATGTTTTCTTACTAAATTAACCTTAGTTACATCTGGTAGATCCAGACCACAATCTCAAACTTCCTCATATTTAGAGAAAAACAATAAAATATTTTGCAAGGTTACCCAACCTTCTTTCTACTCAATCTTCTCTTGTATTTTCTAGTGTTTTGGAATATGGAACATTGATTTTCCAAGAGTTTGACATCTGAACTCTCCTCAGTATATATAAACTTCCATTCATTTTACACTCTAAATTATGACACAATCTCATTACTACAAGACTTCCACTGTACCTGCTATGCTGGCAACAATATTAACATTCCACTGAAATCAAGGGATAATCAGAGATCTGACTACTTTCACTGAAAGGACAGCAGAGCCAAGGAAAAGCAGAGTGAGCAAGAGTACAACTGCAGCAATGTAGCTGAGGGAATTCCTGCTAAAGTGCTGAGGAGAGTGTCCACAGAGAAAACACAGTACCTTTAGGAACTTTGCATGTTGAAAGGATTTTTCTTTTTTTTCTCAGCTGCTAAAGATATCGCATATAGACAGAAGAGAAATTTAAAATTGAGAAAATGGTTTTTTTCAACTTGAAAAGTAAATAGCATATAAATAAATACTGGACAAGGGCAACCCTGTTATAGAATAACAGTAAGTTCCAAATGAACCTTCAAAACCATAATTTGACAAAAATGCAAACTAAGAAACAACACATAATCCAATTTCAAAACTATATACAAACTCAAACATTTTAAATTGATAAAGACATTAAACAACAATATATGACATCCCAAACACTAAGAAATTGAAATTAAATGGGAACCAAATGACACAAAAGCCTCCAGAAAACAATGTGTCACCAATAAGCTATAGGAGAGAAAATTCAACAGATCTTGGTTCAGATTTTCAAAAAATTTTTGGGTAAAGTGACCTGAGACTGATTCTTAAGCCTACTGTAATTCTGAGTAAGATACCCAAACATGCCCTTCAAATCACATCATGAGATGAGTAAACAGAAAATCTTATCTCCTGCCTGTCTTTCAGCACACACCAACAGCAAACTATATTCATGACACAGACTCTTTCTAGTAACACTGAAGGCAAAGGAGCTGACTGCTATCAAAGGAGGTGTGGTATTTCTGTTTCCTTTTCATATGTTTTGGCTCAAGTCAAAAAGCCTTTAACTAGTGAAATAAAGGATTCCTCAGGTTAACATGCTGGAGGCCACATACTGTGAAGTGAATCTACAAATATTACTTTCAAAGCCCTAGAGTTATGTGTTAGCAATGCACATTATCAAGAGGCTTTATAAAAAGTTTTAAATGCCAACCATGACTTAGACATGAAAGATACACGTAAGTCCAGAATGTTGAATAAAAATCAACCAGCATGTCATTCATTTCAACTCTCATTTTAAATAGGCACTGTGAAAATGGGAATGCTGCTATACAATAATGAGTAGTATATAATGAAATTAGTCTTCTTTAAGGAGTACCTGCTCTACATTAATTCCCTTTAGTTAAAGATGCACATGAAATATTCAGAAAAAATTTTTATCAGTCTATAAAAGGAGTTAGTGTAGAAATGAAAATGAAGCACTTGCATCTTCATTTTAAAAAACTTCACAAAGGTGCAAACAACATAATGCTTTCCAGGCTCACATGGGCAGATCAGTACTATTATGTCTAGTTTTCCTAGATGTACCATCATCTCGTGGCAGTGCTTTCTGCAAATTTGACATAGCAGCAGTTCTCTCGATGTCTATCACAGCATACAACTCTGTGCGCCTGGTAGGGGTTTGTGGAAGAGGAGTAGTAGGCGTTTTTGGAGTCTGAGGGTTGTCAGAGTCACTGCCACCTTCCAAGTCAACCTGTATGTAATTGAGCTGCCTGTGTTCTAAACTTGGGCGTCTGATATCAAAGTTAAAGACTGTTGGTGTACAGTCCCGACGCCTTGAATATTCTATTTTGTGAGCACTTGCCGGCACTGTTACATTCTCTGTATTTACATAGTTATGCATTGGATCTAGATTATTATGGTAGCCATTTAGAGATGGGGTCTTTGGTCCTAAGTTGTCATCTTCATCCCTACTTAGCTTGCGGGCTTCCCAAACTGGAGGCAAAGATGGTAAATTTTCATAGTTTAATAATGCAGTTCTTCTCTGAGCTGAGTTGTTGATATTCTGGGTATCTGAGGTACTGGTAGATGTCAGACGACCTCTCCTGACCCCTGAGGCACTAGGGATAGATAGCCCATTTATATTTTCATATACCAGTTTGTTAACAGAGGGTGCATCTCTTCGTTCATCACTGTCATAGCCAGTGTCCCATTCTGTGTTATTCGCACCACTTGCACTAACTTGATCTCTTCCAAGTTGCTCCAGTTTCTCCTTTTCCATTAATTGCTTCTGAACAGGGGTTGGTCCTAAAACAAATTTGACACCTTCAGGTTCCAGAAGAATCTGAGGGTCCCTGTCTTCAATACTACTTGGTTCTTCTTTTGGTGTGTTGCATTCAGCATTAGAAACTCTTGCCTCCAATGGGACATGCACGCTTGTGCGATTTTTCCGTTCTTCTTGCACACCTGTAGTGTTGACATAGGTATGTATCTAAAATGAAACAAAGTAAATCAGTAACTTATTTAAAAATAAATAACTAAAAACTTAAAAGTCTGACCCCATCACCTTACCAAAAGTTTTTTGGTACCGGGCATTGAACTCAGGGGCACTCTACCACTGAGCCACAGCCTTATTTTGTATTTTATTTATAGACAGGGTCTCACTGAGTTGCTTAGCGGCCTCACTTTTGCTGAGGCTAGCCTCAAATATGCCATCCTTCTGCCTCAGGCTCTCATGTTGCTGGGATTACCAGGCACACACCACTATGCCCAGCTCTCAAATCTACTCTTAAGACTTTTGCACCTTTTTTTTTTTTTTTAACTAATAAAAAGGCAGAGAGCCAGGCATGGTGGCTATAAGCCCAGTGACTTGGGAGGCTGAGACCTAAGCAACTTATCAAAACCCTGTCTCAAAATAAAAAATAAAAAGAAGTGGGGATGTGGCTTCTTGGTTAAGTGCCCTGGGATTCAATCCCTGGTACTACCCCCCAAAAAAACAAACAAACCAGGTAGGGAGAGAGAGGGGAGAATTATAAAAATATCTAAAATATGTTCCTACTTTGGTAAATGAATAACTACTTTAACATGCAGTGTTACACTTGATGGTGAAATATGAAAAACATTCTATTAAAAAAATCAGAAATAAAATAGGGATTATCACTTTGCTGTTGTTCTATGAATTCTTATCAGTGCATTAAAGCATGATTCAGGAATAAGAAATAACAAGTATTGAAAAGGAAAAGATAAATTTATTACTATTTATTGATTATCTGACTATTGTATAAAGAGAAAAACTCTAAAATGAAGATATAAAATAAATAACACACAGTAAGAAATCATCACTACTTTAAAAAAAGAAGGAAGGGAGGGAGGGAGGGAGGGAGGGAGGGAAGGAAGGAAGGAAGGAAGGAAGGAAGGAAGGAAGGAAGACAGACAGACTTCTTTAAAAAGCTCAATGGCATTTTGGAGAGATGATATAAAAATATTTGGAAGTCTAAAAAATTTTAAGATTTAAGAATGAAAGGCAACACTGGGGAAAAATATAATCAAAATAAACAATGTAAGAACTTGTTTACTATGTAAAGAACACAAAGAAATTTACTTTAAAAACACTAAAAATCTCTGATGCTGAAAAATCTTACGGTTTTACAAAAGGTGAGTTAATAAATAGATGATGGTCAACCAGATGTTTCATTCCACAAATGAAAATTAGAATAGTTAGAAACCTAGCTCCATAACAACATCAACAATATCTACCTTTTTACTAATAGTTCAGTGATTATAAGACTAAGATATGAAAAGCAGCATAATTTTTTTTTTCCCTTTAGTACTAGGGATTGAATCCAGGGTGCTTTACCACTGAGCCACATCCCCAATCATTTGTATATATTTTTTTGAGACAGGGTCTTGCTAAGTTGCTTAGGGACTCACTAAATTGCTGAGACTGGCTTTGAACTTGCAATCCTGCTGTCTCAGCCCCTGAGCAACTGGATTACAGACATGTGCCACCATGTCAGGCCGCATAAATTCTTGATCCATTGGAGATTATTACAATGGAAACTTACTGTTAAGTACATCTTTCTCAATCTACAGATACACCTTTTCTATGAACCCACAAACTACTACAATGCTATTTCCCTGATAACCTGTACATGTTTGAGATATGACAGCAAATACATTAATTTCCTCAACTGTTGACTGTAAAAGTAGAAAAATCTTCAAGAATTAGCATAACACTTTACATACAATCATCATCACTGTTATACAGGAGCACATGCTTACTTGTTCCTCAGCCACAAGCAAAGGATGTGTAGATTCTTCACCAACTGAAGGTAAGCGAGCACTTCCTACAGAAGGATGTCTGCTTGAAGGATGAGATGAAGCATCTCCAAATGAGGGATATCGGGGATATCCATTAGGTAAGTTCTGAGCAGCAAACCCTGGAGCTAAGTTTTGTTTATTGGTTTAAGAAGGCAGGGATATGGGGGTAGGGGCAGAGAGAATAAAAATGAATAAGAATCTAATCTGACTAAGGATTAAGAAAGAGGTTTCTTGTGAGACATATAGAAATTAGAGCAAAAACAACATTCCCCCACCCATATTTTAGATAAACATTTTTTAAACATTTAAAATGCTTATAATTATAGCTAACAGTTTTAAAAAACTGATAACCATGCTTCTATAAATAAATGGTGACTTCTAGTGCTATAAAAATATTCATAACATACAGCTTATATCTGATATTTCCCATAGTCTAATATTCAAATTATGAGAGGGAAAAATGCTACTTACTTGTAGGTGTTCGAGGTGTTCTAGGGACTTCCAATTCTGTCTGATGATTATTCCTTTCTACAACTGGCTCTTCTACCACATTTATACTATTGTTTTGCATAATCTCTTGCAACATGTTAAATAATTCTTCTGCACGGGCACACTTAAAGGCAAAGATTCCTACAAATATAAGCCCAAAGGGAAAAATGGCAACCACACCTTTAAAAAAGTTATAAGAGCATCTGTCAAAAAACAAAATTGTCAAGAAAACATTTATTTTGCCAACAGCACAAAAGGCCTTCTAAATAAATTTGATAAATTAATGATATTCCCTTTTTCAAAACATAAACCCAATAATAGAGTTCTCAGAACAGTTTTCACTTTTTTAAAAGACATGACCCAAAACAAAGCAGACAAGATGTTTACACTTACTCCACTCTGCTTTTAACAGCAGGGGGAGCTCAACTCACCATTAACAAGGTAATCCTTTACCATTTAACAAGCCCCTTGTTAAGAGTTATTTCGTTATCTTGTTTATCTGTAACATAAGTATTACCATTTCCCTTTTATAAAGTGCAGGAGAGGACAAATAACTTGCCAAGGCCATTTAAGTAGTAACAAAACAAAACAAAAAACTAAAAACAAAACAAAACAAAAAAACCTGTTCCGTTCAACTCAAAGTTTAGGTTCTTTCCCCAAATAAAAACAATACAGATACTGAGTCAATTTAACAGGAAAAATCACTTACTGGCCTACCCCTTAAAGTTAACACAAGTCAAAATTTCTGACATAGAAAATGTGCTTAATACATGCTTGATAAATACAAAGTTTGTTATATTTTTTTCTTAACAACCCACCTATTTGGGGAATTTTCTTTTAAGAGAAAAGTAAATATTAATTTCAAAACTGTATATAAAATAACTAAAAAACAATATTTCAAATATGATAATACCTTGTCCAGTTTGACACCTTCGGCCACTTTCAAAAGAAAAGAGATTCGAGTCATAGCCATAGCGTCTCAGGCAGAGGTAGTGCCATTTTACTGAATCACGTTTGCGGGTATATAGAATCAATTCTGTGTCTGTAAGTTCCATTATGCCAGAACCTAACTCATTCCCATCATCATCCACATTAATGACCTAAAAGAAGATGACAGTCATACAAACATTTCACCAATTCATCAGGAAAATGCACTGTTGCTGATTGATTCAGTTACTTGCTTGTTGTTCATTCATCAACTAATGTGTGTGTGTAGGGCAGAAATGTGTAATAGCATAATGCCTAGTTCATATCTGTTAGGAATTTACTCTCCTACTGGAGAAACAAGATACACAAGCACAAAGTTGACACTACAAAACTCTGTATTATTAATTGACAAATGAATGCAACAGAGACTATAGAAGGTAGCAACTGCCATCTGCAGTTATTGGAGAAACCTTTATATAAGAAAAGGAGGGCCTTTAGTTGGACATGGGGTAAAATTAAATTTAGACAGGAAATCAATTAAGAGGGAAAATCTGGTTGCTTAGGAGATATAGGACACAAAATGAATATGTAATGCTAAAATACAACAAAGAAGATACCTTTCAAAGAGACCAAAATAAGACTGGCACAGAGTTCAGGTAAAGAAATGTTTGTACTGCTGAGCGTGTCCAAGACTAAGAATAACAGGTAACATTTATAGAGAAGTTATTGCCCTGGGACAAGGTAAGGTGCTTTATGTATATTTTTCTCATTTAATCCTTATAACAACCCTAAACTAAAATGCAATTAAGACTTAGTGATAAAGTACTCTGCCCAAGGTTGAAACTATAAAGTAGGAGAGGTGTGACCTAAACTAGGTTAGTGTGATCCAGAGGCTATGACTTAGAGCAGAGAAGTCAGATTATGAGACACTTAATAGCTGTGGGTGCTTTCAGCTTATATGTAACAAAATACCACAGGAGTTTCAGCAAACAGGTTAATAAATGATGAAAGAAGATCAATATGATGGCAACTATAGGATGGGTCACAGGGTGATTGGAATAAAGTACAATTAAGAAATCATCTAGGTATGCATGAAAATTATAACGGAAAGGTGGTGCTACAGTTTGGATCTTTTTCTTTATATATATTTTTCTAATACAATTTCATATTGTCAGAATATATATATATATATATATATATATATATATATATATATAAAGTTGGATATCTTTATTTATTTATTTTTATGTGGTGCTGAGGATCGAACCCAGGGCCTCGAACACGCTAGGCGAGTACTCTACCGCTGGGCCACAACCCCAGCCCTACAATTTGGATCTTAAGTGTCCCCTAAAGACCTATGTGCTAAAGGCTTAGACCCAAGCCTGGGGCACAAGTGGAAAGCAGTGGAACCTTTTAAGAAGTAGAGCCTAGTGGGAGATCTTCTGGTTATAAAGGGTGTGCCCTTGAAGTAAATACTGAGATCCTCCTCCTTCTTCTTTTTGTTCTTTGCTATGAGGTGGGTAGTTGCTAGGAGCCACAAGCAAAATATATGATGTATGGCACCTTTGGTTGTAAAGCCAGCTAGCCACTGAGGTATTATTATGCTAAGATTTACATTCATATGCAAATTGGGCTCCTGCTGTTCACCTTGGCCTACTACTGGACTCATGTTACGGGGACTCATGGAGAGTTCCCATTGGTTGGGGAAGGATAGTAGGAGGAAATTCCGGGGGAGGTCCGGGGGACCCCGGGTCCGGGAGATGGCTGTTCCGGTTAGACGCCCGCGTGGGAGGACCGGTTTTTTGCTTGCTGGCGCTGAGAGTGTTGGCGGCTTTTTCAAAATAAAGTTTTGTTCCTGCTTGAGTGGCTCGTGATTCTGTGCCCAGCCAAGACTGCGGCAGGTAGTTCTGCTCCACCATGCACTCTGCCATGATGGACTGCTATCTTGTCACAATCTCAAAGCAAGGGGGCAAATAGTTCATGGATTGAAACCTCCAAAATTGTGAGCCAAAATAAACCTATTCTCTATAAGTTGATTTATCTCAAGTATTTGTTACAATAACAGGTGGTGATGAAATTGAAAGGCACTTATAAAATGACATTTTAAAGAAAGTATTACCAGAACTGTATGGTTAATTGAATACAGAAGACCAAATGAAAAATAAAAAAGGATTCCTACTATGGTTAGGATGTTGCTAGTCCCCAAGGGTTCATGTATCAGAGGCTTCATCTACAGTGTGGCAATGTTGAGATGCTCCTTAACACTGGGGCATGCCCTCAGATGGCATTAAGGTAGTTCTTGAGGGACCTCAGTTAGTCCTCAGTGACTCTTTAGATTTCAGTCTTGGAAAGTAAATTTCTTGCACACATTCCCAGCATTGTGATTATATCTGCCATGAGGTGGTATAGTCAAGTGGGCCAGAGCCAAGCCTCAAAAACTGTGAGCTGAATAAACCTCTTTTATGGTTTAGATACGAGGTATCCCCCAAAAGCTCGTGTTTGAGACAACACAAGAAAGATCAGAGGTGAAATGATTTGGTCATGACTCTTAACCTAATCAGTACATTGTAGACAGGGTGTGGCTGCAGGAGGTGGGTTAGTGGGGATGTGCCTTTAAGATATGTATTTTGTCCCTGCTCTGCAGTGTCTCTCTTTCTGCTTCCTGGAGGCCTTGTCTCGAGCTGTTTCCTCCTCCACTCTTTAGCCATGATGTTATTATGCCTCATCTCAGGTCCACAGCAATAAAATTGACTATCTATGAACTCAGACCTCTGAAACTCCAGGGGACAAACTTTTCCTCCTTTAAAATTTTTCTAGTGAACTATGTAATGTTTTGAACAACCAACAATAAAATAATTTAAAAAAAAAATTTTTCTAGTCAGGTCACAGCAGTACAAAAGTTGACTAAAACAACCTAGTTTCTTTGTAATGATTTAGCCTCAGATATTTCGTCATATTAATGAAAATTAGACTAATACAATTTCATATTGTCAGTAAGAAAATGTCATTATTTATTCACACAAAAAAAGGCAGGATGGGGGAGGGAAGCAAATGAGAGTCTGGTGATAAAAGTGAAAAGGTAACATATATTAAGTAAAAGAAGTACATCCAAGTATGTGGTGAGATATATAGCTCAACCGGTTTTACTGACCTTAAACTTATTCCGATGGTTATCTGGGACAGTGTCTTTATCTGGACAGCTACAACAGCTACCCATGGCTTCTTCAGAAGACCATGTGAGCACTACATGGAAAATAATTTGGAGAAAATTATTTGGTGAAGGATATAAAAACCACAAAACAGAAAAGGGCTTTAGAAATCATCTAACATAGCCAGGCACAGTAGCACACACCTATGATTGTAGCTATTCAGGAGGTTGAGGCAGAAGGATTATAGGTTAATATCAGCCTGGGTAACTTGGCAAAACCCTACCTCAAAATAAAAATTTTAAAAAGGACTGATGATGTAGCTCATAGTAGAGCACCAGCTTAGTATGTATGAGGCCCTGGTTTCAATCCCCAGTGCTGGGGAAAAGAAAAAAATCATCTAACACAAGCATGATATTTTTAATTATAATTATGAATGTATAAATTAATGAGTTTCACTGTCTCATTTCCATACAAAGTATAATATTTTGATACAGAAGAAAATTAAGCTCCAACAAGGTTTATGGCTGAAGCTAAATTTCAAATAACTAATTGGTCAATTGTGGGGTGGGGTTACCAGGGATTGAACTCAGGGCACCTGACCACTGAGCCATATCCCCAGCCTTATTTTTTATTATATTTAGAGATAGGGTTTCACTGAGTTGCTTAGCATCTTGCTTTTTGCTGAGGCTAGCTCTGAACTCGCAATCCTCCCGTCTCAGCCTCCTAAACCACTAGGATTATAGGTGTGTGCCACTGTGCTCGGCAAGTTGGTCAACTTTGCTTAGTGACAATAAGAACAAATTTTTGTAAAGCAGATGTGACAGAAACCTCAAATTTCCAGTTTAAGTTACAAAAGTCTGTCACATATTTTAAAATTACTTAAAGCTACATCCCCAGTCCTTTTTAAATTGTGAGACAGGGTCTCACTAAATTGCTGAGGCTGATCTTGGAACTTGTGATTCACCTGCTTTAGCCTCCCGAGTTGTTGGTATTCAGCATGTCCCACAATGCCCAGCTGCCTTTGGTTCTTATTAGTTACTATAGGCTCTCTTATATACCCTCAAGACAAAAGTTTATTAATAAGATACAATATCAATTTGGAATAGTACATTAGTAAGAGAGAAGACCAACTCAAAATTTAAGCAGTAATGTTACACAGAGAATATTGACAGAATGGATAGGTATGTCTATATAATTGTTCTTTTCCACAGAAGATTAGCAATAAAAAGTTATATAGGCAATGCTAAGTGTTCAAGAGCATTCCAAATGAACAAACAGGAAAAATTCAAAATTAACACTTCTAATTTTGGGAAAGAACCAGAATGAATATGACAACAGTTGAAAAGGGAGAGGGAGGGGAACACGGGAGCTACAAAATATAAACATAAATCTGATTGAAACTTGTTTAAAATTCTTCAGTGCTTCTCCACCACTTTCAGGATAAAATTTTAAATCTTCAGTATAGCATAAGGTCCTTCAAAATCTGGTTAAAAGGTTCAGTTTTAACTCTTCCTGCCCTCTGTTCAAGCCCTACCCTTAGTCTAATCAGACTGAACAAGCTACAGTTTACCCAGAGAATCTTTATTCTCTCACATCATTCTATAACCACTCTCTTCTGCTGCTTCTCTTTCTCAAGTTTCAGAAGCCAGTGCCTCTAGGAACTCTTTATGGCTCCAACCAACCTGGGCTTCCCATACCAAAGCACCTATCACACAATTCTTAGTAGAATTGTGACAGGCTGTTTATCTGTTGTTCTCCCGCCACAGTTGCAGAGGCAGACCTCATTTGTTCTTGCATTGCTAGTGCCAACACAATGCCTAGCACACAGTAAGTGCTTCAGTCCCTTTGTGAGCTGAACAGGGCTTTACTGAACAAAAGTGAAGAATGCCTGGCAGATTTAAGTACTAAGAAGATTAAAGGTATACTATCCAGTAAAGTTAGTTAAGATCCATGATGGTTGATATTTTACTCTTAACTAATATGACAACTAAGTATCATGATACAGCCAGGCACAGTGGTGCACGCCTATAATCCCAGCATCTTGGGAGGCTGAGGGAGAAGGATCGAAAGTTTGAAGCCAGCCTCAACAACAGCAAGGCAGTAAGCAACTCAGTGAGACCCTGTCTCTAAATAAAATACAAAATAGAGCTGGGGATGTGGCTCAGTGGTTGAGCGCCCCTGAATTCAATCCCTGGTACCAAAAAAAAAAAAAAAAAAAGTATCATGGTGCAATGATGATTAAGTCACTGCTTGTACTTCTGAAGAGCAGTAAGTCTAAATGGAGAGAAAGAGACGTAAATAGATTATGCACCATAATCAACTTTCTATTAGAATATGAGCAGAGTTCTGAGGGCCCAGGGAAGAAATAAGGATGGGTAGAGCATAAAGACAACCTGAAGCAGATAACATTTATCATCCTAAATTTCTATTGTAAAACAGAACTAAAGGTTTACAGAATGAGGGATTTATGGAGACTGGTAAGATCAGTCATCAAAGTACTACCCCCCCAAAAGGTAGCTAGACTAAGTAGGCTGTGATGAGAGCTCAGTGAAGGATAGAGATCAAGATTATGCAGTTTGCTAGCTATGCTCTACAGTCCAGGGTCAGAGATAAGAGAACAAAGAAATTAAAAGATGTTGGCAATGCATGAGTTTGAAGTGATAGATCATCTGACCGTTAGGAAAAAAAGTTGAAAGATGAGAGCTAACTAAAGAAAATGGAAAAAGAAAAAGAACACAGGCTCAGCAACTTAGCAAGACCCCGTCTCAAAATAAGAAGAACTGAGGATATAGTTTAGTGGTAAAGCACCCTACGTTTTCAAATCCCAGTACAAAAAAACAAAATCTAACAGGCTTGGTATGAGTGAGGGACTGAAACTGCTAGAATACAGGCAGTTGTCCATCTTCCAACTTCTAGAAAGAGGAACCCTCACACCCTTTTTCAAAAACTTACTTGCTAACTTACTTTATCCACTCATTATTTATTTTGCTTTTGGGGACTGAATCCAGGGGTGCTTTACTACTGAGTCACATCCTCAGCTCTCAAAAGAGATTTTTTAATGTCAAATTTATTCACTTCCCCAACTCCTCTATTTTTTTTGGGGGGGGGAGGGGGGTAGATGGACACAATGCCTTTATTTATTTATTTTTATGTGGTGCTGAGGATCAGGCCAGTGCCTCACACATACTAAACAAATGCTCTGCCACTAAACTACAACCGCAGTGCCCCCCTGCCAGATTCCTCTTGAACCATAAAATCCTAGGCAATGGGAAAGGCTAAATACTAACTATTCTGCATTTATGACCACCAGATTAATATTTGGAGACCACATCTGAGTTATTTGAGACTTAATAATATGCACTAATAGCATAAACACTTAATGAGAAACTATGTGGTCTCATCAGCATCGCTCTTCCAAGCCAATAACTCAGCAAAAATGCAAATGCTTTTGTTATGCACCCTCAAAAAAGGAACTAGGGTATATTCAAGAATAAAGATAGCTCCTATTTGGGAAGATCGATATTTCAATGAGTCTACTGAATATTTTAAATTCATATATATTTTTTTGGTTTAATTAAAACCATTTTTCTTTATTCTTTGGAGATGGAAGAGTCAGCAAATAGGAGGCAAAGTGCTTGCTTTCAAGAAAACATTGGGGAGAGGGAATGGATATAGAAAAGACAGTAGAATGAATCATACGTCACTTTCCTATGCTCAAAAATGAATACACAACCAGTGTTAACTCCACATCGTGTACAACCACAAGAATGGGAAGTTACACTCCATGTATGTATAATATGTCAAAATATACTCTATTGTCACGTATATCTAACAACAACAACAACAACAAATACATTAAATTCTCCAATTTAAAAAGAAAAATTATTAAGTTGTGGGCTTGGGCCCTTTTTTCCTAAGGTAATTTTAACTCACCTAGATCTGGCCATTAATATTCTTAGTCTCTGCTGCTGCATCAGGAGTTTAATCATACTTCAAAATACCATGTTTTATTTGTTTGCTGACTTAACCTAGAAATAGTAGAAAAAAGTTGAGAATTTCTTATTTCTTTTAAAATATTAATTTTCCTTATGAGATTTGTGTGTGTGTGTGGGGGGGGGTTTACTGGAGATGAACACAGAGGAACTTCACTACTAAGCCACATCCCCAATCCTTTTTATTTTTTATTTTGAGACAGAGTCTCACTAAGCTTGCTTAAGCCCTCACTTATTTGTTAAGGCTGGACTTAACTTTCCCCAGCTTCCCAAGTCAACTGGGATTACAGGCATGCACCACTATGCCCAACTCCTTGAGATTTCTGATAGCATTATTAGCTCAGTTAACTTATTTAAACAAACTCAAAAGTCCAAAAATTGATAGAAAATTCTTTAATAAGATAAATTTTTAAAATTAATGATTTGTACATATTAGCATTATTTTAAAAAAATGTAAAAATGCAACAGTCCAAATTCTGTGATGTGTCTGGCTTCTCCACTATAGCTAATGACACTGGATAACTCACTTCTGCATACTTATATCCTAAGCCATAAATAAGGGTTAGGTTAAACCACCTTCAAGATCCCACTCCAGCTCTAAATCCCTATATTTTAGCCAAGGGGCAGTCTAATTCTCCAACTTTTTCTAAACCTCATGTGCCATCATTTGTCTGCAAAGGAATGACTCTTTTTAGAATCCATGCTCTGTATCTTCCTATTCCACATGACCCCCTAGAACCAGAGAAGTCATTCAGAAAACAATAATAAAAAGCATGTCAGAACTGGGGATGTGGCTCAAGCGGTAGCGTGCTCGCCTGGCATGCGTGCGGCCCGGGTTCGATCCTCAGCACCACACACAAAGATGTTGTGTCCGCCGAAAACTAAAAAATAAATATTAAAAATTCTCTCTTTCTCTTTCTCTCTCTTTAAAAAAAAAAAAAGCATATCAGAGAGGCACAGCATAGTGACATTACATCAACAGATTAGTTTAAAGTTATAAGACAAGGACCTGGGTTGTGGCTCAGCGGTAGGGCACTTGCCTAGCATGCGTGAGGCACTGGGTTTGATCCCCAGCACCACATAAAAATAAATAAAATAAAGGTATTGTGTCCATCTACACTAAAAAATATATATCTCCCTTTGTTTTCCCTAATGGGCAGAATCACAGCCTCTGGGACAGGAGTCTCTTGCTCTTCTTCTTTGCTAACAAAGCAATAAACCTTCTTTAAAAAAATAAATAAATAAAAACAAAGTTATAAGACAATTCAACATAGCTTTGGAAAATTTTCAGTCAACTTATTCACTCTCTACAACAAAGAAAAACTAACCAAACTCATTCAAACACAGGCACTGAATTAGGAGTTACAGGAAGAGTCTTGCTTCAACCTACCTACTAAATAGAGTTAACAAATATGATCAATATCCGAAATGAATATTTCCAAAAATATGCACCAACATAACCAACTTTCAGCTCTGGACTTCACATACCCTATATATAAAATCAGCATGCCAGGTGCTTGCTTACACCCTCTGTGAACTGCTATTACACCTCACTTTCAGGTGCACAGCAACCTAGTACCTCTTCTATAGTATCCCCTTCTATTCTCCAAAAGTTTAAATATATATCATGCTTATAAGCCTATAATATAATTTCTCTTATGTAAATATACACCTTTTGTCCAGTTCCCTCTTGCAAAGCTGTTAGTCAACTATAATTCAAACTCAAGGAAAAGTAGAAGATTTTGAAATGAAATTAAACATATTAAAAAATCAGTGTACTAACCTATAAAGTTCTTAAAAACATTAAAATGTCCCGATTGAATCCATAAAATTTTTATTCTGACCTCTTTTTGATGTTCAACATTTATTTAGTTCATTGTTTAATTATTTTGACTATTAGCACTGCCAAAGTATTGTGGAGTGTTTGCTTGGTTAAACTGTTTTTCAGGGTAAATATCTAGCATGTCAGTTGAATCAGGATTTAAAGGACTTCCTGTGCTTTAAGGATTCTTTCTTCAAGAACACACATTCTGAGTTCCAAACTGATATAGCCAAGCACTCCTGGTATAAACATAAGTCAATGGAGCAATGGGTGTCCTGACTTGGGCTTTGATTATAGATGCCTCAGATACTCTTGCTCATCTTTGGTTCCCAAAAGGTGAAAGGGGAGAGATGGTTATAGGCACTATTTGGAGCTAAAATCTTTTTGTTTGTTTGATTTTATATTGGGGACTAAAACCAGAGGCACTTAACCACTGAGCCACATCCCAAGCTCTTTTTAAGACAGGTCTTGATACACTGCTTAGAGCCTTCCTAAATTGCTGAGGCTGGCTTTAAAACTGTAATCCTCCTGCCTCGGCCTCCTGAGTTGCTGGGATAATAGTCAAGAGCCACCGAGCCCAGCTAGAGCTTAAATCTTTTTTTTGTTTGTTTGTTTATTATTAGAGCTTTATAATTATACATATGTTGGGTTCATCCTGACAAACTCATACATGCATGGAAATCTATTTCAGTTCATGATTCCCTTCTTTTTCCTTTCCCCTTTTCCTTCCCATCCTCCCTACCCTCTCCCATTTGTTTTCCTCTACTCTTACTAGACTGCCTTTCACTTATTTATTAATTTGTATTCAACTGGTTCTTTATGTTTTCTTATCTTCCCTCCCCATTTTCTTTAGTTTAGCTTCTGCTTATGAGAGAAAACATTCAACTTTTGAGTTTCTGAATTTGGTTAATTCCCTTAGCATGATATTCTCCATTTCTATCCATTTACTGGCAAATGCATTCATAGCATTCGTTTTTATGGTTGAGTGTGTATAAATATTGCATTATATACCACGATTTCTTAATCCATTCATCTTTTGACAGGCATCTGGGTTGAGTCCATAATTTAGCTATTGTGAATTGTGCTGCTATAAATAAACATTGATGTGGCTGTGCTGCTGTGGTATGCTGGTTTTAGATCTTTGGGGAAAATACCAAGCAGTGGGATAGCTGGATGGCTTCATCCTAGTTTTTTGAAGAATTGGAGATAAAAAATCTTATTGTTGTAACAAGGATGTTTTTCTGTAAAAATAGGTATATATAACAACATCAACTATAATGTGTACTCAAAAAGAATACATGATTTTGCCAAGAAAATTATCAAGAAGTCAAGAACTACTGTCTACAACCACTATTATTTTTCTATAGCAAACTGATTTTAAAGCTCTTTAATGTATGCTGGGCATATGGTCATTCATATAGCTCATTTAATCCAAAGAACCACCTCATGAAATAGACACTATAATATTAGTGTGCTCTAAATGAGGAAATTAAGGCTTTAAAAAGTTAAGTAGTTTTCCCAAGGTCAGTAACTGATAAGAGGAAGAGCCAGGCTTAATTCCTGATCACACTCCAAAACCCTAGCAATATATATGTAAAATGAACTATATATGTAAAAAGCTTAAAATAGTGCCTAGTATATTTTAAGTATTCAGTACATATTAGCTATTGAAATAACAATAATATCATAAAACAATGCTGTAGGCCCTTGGCAGTAAGTTAACTTTTCTGTGCCTAAATTTCTTCATTCTTAAGGTTAGAACACCTAGTTCATAGCATTACTATGAAAGCCAAATAAATTTTGGATATAAGGATATTTAGGGGAAAAAAGACATTTAGAAAGACAGCATTATTGTATCACCACTCAAGGTAAAATCCTCTTGACTCACAAAGCAACCTTTAGTACTGTAAGCACCAAAAGCCTAGGAATTAAGCACGTTCCTTATAACAAGTGTTACATTAATAAATTTAGTAAAGCTGTCCTAAATTACTCTAAAAGATTTCTGTAGAATGACAAGCCAAGAACACTGAACTCTATTCACAAGTGTGATTATATATTTGGTGCTTAGAAAGGCATATTTGCTCTTTCAGTTTCACTAGCACTGAGGGTAAATTTGGCTTATACTATAGTAGTTCTGTTCAAATACAGCCAGGACAGAATATCCATAGTTATAAGGACAGAAATGTAACTTTAGATTTTGGAAGAGCTAACTGCCATGGATTTAAAATTCATAAGAATAGCACTCAAAAACTCTTTTTTTTTTTTTTGGTCTGGCTGTTTTTTTAAAACCATTGGGTAGGTCGTTTTCATTTGTATACATTAGTTTCATCTCCCCAACCCCCAATTTTTGGGGAGGTACCGGGGATTGAACTCAGGGGCACTTGCCCATTGAGCCACATCCCCAGCCCTGTTTTGTATTTTATTTAGAGACAGGGTCTTACTGAGTTGCTTAGTGCCTCATTTTTGCAGAGGCTGGCTCTGAACTCAAAATCCTCCCTGTCTTAGCTTCCCAAGCTGCTGCAATTATAGGCGTGCACAACCACACCCGGCTAGTTTTCTATTTATTCTTAATATCCATAAGTATTTATTGATATTATTCTGAAGAAGAGTTAAACAAAAAAAGCCAAGGAGAAGAGATCATTATGTGAAAACCCAGTACACATACAAAAGTTTCTGTGTTAGCTGAAATTCTAAAGTATATGCATACACACAAATTAAAGGGTAATTTTAAGCATCTATCTGTTAATATAGTTAGTTGCGTCTGCATATTCCTAAATAGACCTCCCTTCATTTACATTTTGTATTTTAAAGGCAATGTTGGTGAACCACTTTGCAATTCATAATAACCCTCCATATACCTACCTAACTTTTTTTAACTTGTGGAAAAATTAATTACATTACTTATAAATCATTTCAATATTTGGTCGTTTATTTTTTGGACACTCTTTAGGTCTAATCTAAATTTCTTGTACTGAAGTTAAACCAGATTCCTCTCATTTGTTTTCTCTGTAAGGGACAAATAAAACCAGGATGATCAAGAAAGATCAAACACAAATTTACAAATAAACTACCATCAATTCGTTTTTGGGTGGATAAATCTAAAACATTAAAGTAGTATTTCTTTATTTCAGATAAAGTTGCTTAAATGAAGATAACAAAAAGTTACTTTGTGGATAAAAGTGATTTGTAAACAATTATCAATGTTAAGGAAGGAATAAAAAAATTAATTCATTTACTTCTGCATCCACACTGCAACATTCAACAAGTATTCCCCCACACCACCCCACCCTCCTTTTTTAGCAGGGTCTTACTGTGCTGCTCAGGCTGGTATTAACTCCTCTCACCTCAGCTTCCCAATAAGCTAGAACTATGGGCATGTGCCACCTTGTCTGGCTTCTAACAGTATTTTCTGAATACTTACTTTCTGTCAGGAACAGATAAAAGACACTTTCCCTAATTCCAGGGGGCTTACTATCTAGTGAGAAAGACAAGAAAATGAATATCTGGCAGAATTGGTGACTCATGTACTGGTTCTATGAGAATATTTAACTCAGAGTACAAGGAAAGAGAAGTATCAAGGAAAACTTCCTGGGAAAGGTGATCCTTAAGTTGTGGCCCTTCCTTAGCTAACTTTCACCCATCTTTCAGAACACAACTTAAGGCGATCCTTAAGTTGTGTCCAAAATGTGTACAAAAGCACACAAGCCTTTTTTTTTTTTTTTAAATTTTTAAGGGCCTCCTCCAAGAGCAGGCAGATAATTGCAGTTCCTTAAAGCTGGAATGTATGGAAAGTACTACAAAATAGGTAGAAAGGTAGGCATGTGAACATCTCATGAAGAGTCAGGTCTGCACTACTGCGGGCAGTTCACATTTTTCCCTTACAATCTTAAAAGATATCACTAATGTCCTACCAAATATTTTTAGATTATATATATTGACAATTAACTTATAATTATTTAAGAATAAAATTAATTGTGTTGCTTTTCTTTCTGTGGTGCTCAAAGTCTAATCTTCAAGACAGAGCATCCATCTATAAACATACCACCACCCACACACATACCCCCCCCCACCTTCCCGGCCCTGCAAGCACCTAGACTTGCAATATCATCACAGATAATAACCAGAAGCTTGGAGCCTCAGATTTCCCCTCCCCTCCAAACTTAGAAAAGTAATCCATCTTAATCCTATTTTACAATAAATCTTTCACTTTCAATCATTCATTTTGGTTTTTAGGCTAGAAATACAAGAAAATAGAGATTCCTCTGTAAGTATATATGTACATGTGCATGTGTGTGTGAGGGGGATACACGTTTGTATATATATACAAGACAATTTCGTGTGTATATTTTAACAAATATTGAGAAAATACTATCACAATGGCTTGCCAAAAATAAAGTAAGAAAAAGCTAAGATGGAACATGATACAAAATATAATTTCTCTCTTTTATAATGTGGTCACAATTCAATCCTGGAGTTGTCTATAACTTTGAGGGAAACACTACTTTGCCCAGAAACACTATAATAAAATTTACAATTAAATCTGAGTACTCATAATCTCTGCCCTAAGATATATGCAAACAAGCCCAGCAAATAACTCACTCTGCCTTAGCTAATTCAATAATGTATTTGATACCAGAAGCAACAATCCCCATACTTTCAATTCCAAGAAAAAAATATCATCAACCTTTGAAACATTCAACAAAACTCTGAGTGGTTGCAATATAAAAGTTTGTATACCACAATCAAACTGTCCTCCAGCATCAAAGTGTAAGACAGATAATGTAGCTGTCACAAATTGCAACAGAAAAAACAGATGTGATTATAAAGTAGTAGTAAGAAAATAGAGGGGGATGGGGATATAGCTCAGTGGGTAGCATGCTTGCCTCACGTGCACAAAGCCCTGGGTTCAATCCCCAGCAAAACACACACACACACACAGAAAAAAAAATAGAGGCATTCTCCAGAAAGTATTTATTACTAACTCTGAAAATATGAATGAATATATTTGATGTTATAGAGACAATGCTTTAAATTTTCTGTAACTATTGTATTCGAACACCTCATGTTTATATTCTTTGACTCTGTAATGATTTCTATATATTAATTCTTACAAAGGTGTCAAATTAACAAGTGACTAATCTTCATAATGAGCAACTAGTTTATAAACTTACTAATAGTCACTAACTTCCTAGCAAGACTAAACAATAGCATAATAAAAATTTAACCTAGGATAAGTCAGACATTACACAAAATCTTTAATCCAATCAATATTTACTAAAAAATATTGTGAAATACAAACAAAACTGCTGTTTCCCAAATAAATGTCATATTCTTCTTCTTCTTTTTTAATGGTTCAAGGCTCATTTTATTTTTTTTTATTTTTTATTTTTTAAAGAGAGAGTGAGAGAGGAGAGAGAGAGAGAGAGAGAATTTTTTTTAATATTTATTTTTTAGTTGGCAGACACAACATCTTTGTTGGTATGTGCTGCTGAGGATCGAACCCGGGCCGCACGCATGCCAGGCGAGCGCGCTACCGCTTGAGCCACATCCCCAGCCCAATATTCTTCTTACTATACTCATGGAAGAAATAAAATCAACTTAGCTTATTACATTAACACACTCACATTTTTAGCTAATAAAGTTTTATTGAACTAAATGATAATAAGAGATAAAACCCCATGTATGAATTTTACAATATTTTCCTTAGCATGATACTCTTAATATTTCTTAAAAATACAAACAAAAAACATTTTACCTACGGCTTTATTCTTTAAAATAGTAAAACTATAAATGTTACTCTAATTTCAAACTTTATATTAATTGTACAAATCACTCAATATAAAAAATACATATATTTGGTAAGGGGGGTGCCAGGGGATTGAACCCAGGGGCACTTAAACACTGAGCATATCCCCATCCCTTTTTATTTTGAGACAAGTTCTTGCTAAGTTGCTTAGGGCCTCACTAAATTGCTGAGACTGGCTTTGAACTTATGATCCTCCTGCCTCAGTCTCCCGAACCTCTGGGATTCCAGGTGTATGCTACTGCGCCCAATACCCATCGACAGAATACTAAAAGATATAAGAAAATAACTAGGTATCTTCACTTTTTATATAATATACTTACCCTAGAACTAAATAAATATTAATGAAAGATAACATTAAAGTAAATAAAAAAATATTTTCCAAAAGTACATAAAGTAAAATTTACTATAAATCTGTTTTTCCAAACTTGGGGGATCATATTCATTGTTCAAAGACTACTTAATGACAAGAAAAATGTTCATGATATGGAAACAAGCAGGAAAAAAAAAGACTTGTTATTAAAACAAAACACTAAATGCAATATGGTATCCTAAGTTGGACCCTGAGACTAGAAAGGAACATTAGTTGGAAAACTGGTAAAATTCAAATACTATTGTCTGTAGTTTAGTTAACAGTACTGTACTAGTATTAATTATTAGTTTTAATAAATGTTCCATGGTTACGTAGGAGGTTAACATTAGAGGAAGCTGAGTGAAGAATATATAGGATACACGTATGGTATTTGCAACCTTTCTGTGATTCTAAATTTGTTCCAAAAAATGTTTACTTTAAGGGCTGTGGCTATGGCTATGGCTCAGCAATAGCACACCTGCCTGGCATGTGTAAGGCGATGGGTTAGATTCTCAGCACTGCATACAAATAAACAAATAAAATAAAGGCCTATCAACAACTAAAAAAAAAAAAATTAAAAATGTTTACTTTAAAAATTACTCTTCATATTCAGTAGCAAACTTTGGGGACTTTGCATTAAAGAATCACACATTTATTTTTCTCTCCCCAGCACCACCCCCATACCTAAATGGAGGAAAATAGACTTAACACACACTAAAATGTTAAATTGGTTCACTTGGTAGTAGAATAAAAAGCATTTTTTTCTGTTTATATTTTCTATAGGGTGATTACTTTCATGATCAAATCGTTAACTAAATAATATACATATCAGTATCTATTAAAGGTTTCTTTAGAAAGAAAATCTACAAATGTCTAAGCAGAGCCTAAAGGCAGACTGCACAAAACAGATTAAGACAAAGTATGAAGAACATAGCAGCCAAGAGAAATTGCCAGAAGAATTTAGGCACAATGTAATTAGTAAAATGCTGGAAACTTGCCAATATGCAGAAATGCAACATCTACTCTCAGGCTCAGGGTGCTCAGAGCCAGCAAAATTATGCTGAGTCTTCCAGGAATATCCGGAAAAAGCCCACCAATTTAAAGTTACACACACTATTTTTTGTTGTTGTTTCAAACAAAAATAATCCAGCTGAAAGCCTGATGCACAATTGCCTACTGAGAACTTTAGAAAGACTCTATAGAATCATAATGTGTTCCCTAAGTTTTTCTCTCCCTATTTCTTTTCCTAACACATTTCGTCCTCTTTTTTTTTTTTAATATTTATTTTTTAGGTGTAGATGGGCACAACACAATGCTTTTATTTTTATGTGGTGCTGAGGATAGAACCCGGGTCCTGCCCGTGCAAGCGGCAGAGCCACAATCCCAGCCCCACATTTCTACCTCTTATGCCCATTCATCAACCCTCTGGTCTAAAAATGGCAACCTGGTGTCGTTCAGCAACATGGGAAAAATTACCATAGTATTACAGATCACTGGAATTACAAAATCAAATTCTATTACAGATTGTGACACATATTTATCAGCAAACTTTTTTTCCTGACACTTTCTGGGCAAAATGTCTTAACAATTCATTACAAGGGATCAGACAGATTACACTGTGACAAAGAATCTCTTCCAAGTTGTAATGAGGGATATAGGGTGACTGATAAGGATTAATCTGTTTGCTCCTCCTGAAATAGTTCTAAAGAGTCAGTTCTGGGTTTTATGTTGTTTTTTAAAAATAGTTTTTTTAAAATACTTTTTAATTCTTTGCTTATGAGTCACCCTCATTCTCAGCTCACAGTATAGGAAGGCGTTAGAACTGCTACCAATAACCATGTATGTGCCTTCTTTTTTATTTTGAATCCTATGGACTCTAATCAGACACCCCAGCTTATTATACATAATAAGGTGCAAAAATGAAGGCCTACACTCAGAGCCAAAAGGGGTCTTACATGTTAAAGTGCTTGGTTTTTACTTCATGAGTTTTATAATAGTCTTTTTAAGCATCAGAAGCCTTTGTGTTTACTTTCCATTTTAGTCATATTTAAGAGATTACTTGAAAAGTGATTCTTGGGTATGAAGACTACTACATTACTCCTTTAAGTCCTCTTTTGTAAAATCTTTGAGCTTAATTCAAGAGTTAGATACAAAGTACTGAAGTCTCATACAATTATGTATATAAAATACTCATGCCAAAGCCTTAAGATTTTTACATTTTCCACATGCAAATTACAATTTTGAAATCCCCCAAACTATTCAACTTTCTAAATAGAAGGTACAATACCACTCAGGCAAGATTTTCATTTTAACATAACTGACCAATGGTATATATAACATGTCTATTACCTAAATGTACTTTAAATACTACACTGGAATCTAAATAAAATGATTTGTTTAAATATTCACATTTCTCCAGTAGGAGGCATTATCAATCTAATAATACCAACCTGGCAGGCAGCACAATACAGTAAAAATATAGGCTTTGGGACTAGAGATCTAAGTTCTTACTTACCCTCTCTGACTCTACATTTCCTTATAGGCAAGTTAAAAACACTTCCTACCACCCCCTTCATATGAATGTTACAGGTTTGAAAGGTGTTGTAGTAATAACCATGAGGGTCAAATTAGAGGAGTGAACAATGAAAATGGAGAAATGAGGATGAATTAGAGTTAATGCTTGGGTGCTAGCATCAATAACATCTGATGATTGATTAAACAGGGAAGAAAAGTAGATGTCAAGGAAAACACACTCAGTTTAGATAAGCATATATTCACTGAGCAAAGGAACACAAGAAAAAGACAAGGTTTAGAGAAGCACATACATGGGCTGGGAATATAGCTCAGTTGGTAGAGTGCTTGCCTCACATGCACAAGGCCCTGGGTTCAATCCCCAGCAACACACACACACACACACACACACACACACACACACACACACACAAAAAGCACATACATTCTGTTTTAAATGCACTGTGATCCCTGTGAGATATATAAATGGAGATGCTTAATGGACAAACTGAATACTAGATTGAAGGTGAGAGAAATATCTGGGAGCCATTCAGCTTACAGATTCAAGATATAAGAAAAGATGCGAGAGTGAGAAGGAAAGTAAGACTTACTGAAACTCAGAAACACTTAAGGTGGACACTCATTGTTCAAGAAGCAGGAGGGGGAGGAGATGTATCTAGTTCAATGGCAGAGCTCTTGTCTAATATGTCCTTTCCCGGTTCTGATGACAATAAGAACAACCCAGAAGCAGCACCACCAACACCCTCCCCCCAAAAAAGAAGGTGGAGAAGTGAAGAGGAGAAGAAAAAAAGCAAGAAAGAAGCAGCAAAAGGAAAACCTCCCAAGAGTGTGGTATCTGAAGACTAGGAAAGAAAGAGCAAAGGAAGAATAGGGCAAAATCAGTAAGGTAAGATTGCAGAAACCAGGCTTGGTTTGGAGAAAATAATATTTAGTATGAGTTTGGAAGAGTAGAAGAGAGAGAGAGAGAGTTGTCTTCAAATTTGTCTTATGGAATCATGGTCCTGACTTGCTCCTGAAACAGACTATTAAGAAGTACATAGAAGGGCTGGGGATATGGCTCAAGCAGTAACGTGCTCGACTGGCATGCGCGAGGCGCTGGGTTCCATCCTCAGCACCACATACAAATAAAATAAAGATGTTGTGTCCACCGAAAACTAAAAATAAATATTAAATATTAAAAAATTCTCTCTCTCTCTCTCTCCCTCCCTCCCTCTTATCTTTAAAAAAAATTTTTAAAAGAAGTAAAACAAATTTCCAACTAACAAGGATTTTATTCTCTTTTTATAAACTAACAGCTCTATGAAGTTTTAAAAATTAGTCAATTAATTCTAAATAAAGCACATAAGAAAGATAAGGCATTTATACCTCATTAGTCCAAAGTAAAATATTTAATATGATATAAAACTTTTTAAGTTTCCACCAAATTTTAGAGTGGTTTTTAATGGCATTAAAACCTACTCAATGGGGCTGGGGATGTGGCTCAAGCGGTAGCGCGCTCGTCTGGCATGTGTGCGGCCCGGGTTCGATCCTCAGCACCATATACAAACAAAGATGTTGTGTCTGCCGAGAACTAAAAAATAAATATTTAAAAAAAAAATTCTCTCTCTCTCTCTCTCTAGACTCTATCTCTCTCACTCTCTCTTTAAAAAAATGTAAATGAAGGAGTGTGGCTGTGTTCTAATAAACCTTTATTTTAAAAAAAAAAACCTACTCAACTTAGTTTTCCTAATTTTTCTACTTAAGTTTCTACATTATTTCCCGCCCCCCCCCCTTTTATTTTAAAGTTCAGGCACATAAATGTTTCTTTTAAAGTGCAGTTTAAAAGTGATTTGCAATGTGGATATTTTCTGTTTTCTCTCCAAATCCATTCTCTAACATTTTCCCTACCCTGCCCTAGGAGACCTTTGTGGGATTAGGGTAGCTCAGGTTGGGGATAGAGCATATATATGCTTGCCTACGTGGCACACAAGAAAGAGAAAATAGTGTTAATGGACACTTTTTTCTTCTTCATTTTTCTTCCCCCCAGTACTTGAGATTGAATCCAGAGGAGTTAAAATACACCTCCAGCTCTTTTTATGTTTTGTTTTGTGACAGGGTCTCATATATTGTCCAGCCTGACCTTGAATTTGTGATCCTCCAGCCTCAACCTTCCATGTCGCTGGGATTATAGCCATGCACACTGTGCTCCATTTGGACACATTTTAAATGGTAAAA
Source organism: Spermophilus citellus (assembly GCF_964194105.1). Lineage (NCBI taxonomy): Eukaryota > Metazoa > Chordata > Mammalia > Rodentia > Sciuridae > Spermophilus > Spermophilus citellus. The sequence goes on along the minus strand of NC_138197.1, from coordinate 89,254,947 downwards.
ATCATGATTCTCATAAAGATAGTAAAATGAACATATGCCAAAGATATTTAATTAATTTTAATGATAGAACTGGTTCAGAGGAAAATTCCAAAAAACACACATTACATGAAGAATAGGGAATTCTGGCTGGGTATGGTGGTGCACATATGTAAATTCCAGCAGCTTGGGAGGCTCAGGTGGGAGACTCTCATGTTCAAAACCAGCCTCAGCAATTTAGCTAGGCCCTAAACAACTTAGTGAGACCTTGTCTCAAAATACAAAATAAAAAGGACTGGGGAGGGGCTGAGGTTGTGGATCAGATGTAGAGTGTTCAACTGGCAAGCATGGGATACTGGGTTCGATCCTCACACCACATAAAAATAAAATATTGTGTCCACCTATAACTAAAAAAATAAATATTTAAAGGGGGGGCTGGGAATGCAGCTTATTGTGTTAAGAACCCTTCAGTTCAATCCCCAGTACTAAAGAAAAAAAAAATAGGGAATTCTGAAATGAATTTATAAACTGATGCAAAATATGTATAATCACAGGGTCAGAATTCAACTGCATTCCACTGGATACAATTTACATTTTGATTATTTCCTTTTTGTTATGGTAGTATTAAAATATATCTAACATAAAAATTACCATCTTAACCATTGTTATTAAATAAATTCATAGTGTTCTATAGCCATCACCACTATCTGCTTCTAGTACTGTTTTCCCAAATTGTACAACTGAAACTCAATACTTATTAAATAATGGTTAATTATAAATAAATTCTCCATTCTTTCCTACCCACAGCCCCTGGCAACCACACCATCCTACCTTCTGACACTGCATCTTTTTCATATAAGTGGAATCATCTTACAGTATTTGTCTTTTTGTGGCTTTTTTTTTTTTTTTTTTTTTTTTGGTGGTCCTGAGGCAATACCAGGCAAGCACTCTACTACTGACCTACACCTTCGGCTCTTTTTAAATTTTTATTTTGAGACAGGGTCTTACTAAGTTACCCGGGCTGGCATCAAACTTGTGTTCTTCCTCCCTCGGCCTCATGAGTAGCAAAGATTACAGGTATATGCCACCATGCCTAGATTGTGGTTGGTTTATTTCACTTAGCATAATATCCTCAAGATTCATCCACTTGTTAACATGTTAGATAATTTCCTTCCTTTTAAAGGCTACATATTCCATTGGTCTTTGCACCCTTGTCAAAAGTCTTCAGAAATTTAAAATTCTATTTATTTATTTTGGTACTGGGGATTGAACCCAGTGACACTTAAGCACTGAGCTACATACCCAGCCCTTTCTATTTTTTCTTTTTGAGACAAGGTCTCACTAAATTGCTGAGGCTGGCTTTGAACTTGCCATCCTGCTGCCTCAGCCTCCAGAGTCACTGGGATTACACACATATGCCACCGTGCCTAGCTGTCATCAGGATTTTTATATGAATTTTACTGAGTCTGGAGATTGCTTTGGGCAGGACTATCATATTAACAGTATTAATTCTTTCAATCCGTAAATGTGAGGTATGTTTCCATTTATTTATGTCATTAATTTCTTTCAGTAATATTCTGTAGTTTTCTTTGTATGTCTTTTACCACTTTGGTTGTTATTTCCTAAATATTTTATTCTTTTTTGATGCTATTGTAAATCACTCCCTTTTCAGAATGGGCATTGTTAGTATACGTTGACTTTGTACCCTGCTCCTTACCTAACTGTACTACTTCCAAGTTTTTTTTTTTTTAATCTTTAGAATTCACTGCAGATAAGGTATATATCATATGCAAACAGAACGATTTTACATCTCCCTTTACCATTTGAAAGGCTTTTATTTCTTTTTCTTGTTTTTCTGCTCTGGTTTAAACTTCTAATACTAAGGGCTGGGGATGTGGCTCAAGCGGTAGCGCGCTCGCCTGGCATGCGTGCGGCCCGGGTTCGATCCTCAGCACCACATACAAAGATGTTGTGTCCGCCGAAAACTAAAAATAAATATTAAAAAATTCTCTCTCTCTCTCTCTCTCTTAAAAAAAAAACAACAAACTTCTAATACTAAGATAAGTGATGAAAGCAGGAAGACTTACCTTATTCTTGTCAGATTTTCCTTTGTTTTTGTTTGGTACTACTAGAGATTAAACCCAGGGACACTACCACTGAACTATATCCCAAGTCCTTTTTTTTTTTTTTTAAGGCAAGTTCTTGCTAAGTTGCCAAGGTTGATCTTCAGTTTGCAATCCTCCTGTCTCAGTCTACTGAGTTGCTGGGATTACAGATGTGCAACACAAGGCCCATCATATTTTCCCTGTTCTTAATGACCCTGCTAACTATTCTGAGATATACCAAGTTTTTGTTGTTGTTATTGTTGTTTGTACTAGAGAGTGAATTCATGAGCACTTAACCACTGAGCCACACCCCCAGCCCTTTTTTGTATTTTACTTAGATGCAGGGTCTCACTGAGTTACTTGGGGCCTTGCTAACTTACCGAGGCTGGCTTTGAACTTGCTATTCTCTTGCCTCAGTCTTCCCAGGTGCTGGGATTACAGGCATGAGCATCACACCCAGCCCAAGCCAAGTATTTTGTAGAATATTCCTCTATTGAAATGTTTTTCTCCCAAATAGAATAGGATTACAGGTTTGGAATAAATTTCCATTTCCATCATATTATACATCTTGAAATATGCTATAAACATGACTTCTCATGGCTGATAACTCTGATCTTCTAAAGTAGTATTTGTTACTTTTCTCTCTATGAAATTACTCTTGCCCACTTTCCTTTTCCACACTGTACTCTGTGGAAGGAAGGATGTATTTGTCTTAAATGAAGATATTAAATCCATACTTTAAGGAGTGGGAGGTATGTTTCACCTTAATGAAGACAGAGTACTGACAAATTATTTGGAGTTCTTCTACATAGGAAATTGGTCTCTTCTTCATTTATTTATTTAATCATTTACTTATGCTAGTATGAACCCATGAATACTTTTTTAATATTCTGGATAATATTCAATAATATTTTACATTTTACTTATTTTCTTGCTCAAATTATTTCAATTGTGGGCACTGGGAGCTCTTTCATTTAGCTCCTATGTTTCTTCAACATTTTCCCATTAATGTTGGGAGGGTTTTTGTTTTTGTTTGGCACAATAGTATGCTCTGAATGGATCTTATAAATTTCTTTTCCCAGTTCTAGAATCAGCCATTTTCCCAAGGAATCCTGGTTCCTTTTAATGAAGAAAGACTTTAGAAACCAAGATCTAGGAGGTAGGTATGCTTTTGTTACAGGGATATAATTGCTTCTAACAAGAATATCATTGCTTCTAGGAAAAGCCTTTGCTTTTAGCTGAATTCATTTAACTTTTCTAGGAAAATGAATAATAAAATAAATTCATAAAGACCAGACTAATTACATGGAATTTTTAAATGAATACAATTGTCGATAGGGTATTCATTATCACTTTTTAATACATGTATTCTGAAAACATACCAAAAAAATATAAAAGGGACCAAGTTTTAATATACAACTAAAACATACCCTTTTTTGGAAAAAGAAAACAGTAACAAATGTATAATGTCAGGAATAAAAAAGAAACATGGTTTCTGTAAGTCAAAAAGTAGGTCACCAGCTTTTTCGTCTTTGTGCTCTTTTTACACATTTACAAAATACTTAAAATGGAGCATAATGGAACTCATCTCTTAATCCCAGCAACTTGGGAGGATAAGGCAGGAGGATGACAAACTCCAGGGCAGCCTTGGCAACTTACTGAGACTCTTGTCTCAAAATTATTAAAAAAAAAAACAGCCAGGCATGGTGATGCACATCTATCATTGCAGCAGTTTGAGAAGTTGAGGTGGGAGAATTGCCAAGTTCAGGGCCATCCGGGACAATTTAGCAAGGCCCTGTTTCAAAATAAAAAGGGCCAGGATGTAGCTCAGAGGTAAAGCACCCCTGGTTATAAATAAATAAATAAAAATTTAAGGAGTATGTAGATGTAGTTTGGTGGTAAATGCCCCTGGGTTCTGTCCCAAGTATCCCCAAAATTAAAAAAAAAAAAAAAAAAAAAAAAAAAAAAGGAAAAGAAAAGAAAGTCTACTCTAGGTGGTTTTATAGATGAATTCTGTCAAATATATGAAAGAAAAAAGTTTGCATAAAAGTATTCAGGAGGAGAATCCTTCCTTCCCCAGAAGAATTAGTATAACTTTCAATAAAGTTACACACTGATCTCCTTTGTGGTAATTCATGAAAAAAATTGTAAACTATTAGAGAACAGAATGTGAGCATACCAGAAATCAAAGGTTGGCTTAATATTAGCAAAACCAAAGTTAATTGTTCACATTAGCAGACTAAAAGGGAGAAAAATTCCATTGTTATTAATAGATTCAAAGAAAAGAAACATTTTCAGGGGTTTCTCTCAAGAGAAAAGCAGAACTATAAGCTATGTTCAAATACTCAAGTAGGACACAGCTCCCCAGATCCAAGCTGCTATGCTTACAGAGGGAAGACCTCTCTTAAATAACAAAGGTGCTTCCTAAAACACTGCTTCCAAAGGGAGAAAAAAAAAAAAAGAAAAGAAAGTCAAGGATCCTAACCAAGCTTTCCTTATATTTCATATTAAATGTAATCATACTTGGTGTGCCATCACCCATTTGTTATGACAGCTTACCAGCAGTCTTTTAACAATCTCTATATAAGACAAAGATGACCTATGATACTGCTCCCTACCCTACCACCACTAATTATCTGCATTTAAGGAGAGATGAATGGCATATGTGTTATTTTTAATCTTATTCAGAATATCTGTGTATAATTAACTCCCCCGATACCTTGTTACCACCCATGAAAGGGCTCCCTACTATAGGAAGCACTACTGTTTCCATTAGGACAGATATTAAGAAAGTTCAGTAGACTCCATCTTACTCCAATTTAAAATAGACCAGAAGTAAGTTGGTTAAAGCAGGAAATTAACACACACACACAGGCTCAGGGATGGAAGAACACGTGCTTAACATGTATGAGACACAGGGATCAATTCCAAGCATGTATGCATGCATAAGTAAATAAATAATAACACACTTCATGTGATTTAGGATAAACACATAAAAAGCAATGAATTAATCAAACTCAATCTACTGAGTTATAGAAAGAGAAATAGAAAAAATAAGAGACATTATTCAAGATCTTTCTACGGTTATTCAGACATTATCATTATCCTCAGCTGCAGGAATTTTAAAGAAACCCAAGTAAGATTACTAAATAATAATACTAACAAGAACAATGATGAAATGAGGAAAAAAAACCAACATTTTACAATGACAATAATGAATTGAGAAAAAAAAAGAACACCTTAATACAATATAAAACTGCAGAACATGAAAGGGTAAAAAAAGCTTTGAAATAAATAAAAGAGAGATTACTTACAAAGGAAGGGCAATTAAAACTTCAATAGCAATATAGGCAAAGGACCAGAAAAGACTGGGTGCACACACCTACAGTCTCAGCTCCTGAGGAAGCTCAGACAGAAGGATCACAAGTTCAATGCCAGCCTGGACAACTTAGCAGACTCTATCTCAAAATAAAAATGAGCTGGGTGCACTGGTGGTGGCACCATATATAGTGATACACACCTATAATCCCAGCAACTTGGGAGGCTAAAACTGGAAGATCACAAGTATGAAGCCAGCCTCAGCCACTTAGTGGGACCCTCATATCTATCTATCTATGTATCTCTCTCTCTCTCTCTCTCTCTCTCTCTCTCCCCCCCCCATATATCTTAATATTTATTTTTTAATTGTAGGTGGACATAATATCTTTATTTCATTTTTATGTGGTGCTGAAGATTGAACCCAGTGCATCACATGTGCTCTAGGCAAGCACTCTATCACTGAGCCACAACCCAGGCCACCCTACCCTCCACCTTCAGCTATTTAGCAAGTCACTGTCTCAAAATAAAAAGACTAAGGATGTGGCTCCATGGTAAAAGCGCCCCTGGATTCAATCCCTAGAACAAAAAAAAAAAAAGGAAAGAAAGAAAAGAAAGCAAGCAATATAATCCAACAAGTCAGGGGGCTGAGGCAGGAGGATTGCAAATTGAAAACCAGCCTCATCAACCCAATGATTCCCTAAGCAGCTTATTAAGATCCTGGCTCAAAATAAAAAGGGCTAGATTTGTAGCTCAGTGGCAAAGTATCTTTGGGTTCAATTCCCAGTACCACTCCCCACCCCACCCCCCCAAAAAAAACAGAGTAAAGAAAAAATAAGAAGGTCCTCAAAGAAAAAACAAAACAGTCTCTTTTTCACCAAAAGTTCTTTGCTGAAAGAAATTTTATGCATGTAGTTCACATAGAAAACCAAATTATCAGGGAAGGAAAGTCAAATCAAAAAGATATAGTGAGCCAAGAAAACAGTAAAGTGATTAAATAAATTTTAAAATAAAAAACTTGGTAGTGTTGGGGATTGAACCTAAGTGTCTCAAGAATGCCTAACAAGGGGCTGGGGATGTGGCTCAAGCGGTAGCGCGCTCACCTGGCATGCATGCGGCCCGGGTTTGATCCTCAGCACCACATACAAACAAAGATGTTGTGTCCGCGGAAAACTAAAAAATAAATATTAAAAAAAATTCTCTCTCTCTCTAATAATAATAATAAAAAAGAATGCCTAACAAGTATTTGATCACAGAGCTACATCTCCAGGTAAAGTAGACAAACAAATTTAAGCAAATTTTTTATTTATTTAAAACAACCATTTGTCTAGAACTTTCAATGTATGCAGAACAGTAGAGTTACTAGTTGAAACTAGGACAATCAAGAGTATTCTAAGTTACTTTATTATTCAGAGATAGTTTAAAGAAATTACTTTAAACTTTCCTAAGAAAAGTATGCATGTTAAAAGTAACTAGAATAATCACTAAAAGAATTAAAAATATATTAACTTTAAAAACAAGTTAATTTGCACACAGGGAAGATACTGAAAAATGGAATGAGGAAAAAAAATTTGCACACATAAAAGCAGCACACTCTGAATTCAATAAAGAATGATAAGAGGGCTGGGACATAGTTCAGTGAGAGAGCACTTATCTACTAGCAACTGTTAAATCCTGGGTTTGATTCCCAGCACTGGGGGGAACCGAAAACAATAGGAGGGAGGAAGAGTAAAGCAAATAGGCAACAGAAAAGGATACAAATAAATCTAAATCAATTAGTAACCACCATTGACTGAAATTCTCCAGTTACAAAATAAAGTTCAGCATTCAGAAAAAACAAACAAACAACAACAACAACAACAAAAAACAAGGCTGAGTGTGGTGGTGCACACCTGTAATCCCAGTGGCTCAGGAGGCTGAGGCAGGAAGATCACAAGTTCAAAGCCAGCCTCAGCAATTCAGTGAGGTCCTAAAAGCAACTCATCAAGACCTTGTCTCTAAATAAAATACAAAAAGGGCTGGGGATGTGGCTCAGTGGTTAAGCATCCCTGGGTTCAATCTCTGGGGCCTCTCCCCCCAAAAAAATGCAGAACAAAACCAAAATTCAACATCAGTGAGTCACAAGCCAAAGCATATAGGTACATGAAAAGCTACAGAATGAAAAAAACATTCCAAAAGAAAGCCAGAGTGACTATATTAATCCAAGAACACAATAACAATAACAACAACAAAATAGAGCCAAGATCAGTAGCACACCTGTAATCCCAGCAGCTCAGGAGGCTGAGGCAGGTGGATTGAGAGTTCAAAGTCAGCCTTAGCAATGGTGAGGTGCTAAGCAATTCAGTAAGATCCTGTCTCTAAATAAAATACAAAATAGGGCTGGGATGTGGCTCAGTAGTAGAGTACCCCCGAGTTCAATTTCCAGCAGCCTCCCCCCACCAAAAAAAATACCCAAAAGAAAAACAACATAAAAAAACATAAAGCTTAAAGTATTTTTAAAGAGATTCAGGCTGTAGCTCAGTAGTAGAGCACCTGCCTACCACCACATAAAAATAAAAATTAAAATAAAGGTATTGTGTCCATCTACAACTAAAAAATATACATTAAAAATATTTTGAGATAGAGTACCTTTTTATAACAATAAAAGTTCCAAATTGTTGTTATTTTGTTATAGTTTGTTATTAATGTCTTAATAACATAGACTGAAAAATATGTCAAGTAAAAATGAACAAATCTATAAGGAAAAACTAACTGCCAAGACTACCATCTTGGTAAGAAACACTGATGTATCTTTCTCAGGAGAGAAACCAATAGAGCCGTCAATTCCCAAAATAAAACCAAAATCAAACAAAAGACAAACACAAGATTTTACTAGAACAACCAACAAGAGCATGGATATATGTTTATATTCTTTCCAAATACACAAAGAACATTTAAGAAAACAAGCCATAAGCTAAGTCTTCAGGTTAGTCTCTACAAATTATGACACTATGGTCTCTGATAATAATAAAATAATTAAATAGTATTACAAAATATTTTATATTTAAAGAGTGGATTTGTTTACTTCTGTGGTGCTGAGAATATAACCTAGGGCCTTGAGCATGCTAAGCAAGCACTCTGCCACTGAGTTACATCCATAGCCCCCCAAAGTTACATATTTTGAAATCAATGTACACTCCTACTTCTAAATAACTCATGGGATAAAAAAGGACTATTGTAAAATTAACAAACCCAAGACTATTATATATCCAAACTTCTGGTGAGGCAACTAAAATAACACTGCAAAGCAATTTTAAGTCTGATTATAGTTTTGTTATTAATTAAAATTATTATTAAAGTTTTTAACATAGGGGGAAAAATCTAAAATATCTGATATAGGAGAAATAATAAATGACAACAGAAATTTTAAAAATAGAAAACAATAGAGATGATTGACAAAGTAAAAAAGTCACTCTTTGAGGGATGCAATGGCGAATGCATGTAATCCCAGTGCCTCAAGAGTCTGAGGCAGGAGGATTACAAATTCAAAGCCAGCCTCAGCAATTTAGCAAAACCCTGTCTCCAAATTTAAAAAAAAAAAAAAAAAAAAAAGCAGAAGGGGTTGGGTATGTGGCTCTTTGTTTAAGTGCCCCTGGTAACAAAACAAAAAAAAAATTTTATACTCTTTGAAAGAGTAATTAAAACAATAAACCAGGCTGGGGGTAGGGCTCAGTGGTAGAGTGCTTGCCCAGAATGTGTGAGACTCTGGATTTGATCCCCAGCATCACAAAAACAAAACAAAATCTAAAAAATTAAAAAGACCTCCAGAAAAACTGTTAAAAATTAACAGCAGGGCTGGGTTTGTGGCTCAGGGGTAGAGTGCTCGCCTCGCACATGCAAGACCCTGGGTTCGATTCTCAGCACCGCATAAAAATAAATAAGTGAAATAGAGGTATTGTGTCCAACTACAACAGTAATAAGAATGAAAATGGAATATAATTACAAATGTTGCAGAGATTCAACTGATAAAAGAAACAGGACAATACTTCTACAAAGCTACCATCACCAAGCATCAAGTCATCAAATATAGTACTGGCAAAATGAGAGATGTTCAGAGAGGCCACGATAAACCCATACATTTATATTTAATTTTCAATAACAAGGGTGCTAAATAACTCAATGTGAAAAAAGCAATCTATTCAACAACGGATTCTAGGACAAATGGATTTCCACATGCAAGACAACAAAGCAGGGTCCCTATTTCACCCTATACACTAAAATTAACTCAAAATGAATTAAGGTTAAGCACTAAAATTATAAAGCTCCTTGAAAAAGCATAGGAGGAAAACATTTTGAAAGTGAATTTGGCAATATCTTGTATCTAACACCAAAACCACAGGCAACAAAATTAAAAATACAAGAATTTAATTACATAGAAATTCAAAACTTCTGCACATCAAAAGAAACTATTAGCTGAACAAATGGGCAGTCTATGCAATGGAAGAAAATATTTGCAAATCACATATCTGATGCAGATGAAAAGTTTTTAAAATTCCAAAGAAATTCAAAACCACAATGATATATACATATATCTCCCCAGCCCTTTTTATTTCTTATTTTAAGATGGGGCTTGCTAAGTTGCCACAGCTATCCTTGAACCTGTGATCCTCCTCCTCAGCCTCCTGAACAGCTGGGATTTACAGGCATATGCCACTGAATTGGCCACAGTAACATTATTAATGGTGAAATATGAAAGAATTTCCTTTGAGATCAGCAACAAAACATGAAACAAAACTGAATAACTACATTTTAATATAGTAATAATGGTATGAGGTAGACAAACAGACCAATGGCAGACTCAAAAGACTATAGAAACAAAACTATCCATATATAAATCTTGATTTATGATACAAGGAGCAGATTATAGAGGAAATGAAGGCCCATTTCAATAAAAAGCTATTGGGATAACCAATTATTCATATGAAAAAAATGAAGTTGTATTACTTGCCTCTCACTTCAAAATACAAACATCAATTACTAGGAGATTTAAGTATTAAATACAAATGGTAAAACAAAGCTTTTTAATGGCCAATGTAAGGGGAAATATCTATAACTTGTGGTTACAAAAAGATGTTTTAAGATTAAACTATAAGTACACTCATACACTGCTGGCGGGACTGCAAGTTGATGCAGCCAATATGGAAAGCAGTATGGAGATTTCTTTAAAAATTGGGAATGGAACTACCATTTGACCCAGCTATCTTTTTCCTCAGTCTATACCCGAAGGACTTAAAACAGCATACTACAGGGACACAGCCACATCAATGTTTATAGCAGCACAATTCACAATAGCTAAACTATGGAATCAACCTAGATGCCCTTCATTCAATAGATGAATGAATTTAAAAAAATGTGGCATATATACATAATGGAATATTACTCAGCAATAAAAGAGAATAAAATAATGGCATTTGCAGGTAAATGGATGGAGTTAGAGAAGATAATGCTAAGTGAAGTTACCAATCCCCAAAAACCAAATGTTTTCTCTGACATAAGGAGGCCGATTCATAGTGGGATAAGGAGCAGGAGCATGGGAGGAATAGACAAATTCTAGATAGGGCAGAGGGGTTGGAGGAAAAGGAAGCAGGCATGGGGTTATAAATTATGGTGGAATGTGATGACCATTATTATCCAAAGTACATAAATGAAGACACAAATTGGTGTGAATATACTTTGTATATAATCAGAGATAAGAAAAATTGTGTTCTATATGTGTAATGAGAGTTGTAATGCATTCCACTGTCATATATAAATTTTAAAAAATATATATTAAACTATAGCCAGCACGGTGGCACATGCCTATAATCCCGGGGAGGGGGTGGGGCCCGAGACAGGAGAATTTCAAGTTCAAAGCCAGCCTCAGCAACAGCGAGACACTAAGCAACTCAGTGAGACTCTGTCTCTGAATGAAATACAAAATAGGGCTGAAGAGGTGGCTCAGTGGTCAAGTGCCTGAATTCAATCCCTAGTACCCCCCGCCAAAAAAAAAAGATTAAACTATAAAGAAAAAAACTCATGGGCTGGGATTGTGGCTCAGTAGCAGAGCACTTACCTCGAACATGTGAGGCACTGAGTTTGATCCTAAGCGCCACATAAAAATAAATAAAAATACTGTGTTCATGTATAACTAAAAAAAATTTGGAAAAAAACCTCGTATATTTAACTATATTAAAATTAAGGACTCCATGGGCTGGGGATGTGGCTCAAGCGGTAGCGAGCTCGCCTGGCATGCGTGCAGCCCAGGTTCCATCCTCAGCACCACATACAAAAGATGTTGTGTCCTCCGAAAACTAAAAATATAAATAAATATTTTTTTTTAATTCTCTTTCTCTTTCTCTCTCTCTCTGAAAAATAAAAAATAAAATAAAATTAAATTAAGGACTCCAAAAGGTAAATATATAAACTTATTATATATTTTGCTGTGTTCAGGGAAAGCGGACAAGTTATAGAGAATACCACCAAAGGTTATCATGAAGTTTAAATGAGAAATGTCAAAATAACTAACTGAATTTAAGGATCAAATTATTAACTCTTTTAATATTCCTCCATATTTTATAATAATAAAATTAATCAAGTATGAGTCTTGTTGAAGCAAGTAGATTATCTGAGAAAAAATAACTTGATGCTAATACAGGGTCGTCACTGTTTCAACTACTTCATATCTTAAATACTACACATTTGTGCCTGTAATAAATAAGATCAACACATCACTGTAGAAATTATGAAACAAAGAAAAAAAAACATGGTTCAATAAGTCTATATTACTGCCTCTATCTACATCTTACTTGAAGTATTAATAATGATGTCCATAGTCAAATCCCTATAGTGTCTCAGGTAAGTGAGATGTGGTTTTCCCTTCCCACTATCATTGAATAGTTATGTTTTAACCAAATGGGCTACTTATTTTTCAGATGTGATGCTAGAATCTGTCTTTGGATCCTTCAGGAAAGAAACAATGTATTAAGATAAGATCACCGTAAATGGATGTGGTGGCTTTTGACTACTTAGTCCCAGCTGGGAAGGCTAAGGCAAGCGGATCACTTGAGCCCAGGTATTCAAGGCCAACCTAAGTAACATAGTGAGATCCTGTTTCTTATAAATAAGTAAAAATTTAAGAAAATAATAATAAGAGGTAAGAGTTCCCTTGGAAAAAGCAGTAATTTATTTAAACAAACAAAAGAAAAGAAAAAAGAAATGGAGCAAATAGATAACATATTTTTAGGACTGAAATTACACTGCCAAAGAAATACAAAAAACACCATAGACTTGGGGAAGTATTGACACTGTATTTATTACTGAAAAGGATGAGTTAAAAAAATCAATACTTATTCCAAGAAAAACACATTTTAAAAAAATAATCACTGTACATGTCATGAAATCACATAAATTTATTCCCATTTCAACCAGCACCAAGGTGCCCTCCCCTTCACTTCAAACACACATATACATATAAGTAGGACATTTTCTTCTAAACTGTAAGTGTCTGGCTCATGTGAAAACAGAATGATTTGAAACACAAGCTCTAGCATTTAGACTTGCAGTTTCGACATGCTGCCCACACAGTACTTTGTAGCATGTGATTAGGAGTAATGATGCACAATCACACCACATTCTTTCCCTCAGCTCACACATCAAGAACTTGCCCTCTCAGCTGCATTCTTCTCCAAACAGCCATGGTCACCTTAGCAACACTATGCTCCTAATATGGACAGCTGGTCCATTTAAAGTCAGTCCTTCTTGGCAGGGAAAATGCTTGTTCTTCAAATTGGGGGAGAGAGGAGAACGTTTCCTTTCAATACACATTACAGGGGTTCATTTAACTTGACCAGAACTTTTGTTCTGGGGTAGTAATTTGTGTGGAGTTTCAACCTATTCTGAGGGTGTTTTTGTTGTTGTTGTTGTTTTTCTTTTTTTTTTTCTTTTTTTGGTGGTGGTGGTGGTGATTTATGTTTTTGTTTTGTTTTAATCTAATAGTAAGTAGCTAAAAAAAAAAAAAAAGAAAGAAATCAAACCAGCTCATATGGAACATGAAACAAAATGGTGTCTGAAATAATTATATACTTTTATAAACTATGACCTCCACATTTTGTGAATAACATTCGACTTCAGTTAAACTGAATGGTAATGTCTGACATCTTAATATATATTGAAAAACTGGAGTCAGAAGACCTGTATCAATTTCATAGCCTTTTTTTTTTAAACTATCAAAAACATTGCTAGGAGATGAATGTAGGGATGGGAAGAGGTATGGGAGTAGGAACAAATCAGACATTATTACCCTATGTGCATGTATGATTATATAACCTGTGTAACCCACATCATGTACAACCATAAAAATGAGAAGTTATACTCCATTTATGAATGATACATCAAAATGCATTCTACTGTCTTGTGTAATTAGAACAAATTAAAAAATTTAAAATAAAAAAAGGAAAACTTAGATTAAAAAAAAAACAAAAAAACACTGTTAGGGGCTAGGGATGTAGCTCAGTAGTAGAGTACTTGCCTAGCATGCATAAGGCCCTGGGCAACATCCCCACCACAGCAAAAATAAATAAATTGAGTTAAAAGTTAAACATCAAAGTCCCATACTCCAGGGCATTAAGCAGTCTAAGCAGTCTGTCATTCTTTTATTCTACCATGTGCATGTGAAATTCCTCACAATCTTTCCATAGGCTCACATGAAACAAAGTGGTTAGAATATCTGAAGATCCAGAATGACCTAGGGCAACATGAAATTACTAATAACCAATCTTGATCTCTGCTTGTATCTGGGACTGAACCAAATTAAGCTTTTTAGGATAAGAGATACCAGTTTATAATCCGGTGCACCTGATTTTCACAATATAAACAAATAATTTGGGGGGAAAGAATTGCTATATGCCAACATATATGAGACAAAATTGCTTATTTCATTACAATGAAAGGATTTGAATCTCAAATACATCAAACTAAACACCTACCTGGGCACAGTGGTGCACACACGCCTATAATGCCAGCAGCTTGAGAGGCTGAGGCAGGAGGATTTTGAATTCAAAGCCAGCCTCACCAACTCAGCGAGGCCCTGAGCAACTCAGGGAGACAGCTTTCTCAAAATAAAAAATAAAAAGGGCTGGGGATGCGGCTCAGTGGTTGAGCACTCCTGGGTTCAACCCCCAGTATCAAAAACAAAAGGAAAAAAAAAAAACTAAACCCCTAATCTTTAAGGAAAGTAAAGTAAACTAAAAATACCTAAATTTATGATAGTCACTCTAAATTGAAAATATTCATGAAATACTTCTCTATATAACAAAGTTAAACCAAATCCATATTAAATTAATAAATGCTGATTTAGTGAATCTTAATATAAGGACTACCACCTCCATTATTCGTTGCTTTCATTTTTGTTTTTAGGTGTTTTTTAAACTTCTCAGGCCATGAGACTCTTCATGGTTACAAACACTTCTCTCAATGTATCGACAGCTAGCCAGGCTGGTGACCTGAGCTGGGTTCACAAGAGCTGTCTACATCAAAAACTAAGAAAACAGTGAAAGAAGTATACAACACAAAGAAATACCTTCTGCTTGCAGGAATCAGGGATGGCTCTCAACCTTAAGGGTCCATTGGAAAGAAAGTGAGCACACCTCAAACTCTGGTTTTTATTGAAGAGAGCTGTTTGATAGAACATCCCAACCAAAAAAGGTAAAAGGGTAGTATTATAAAAGAATGTGGAGGCAGCCCACTCCCAGAGCTTCACTCCCCTGTCCAGCCAAAGCGAGATCCACTTGCTTTTGTACAGCAGAAGTCATAGCTCAAGGATAAGGGTGCTCAGCCCCTATGTGGCAGCTCCCAACATCAATATAATTACTAAACTAGCAATTACATTTGCTATATATAACAAAGTATCAATTGATAGAGTGGCAATATAGGTTAGTAAAAAGAACCTAAAGCCAACTCTACAGTTGTTTTCCTTATTTGTAAAACGCAAATATTATCTATTTTGCTTATGCTATGTGCTAATATGTCAAAGTGAAAGTCATAAAATTATTTTGCCATACAAGACTCAAAAATTAAAGCATTGGAGAAAGGGACTTGATATCTAACTCTCTAAATTGTTACATTTTTAAAAGGGTAGAAGTATTCAAGGAAGCATGAACTATGCATATGGTTTAGGGTGACAGTCTATCTTCTATATAAATTATGCATATCAATATCAACTTCAAGAGTTTCTGGTTTTCCCACCAAACATTTTACAAAAATGTGAAGACATATAAATAACTACATTCAAAAATCCTCAACCTTGACTTTATGTGAATTCCCTTCCTGCTGTTGTTTCAATGTGTTCCCTTCAACATTCAGGTGTCCAAACAATGATCAATGAGATGGTACTATGAGGTAGTCTTTAAGAGGTGATTAGGGACAGACATGGTGGCAAGTACCTATAATCCCAATTATTTGGGAGGTTAAAGCAGGAGGACTGTGGGTTCTAGGCCAGCCTAAGCAGCATAACAAAAACCCTGTCTCAAAACAACAGTGACAAGAGAGCATGAGGGCTTCTCCCTTGTAGATGGGATTAAGGCCCTTACCAAAGGGGTTTCATAAAGCCCTTTCACCTTCTACCAAATATATAGCACTCCTCTTCTGGAGAATACAGCCCTTACCAGACAATGGAACCTGCTACCAATATTTTCTTAGAATCCCCAGCCTCCAGAACTATGAGAAATTTCTATTCTCTACAAATTACCCACTGTAGTATTTTTGTCACAGCATCACAAATAGACTAAGACACTTCCCCTTCTCCATTCCACTATGAATCATTTCCACATTTCTTCCTAGACCCCAGAACTAAGTGCCCCATGACCCTCCTTCCACACCAAGAAATTGTCCTAACAAGGTGCCTTCAATTTCTTCCACAAATGGCAGCCACTCTCAGATCTGATCACTACTGTCATTATCTTCTGCTTAATGTCAAGAAAGATACCATCCTCTCACAAGAGCCCCTCCCTTTCTTTGTCTTCTTTTAACTATTATGGTAAATACTATTACCATGAACTTGGAGCTTCTACAGTACCTAATTTAATTAGGGTCTTGCTAAATTGCAGTACCCATTCTGTCAATTTCTAGCTAAAAGATCAGGGAGAATTAAATTTCTGGGGCTCACCTAGAACTTGTGATCCTCCTGCCTCATCCTCCCAAATTGCTGAGATTACAGGCATGCCCCACTTTGCCAGGGTCCATCATCCTTCACTTTGACTTATCTTCAATAGGCAGATCTTCTAAACAGATGTCTGTATTTCTTCCTCTATACATTCACTACATTTAACTCACATTCTTTTAACTTTAATATGATGAGATAAGCACAAGTTGGCCTTTTCCTAAATGCCCATTTTAGATGCCTTATACTTTTAAGGAAGTTTACATTTAACATTTTCATAAATATAACCTGGAATACAATGTAGCAGTTTGACAAAACAAACTTGATGAACACTGGGTAACAAGGCCAGTTTTGCCGGGAAGAGTAGAGCGGGATCCAAGAATAAGAGGTAATATATAATATTTCCCTTTCACATGTCAAAATATGGTTCGTAAAGTAATGCAGTGATAGAACTCTAGCCAAGCGTGCACAAGGCCCTGTGTTCAATCCCTAGTACCAGAAGAAAGGAGAGATGAAGGGAAGAAAAAGAAATGTATGAGGCTAAACCATTTCATTCTAAGGTTTGTTAAGGTCAGAAAGAGTAATTTATGCTCTATGGGTTCCTTAAGTTATATTAGGCATGGTTTAGGGTGACAGTCTATCTTCTATATAAATTACGATATAGGCACAAGGGCTGGGCTTCGTGGACATGCCTGTAATCTCGCTGACTTGGGAGGCTGAAGCACGAGGATCACAAATTTAAGACCATTCTCAGCCATTTAGTGAGACCCTGTCTCAAAAATAAAATAAAAAGGGCTAGAGATATAGCTCCAGGGTAAGACACCTAGGTTTGATCCCCAGTATCACAAAATGATAATGATAACGACAATGATGATGCCAATAATGTATACACACACTTAAAAGAACACACAAAATACACATTAAAAATATTTAAAGGTCTTATATATATGGGAAATAGACTTAAAATAAAAGAACAGTCCTTTAATGATGACAGGTATAACACAAATTGAGCAACATTATTAGAATTACTGTAACTTGATGTTAAAAACGTTACAGAGTCCTCCTCCTTCATAAGTTACCCCCAAATTTAAACAAAATTGTGTAAAATATGCTATGTGATGCAAAATTTACCATTTCAACCATTTTTTAAAGTGTATGCATAATTAACATTTTTTTAAACATTGTCACTGACCCTTTAATACCTTGCTTTCTAAGCAGGATAATACTATACAAATGTGAAGAATGACTGGTTGTGCTGGGCACATATAATCCCAGGGGCTCAGGAGGCTGAGGCAGGAGGATTGTGAGTTCAAAGCCAGCCTCAGCAAAAGCAAGGTGCTAAGCAACTCAGTGATACCCTGTCTCTAAATAAAATACAAAACAAGGCTGGGGATGTATGTGGCTCAGTGGGCGAATGCCCCTGAGTTCAATCCCTGGTGTCTTTTGAGGTGGGGGGGACAATTTTCCCTTGAAAATTTCTACCCTAAAAATAAAATTATAGCCGAGCACATGGCTGATATTCCAAACACTTGTGAGTTTGAAGCCAGACTCTGCTGGCTATAAGCAACCTGTGAGATGCTGTCTCAAAATAAAAAATAAAAAGAACTGGGGATGTGGCTCAGTGGTTAAATGCTCTTAGACTCAATCCCTGGCACCAAAAAACAAAATAAAATAAACTATAAAAACATCTGGATGCTTACAAAAATAAATATTTAACAAACACTTTATAAGAGAACCCGAAGAGTACCAGACATTATGATTCATCACCAAGGTGTATCATGCATTGTACTAATATGAAAGATTTAAATTTCATTTACCAAAAGAACAATGATAGAGATGTAACAGTAAGTTTACTGAGATTAAAGTTTTTTAAATTTGTTTTTGCTTTATGCACGGTGATACAAGGAAAGAGGTCTATATTTCTCCTGAAGTACTGCCTCTCCACCTCTGAACAGCAAAGATCAAACAGTGCTACACAAGGGTTCTATCTAGGACCTCTTCCTTTCATCTCTTAGAAGTAAGGGAAAAAATAGGAGAAAGGAGTTTCACAGGAAACTGGAAAAAATCTTGGTGATTTTCTCTCCCTTCAGCTAATGGGTCCCTTTATTTTAACTCTTTGTTTACAAACCAGTATAGAAATTGACCCAATTAACTAAAGCAGTTTAAAAATGGAGAAAAAGATATAGTTGGAAGTTTCATATACCACTCAGAACATGTGGTGAGGAAAAAAGTGAATACTAAGAAATAGTTATCAATCTCAAAAATTCACTGTAAAAGCATTTCTAATAACAGATTGAATTAATGTATCTAAAGAAGTTCCTGAGAAAATTTAAACAAAAAACTTCTTAAACCTGCCAAATACTTGATTTCAAGTTCTTGGGCACATAAGACTTTACTAACTAATCACTTAACATTTTATTCTTCATAAATCTAAAAAATAGTATAAATTTAAGTATGACTTAAAATCTACTCAAAAGGTGAGCATTTAAAGGAATTTTTAAAAGTACATACTAGATGTTAACCTTTATAATCAATCTACTAGGAAGAATTCATATTTTAAAATAAACACATTAGTTATACAATTTCCATAAATGAGAATGCAGTAGAGTTTTAAAGGTGACCATGTTTATCATACCCTTCTAATTCTAACATCAAACAAGAGGACAGTATTTTCCTAACAAATGCTGAGGGGAAAAAAAAGAATAATAAATTCATGAAAATAGTAATCAAAAAAAGATATGATATAATTATGGGAAATAGCCTACAAAAATCAAGAGCTATTAAGCCTATATACAACTACATTTATTCATATTATATTAACAATTTCTTACCTTGTGGAATTCTCTTCTGAGGAAAACAGATACAATTTTGTTCCTAGAACAATTTTAGGTAAAAAAAGTTGAGATGTTAGTTTCAAAATAGCCTCTTGAATATGAAGTTACAAAATGTTAATATACTACATTCAGAGTATTATGAATCAATACTATAAAAGCTTGAGAAAGTAGATCTCTAATACTGAAAGTTCATTTAATAAAAATACTTATTAGGGCTGGGGTTGTAACTCAGTGGTAGAGCGCTTGCCTAGCATGTATGACACATTGGGTTCGATTCTCAGCACCACATATAAATAAGTAAATAAAGGTCTATCAACAACTAAAAAAACATTTTTTTAAAATTGTGTCATTTTTTTATCTCACTTTTTAAAAACTTTTTATTTCTAATTATTACAAAAACACAATTCCATTGACTGAATATCAAATTGTTTGCTAGGTACAAAATGATTTGTGGTACATTTTTGTATTCTAAAACATCAGCAATTGAATAAATATTACTCTTTTCAGGACTTGATAGTCTAAAAGCTTTTTAAGGCATAATTCACATACATAAAATTCATCCATTTCAATAGAAATTTTTAATTTAGTAAAAGCTTCATAACCACTATCACCACCTAATTCCCCAATTTTTTTCATAACCCCAATAAGAAACCCCATAATGAAGGATGCATTTATAATTCTAGGTAGAAACATCTGAAACAAAATTTGATTTGAAGAAATATTCAAGAACCATACTCTTTACAATACTATGATCACAATTACATTTCAAAAATATGTAAAACACAAATATCTGTAATTGCAGTGACTTGGGAGGGTAAGGCAGAGAGATTGCAAGTTTGAGGTCAGCCTCAGCAATTTAGCAAAGCCTAAGCAACTTAGCAAGACCTTGTCTCAAAACAAAAAATAAAGGGCTGAGTTCAGTGATCAAGCACGCTTGGGTTCAACCCCCAAGTTAAAAAATAAATAAATAAAAATTAGCAAAAAAAAAAACCAACAAAACTGTAGAACAAAAGACTGGAAGGAAAATAAGTATCCAAAAATTATGAGTAGTTGTATTTGGATAGTAGTATTATAATGACTCTTTTCCATATATTTTCTCTAAAACTATGATTCAGGGCTGGAGTTGTGGCTCAGTGGTAGAGTGCTTGCCTAGCATGTATAAGGCACTGCGTTTAATCCTCAGCACCACATAAAAATATATAAATAAATAAACAAACAAACAAAGGAGTTGTGTCCATCTACAACTAAAAAAGATATTTTTAAGAAAAACTGTGATTCAGTGATATTACCTTTATGATTCTTAAAATGGTACAGCACAGACTTTCTAGAACTATACGATTGAAATTATACTAGAAAATATATTAAAACCAAGAAATACAACGTGATACTTTTAATGTCTACCATGTTTTTATTCAACATTTTTCATTGTAGATAAAATGCCCATAAAGTTAAAATAAATTGGTTATACTTACTAATATGGTTAAAAGGCCACAGATGCATCTTACTTTATGACAAATGGACTGTTTCATCACCTTTGTATCTGGGCATCTACTTCTTAATGGCCATTTCTGAAATAAAGGTACAGTTATTAAGAATGTGATTACTGAATATACTATAAAAATATTTAAAATCTTTAAGGACAATTATCTAAATTTTAGTGACCATAGAGAAATATCAAAATACTTCTTGAGGCCGGGCACGGTGATGTATGCCTGAATTCCCAGCGGCTTGGGAGGCTGAGGCAGGAGGATTGCGATTTCAAAGTCAGCCTCAGCAAAAGTGAGGCACTAAGCAACTCAGTGAGACCCTGTCTCTAAATAAAATACAAAATAGGGCTGGGTATGTGGCTTAGTGGTCGAGTGTCCCTGGTTCAATCCCTGGTCCCCACCCACCCCACCCCCCAAAACAAAATTCTTGAGCAACCTCCTAACAAAGTATGAAGAAGACTGAGAATGAGGTGGGAGGAATATAAAATGAACTGTTGTCCCACAGGACCAGAATACTTCAGTCCTCACTGCCTTTCACCCAGCTGGGTGATAAAATTCCTGAGTGGACTCAGGAATTAAGACACTGGAACAAGTAAAAAGGAAAATAAGGTAGACATTGATAAGGGAGTCCTTAAAATGCAGTTTTTAACACAATAAATCAACAGATTATATACATAAGCTACTTTTTTCCTATTTGTCTATTTACCCATTATACCTAGAATAAAAACCCCAGAAGGGGATTTTGTCAGTTTTATTTACTGGTATCTGAACAATGATAATCATGCCATTAAGTGCTCAGTAAATATTTACTGAAAAAATGAGTAAACTGATGAACTACTTAAGTTTAATTGATAAAATATTTAACCTAACAGTATTTTAAAATAGTAAAATCTCAGGGGCTAGGGTTGTGGCTCAGTGGTAGAGAGCTTGCCTAGCACACGAGAAGCACTGGGTTTGATACCGAGCACCACATTAAAAACAAAAAACAAACAACAACCAAAAAAACCTAAGTAAACAAAATAAAGGTATAAAAAAAAACAGTAAAATCTCAAAATGCTCTTTGTTTCTCTGTAAACCAATAATGTTAATGCCAACAATATCAATGTCAACAATGTTCCCCCGCCCCGAAAAAAAAAAATATATATATATATATATATACACACTTAAAAGATAATGATGATGTGGTCCTAAGCACGGAACCACAACAAAAGCATAAGTTACTGTGCCATGTTGTTAGGTGCACTTTTGGTAAGGACTTCTAGAAGGGGAATTACTGAATATTCAATTTTTCCAAATATTGGCAAATGTGTTGGGTGGTGGTCTTGTCCTTTTTAAACGTGTGTATTCTTTGAGGAGCTTGTTGTGGAGACAACTAAGAGGAAGTTTTATATAAAGAGTGGAAAGCTGCTCTGACAGATCTTAATGATAGTTTCCTACTTTCTATTCTATAGCTGAATGGTATTTTACAAAATGCTACTCTTTTTGTAAAAAACTTAAGGAAATTCAAATTTAAATACACATTTGCTTTTCTTCCTTTGCTTTAAAAAAAGCCACAATGGAATGATAAACTAAAACCAAGTAGCTGCTTATGCAGAAAATAGAGAGTAGGGTGAAGAGACAGGATAGAAGCAAAAATTTCTCAGATTATACCTTGTTTTTATTTAGAGACATATTTTAAGATAATCGAAAATACTACATATATATATGTGAGTGAATGAAATATATATATGAATGAATGAAACAAGTGAACAAGATATAAAGTCGATGGCATAACCACACATAATTATTTCAAGCCACTTTTAAAACACAACATTTAACCACATATTCTTAGCCAAATGTAAGAGAAAGGAAAAACAAAACCCTCAAAAACTATATCCAGTAGTCAGTCTTGTTACTACAAATGTTGGCAAATAGGTAATATCTATCATTAGGAATCAAGAATTGCAGCGTCAAAAGAAAACTAGATTCAAATATAAAAATCATGGTAAAATTCTATAATCTGAAATTTGAACTGGAGTATCAATAAACTTATGATTCATTTACCTCATAAACACCCACTACTTAGCTGAGTGCACAGGCACAAGCCTGTACTCCCAGAGACTCAGAGGCTGAGGAATGAGTGTTGCTAGTCAGAGCCCAACCTCAGCAAGTTAACAAGGTCCTAAATAACTTAGTGAGACCCTGTCTCAAAATAAAAAGGGCTGGAGGGCTGGGGTTATAGTTCAGTGGTAGAGCAATTATCTAACACGTGTGAGGCACTGGGTTCGATTCTCAGCACCACATATAATAAAATAAAGGTCAACTAAAAAATATTTTTAAATAAATAAATAAATAATAAAAAGGGCTAGAGATGTAGTTCAGAGGAAAAGCATCCCTAGGTGCAGTCCCCAGTACCAAAATAAATAAATACCCATTCATTGCTCTTTCCCTTGAAAAAGCCTTAAAACAGATATTACTCAGTCACAAACCACTCCTATTGTAAACTATGGTCTCTCCATATTATTTCCCACTTACAGTGACCAAGACTATGGGGTATTTGTTGTACTAGGAAGCTAGCTACCAAAGACTACTAGGATTATAGGAAAAAGTGACATAAAGCCAATTTGAAGGACAAAAGGTACCCACTAGCCAAAGGTGAGTCAACTTGAACATCAAAAAGATAATGACTACCACGGACTGAAACATTAAATACATTAAAAATATATTCACTTTTGGAAGTTGCTAAGGCACACACATTACTTGAACAGTACTCCAGAATAATCAAGCAGTCAATAAATGACAGGTCTTCTTTTTGGGGTCTCAAAATATCAACTGTGGAAGAAATGTTGGGATTAAAACATCACCATTTTGTAGTCCTGAGGAAATAACCAACCTAGAAAATGAGCAGTGGTTGCCAAAACCATTGGGTAAAAAGAAATATAATGCATGGATTAAGCTAAGAAAATCTGAACACAGTATTAATCTTACCATTAAAAATGACAGCCTGACCTGGGGTTGTGGCTCAGTGGTAGAGCACTTGCCTAGCAAGTGTGAGGCACTGGGTTCAATCCTCAGCACCATCAATCAATAAATAAATGTATGCTCTCAACTACATCTTTAAAAAAAATTATTTAAACAAAATGATAAACCAGGTGCTGTGTCGCACACCTGTAATTCTAGCGGCTTTGGAGGCTGAGGCAGGAGGATCGTGAGTTCAAAGCCAGCCACAGCAACTTGCTCTAAGCAACTCAATGAGAACCTTTCTCTAAATAGAATACAAAAAGAGGCTGGGGATGTGGCTCAGTGGTTGAGTGCAGCTAAGTTCAATCCCTGGAAAAAAGATAAGACAAGTAGACATTGTGTGGAGAAGTACTCATTCCAATTCATGAAGTGTTCCTCCTGGGAACTCCAATTCAAAAGATATCCATAATATTGCCACTCTTACCAGTTCTTCCATGGTCCATGCCACCTTATTCCATATCTAAACTATTATAATCATTCCCTGTCAAATATTCCAGATTCTCTCAGTAACCTTAACAAGTCAGTCAGACTTCAAGACTTTGACTTTCAAAGAATGTCAGATCATGTCACTCCTCTGCTTAAACCATCCAACTGAGTCCACCTCATTGGCACAAAAGCCAAAGCGCTTACAAAGGCCCCTAAGAACTATAATTTGACACTCACTCACCTTCCCCATTTCTCTGATTTCATATCCTACAATTCTCCTGTCTTTTGTTCATTCCATTCAAGTCACACTGGCCATAGGACTTGTTTTTCTCTCTGTCTGAAACACCAGTTCTCTCTGGCTTACTTCTCCTCTTCTCTCTTTAGGACTTGTTTTTTACAAACCATATCATCAAAGAGATCTGCCCTGGTACCCTGGGCAAGTCCACAGTATCTGCTTAGTTTTTCCTTATTTGACAGAGAAAATTATGTGGAAATTTAAGTTATAAATTTTAAGCTTTGTGAGGAAAAATAAGTTATAAATTTTGGAGAGAGTAATCTCCAAACACAACGTCATCATCATCAATTTTCAGATCTTTGTGTCTAAACATCCATAGGGCTATTATTCCTTTTAAAATATTTGTATGTTCCAAATTTAAATGAATTAATGAAGAACATATCTATCACAAATTATTTTTTGGGTTGTTTTGTCTCAACTATACTACAACTCTAGAAAGGAGTAGTAGAAGACTTTAATCAAATAAGTTTCATTTAAAAACAATTACCATCAGAAATACTTTCCCTTTCCTCCTACTTCTTTTAGGGATTTCTGTTTGTGATTACATTATAAAGTTTAAAGTAACATCAGGAAAAGTTTACTTGAAATTTATGTTACCTTTAGGTCTGTGACCACTAAAGAAAATCAAAAGAACTCACTAACTCTTAACTCACTAAACCACCTATAACATGGTAGTAATGTTTGAGCTCAAATTATTGTTATTTTAAATAAACTAACTCCCCCTAGGCTGAAGTCTACTGTGTCTTTTAAGTATTCTGTGGCTGGCAACCTTCAGAGTCTTAAGAAAGATAACCAGGGAGAAAAGAGCAGGTATGACTCAGTGATCATATGAAACAATCTTTGAAGACCAAAACAAAGATACCACTTCTGGCAAGAGATCTCTAGAACTGTCCCAAAACTAACTTATCCACATACCTTTCGTCTGAACAATATATTTTCCCTTTAAGTTCACAAAGTACTTCTTATGTGCCTATCTTTAAACCAAGACTAAAATGAAATCAATCAGCATGAGTGTCAAGAATTAGATGATGAAATTGAATGTTCAAATTTGTCTGGGGCAGGCAATGGTTTTCTCAATAGGATCCCTAAAGTTCAGGAAATAATGCCAAGAGTTAATAAATGAGATGGCATCCAATTAAAAAGCTGCACGGCAAAGGAAATAATTAAAAATGTAATGAGAGAATCTATAGAATGAGAGAAAAATCTTTCTAGTCACTCTTCTGATAGAAGATTAAAATCTAGAATATATAAAGAACTCAAGGGGGGGGGCGGGAGACTGGGTTTGTGGCTCAGTGGTAGAACGCTTGCCTAGCATGCGTGAGGCACTGGGTTCAATCCCCAGGACCACATAAAAATAAACAAATAAAATAAAGGTATTGTGCCCATCTACAACTTAAAAAATATTTTAAAAAAACTCAAAACACTTAACACTCCCCCCCCTCAAAAAAAAAAAAACACTTATAAATGGGCAAATAAATTAAACGCTTCACAAAAGAAGAACTACAACTGGGCATACCTGTAATTCCAGCAGTTTGGGAGGCTAAGGCAAGAAGATCTGGGGTTCAAAGCCAACCTTAGCAACTTAGTGAGGCACTAACCACCATAGCAAGACCCTGTCTCGAAATGAAAAATAAAAAGGATTGGGGATGTGGCTCAGCAGTTAAGTGCCCCGGGTTCAATCTCTGGTACCAAAAAAGAAAATATTGTTTAGGAACATTAAACTTAGCATTATTATTTGACATGACTACAACCTATAACACAGTAAAACAATATATCTATTCTGAAATAAAATCAAAATGATTCCTTAACTACCAGAATACATTATCCAGGAAATGTCATCAATTATTCAGAGAAAGTGAAAATTCCTTGAAATAAATTACCATAACTGAAAAAACTATGCCATTTAACATCAAGACAACTTTCTAATTTACACAAAGGAGAAACTCAACAGACTGATGAAAGTTTCCCAAAAGACTAAAAACAAATGCTAGTTCTATAAATACTTTTGTCCTGGGATTTTCAGCAAAAATAACACTTTAAAAAAAATTCCCAGGGCTGGGGATGTGGCTCAAGCGGTAGCGCGCTCGCCTGGCATGCGTGCGGCCTGGGTTCGATCCTCAGCACCACATACCAACAAAGATGTTGTGTCCTCCGAGAACTAAAAAATAAATATTAAAAATTCTCTCTCTCTCACTCTGTCTCTCCTCTCTCACTCTCTCTTTAAAAAAAAAATTCCCTCATAATCTTAATTCATTGCACTGATGGTTAAGAATGAAGAGGGAGAGAAGGGATGAGGGAGAAAGGAAGAGGACACATTCTCAAGATAACAATTATAAATAATAAAACATTATTTGTAAAAAATAATAATAATTTAGGATTTAGTGTTTCTCAGCAACAAATAACTGTGCATGGTAATTAAGATCAAATAAAGATAATGGGGGCTGGGGTTGTGGCTCAGTGGTAGAGTGCTCACCTAATAAGTATGAGGCACTGGGTTTGATCCTCAGCACCACATAAAAATAAATAAATAAATAAAAGGTTAAAAAAAGAATGCTTTTGAAAAAAGATAATGGAATGGTCTGTACGGTTTTGAAATCAATACTAGGACTATCACCTGAAGCATTTGCTTTTTTGTTTTGTAGTTGAAAGACATCAAAGTTCACAGCATACAGAATAAACAGTCTCTTAAAACTTCATTATACAGTCTCTCTACAGTCAATATCTCTTATGTCTCCCCTCCTTTTGAGCAAACTCATACACAATTACTGTCAGTTTAATACAGTGGTTAAGAGCACAAGCTTTGGAGTCACAGTTTTGAGCTTGTATTCCAATTCTACTGTGATCTTAAGCAGGCTACTTTGATGAATTTTTTAATCTGTAAAATGGAGGTAAGGAAGCTCTGAGGATACTGCTTGTAAAACATTGACATGGTGCCTAGTACACAGTAAAGGCTAAACAAGTATATTCAGAACAACAAGTGCAGTGAAAATCTTATTCTTTTTGTCTGCTTGAACTTTCCCCATCTTATAATTTCAGAAGGTCAAACACTTCATCCATCTTATGTTTTCATAAGGTTCAACACTTTCCCGTATTTCCTTTATATCTAAGACATGTGTTTTGCCAAATATAGAGCTAGCTCAGGCTAGGAATGGGCAACAAGTGAGCAGGAGAAGCAGAGAGCAGAAGGAATTTGTTTTCATACTAATTGAAAAATGGCAGTAAGGTCAAGTCCAGGGCACTGGTGGCAGCATTTAGAGTCATCTGGAGCAGTCTGTGGCGTCTGTCTGTCTCTAGATGGTACTGGCATCCTCGCAGGAATCATTGTGCAATGTGATTTTAGGCATTGTTTCTGGCTGCTTAGCCCTTACAACAATTTGTTGAGCCACTGAGTTCAACTCAATATCCTTTTAAAATACATGATATGCTTGAATTGTTTGTTTCTTCTGGTTTTTTGTTTGGTACTAGGGATTGAACCAAGGATGCTTTGCCACTGAGCTACATCCCAGTCTGTCTTTTTTTTTTTTTTTTTTTTTTGGAGATAGGATCTAAGTTGCTAAGGGTCTCACTAAATTGCCAAGGCTGACCTAGAACTTGCTGTCCTCCTGATTCTGCTTCTGGAGTCACTGGGATTATAGACATGTATCACATGGCACCACACCTACTACACCTGACCTAAATTTTTTTTGTGTCTGTGTGTTACTAAGGATTGAACCCAGGGGTACTCCACCTTGAAGCTCTACCCCAAGCCTTTTAATCGTTTTTGCTATTTTGATTTCTGAGGCAGGGTCTCACTAAATAGCTCAGACTAGCCTCAAACTTGGAATCTTCCAGCCTCAGTGTCCTGAGTTGCTGAGATTACATGTGTGCACCACCATACCTGGCTTGAATTGGTTTATACTACATCCAGGAATTCTGACAGACACAGACAGAGGTGATATCCATTCTCATTTCCCCACCCCACCAGGAAACAGGAAAAAAAAATCTATTTTCAGTTTCTCTGGAAACACACAAGAAGTTACTGTCCACTTTCAACTTATGGATTTATCCTAGGAATTCTTGGAAACCTTGTTGTCTAGGTAACTTTAGATTTATTCCAAAGGAATACTATAAAAGAGAAATGATGACACAGGAAAATGAAAATGCAAAAAGCAGCTTTCACTGAGGGAACAGAAATCATTCTTGCGTGCCTGATACCAACCTTCATATTCCCAACGTGTCTTCCCACATGGAATTCTTCACCTAATGGTTTATAACCAAGGAGACACCTGCTAAGAGTCACTAAGGTTAGCTGGGCACCTGTAATCCCAGAAATTTGGAAGGCTGAGGCAGAAGGTTACAACTACTTGTTGTTTAAGGCAAGCCACAACAATTTGGTAAGGCCCTAAACAACTTGGTGAGATCCTGTCTCAAAATACAAAATTTAAAAGGCTGGGGATATAGTTCAGAGATAGAGCACCCTGGGATTCAATCCCTAGTACTGCCAACCATAAAAACCACACACACACACACACACACACACACACACACACACACACACGTATAAATATTTTTATGCATATACAAAAATACACAAACACAAATTGAACCCCTCCCCCACCCTCACCCCGACCCCAGACATTTATCACTGAACTATATCCCCGGCCCTTTATATTCCTTATTTTGAGATGAGGTCTCACTAAATTGCTTAGGGCCTCACAAAAATTGCTAAGGTAGGTCTTGAACTTGTCATCTTCTTGCCTCAGCCTCCCCAGTTGCTGGGATTATAGGCATGCATCACCAGGCCTGGCTCCTCTCTGGTTTTAACAAATAACTCAAACAGCCTCACAGCAAAACAATTCACTTCTCTAGTAAAATAGTACCAGTAAGTCAGTGCCTGATTGTCGCTGGCTGGTACACATTCCTCTTTTTCTGCCACATTCCTCTGAAGTTCTCTTTTATAGTTTGGTAATACTTTTTCCAGTGTCTAAATGTTAAATTTTAAATCTGTTAATTTTGTTACTTGTCAGTATATGACACAAGATTTGTGGGGGAGAGTGAAACTGGGAGATTAAATCCTGTTTTTTTGGAACTCTCAGGAGTCAGTTTCCATACAGAATTGTTACCATGTAGAATTGAAACTACAGTAGTCCCCTTTATGCATGATTTCACTGTCTATGGTTTCAACTATCTGGTGAACCATGATCAGAAAATTGCAGTAATAATTTTTAAGTTTTTTTGTTTTGGGTAATAGAATCAAACCCAGGGCCTTCCATACGCTCAGAATGCATACTACCACTGAGCTATATTTCCAGCCCAACAACTTAAAAGCTTGAAATTATGTACCATTCTAAGTAGTCTGATAAGATCTGTCCCACTCAGGACATGAATCATCCCTTTATCCAGCTATCTATGCTGTATATACTATCTATTAGTAGTGGTCTCATTTACTAGACTGTCATAATATTACAGTATTTGTTTTCAAATAACCCATATTTTACTTAATAAGAACCCCAAAGCACATAGTGATGCTGGCAATTTTATTACAGTATATTGTTGTAATTGATGGATTTTATTATTAATTAATGTTGCTAATGTATTACTGTGCCCAACTTATAAATTACTTTACATAGGTACATGTGCATAGACAAAATATAGTATATAAAGGGTTGGGTACTATCCATGATTTCGAACCTGCAACATATCATATCATCTGGAGATAAGGGAAGACAGCTACTTCATGTTTTAGCAAATAAAAGAATAATTGGAACAAAATTTTTTAAAATCGCCTTCTCAGATTAAAATTTAGAAAATAGAAACAAACAAGTGTGTATGTCTAATATATACCTAACGTACTTAAAGTCAGAAGAAAAAAAGACAAACACTGACTTTTGGCAGAGATTTGGGAACAGGGACTGTCATAGAATTATAGGGTTCATGGCAATCATATATTAGAGCTTTGTTACAAGACTATAGAAAAAGTGATAAAGAAATACAAAAAACAATTTACACTGTCCATAAGTTCATTTTTTATTTAAGTCCCAGGAAGTGTCGTGAAGTAAAAAATCATTTTTGCCTAAGTGTTAAGGACTCATTCTTAAATTACCAATTTTATATTGGCTGTTATTCATACCCTCAGAACTTAACTTCTATATTAAACATTGAATTTAAATTAATGCCAATTAACAAATACAATCTGGTCACAATTCACCCACCTGTAAAAGAATGCCATTAAGCCCCATATAGAAAGTTGGTTAGCTTACACTAAACACAGCAGGATATTTTTACAAGGGAATTCACGGAAAAAGTTCACACAAAAACTACATCTTCATTAAAAATAAGACATGTCTAAGTCAGCCTTAAAAGCTAGCTATATTTGTGTTTTAAGAGCAGTCTAGAAGAAGGACTAAAAAGGACCTAAGGCTAGTCCCTGAATTACTACTCTATTATGAAGAGTAATTATGCTATGAAGAAACAACAGGAACATCTAAAACACTAAAAATAAAAACGGAGATATCAAATTCCTATCAAAATAAGGTTCAAGAACAAAAAGTACATGAAACCCGAAGAGAACAGGGAAAGAACGTGTATATAAAGAGACAAAGAAGGTTTACAGCACCAATGGCAAACCTAAGACACATGTAACTGCCACTTCCCCTCCTTCAAAACTGACAGACACAGGAAACAGGTAATAGCTCTTTGGAGTCTGGCAAAAGCTTTTAAACACTGAAAAAAATGTTGTGCTTTACCTTTCCGAGTTTGTTGGGTTTTTTTGTTTGTTGTTGTTTTTTTTTTTTTGGTTTTTTTTTTTTTTGGTTTTTTTTTTTTTTTTCATTTTAAAAGGCCTAAAAAACCTCAAGATGGCTATTACAAAGCACTGGGAATTGTCACACCAAATAACACGCCATCCCTGGTTTAGTTTGGATTAAGGCTGTGCAGAAAATCCAGTTAGGAATGAATAAGTACAAGGAAAACAGTAATAATAAGAGAAGCCAGTATAAGGAGCTGTTTTTAAAATTTATTTTTGTTACATACATTGCTTCACTAAACAAATGTTGTTTTCAGAACAAACTTCATAGCTATTGATGATGTACCCATTTGGTAGATGAAAAAAATTTTTGAAAACCTGATACTTACAGAATTTTTAACAACACGACAGAATTAAGTAATAAGTATGTAACACTATGCATATTACTTTCCAGTTTGTTATTATCTAAATGCCATAATCTATTATTGTCCCTGGAAATAATTTCATAATGTGCATATACACAGATTTCTAGCTTGATTTGTCATTTTAGCTTGATTTTCACTCACAGGTTTTAATGCTATTATAGTGGTTAATAATCCCATAAAGATGAAAAACAGATTCACTAAAAGACAATGTGGCCAGGCGTGGTACCCACACCTCTAATCCCAACGACTCCAGAGACTGAGGCAGAAAACTCACAAGAACAAGGCCTGCCTTGGCAACTTAGAGAGGTCCTGAGCAACTTAGCAAGATCCTATCTCAAAATAAAAAATAAAAAGGACTGGGTATGTGACTCAGTGGTTAAATACCCTGGGCTCAACCCCCAGAATTCTATAAAAAAAAGTACATGTAGGAAAGCATTGAGCTAACACTTCAGATGTATTCATTTAATCTCACAATATTACATAGTAATATTATTACCTCTATTTTATAGGCAAAGAAACTAAAGCACAGAGAGGTTAAGAGATTTATTTGTGTGAACCCAGGCACACCCCTGAATCACTACACAGTGTTAACTCCTAATAACAAATAAAAGCATTTAATACAGTTTTTGGCACAGCTTTCAATGGACAGTAGTGATTACAGGCAGAACAACAATACACTTGCCAGAAAAGATGTTAAATCAATCCAGATGAACTATTTATTCGTTTAGTAAATAATTATTATCTGTCATGGACCATGAACTGCTTTAGAATGCAGGCACATTCTCCAAAACATCAGAAGACAGTGTAAGAAAAAAAGATGAAGAGATAATGTAATTTAGGTATCTAGTTTAGATAGGCAAATCTAACATACAAAGAAGAAAATAGTTATTCACAGGTGTCAAGGCCCAGAAGGGGTAATTAACCCTGCCTAGGGCACTCATAGAAGTTTTACAGAAGAGAAAATACCTCAACTCCATCTTGAATAACAGACTTCTACAAAAATCAGAAAAAAAAAATACCTCGGGCTGGGGATGTGGCTCAAGCGGTAGCGCTCGCCTGGCATGCGTGCGGCCCGGGATCGATCCTCAGCACCACATACAAACAAAGATGTTGTGTCCGCCGAGAACTAAAAAATAAATATTAAAAAATTCTCTTTCTCTCTCTCTCTCTCTCTCTCTCTCTCTCTCTCTCTCTCTCTCTCTCTGTCTCTCTCTCACTCTCACTCTCACTCTCTCTATCTTTAAAAAAAAAAAAAAAATACCTCAACTCCATCTTGAATAACAGACTTCTACAAAAATCTCCGGCTAACAACTTCTCCCAAAATCCCTCCCACAGAAAGGCCAAGTGCTCACTGCTATGAAAACTACTACAGTACAGTACAAAATGTAGTTCAGCACAATAGCACCATCTTAACGTGTGCAAGGAAGGGAATGGTGCTCAAGGTTAATCAAACCCTTGCCACCACAACAGCAACTAGTGATAAAGAAGGAGTCCAGCCAGGTGCGGTGGCACACACCTGTAATCCCAGCAGTTTGGGAGGCTGAGACAGGAGAATCCTGAGTTCAAAGCCAGCCTCAGCAAATGCAAAGCACTGAGCAACTCTCTGAGACCCTGTCTCTAAATAAAATACAAAATAGGGCTAGGGATGTGACTCAGTGATTGAGTACCCCTGAGTTCAATCCCACTAACAACAATAACAACAACAAAAAAAGAGTCCATTTATCAAGCTTAACTTTACAGTTAATGTGGCTACAAAACTCCTTTTATTTGGCATACATGTTAAGTTCCAGGGATTTTGTTGTTGTTGTATAAAACAGTCTCACTATGTTGCCCAGGTGATGGACCTAGACTTCCTGGGCTCAAGCAATCCTGCTGCCTCAGTCTCCTGAGTAGCTGGGACTGCAGACATGTGCCATCACACCCAGCTGCTAATAAATTCTTAATAAAAGAAATCTAAATTAAAAAAAAAAAACAGAAAAAAGGGGGGAAGCCTTCAGTTAAGCACAAATGAATGACCTTGACTTCTTAAAACTTACTTAAAAAATTAAGAGTTTTTAAATGCATAAAAGCCATAAAGATGAAAAAAATAGAAAAAGATGTAGCAGCAAATGAGAAAAATCAATAACATTTTGGAAATAAGAAAGGAAAAAACTAACCTATCAAGACCAAGAAAACTGAAGCATAAATCTGAAAGGGAGAAGCTACCCAAAGCAAACTGATAGAGAATGAAAATAGAATAATGGTTACTAATGGCTAAGTGAGAAGAAAATAAGGAGTTGTTATATAATGGGTAGTTCCAGTTTGGGATGATGAAAAAGTTCTGGGGAAAGTCCTAGTGATGTTAGCTGCACAACATTAATATATTTAATACCACTGAACTGTAAACATTAAAATGGTTACAATTACATTATGATATTGATCTATAATAAAAAGGAAAAAAGCTGACTCATGCTAAAGAAATTCAGGTGCTAGACAGATTTGGGTATCAGAAGCCCAATGAGGATAAAATGAAGGCTGGGATTAGAAACCAGATGACTGGTTTAAAGTTCAGGATGGGACTGTAGTTCAATGTAGCATTTGTCTAGCATATATAAAGCCCTGGGTTTAATCTCCAGCAACACACACACACACACACACACACACACACACACACACACACACAAAGTCTTATTACTTAGCTGGGGTGGAGTAGAGCACACCTAAAGTCCCAGGGACTGTGGAGGCTGAGGCAAGAGGATCACAAGATTCAGGCCAGCCACAGAAACTTAGCAAGACTCTCAGCAATTTAGTAAGACCCTATTTCAAAATAAAAAAGGATTGGGGATCTAACTCAGTAGCAGAGTGCTCATGGGTTCAATACCCAGTACAAAAAAAAAAAAAAAAAACATAAAAAAATAAGGTTCATATAAGTGATCTCACAGCAAAAACCAAACTTCTCTCTCTCTCTGATAAAAGTCTGGAGTTGCTCTTCCAGAGAAAAGATACCCCAAATTTAAGAACATAAGCCACAGCTGAATAAGACAAAATGCCTACTAGAAAAACAAGAGAACTGTATCTGACAGATGACCCAAATAGGTTCAATCATATCAAAAGGTGATTTAGATCCGTCAAAGAACTGCAGATGTATTAATAATAGGCACAAAATACAAGAAATTTTAAACTGGGATAATTACCCTGAAAAAGAATAAGTTGAACAAGAAAACATATAATCACAGTGAATTTTATAACTCAACTGTAAAAAATATTTGCATAGTCTTAATAATTTGCCCGCCAAAATCTGATATCATATAAACAGAAAATGAGAAAGGGGGAAATATATATAAATATCTGCAAGTAATAGAGATTATGATTACTGACTCTTATCTTTTATAGAAGCAAGTTAGTAGGGGGCTGGGGTTGTGGCTCAATGGTAGAGCACTTGCTTAGCACATGTGAAGCCCTGGGTTCAATCCTCAGCACCACATTAGAAAAATAATAATAATTAAATAAGTAAAATAAAGTTATAAAAAATATTTTTAAGAAAGAAAGAAAGTTAGTAGCTACTGTCTAAAACAAAAAACCAAGCCAGGCATGGTGGCACACACCTGTAATCCCAGTGACTCAGACAGCTGAGGCAAGAAGATCATAAGTTCAAAGCCAGCATCAGCAATTTATCAAAGTCCTACACAACTTGATGAGGCTCTGCCTCAAAACAAAAATAAAAAGGGCTGGGGATGTGGCTCAGTGGTTAAGCACCTGCTAGGTTCAATCCCGGGTACCAATAAACAAACAAACAAAATAAACACAATCAAAAAACAATAAAATGCCGAATACTGTGGGGCCCATGTCTCATGCCTATAATCCCAGTCACTCAGGAGGCCAAAGCAGTAGGAACTCTAAATCCAAGGCCAAACTGGGCAATTGGGTGAGACCCCACCTCAAAACAAAATTTCATTTATTCTTTGGGTTTTTTTAATATTTATTTATTTATACATACATACTGGGGATTGAACCCAGGAGCACTTGACCATGAGCTACTTCCCCAAGTCCTTTATATTTTTTTATTTTGAGGTAAGGTCTTGCTAAATTGTTGAAGGTCTCACTAAGTTGTTAAGGCTGGTCTTGAACCTGTGATCCTGCTTGGTCTCACACCTCCCAAATCTCTGGGATTGCAGGTGTGTACCACTGTGCTGGACTAAAAACAAAATTTCTTTTTTTTTTTTTTTTTTTTTTGAGGGGGTAGGTAGCACCAGAGATCAAATCCAGGGCCTTGCATCTGCTAAGCAAGCCTTCTACCACTGAACCACATTCCTAGGACCCCCCTGCTCCACCACAATTTCTAAAAAGGGGCTGGGTAGCTCAGTGGTAGAATGCTTGCCTAGCATGCCCTAGGCTTTGGGGTTCAAACCCTAGTACCACTGCCGGCCCCCTTAAAGCAGAATAACTGACTTCAAAAACTGAAGACAAATACCAGAACAAATAGCTAAAAGACTATAAACTGACTGCCTCTGAAGATTGGGATTTGGAGATAAGGAGAGAAGAGATAGGGAAGCTCCTGTTTTTCTAAACCTTGTAATAAAATTTGACTTTTT
This sequence comes from Spermophilus citellus, assembly GCF_964194105.1. Taxonomy (NCBI): domain Eukaryota; kingdom Metazoa; phylum Chordata; class Mammalia; order Rodentia; family Sciuridae; genus Spermophilus; species Spermophilus citellus. Next base: position 89,218,616 of record NC_138197.1, on the reverse strand, counting down.
AAATTATATGTATACAAATACCACCTTAGTTTTAAAATGAATTTTTAAAATCTGGAAAGGTAAAAGCACAATATTTTGTCACAGTGTTTGTTAAGAATTAGCATGTTAGAATTAAAATGTTCAGTGATTTGGGGACCAATCACACTAAATGCTTCTCTTGAAGTAGCAATTCATTAATTGATACAACATGCAATTTACAAGAGAAACAGTTTGGGTTAGGTACCAATGCTAAAGTCTAATAACTTAAAACCATTCCTCAAATATAGTATTTTATTTATTTCTCCTAATAATGTAAACTTGGGTATATTTTATAAAAGCTCATTTGCCACTCATGGACTAAATCGAAATTTTGACATTTTGAATGACTAGCATTTATAAGCACCAGTGATGGTAGATTTGAACATTATTTAAGTTTGAATGTCAAATGAAAAGCAACCTCATGGAATAATATACAAAATACTAAATTTAAAAAAAAACAGAAAATAATTTTTATCTGCAAAAACTAGCTATTTGCCACTTTTTAAAGTCACATTTCTGTAGGCATGAATTCACCAACTAAATATAATCTAATTAACATTACTTCTACACAGTCTAAACCAAGAATCTTATTCCAGAAAAAGAAAATGCTTCAAAGCAAAAAATAAAACCATGAACTACATCAGCATCCATTGATTTTTTTTTAATTAAATAAGCTCTTATAAAAGTTATAAGCCTTGATTTGCTTTTAAAGCAGTATTAATGGACTATGCTGATCTAAATATATAGCTGCTCAATTTCATCTATGGACTATAACAAACTTGCAAACAACTAAACAACTTTTAAAGGCTTAAAGGCATTAAAATCCTATTTGTTTTACACATTGTATACACAGATAATCGGACAAGAAATAGAGACAAGATCTAGCAACTAAAGAAAAACTTGAGTATCTATCACTAAACGCCTGTTATGTGAGGGAACATGAGAGAGAAATGCCTGAGACAAGAGCTCTGCATTCAAGAAGTTAAAAACTTAGCAGCCCATAAAGAGGAAGCAAGAAGTAGGTATAGCAGGGCTGCCACATCTAAGTCACAAAAACAATTCAATTCATGAACAATATAAAACAGTGAAACGACTAAGAACTAACCTATAAAATTATAAATTCAGAGAAGGGGAAGATAATAGAGGACTTGAAAGAAAGAAGTAAGCACTGAACTCAGTCTTAAAGTAGAAAAGCATATGAAGAGAAGGGAGAAAGATCAATGCCAGTCTCTCCCTCTAGATTTTGCTACCTACTTAAACATTTTCAAAATGAAAAGCTGAAGGGAAACGTATGCAAAATTAAAAAGGAAAAGTAATCTGAAAGAAAACTACCTAAAAAAGAAAAACAAGCGATGTGATAAACGAAAAATTACCCAGTTTAAAATATATACATATATAACCACCTTCAACATTTAACCAACCTTATATATCTTGTATGTCAATAAATATTCATTTTCATTAGCATCACTCCTTCATTTTAGAGAGAATAAGTTATTAAAATTTGATTTTCACAATGATAAATTGACAAAAATTCCATTTCCAGAATGATAAATTGACAAAAAGAAGTCAATCAAAACCTCACAAAGGATAGCAGCTTTCTCCTGATTCCCCATTCTGTAATATATCTATTGTAATACATGATGCTTTATAATGCTACCATATTAGACATACTAGACTTGCTCTCTTAATGAGCCTTAATTTTTTTCTTTTTTTGGTGGTACTGGAGTTGAACCCAGGACCTTGTGCATTCAAGGTAAGCACTCTACTGAGTGAACTATATCCCCTGGCCCAGACTTAATTTCTTATATCAACCAAAAATATTAGGATGTTATAAATATTATATTTCTAAAAGGTATTTATTTTTAAGTAAGTATGCTATTAAGTATTTATTTTTAAGTAAGTATGCTAACAGCCAATAGGCCTCACTTAAGATCATAAACTTTTATGACTAAAAATAGCCTTTTCAGTAAATTAAAGCATGTTATTGCCCTAGTATGTCCTCTAGTCAACAGGACATTCTAATGTTTAGAAGAGAAAAGCTTGGTGCCAGGTAGAGTTAAAGTCACAGTTCTAAGGAATTCATACGCAGAACTTTTTCAGAGTTTTATCTAAATTATTTTGGCTCTAAGTTTCATGAATAGGGATTGAAAACAAAGTAAAATGTTTCTTGTATCCAAATGAAGTGATATACAGAAGTTATACCATACAATGTTAATCTCAAATTTATTAGCATTCTCAGAAATCATGCTACTTTTTTTACAGCTAAAATAACACTTTCCCTCTTCTAAACTACTAAGATCTTATTAGCTTTCTACATGTATTTACTTATTTATTTTACATACACGACAATAGCGGAATGCATTACACTCCTTATTATACAGCACAATTTTTCATAATTCTGTATATAAAGTATGCTCACGCCAAATTATGCCATTATATATGTACTCTTTTTTTGCATTACAATTCTTAATACACATATATACCATAATTTTTCATATCTGTTTATATATAAGGTATCTTGATACCAAATTCAAATCTTCATACATGTATTTTGTATAATGATGACCATCACATTCCACCACCCTTGCTAATCCCCTTCCCACTTCCTTTCCCTCCCACCCCTCTTCCCTATCTAGAAATAATCTTTCTCCCATGCTCTCACTCCCTATCCCACTTTGAATCACCCCCCTTATATCAGAGAAAACATTCGGCATTTGTTTTTTTGGGATCGGCTAACTTCACTTAGCATTATCTTCTGTATTAATGGTATCCATGTATAGTGGTATACCCCAGACTAGATTAGTACTCACTACTAACTGGAAAACACTCTTTAGTCCAATGTCCAGAAGCTATACATAGTACCTTACATTCTTCCTTCTGCTTCCTCACAACTAAGGGCAGACAATTCTTATGTTCTTCCATTACATTTCCACCACAAACACCCCTGAATAATAGCCAGGGGCTCCTTCCTACTTCCACAGGAATCCACTAGTGAATTGACTAATACTTACTATAAGGTATAATTCAGTTTCTCATCAATTCATATTTACATGTTTAATGTACAAGAGTGGAGCAGGGAAATAAATTTTGAAAGGAAACACAAAAGTGCCAAGACTTCCCACCCGCTAAAACACTTGTGGCCTAATACAAAAAGCAATGTACTTGAAGTAGAATACCAGATTCTTAATCCCAGTCCTGCATTAATTGAATAGTACCAGTCTTTATCAATCATTTCAAATTACTACATTCAGCCCTCAAAAGCACATGCAGGAAAAGTATCTTAACTTAGAGTCCTTGATGATAAGTAGAAAAAGTAGTAGTAGTAGCAGCAGCAGCAGCAGCAGTAGTAAATGTAGAAGTAGAGGTGGTGGATGTGGTGGTAGGTGATAGTGGTAGTAATGATTATGAAATTAATAAACTTTTGTTGAAAGAAGGCTGAAACATGGAGAGCTTCCTGTGATTTTTGGTAATGACTAAGGGGAAGGGGACATGAATTGTTCTACAAATTTATTTTAAATCATAATTATTTAACCAACTTTCTATAATACTTCCTTTGCAGACCAGCAACTGCTCTAAGCACTTTACAAATTAATCTTCCTCATCACATGAGTATCATGCCTCAAGGATGAATCTACTAAAGTTACACAGCTAGGTTAAGTGGAAGGGATAGGATTCAAAACCGGGTGGTCTGACACCAAAATCCATGCTCTTCATCACTTACACTAAGCATTCATGTAGTTTTGGATGGATAATTATTTCTATTTACTTTTGGATATGTTATGTGATTTTTAAAATATACACATCATCCTGACTGTGTTTGTCTTAAATTAACATTCAAAATTATATCATCTGAACTTATCAACCTAAGGATTCCAAGAGTAAACCAAAGTTTCTAATTAGAAACTCTGATCAGAGCTTAATAACCATACTCAGAAAATCAGTAACAAATAGTAACATTCACTGAAGTACTTCACTGACCATTCAGGACTTTTTTAATTCTCTGAAAATATATCAGTATAAACACACACACACACACACACACACACACACAACTACACAGCAAGACTATACTGTATTAAATTATTAATCTGTTTCAACAATGAAAATATCTAAGACAATTAGATGCCACTGAATTTTAGCAACACTTCAGTGATTAACTCTTTTGAAAAAAAAAATACTACACAAACTTCCACAGCTTACCAAACCATATTTTTATATATTAAAAGTAAAATTTTTATTACTGGCCTCTCTCTATAAGAGATGGCCTATATTTGTCAGCTCTGACAAATAAAGTCGCGAATGTATCTCTGCCTGGTCTCCGTCTTTCATTTCTTGCTTACCTGTCTCTCGTTCCTTGCTTTCCCTTCATTTTGGTGCCAAAACTCAGGATCAGGTTCCCTGGTGTGCCCATTCCCCTCTTCTTGGGTCACTGGGCATCCCCAGGCCCTGATCTGAATTCCATCCTGGGACCAGGCCCTCTATTCTGCCCACCACCCTCTCTACACCCAACACCGGATATTTCAGGTAAGACCCTGTCTCTAGTCAACCTAAACCACCTACGGGCACGGGGAAATGACTGTTGAACATCCAGCATTCCCAGGATTACTGTGTGGTCAGGGGCACCTCCAGCCACAGCTTTCACAGCTACTGCTGATCCCTACTGTCGACAGAGTCTATAGATGGTCTTTTATTTGGGTCCTGGGTTTTGCGCTCTGTGTACCTAAACCCCAAAAAACTTATCCACATGTGCAATCAGAGCTGATCTCAATATCCTTTGGATAACAACTCTAAATGACCGATTAACGGCATGGCACTCTAGATCCCAATATTATCAGGTATCTTTTCAACTTGATTGTCAGCGTTCAGGAAAGTGGAAACAGATATCACATGTTCAGGCCTTCTCCTCTCTCTAAGCCCTCTCTCTACAACTCTTGCTCTCCCACTCAAGTCCTCTTAGCTCTCACCTCCCCTACCCAGGGGATGAGCCCCCGCCATACCACAATTCTTTCTAATGAAGCCTCCACAGCAACTGTCCCCTCAGCATCTCCGCCCTTCTCTCCTTCTGCCACATGCCCACAGGCTGTTGCTGCCCAACCAACATCTCTGTGTCCTCTATGCGAGGTGGCTGGGTAGATGGTGTAATCCAGGTTCATGTGTCTTTCTCTTTGTCAGATCTTACACAGATAGAAAAGCGGCTTGGGTCCTATACTTCAAGTCCTACCACATATATCAAAGAGTTTCAATATCTGACTCAATCATATGATTTGACCTTCCACAATATCCATATGACCTTGTCTCACACCCTCCTGCCTGAGGAACGCAGGTGAGTTTGGGAGCAAGCTAGAAATTATGCTGATGAGGTACATCAGACCTCCCCTGCCCATCTGATTGGCACTGAAGGGATTATAATTTGCCTGGAGGAATGACTAGTAGAAACCAATTCATTATTTGCCTTATGGAAGGACTTAGAAAGGCAGCCCATAAGACTATCAATTTTGAAAAGTTCCAGGAAATCACCCAAGATAAGAATGAAAACCCTTCAGCATTTTTAGATCTCTGGATCAAGACTTTATTATAATATACCAATCTGGACCCTGAGGCTCCAAATGGGAGACAACTACTAATGACCTACTTTTCTCCCAGAGTTTCCCCGATATTAGGCCAAACTAAGGCGCCTTGAAAGGGGACCCCTAATTCCCCAAGATGAGGTTCTGGGAGTGGCCTTTAAGATGTATAATGGGACAGAGAAGGCCCAGAAGCAGAAATATGTTCACTCAAGCTATCTATCTAGCCTCAGCATCTGTCCCTGGTTCCACTGGCACACGGAAGGGTCCCTTGGGACCACACGGATCCTGTTTTAAATGTGGTCAGATGGGTCACTGGGCTTGTACATGTCCCAAGCCTCATAAGCCTGCAGGCCCTTGTCCTAAATTCCATCAGGAGGGATATAGGGCCATTGAAAGTCCCCGAGCTCATAGTGGCCCCAACCATCCAACCATCCGGCCCTTCTGGTTCCCCTTTCCAACTCTTAGGATTGGAGGCCCAGGTCCCCATAACCAACCACTACCATCACTCTCCTATACCCAGGGTAACTCTGCATATTTCAGGTAGGCCTGTCTCCCTCCTCCTAGATCCTGGGGCTACATATTGTCCTCAAGGAGTTCTGGGGGCCTACTACTCTAACCTCTATTGTCAAGGTAGAGCAGAAACCTTACCAACCCTTATAGACACCTAGCCTTGTTTGTGCTTTTGGCTCTCTAATTTTTAGCCACTCCTTTTTAGTCATTCCACAGTGCCCTGTTCCCATAATCGGAAGGGACATCCTTACAAGGTTGGGGGCTACACTTTCCTTCTCCCCTCATATATGCTTCCATCCAGACTCACCTACTGCTCCCCTTACCTTAGGACCATCCCCTATTCCATCTGCCAGTGCCTTCCCATTACCCCTTCTGAGGTGAACCCTACAGTCTGAGATGTTTCAAGTCCTCTATCACCTCTCACCACTATCACATTCATATTTGTCTCAAACCCCCTCCATTTTCTGGCCCAATCACAATACTACTCTCCCTCCTTACTGCTGCTGTCCCTCTCTTTTTGCTGAGCAGCCTTGCTCACCAGCTTTACTCTCCCCTCCAGGGATTTGAAGCCTGATTTGAGTTGATTTGGGATCCTGGCCTGAGGGCCCAGGACAATTACCACACACCTTCTTCCATTCACCTAGCACTATTCTCCATCCACACACCCACACACCAGCCTCATTTGGGTATGTGACTTCTCCCTTCCCCTCCCCTCCTCCTCAAATTTCTACTCCCTAGAAATGACAAGTCTCCTCTCTAGAGACAAAAGTTAATTTAGATCTTGGCCCAGCACCAAGATTCTCGACCTTCCTGTCCCTTCCCCTTGGGAGTTCACTCTTGGGTCTTGGCAGCTCCTCAGCAGTGCTCACGAAAGCCCTGGCCAAGTAACCAAGACTCTCTATGGGCAAAGTCTGGGACTAGGGAAGCAGGAGATGATGACTCCTTTCTCTCAGTCTCAGAAAGGTTTCAGCCCCAGGACCAGTGAATTATGTGGTGAGGACCCTTTTTCACTCCTGACCCCTCTCTCACCCTGGTTTGGTCTACAGCCAGGGAGACCTGCCTCTAGCCATTCCAGCACTCCAACTCGCTGTGGGGAACTCCCAGTCCAGAATCCCATCTGACTCACCTCTCGGCTGCCTCCTTGCCCACTTAGCCCCACTTCGTTTAGCTCCTAATTCAACTTTCCACTCGGTCATGGTCCCTCTATGACTTGGACAATGGCCACCTAATGACACCTTTAATCCCAATATTTTATGGAATCTTCATAACTTTTGCAAGTGCTCAGGAAAATGGAAGGAAATCCCTTATGTGCAGGCCTTCTCCTTTTCTCCACTCTAAGGCTTCCCTTTGCTCCTCTTGCTCTCCCATCCAGCTTCCACTTGCCACTAAAGCTCTGGATTCCTCCAGAGACCCTACTTCTAGACAAACAAGGGACCCAGAACCCTTCTCCCTTCTATTGGCATAGTACATTGTAAAGCCCTAGGCAGCAATCTTCCTAGCCAAGGCCATGCTGAAGCTAACATTGAAATACAATGAACAGATTCAGCAGGCTTGATAAGAGGCCTAAGACTAAAAAAAGAAAAAGTGTCATGTTAACTTTTCCCTTGGCTACAACACATAAGAATGACTTTAAAACTTTTTTTCTCCTTCCATCTCCCTGATCTCATAAGCCCACCTCACCCTTATGTGGCTAAAAAGCAAGGATTTGCTTTAGAGGTCCTCGGACACATGCTGAGGTCAACCTTTGCCCCTATGGCTTACCTATCAAAGGGTCTTGACCCTACTTTTTGGAGGATTGGCCCCTTGCCTACAAACGGTGGCCACAGCCTCTCTACCATTAATGAGCCAAAGAAACTCACCTATGGGGCCCCCCCACTCACCATCCTGACTCCCCATCACTTAAAGGAACTCCTCACCTACAAGGATTTACATTCCTTACCCCCCTGTCACCTTTTAACTCAACAGGTTTCACTGATGGAAGATCTAAGTCTTACTTTCCACATGTGCTCACACCTTTAAACCCTGCTACTCTCCTCCCCGCTCCTCTTACCCGTTCATACATTGAAACTCTGGAGGAGCTTCTTCCACATCCCTCCCACATACAGGAAGGCCCCTTGCTCCAGGCAATATACACATGGTTCACAGATGGCTTCTCCTTCCTTTAGGAGGAAATTTGTTGGGAAGGTTATGCTATAGTCTCTCTAACCTTGGTTATGGAAGCGGCTCCCCTTCCCAATATCAGCAGGCTGAACTTGTTGCCGTCATCAGAGCCTTCACTTTGGCAAAGAGATCCTCCCTCAATGTCTACTATCCCTTGAATTACATTTAAATTGGACTAAACTCCTTCCCTTGGCTCTTCTTAGGTTATAGGCCCTCCCAAAGAAGCCACTCAACATCTGCCCTTTTGAGCTTCTATATGGACAGCCTATCTCTCTGCTCAACTCATCAGCCTCTGATTCTCCACTACCCCTTGCTCTTCATCTTTTCTGGCCCCTTCTTGCATACATTAGGAACCTTCTTTGGCAATACAGAGATGCTGTTCAGGCAAAGCCTAGTTCTGCCTCTTCACTTTCTCCCACTCTGTCTACTGGCAACCTGGTACTTTTTAACCCCATCAACAGACCCCCTTTCTCCTCTCAATTCTCCACAAAATGGACTGGATCTGGGCTGGGGTTGTGGCTCAGTGGTAGAGCACTTGCCTACCACATGCGAGGCCCTGGGTTCGATCCTCAGCACCACATTAAAAAATAAATAAATAAAATAAGGTATTGTGCCCAACTACAACTAACTAACTAAATATATATATATATATATATATATATATATATATATATATATATATTTTTTTTTTTTTTTAAATGGGCTGGACCTTATGGGGTCATTCTTAGCACTCCCTTTGCAGCCCACCTTGAGGGCATCCTATATTGGGTTCATAACTCCCATTTAAAACAGTCCCCTCCGCCCTTTTATACAGTGACACCCACAGGCCCTCTCAAGCCGTTTCTCTAAGGCCAGAAACCCCAGTCTTCCTTCGGTCTCTGAGGACCACAAGGACTCTGCAAAACCATGAGTACCATTCTTCCCTTTTTCATTTTTGCCCTCCTCTCTAATTCTGCACTCACCTCCCAGGGGTACTACTACCAGGGATTATCATTCCAAATCAAAGAGACCTACAGCAACTTGCTTAAACCATACTAACTATACAACCCCAGCTTGATTCTTTGGATTCTGCAGAACCACAGCAGCTAAAGGGCCTTGATATTCTTAAGGCCAAAAAATGTGGACTTCTTCTGTACCTACAGGAGAAATGCTATTTTTATGTCAATCTGGTATAGTAAAGGACAAGATAAAACAACTCCAACAGGACCTTGAACATCAGAAACAACAGCTCTCCTCTGCTGAAGGAATACCAATCCCTCTCCAAAACTGGGCCTACGCACAGCATTCCACCACCACTCAACTCTCAACCTCTGTCATCTTTCCAATGATTCAAATGCTGTCCCTTCCCAGCAGGCAGCAGTTATAGATGATTGACCTACATCCCTAAGGGGCCCAATTAAAAACAAAAAAAAAAAAAAGGGGGAGGAATATAAGGTCCCTGGTTATCATCTGAATGGCCATTTTAAGAAAAAAGTTTCACTTCCTGCCCAAGGGCCTTTCTGAGAAAGGCTCACCACTTCCTCATACCAACCCAACCCTTAACAGCCCAGCTTTTATTCCAGAGCCTCCTCCATGAAAGTCCCAGAAGTCAAGCCTGTTTTGCCTCTCTCTCCTAGAGAGATAGCCTTTATTTGTCAGCTTTGACAAATAAACTCTCCTATGTTAAAAAAAAAAAAAAAAAAAAATTATTACTGTCACAATGAAGTTTTATCTATAGGTGGATATAGTATTAAGTTATTAAACAGCCTTCGACTTAACATAAGCATATTTAATAGATATTAATAGCATCAATTTTATTAATATTTCTAAAGTACATATATCAGTACTTTCCAAACTTGTCAGCATAATTGTATTTGTAGTAGTATTCTAAAGTAGTGAATAAACTGGAGAAACTACAAACTGATTATAATTTTATAAAGTATCTGGGATCAAACCAATTCAAATGTCATAGAACCAAATTAAATCAATAAAATCAAATGTTATTCTTTGGGGATATAGGACAGAACAAAAAAAAAAAAAAAAAAAAAGAACACTACCAGACTTTTGAAATTCTAATTAGCATTAAGACAATAACTTAAATTTGAAAGTTCCCAGAAGTATTAATACTAGATGTGACTCTTCTCCATGAAAAGAAATTTGTGTAAAATAATCAAGTTTTACTTGCTAATTCAAACAGTGTTAAGGTGAAAATAAAAGCATATGAAGACAACTGTACTATCTCAATTTTTTAAAGCACTAGAAGATTGGGCAACTTATTGAGACCTTGTCTCAAAATAAAAAACAAGAAGGTTTAGAGATGTAGCTCAATGATACTCCACCACAGACTCAATCCCCAGTACCAAAATAAACAAAAAGAAGAAAAAAAAAACATCATGATCATCATAAAACACAAAGTCCCATCTATTCTGTTTAAAACATACTGAGTTTATATCATATTTTTCCATGCAAATTCAATAGAGTTTTCCCCATTATAAATATACATGCTTATTCTCTGCCCTAAAAAATGTTTGTACTCAATCTCACATTGGAAATAGGATTCTATCTCAAAATGCCCAGTTACTAGCACAAGCATGGCTCCATGCATAATATAACTTTTATGCTCGACTACAAGTATTTTCAATGGTATTCTTGTTTAGATGTAATTAAGAACACCTGTATGTTCAACAATATAAGTCAAAACTTATGAGACACATTGTTCACTGATAAAATGAATCAATTTTTCTTCAGTATGAGAAGTCTTGGTACTTATCATTAAACAGATGATTACTACCATTAAACAGATTCATTCATATTATGTATACCCTCTATTTTATGAAATTAATATACCAAGGTTAACTACAGAATAAATACTATTTTCCCACAACTATAAAAGCAGAGAAATGTTTCACAAAACTACACTCCCAAAATATTAAGCCAAAAACTGTCTACTATAAAAAAAAAGGTTTATAGTCTTTTTGCTTCCATGTTCTCATTTGGTAATATTAGGTATCGCATGATATCCAGTACTTTTAAGGAATAGAAAGCCAAAACATATTAAGAATTACAAGATTTCTGCAACCACATGCACATGCAAGCAACTTTAAAAGTGAGGTATTGAAGCTACTTATCTACTTATTTTCATTAGACTCAGTGAGTCTACTTTGAGGAAGGATTAAAGTTATAATAACGCATACACTAAACAAAAAAGCCATTACATTTAAGACACTATGATGTTTTATTTTTTTAAATGTAGCAGTCCCAGGCTGGGGTTGTAGCTCAGTGGTTGAGCACTTGCCTCGCATGCATGAGGCACTGGGGTTAATCCTCAGCACCACATAATAAATAAATAAAATATATTGTGTCCATCTACAACTAAAAAAAAAGTAGCAATCCCCCTTTATTTCAGTAAACCATACTGAACTATCGTCCAAAAATATTAAATGGTAAATTCCAGAAATAAATAATTTCAGTTCTAAATTGAATACCATTCTGAGTAGCCTGATAAAATATTGTACCATCCTGCTTTGTCCCACCCAGTACACGAACTGTCCCTTTGTCCAGCGTATCCATGTTATGTTGTGTAAGTTTTACAACCTTTAAGTCACTTAAGTAGCCTAAGATATCAGGTCAACTGTCATAATATCACAATATTTGTGTTAAGTAACTCTTTCTCTCTCCTTTTGTTTTTGGTGTGTGTGTGTGTGTGTGTGTGTGTGTGTTAAGTACTCTTACATAGCAGCCTAATGCTACAAAATGCCTATGGGATTCACCTCACTTCATCTCATCAGGTAGGCACCATACCATCTCACAAAGGTGAGTACAGTTCAATAAGATATTTTGAGGGAGAGTAATTATGCCCTGTAACAATATACTGTATGTTATGTTAATGTGAGCTCACAAATTTTATAACAGCATACTGTTAAAACCGTTCTATTTTATTATTGTTGTCACTCACCTACTAATTAACCTAATTTATAAACTATTCTTTATCATAGGTATGTATGCAGAAATAAAAGCACATATAGGATTCAGTACTATACAGGTCTTGGAACATATCCCCCATGGGTAAATAGGGATTACGTAAAAGTGTTTTATAATGGAATGTATATATATATGCTGAGTAAATTTAGGTTATTTTACTCTATAATTTGTATTATGTTTCATTTAGTCTTACTAAATACTTATTTCCATCCTCTAATTCTATGCTTTACATTTTCTTACACACTTTGCATGTTAGCCAGGCACAGTGGTACATATCTGTAATCCCAGCAGTTTAGGAGGCTGAGGCAGGAGGATCACAAGTTCAAAGCCAGCCACAGCAATTCAGCAAGGCCCTAAGCAATTTAACAAGAACCTGTCTCAAAATTAAGAAATAAAAAAGGCTGGGAATGTAGCTCAGCAGTGAAACACCCCTGGGTTCATCCCCTAGTACCCCTCCTCACCCTCCAAAAAACCCTAAAAAACTTAACACTAATTTTCATTTGGGGGAGAGGAGGCATTGGCCTTCTCATATCTATCTCTCAGCCTCAGGAGGAATGTGGGGCATGAGAATCTATCTATCTACTCTACTTTTTTCTCTGAGCAATCATTCCCCATCTCACTACTAGCACTTAACAGGTACATGGAGAGTAACTGCTCCACTACTTTAGCTCCCATCAACTACTTTGGCTCTATTACTGCAGCCAGTTCCTATCAACTATTTCTGCCCTAACTTCTTTGAGCAGCCCAAAGGGAAATTTATTGCTGTCACAGCAGAAGCTCAAAGTTTGTAGCCATCCGTATATGTTTGAAGGAGGACTTCTAGTGCTTCTTTTCATAGACAAACTGCAACATTTACTAGCAGCCATAAAATGGGAACTGTCTGTAACACGCACAACATTACCAATAAAGATCTCTGCTCCCTAATGTATTCACCTCCCAAAATCCCTAAGACTATGAATATGATAGTATTTCACTCCTATGATTAGGTAAATTTTAAGAAAGTTTACTTGAAGAAAGAAGGATTACTAGGCTTAGTGATATAGCTCAGTGGTAGAACACTTGTATAATGTGTTCAATCTGTAGCACAACCAAATGGAGAAAAAAAGAGAAAAGAAAGAAAAATAAAGGGGAATTAACAGGTGGGTAATCCTGAACCAAACATATAAACTCTTCAAATCTGTGTCTAGACATAAGAGACAGAGAAGTCAGAAATTGGTGGGTTGAGAGATTTAGAATAAGAGATATAGAGATGTTAAGGGGCCATACAGCAAAAAATACAAGCAGCACCTGCCGCAGTCTGGCTGGGCACAAAATAACTGAGCCAGCCGCCACGAAGCACCTGTAGGTTCAAACAGCAACTCTTTATTCCCGAACTCTACCAGCACCCCACACACGCTCCCCGGGAACACTCTCCCACTTCACCGGGCTACGCCTGCACCCTCTCGGAACCCCACCAGAACTCAACAGGAACTCCAAAGTAGCAGGCGCCCTAGGCAGCAAGAGCAGCCCTAGGCAGCAAGAGCCGCCCTAATGCCAGACAGCAAAGGTCTATATACAACTGAATACACAGCTTAACTTAACCATCATCATCTCAATGGCTCCCTGGCTCACCTCTCAACCACTCCCTTCTGGCAAAATGCCATGCATCATTCCAACTCAGCTGTGGCCCTCAACATCTCCCCCCTTCTGTTTAATTATACAAGAAGCATGTGGCTTAGGGACCCTGCCTGTCTTAGATTGTCCAATACCACATATGCTGCTTACCCGTCATCGAATGAGCTGACCTCAAGGCGTCAGCCTCCTGTCTTAGGTTGGTAACATTGCAATTGGATCTTACCCGTCATTGACTACCGGTCCAGCATACAGCCATACTTGTGGATAGGCCTTTGCACCACTGGGGGGGTGAGGTTCTTTGCCTCACCTCTGTTGGCCCCCAAATTTGGCCTTTGCTAGCAGAAGGGAGGAGGATGCAAAATGCCATGACACCAAGCCAAATGACGCCTCTTTTTGGAAAAATTGTTCCACCAATGATACCATCAGCAAAGATACCCCAGCACTACCACAATTCGCTGCACCAACAGATAGTTCACAATGCATACAAGTGATACATAGTCCAGGCAAGTTCTGCAAGCAGTTCAAAGCAGAAGAATCCATTAATAATATGTCCATTTCCTCCCAAAGTAAAACGACCTTGATTGAGCATCACTTGTTGAGTTATTATTCATTGATGCATCAGTTTATACACTTTGTTGTGATAGCTATCGTAGAAGCTGTAGTTTGGTTTTATCTTTGTCTTCACCAGCAGTGGAATGAAGATAGGAATTCTGGCAATGATGGTTAAAAAAAAAAAAATATGTAACATTCCAGCAGGCACTAAAAAAAAGCAATTTTCTAAACAATTTAGTATCCTGAATAGAATTAGATATAATGAAAAGGAAAGGTGAAAGTAAACAAACAGATCTGTTCACCTCCTTTAAAAACAATCCTCAACAGCTATTTACCTAATTTAAACTAAAACATTTAAATCACGTGAATAAAAAAATATTTGGATCCATTTTCTCACAAGTGCTCCTCATATACGATATATGGACATACACACATACAGACATACAACACAAAACAAAAGTGTGTACACATAACACAATACATACAACACATAACATAATAGTAAAAGCCTTGTAGCTTTTCACAGGTGAAATCTCCATTGCAATGTTTAAAAACTCCACAGTCAAAAAATAGAACTGATCAGAAAAACATTAACCTAGGTCTATATGAGCTCAAAAAATAAAATAGAACTTCATGATGTGGGAAAAGGCAATAATAAAATAGATATTGAAAAAGGCATCCTGGTTACCACCTGGGTTTGACTCTTCTTTGGATATCCCATCCTTTTTCCTGTAACTTGCAAAATGGGTCTGAAAGTATTCCCACAAGCAAGCCCCAAGGTTTTTTACATTTGAAATAGGCTTTAATGGTGTTCATTATTCATTAGCCTCTGGGTGTGGGAGAACCACTGTTGAAGATGTAAGGAAATCAGCTGTTATGAATTTGAGCCAAGTCATCTTTTTGGTCTATAGAAAACGCTTTAGTTAGTCTCTCTGGAATCCAAATCGGCTACTATTCTCCCTGTGGAAACACACAAACACCCCCAACTCCAGACAATCACTGCGTCAGGACCTTTCCATTGTCCTGTTAGAATATCCTTCCAAAGTACCTTGGGCTTATGTACATTTTTTGGATACAAATGTCTTTCCGCAGCACTAAGCCCTGATGAATCCAAATTTAAAAAGTTTAGAGTAAAAAGGGTTATTTTAAGTTTATCTTTGGGGGATACATACCCCTTCCCAATTCCCTCTTTTTGCTTTAATAAGTACATTTTAATAGTTTGATGAGCTCTTTCAACTATGCCTTGTCCCTGTGGATTATATGGGATTCCTGTTATATGAGTAATGCCAAATCACGAGCAAAATTATTTAAAAGAGGTAGAAGTATAACCGGGACCATTATCTGTTTTTAACTGTTTTGGAACGCCCACAGTGGCAAAATTTTGTAAGCAATGAGCTATAATATCTCTAGTTTATTCTCCGGCACAAAGGGAGCCCAACAAAAATCCGGAAGAAGTATCAACTGTAACATGCAAATATTTTAATTTTCCAAAGTCTGGCAAGTGTGTGACATCCATCTGCCAAATATGGTTAGGTAGCAGTCCTCTAGGATTGACTCCAAGATTAACTTGTGGTAAAAAGGTCACACAATTTTGACATTGTTTTATTATTTGTCTAGCTTGTTCCTTAGTTATTTTAAAAGGCTTTTGTAAAATATTAGCATTGACATGGAACCTTTTATGAAAATTTGTAGCTTCTTCTAGTATAGAGAAAATATGTATGTCATGTGTAGTTTTATCTGCTAAATCATTGCCCAAACTAAGGGCTCCAGGCAATCCTGTATGTGCCCTGATATGTCCTATAAAGAATGGATCTTTTCTGTCCCAGATTAGACTTTGTATAGCGGAAAACAAAGAGAAAACAGTAGAAGAAGGTGAAATCCTACCAGCATCTTCAAGGGATACTATAGCATTAACTACATACTCACTATCAGAAAATAAATTAAATACAGAATCTTTAAACATCATAAAAGCTTGTAATACTGCATTAAGCTCTACCTTTTGAGCTGATTGTTTGGGTACTAAAAACGTAAAAAGTTTAATCAGGGGTAACCATTGCTGCTGTAACATTATTTGACCCATCAGTGAATATATTTGGAGCATTCATGAGAGGTGTTTTTCTTGTCATTTTTGGAAAAACTACAGAATGAGAAGACCAAAAAGACAACAAAGGGTTAGATGGTAAGTGGTTATCAAATGAAACATTAGATATACACATGATTATTGCCCAAGTATTTAACTCATTAGCTAACTCATCAATTTGATCCATAGTATATGGAGTAATAATTTTATTGGGAGAAATTCCAAACACTCCCTTTGCTGCTTTTATTCCTTTGAGTATCAATTGTCCTACAGCCTCAGGATACCTAGTAAGAATAGCGTTAGGAGAATAAGATAAATGTATCCACAATAATGGACCTTCTTGCCAAAATACTCCTGTAGGAATATTTTTTGTTGGTAGTACAATAAATAATAAAGGCAAACTTATATCAATTCTATCCAAATGCATATTTTCCATATATGTTTCAATGATTTTTAATGCTTTTCTTGCTTCAGGCGTTAACATGCGGGGTGAAATTGGATCTGATGAACCTTTTAGGATATCAAATAAAGGTCCCAACTCTCCTGTTGGTATGCCTAGATAAGGCCTTATCCAATTTATGTCTCCTAATAACTTTTGAAAGTCGTTAAGTGATTTGAGTTGATCTACTCGTATTTGAATTTTTGGTGGACGGACCATGGTTGAGGATAATAGAACTCCTAAATAATTAATTGGAAGATTTAATTGTACTTTATCTATTGCTATCTCTAGATTATAATTTTTTAATAAGTTTGTAAGTGTGGCATAACATTCTAGCAATGTGTTTTTATCTTTGTGTGCTAATAATACATCATCCATATAGTGAAATATTTGTAGTTCAGGATTTTGATTTCTAAGTGCCTGGATTGCTTTGTTAACATAAATTTGACACACAGTTGGGCTGTTAGCTATCCCTTGAGGGAGTACTTTCCATTCATATCTCTGATCATGATTCAGTGCAGGGATGGTAAATGCAAAACGTGGACTATCCTCAGGATAGATTGGAATTGAAAAAAAACAATCTTTAATATCTATAGCTAAAACATACAAGGTTTTTGGCAAAGCAGACAATTGGGGAATCCCCGATTGAGCAGGTCCCATAATAACCATCTGATTATTATTATTATTATTATTTTTTAAAGAGAGAGGAAAGGGGGAGAGAGAGAGAGAGAATTTATTTATTTTTTAGTTCTCGGCGGACACAACATCTTTGTTGGTATGTGGTGCTGAGGTTCGAACCCGGGTCGCACGCATGCCAAGCGAGCGCGCTACCGCTTGAGCCACATCCCCAGCCCCACCATCTGATTATTAATGGCTCTTAAATCTTGCAATAATCTCCATTTACCAGATTTCTTTTTGATGACAAAAATGGGAGTATTATGAGGAGATACGGAAGGTTGTATATGTCCCTCCGCTAATTGTTCTTTGACCAGGTCATGGGCTGCTTGTACCTTTTCTTTAGTCAGGGGCCCTGAGGAACCCATACTGGTCTTTCTGATTTCCAAGTAATTTTTATTGTCTCAGTGACCCCTCCTGAAAACCCAATCCATGTCTGTTTCTTGATCTATTTGTATTGGTGCTGCTATACCTTGTTCTTGTTCTCCTAATCTTTTTCCTTTCCTAAAACCTTGTCTAGCCATAATATTGGGCACATTTGAATTGATGTTATTTGTTAATGTCAAACCTAATTGATTTAGAACATCTCATCCCTATAAATTTATAGGAAGATGATCCAATACATATGGCTGTATAGTTCCTTCACATCCTTCAGGATCCTTCCAATCTAATACCATTGCACTTCTATGAGGATTAGTCGCCACTCCTAGGCCTCCTAAGCGTTTGAGTGGCTTGTTGTAATGGCCAATGTTTTGGCCATTCTTGACGAGAGATGATGCTAAGGTCTGCACCTTTGTCCAGTAACCCATTAAATTCATGTCCTTGAATATTTAGTTTTAGCATTGGGCGAGAATCTAAATTTAAAGACAGCATAGCCCAATCTACACCTGTGGAGTCTAATCCCTTGGAACCTCTTTCTACATTACAACTGGAAAATTTATCATGCAGGCTGGGTATTATTAATAACTGTGCTATTCTATCTCCTGGTGAAATTACTGATTTACCTCTTGGAGAGCTAGCTATAATTTTTATTTCACCTTCATAATCGGGATCAATTACCCCAGGACTTATCATAAGTCCTTTTAGAGTAGAAGAACTGCGTCCCAATAATAAGCCTACTGTTCCTTGGGGAAGACGTCCTTTTACCCCTGTGGGAATGATTTGAACTCCCATCTATGGAGTTAGTACTGCTCTGGCAGAGGCGCAGATGTCCAACCCTGCGCTACCTCTGGTTTGTCTGATGAGAGATCTAATGGATAATGTGTCCTGGGCACTACCCTGATGGTGTTGCTGGGTTCCTCCAGTGCCCCGTATATTTGTGGTCGTGGGCCCCAGAGCATTGGGCCCCCCTGTCTGTTTTTTGGCAATGGAGCCCGATGCCTTTCTCCACGATATCGTGGGTAAACACTTGGTCCTTGTCCATTTTTTGATAACGGAGTACCCTCTATGGTGGTTTGAGAACGGCATTCATTAGTCCAATGTCTCCCTCTATGGCATCATGGGCAAATACCCGGTATTCTACCCCTTTGATACCTAGTTTTGTTAAACCCTCCTCCTATGGGGCAATTCCTTTTAAAATGCCCTGTTTGTTCACAATTGTAGCATGTTTTTGGTCTGGCATCTAAAGCCTGTTGTACTGCAGCTGCCAAGACTTGCCCTTGTTCATTAATGTCTCTACATAATTTAATATATGTGTTTAAATCTTCATGTTTCCATGGTCCAATGACCTCCCTGCTCCATTTGTTTGCTTGCTCATAGGCTAGCTGTTTCACTAATGGCATTGCTTGCTCTATATCCCCCAAAACTCTGGTAGCTGTTTGAATAAGCCTATCTACAAATTCAGCGTAAGGTTCATTAGCTCCTTGTATTACCTTAGATAATTGACCTTGTAAATCTCCATGTCCTTGTAAAGTCTTCCATGCCCTAACTGCATCTGCAGCAATTTGTGAATATATAGCAGGATCATATCTAATTTGTTGCTGCTGATCCTCATAAGGTCCCTTTCCTAACAACATATCTAGATTTCTCTGAGGATAACTGGCTGCTGCATTTCGCCTAGCCGTCTCCGTGCAAAATTCCTCATTGGCAACCTTCCATAACAGGTATTGTCCTCCATTTAGCATAGCTTTACAAATGCTAGCCCAATCTGCTGGCATCATGTCCAAGTTGGTAATAGATTCGACCATGCTTACAGTGAAGGGTGCTTGGGGACCATAGGTTGTTACAGCCTCCTTTAGCTGCTTCACTGTTTTGAAATCTAAAGCACAGTGAATTCGCTGCCCTCCTGCCTGCTCAAGTACAGGGCATGCTAATCTTTGAGGTCCTGTCTCAGGATCCCATCTATCAACTACAGGGGTTGGGGGCCCCCCAGCATATGTTGTCTCAAAGATGGAGCTGTTGGTTGGACACTTACGCCCTCTGGTGATAGAAAGGTGTTAGTAGCAGCCTCCTGTTATAACTTTTCCCGATAGCCCTTCTTTCTTTAAATTTTCTTCCTCTGTCTGACTACCTCGAGAGACTTTCTCTTTTACTTGATCTTCTACTATAGTCTGAACCTCTAACAATTTACTTAACACCCTTTTGGTTTGTTTTTTACTAATTTCTAATCTACTATAAAGATAACGCAACCCAACAAGATAACACAAAACAAAACCGAAACAGAATGAAACAAAAACAGAACAAAAAATCGTTGTATTAATTTTCCTATTGTTTTCAAATGTATATTCATGGTCTACCTTTATCTCTTCCTCAGGGCCGAACAACTTCAAACCTTGAGCCAACCATTTTTCTCAGTTTGCCTGAGAAAGTTCTAGGGACAGGCAGCTTGAAACAAAAACAAAACAAATCAAAACAAGAACACACTGTTTTTTGAAATGGTCACTCATTCTCTCGCTCTCCTTCAGGGTCGAGCAATTTTACTTACCTCCAAGCTTCAGGCGTCCTTTGCATGGGCCACCAAATGCCGCAGTCTGGCTGGGCACAAAATAACCAAGCTGCCACGAAGCAACTCTTTATTCCCAAACTCCACCAGCACCCCACACACGCTCCCCGGGAACACTCTCCTACTTTACCGGGCTACGCGTGCACCCTCTCAGAGCCCCAGGAGAACTCAACGGGAACTCCAAAGTAGCAGGCGCCTGAGGCAGCAAGAGCCGCCCTAATGCCAGACAGCAAAGGTCTATATACAACTGAATACACAGCTTAACTTAACCATCATCATCTCAATGGCTCGCTGGCATCACCTCACAACCACTCCCTTCTGGCAAAATGCCAAGCGTCATCCCGACTTGGCTGCGGCCCTCAACAAGCACCCATAAAATGGGGTGGCTCCCAGCTGATAGTCAGCAAGGAAATAGGGACCTAAATCCTACAGCTGCAAGGTACTAAATTTTGCCAATAATCTGAATGTAGATTTTCCCCCTGAAAGATTACAGACTACAGCTCCTCACTCAAAAAAAAAAAAACTAAGAACAAAAAACAAAAACAATCCTGTTGAAATCTTTATTTCAGCCAAATGATTCTCTGAACAAGAACCTAGCCACAAGCTGGGGATGTGGCTCAAGCAGTAGCGTGCTTGCCTGGCATGCGTGCAGCCCAGGTTCAATCCTCAGCACCACATACAAAGATGTTGTGTCCGCCGAAAACTAAAAAAAAATAAATATTAAAATTCTCTCTCTCTCTCTCTTAAAAAAAAAAAAAGAACCTAGCCACAATATACTCAGACTTTTTTGTTCTAATTAGTTATACATGACAGTAGAATGCATTTTGAAACATCATACATAAATGGAGTATAACTTCTCATTTGTCTGGTTATACATGATGTAAAGTTACAAAGTTCGTGTAATCATATATTTACATAGGATAATAACGTCCAATTCATTCTACTATTATTCCTACCCCATGTCCCCTACCTTCCCTTCACTCCCCTCAGTCTAGTCCAAATTAACTCTATTCTCTACTCCCCTCCCCCACCTTACTGTGAATTAGCATCCACATATCAGAGAAAATGTTTGGACTTTGGTTCTTTGGGATTGGCTTATTTCGCTTAGTGTAATATTCTCCAGTTCCTTTCATTTACTGTCAAGTGACATAATTTCATTCTTTTTTAAAGCTGTATATTCAAGACTTTTGATATAAAGAAATTCCAACTAATAAATGGCCCTTGTTTTAAGCCACTAAATTTATCGGAATTTGTTATGCAATAAAACTATTAAGGAATTCCTTGGAAGGAAAGACTATAGGCTGCTGTTGCTGTTTTAGACTTCATCTTAGCAACAGTAACTCTAAAATAGAAGACTTGAGGCAGAACATTAACCTTAAAACTAAAAAAGGGTCACCATAATGGGGTATATGCTTGAAAAGTACTCTGTTTTCATTTTCTACATATGAATCATTACCAAGCTATGTGATTTAATTTGTTTGCTGCTTGTCTCAGTCACTGGAATGAAAGCTCCATCAGTACAGGGATATGCTTCTTATTCTCTATAAATATTCAGCACCTTAAAAAATGTGGGATACACAGACATTCAATAAATATTTGCTGAATGAATGAAAGTCAATAACCAAGACACATAGTAAATTATGTTTTATATGAGGTTTCTTAGGATGGCTACCTTATCAGCTGAACAAGTTATATCCAAAGTCCATCTTAACAAATCATTTCCCTTTAATACAAACCAGATGGGTGTTTTTCTATACATAGCCGTTTTCATGAATGCTTTTATGAATGTCTACAATAATGCTGTTCATTAAAGAATGCTTGTAGCCTGATGACTATATCAACAACAACAAAATGGTGTTTTAATAAACAATAGTAAAATCCTAAC
The DNA here is from genome assembly GCF_964194105.1 of Spermophilus citellus. Classification (NCBI taxonomy): domain Eukaryota; kingdom Metazoa; phylum Chordata; class Mammalia; order Rodentia; family Sciuridae; genus Spermophilus; species Spermophilus citellus. Next base: position 89,196,215 of record NC_138197.1, on the reverse strand, counting down.
ATCAAACTGATTAAGACAGAGAATTTATTTTAGTTGATGCAGCCAATTCAACCCGTAACCACTCATACTCCCCAGAGTTCAAGAATTCTGATATACTTGAAGAAATTTAGAACTATAAAATCTCCAGATTGGCAATAATATACTGCTACAGAGTAAACCACATTTACATCTAGTTTCTTTGTTGTATTAAATTGAATGTTGCTCAAAATAAGCTTAAAATCCCTAATATAATGCAAAAGAAATATATTAAAAATTACACCTCCTACTAGGTAAATCAGGTACTTTCAAGAGAAGAAAATGGCAAGGGATATCAAATTATCTTTTAGTACATTTTTTCTGCCAGAACCAATTGCTGCCATATCGATTCCCAACTTAAATATAGTGTACTCCAAAATGACTGGTTGGTCAGGAAATCATGAATGCTTTTTTGCCCCACGGAATCACTGTTATAAATGGCAGTTCGGTAAAAGTACATCAAAGGTTTTGTGGCCTGGCAACTACACTATGTATTTTATCTATATCTTATCTCATTATTGTAAAAGAAGGGTTTAGGCTTTAATATGTAGCAACTTAATGATTTCTTTTTTAAGAACTCCAATTCCTAAAGGGTTTTTTTTTTTAATTGAAAAAAGTTCATTTTAAATTGGGGCAACCTAAATTGAGCTTGAAAAGTAAAGCATGGAAAGCACATATTTTCTACTTAGACATTCTTTAAAGCGAATTTTATAATTTAGAGAACAACAAAGTACTCTTATGGGTAATTCACAGAAAAGGAGAATGATTTTTAGCACCATAAAACCTAAGAGCCTCCAAAATATACTCAGAGTTTAGAGAGAAATTTTTATTTTAAGAGTAAGAAAAGTACAAGTACACTATTAATATACTCATTCCCTACACACATCCACCAAAAGTAAAAGAACTTCACTCTGTGACCAGTGTTGGTTCATACCTTTGCATATAGTCCAGAGACAAACATTCTGCACAGTAATTACTCCTCAAAGTTATACTCTATGCTCAAAGATATGTAATTGAATTTCCTCAAAATAGGATCTAAAAAATAGAAAGACCAAGACTTTGTAATTAGAACATTGGAGGATTTGAATAAAGCTATTAACTTTCTTATGACATGATTGTTTATCAAATAGATGCCACCTAAAATGTATATACATGCCTTGCTTGGGGAAATACTGAGGTAATGCTTAGAGTAATTCTTTTGCTTAGAGAAAGAGTCCATACGTAAGATGGCAGCCTAATTCATGCTTATGCCTTTATCCACAAATTTCACTTATTGAATTATTGCATGAACTAAACCTATAAATCTCAATCATAAGAATGTTGGTTACATTCTCTTTTGGTTAAAGAGGCTAGCTCAGTGGTACAACACATTCTCATAGTGCTGTACCACTTCTTCTCATTGACATGAATCTTCTCTACATCTTCATTCACTTCATTCACTCATTTATGTTGTAGACTAAACTTGCTAACACACCCAGAAACTTATCAATTTCTATATGTCAATCCAAATATATGAGAATCACAGAATCTACAATCTTCACATGTATATGTATATGTATATGTGTGTGTGTGTGTGTGTGTATATATATATATTTTAATATTTACTTTTTAGGTGTAGATGAACACAATACAATGCCTTTATTTTAATGTGGTACTGAGGATCGAACTTGGGTCCTGCCCGTGCTAGGCTAGCACTCTACCCCTAAGTCACAATCCCAGCCCCCACATGTATATTAATAGACAAGATCACATCTTCTTTTTCTTTCTTTCTTTTTAGACAGTGTCTCACTATGTTGCCCAGGCTGGTCTTAAACTTGGGAGCTCAAGTGATTATCCCACCTCAGCCTCCAAATTAGCTGGGACTACAGATGTGTACCACGTGTCCAGCCAGAATCACGTCTTTTTAGATTTCTTTTTAATTGTGAGACAGGGTTTAGCTAAGTTGCTTAGGGCCTCACTAAATAGCTGAGGATGGCCTAGAACTTGCCATCCTTCTGCCTCAACTTCCCAAGTTGCTGGGATTAGAGGTATGTACCAATACCACACCCAGAGGGCAGGATCACATATTGATGTTCAAATTATCACAATCCCTTCCTTGAATTTTCAGTAGCTTCACAGACACCTTCTTGAAACTCCCATCTCTCGAAGACTTGCACAACATTATCACTCTTTCTGGTTCTCATTTGTGTGATCACTCATTGTCTCTGCAATACCTCAATGTTTCTCCAAGGAAGGCATGTATATATATTTTAGGTGACATCTATATAATAAACAATCATGTCATAAGAAAAGTAATAGCTTTATTCAAATCCTCAAACCTAATTACAAAGGCTTGGTCTCTCTATTTTGGTTTTTAAAATGAGCAGACATAAAGGGCCTATCAACAGTAGATAAATTTAATATAATTATATTATTGTCATCATTTTAATTTTTCCATTGCCAACTATTTAAAACAAGTGATTATTAGTTTTCCATTTATGATACCAATAAATTATTTTTCTCTTTAAAACTGAACTGTCAGGGGGCTGGGGATGTGGCTCAAGCGGTAGCGCGCTTGCCTGGCATGTGTGAGGCCCGGGTTGGATTCTCAGCACCACATACAAAGATGTTGTGTCCACCGAAAACTAAAAAATAAATATTAAAAAAATTCTCTCTCTCTCTCTCTCTCTCTCAAAAAAAAAAAAAAAAAAAAAAAAAAAAAAAAAAAACTGAACTGTCAGAAACTCTACTCTGACCAAAATGATGACTCTTGCTTTCTTGTTTGTAGTGGGGACTGAATGAGGAGCACTTTACCACTGAATTATGTCCCCAGTCCTTGTCTTACTAAGTTGCGTAGAGCCTCGCTAAGCTGCTGTGGCCTCGAACCTGCCATCCGCCTGCCTCAGTCTCCTGAGTTGCTGGGATTACAGGTATGTGCCTCTGTGCCCTATTTCTAAAGAATTCTTTCTCCACATTTTCTGACTTGATGACCCCAAATTCTCAACTAACTCCATATTTCAACTTAGAAAACTAGCAATATTAATAATATTCCAAAAAAACTTATCTTCTCTTCTGAATCACCCCATCCCTACTCCACTGCTAACCTCTCAATCTAAAGTCAAGCAAGGGCTGGGGTTGTAGTAAAGTGGTAAAGTGTTTGCCTAGCATGTGTGAGACACCACATAAAAGTAAATAAAATAAAAGTCCATCAAGAACTAAAAAAAAATTTAAAAGTCAGGCAAATTCTGTGTTATAACCATTCACATAATCTCAAAGTCCAGGAGTTATCTTTGACTCATCCCTCTCTATTCACTGAATTCCAACATTTACCAATTCAATTATTCTACAAACACCTGTTAAATTCCTACTATATGAATAAAATCATGGTTGCCCCACCCCCCACCATTCTATATTGAATCCAGGGGCACTCTACCACTGAGCTCCATTCCCAGTTTTTTTATTTTTTATTTTGAGAAAGGGTCTAAGTCACTGAGACTGACCTCAAACTTATAATCCTTCTGCTTCAGCCACCCAAATCACTGGGATTATAGGTGTGTATCACCACAGCAATTACAGTTTATTAGAAAGAGTTTCTTAAAAAACTTCACACTCTGTGAGAGGAAATATGTAGCCTGGTGGATTCTTTCTCCCAAACTAGAAGGGCAGAGTACGGTACATAAGTTAGGACAGACTTGAAAAGGAATGTCCCAGAATATTAACAATGGTCATTTTTTACACAGCTAGAAATAAGGATAAGTATCATTCTTTCATTATTTTTCTGTATTTTATACATTATCTATATTTTTATAATCAGGAAAAAATTCCAAAAAAGTCCTCATCTAGACTTAATTCTCCATTCCTATTCAAGCATGCTAGTTCAGACCATTTAAGTCTTCCTACCTGACCCCTAAATTGACTTTTGTGAAGGTTAGTACCCAATAATACACATACAGTTGCCAGAATAATATTCCTGAAAAGTTCCTTTACTAGGTTACTCCTTTCATCAACAACCTTTAATGGTACTCTATGGTCTATAATCTTAGGAGTTACCTATTTCGCCAACTTTTTGGGAACTCCTATAACCTAGGCTCAATTTTACCAACATAATAGCATTTCTATAGTATGTAGGATCAAACTATTCAAATAATGGCTCCATCATTTACCAGTTGTGAGACCCTACCAAAGTGACCTCTGGATACCGCAGCTATATGCATTTATAATAATGGGGCTGGGATATAGCTCAGTGGTAGAGAACTTGCTTAATGTAGGCAAGGCCCTGAGTTTTATCTCCTGTACTACAAAAAATAATAACAGTAAATCAAAGAGGGCTAATAACACCTCATATCATTGTTATGATTATGAACTTTAGGTGTTTAATAAAGGGTCTGGTAGGAGCCCAATAAATAATGGTTCTATTATTACTTTATAATCCTATGCACAACCTCTGCTCAAGGGTAGTTTACCTACTATCACAAGCACTCCTGCCTGGCTTCACGAGTCACTTCTGCCCCCAGAATAACCTCTGCTAGTCCTCTGCTTCTTCAAACTACACAAGCTCTCAGCCCTATATAGGCCAGACTTCACATCTTCTTCCTCATGGGTTTGGTGGCAGTTGAATTAACATTCAATTCATCTCAAAACTTAGAGTTCTGTGTTTCTCTGTCTTAGCCTCTATTAGACTATAAGCAATCTCAGGATGGAAACTGCCTAATTATTTTTATCCGGAAATATTCAGTTCTTTGAAAAGAATATACAATAATTGATATAAAATAATTGTTTTTGCACATTTTAGTTTTTCCTTTTCAACTAAGTTACAATCTTCTTGTTAAAGATATCTTATTTTTCCTTGTAATCCTCAAAATACCTAGTATAATGCTACTGGCATACTATACATTCAGAAAAAACATCACATTAACTGATAAATTTCACATAAAAACATAAGAAAGAAGATATCAAATCTCTGCTGTAGAAGTTAATGTGCATATCAAAAAAAAATTTAAATAGCATGCCATGGTGGCACAAGCCTATAATCTCAGTGACCCAGGAGGCTGAGGCAGGAGGATTGCAAGTTCAAGACTAGCCTGAGCAACTTAGCTGGACCATGTCTCAAAACTTGCTGCTGCAGATGTAGCTCAGTGGTAGAGATCATCCCTGGGTACAATCTCTAGTACTAAAGGGGAAAATAAATAAATAAATAAACAGGTTTGATGATAAGTATTGGTGGAATTATCTTTTTACCCTATTAGAATGTTAATAGTTATTAATGTCATGACCACTTACTTAACTACTAAGTATATATAACTTCTGAATATAGCAGGCTTATCATATCAAGTGACTCCTGTGCTCAAAATCCTCCAATGCTTCTCTCTCTACCAAGTAAAGAGAAAGTTACTACAATAACCTAAAATACGATCTCCCTATTCCCAAGATATTTGTAGCCCTTTTTTCCTCCTTTTGGTTCCCTTAATATAATAAGAAACAAATTAGTTCAGCTAGCGATTTTGCATTTGCTTTTCTCTCTACAGATGGTTCCAATTTTGCAAATTTACAATGGTGCAAAAGCCACACACATTCCATAGAAACCACACTTCAAATTTTGAAATTTGATCTTTTCCTGAATTATGTGGTACAGGTGAGCTATAGCTTCTAGTCAGTCACACCACCACAAGGGTAAACAACTTATACTATATTGTATACTGTACTGCTAAGCTATGATGTTTGGTAGGTTAGGTATATAAATGCATTCTTGACTTATTGGTATTTTTCAATTTAGGGTGAGCTTACCTGTCATTAGCTGGGGAGCATCTATACTTGAAATGCTTCTCTCTCTCTCAAATATCCACACAGCTCATTCCAATACCCACGCCCCACCCAATCTTTCAGGCAATCTCAAAAGAAGGCCTTCTCTTACTATCTGCTATGTTCTGAATGCTGGCATTCCCCTTAAATTTATATGCTGAGGGGCTGGGGTTGTGGCTCAGTGATAGAGTGCTTGACTCACATGCATGAGGACCTTGGTTCAATCCTCAGCACCACATAAAAAAATAAAAAATAAAGATATTATGTTCATTTACAACTTAAAAAATTAAAAATAAAAATATATGCTGAGCCTAAAACCAAATTTGATGGATTAAGAGGATGGCAGCCAAGGAAAGAAAAGGAAAAAAATAAAAGAGGGGACGTGATTAATTCATAAGAGTTCTACCCTCATGAATAGGATTAGTGCCCTTATAACAAAGTTGAAGGAAGCTACCTTGCCCCTTCTGCTATGTGGACATGCATCTATACATACATAGGTACACCTCCTATGAAGCACGGGGTGAGACTTTACCAGACACTAAATCTGCTCACACCTTGATCTTGGACTTCCCAGTCTCCAAAATTGTGAACAATAAATTTCTATTATTTATAAATTATCCAACCTAAGATATTTTGTTACAGTACCCCAAACAGACAAGGATAATATCCTATATTGAATGGCATTAAGCTCACCCCACACCTAGCCTTTCACAGATCTTTCTTCACCGCACTTATTATCACCTGCGAATTACATATATGTTTATTTGTTATTGTCTCTTTTTAACCACCATAGTTAGTTTAAATAAAAAAACTAACTATGAAAGCAGGAACCTGTGTTTGTTCATTGCTATGTCAGTACAGGGAACAGTACCCAAAAGTCTGAATGAAGGTTTATTGTATAAATAAACAAATCTAGGTTAAATTAACTGACTCTAGAACATTTTAGCTTCAATTTTAAGATTGTGCCTATATTTACAATCTTCATTATATCATTGCTTTCTCATCTCCATATTCTTCAAGTTTGAGGTAATAATACCTATATCTCATTTGAGTTGTTGTAAAGACTAAGGGTGTATGTAAATAACTTAGAACGGTATCTAGCACACAGATGTTACCTATTACTAATGATTTTATCCACTTAGATTCAATTACATTCGTATATAAATGCATTGTTCTTTTTTTTAATATTTATTTTTTAGGTGTAGATGGACACAACAAAATGCCTTTATTTTTATGTGGTGCTGAGGATCGAACCCGGGTCCCACCCACGCTAGGCGAGCACTCTACCACTGAGCCAGTACCGCTGAGCCACAATTCCAACCCAAGTGCATTGTTCTTATTTGTCATTTTTTAAACAATTATTTTGTAAGCCAAAAAAAAGGCAACTAATCTTCTCTAACCAAAAGTTATGCTATGTAAAAAGCCAGACTTTAGTGTTTCCTGATAATACTTTTCACTAAAATACTGCACATAAAACTGCAAGTCACAGTACAGTTATACATTGTAATTATTATATGTGAATGGTTTGGTTTGTATATCTGCTCTGAAGCCTGTAAACGCTCTACCAAACCAAAACTATGTTGCTATTTTTACTTAAGCAAGACACTTCAGGATCCCAAGAATGAGTACCTTGTTGCCTACCCCAGTCCTAATCGTGGATAGAACCAAGAATACCGTTAAGCATCCTATAATATATAGGGCAGACCCCCACCTACAATAAAGAAGTGTTTGGTTTGAAATGCCAATAGTATACAAGTTGAGAATGTCTGATTTGAAAGGAAAGAACACTGAGTTCAAACTCCAGCTCTATAACTTATTAGCTAAGTGAGCTTCAGCAATTACATCATCTCTATGGAACAGTTTCCTCATGGATAAAAAGGATATTAGGTTTATATCGAAGGAATGTTAGGAGTAAAAACTGAGATAGAAGCCCTAAAAACATATTAGATATTTTTAAATATTAGTTACTATTCTTTTTTTTTTTTTTTTGCTGGGGTCATTGAAGATTAAGCCCAGGCAAGTGCTCTACCACTGAGCCACATCCCCAACTCTTTTTATTTTATTTTGAGAAGGGTCTTACTGAGTTGTCCAGGCTGGTCTGGAACTTTCAATCCTTCCTCATCACCCTCCTGAGTAGTTGAGATTACAGGTGTGCACCACCACTTACTACTCTTCAGAGCAAAATCTTCTCCATCAGAGACAGAGCTTTGGCCCTTTCAAAAATAATTTCAAAATATAAATGACAGATAGTAATACAACTAATTTATTTTTGGTACCTTCTATCAAAGCCCATAGACCTTGAAGACAGAGTTCTTATTTTATTGGACTTTTTTCTCAGCCTCTAGCACAAATGGGCAAATAAGCTCTTAAATTTCTACCTGCTACAGTAGAGCATCACTGTATTATAGAAAATTACCAAGGAACATAATTTATTTCTTACCCTGAAGAAATTTTAAAATATTAAGAGATACCCAAGAACAAATCAAAATATACAGATATATTTAACATAGCAGACACTCAAAAACAAGCTCATAGGGCTGGGGATGTGGCTCAAGCAGTAGCGCGCTCGCTTGGCATGCGTGCGGCCCGGGTTCGATCCTCAGCACCACATACAAACTAAGGTGTTGTGTCTGCCGAAAGCTAAAAAATAAATATTAAAAAAAAAAAAAAACAAGCTCATGGATTGTGGGGTAAAATTCACATCAACAGCTGAGGTCAAATTAAACAGTAATGGATGTAGATCAAACACAATGAAATAGACTTAATGAGAAAAAAATATCTTGAATTAACATAACCCTTTGTATGTGCAGCTAATATCTCCTAAAGGGAATGAAACAGTACACTTAAAGAACAAATGTCAAGGGCTAGAGCTGCAGCTCAATGGCAGAGCGCTTGCCTAGTATGTGTGAGGCACTGGGTTTGATCCTCAGCATAACATAAAAATAAATAAAATAAAGGCATTCTGTCCATCTACAACTACCAAAAAAAAAAAAAAAAAAGTCAAAATGACAAGTTCTATCATTTGTCATTTTAATAATACTTGGCTAGAATTTCTTAATTCAGATGATGGAAGCATATATTAACAGGTACAAATACCATTTAAAGCAATTTTTTAAAGCACATTAGATTTTAATGGAAGTTTATCAAATTCTTGACTTTCACAATCCATTTTAATTATCTTAAATAATCTGAGACAGAATAAGACCAAAGGGGCTGATGCTCAAATGTCTGAATACTTTGCAGAAAAGGCTGAGTTCAAGTATACTCAAAGTGTGTTAGAAGCAACTTTTAAAATGCACAAATGTAACAATTATTTTTAAACCAATAATTTTAGAAAAAGAGTAGTTCCTATCTAAAGCTTATATAAATATAAGACACTAAGTTTGCAAATGTCAGCAGAGTTTTAAGAGCCCTTTCTAAAGTAATAGTATCCCTCTGTTTTGCTTGGTATCTTAATTTGCCTTTAGTTTTAAAACTAAGTTTGCCAACGCTATTCCTCTCAAAACCTCAGGAATTCCATTACTAGTTTTAAGCTAAATTAAAGGAAAATAGACACATTCAACCCATGGCAAAAGCATGCACAAAGTGTTTGTTGATGCTCATAAATAGACTGAGAAATTTAGACGGGTCTGAAGGACAACGGCTGTACAGTCAACTCTGTTTTGCTCCACCACCGATCCAAATAGAAAGAATTACTGCCAACCCTTCAAGCGAGAACAGCACCAGATACCTTTAAACTAACTGAGATACAACAGACAGAACATTTTCTAATTCAGAGTTTTTGTATATGTTTTCACTTCAGGGAAGAATGGTTAGACTACCCTTTAAAAATATCCGTATGGTGCCAAGATGTTGCTGTCCTTTTCCTCAAAACAATCCTTAACATGCCTTCAATCCACTTGACTCCAAAATGTACACACATTTTTCAAAAAGAATAAATTATAAATGCTTAACATACAGATGGTTCTCTTATGCCTAGAAATATTTTCCATTCCATTCACCTTTCTCAGATTCTATAAATTTTGCTGACAATTGGAGCCATTTCCACTTTTCAATCCCTGTCACCTCCTTAAAGACCCAATTCACCTCAACTCACCAAAATCCCATGTATTGTGATTCCCTGGGTCAAAGCAGTAACATCTTTTCCCATTTCCTGATCCCTCCCTTGGCCTGCCAGTCCTAGCACAACAACCAATGGAAAAGGGGTGGGGGGGATAACACATTTATTCTATTACCATTTCATACTCTTTTATCTGTAGCTCATTCATTTTCCTTTCCAAGTATTCCAATCCTCAGGCTTCCCCCTAACTACTACTCGCTGGTCCCAGGTAATGGAATTCAAAATCAAGGTCCTAGACTTTGGGTATATCCAGTTTCCTACAACAGGACTTCAGCAGAATGAATGCATTTTACCAGTGTGATAAAATGTGGTTAGGATATAATGGGTTAAATTTTTATGGCCTGACTTGGCAAGCTAAACACCATTTTTGTATGACTTACTGGGAAAATTCCAAGTTCCTTTTCTTGTTTTAAACACCCCTCTCCTCACCCTCCCCCCAGACCTTGGCCGAATCCCCTCCTTTTTTTTTTTTTGTGGTGCTGGGGATTGAACCCAGGGCCTTATGCAATCGAGGCAAGCGATCTACCACTGAGCTATACCCCCAGCTCCCAAATTCCTTTTACACATAATTTATTCACATGACAAGAGATTACCTATGTAAAAGAGTAGAATGACAGTGACTGCTAACCTTTCTGACAAAGTAAACTGGTGAATGGCAGTTGTTTGTACAACATGAATGATCAGCACTTACAAATACATAATAAGCAGAAAATAAGTCTAGTTATAAATAGCATATAACTACATAGTGATCATATTATTTTCAAGGAGTACCTTATTAAACTAACATTCTAACTTCAAAAATGAATATGCCAAGAACAACACGGCAATATCAATCCAAATTTTAATGTATATCCACAGGCACAAAGTTCTACTTCAGAAATTTTAAGTACGGACATATTTGTGCAGGTGTAAAATATGTGTACAGTACTCACTACAGCATTACCTTAAAAATCGAAGACAAGTTTAATGTCTACCAAAGAAGGGAATTTACAACATTCTACACAATGGCTACTATGCAGCCATTAAAAACAATGAATGATTGTAAATACAGGATGAAAACTTGATATGCACAGCACTTGCCTCAGGTGGGGACCCAAGGCAAGGCAACAGAAAAACTAAAAAGAAAGTAGAAGGAAAAAGAGAATTACAATAAATCTTTTTGTGTCCTTAAATTTTATATCATGTTCATGTATTACCCTTTTGTTAAAAAGGAGAAATTTTTTAAATTGCTAATGAAATTTAGGCCAATCTCTTGAATCTGAGCATAATATTTCTGCTCCCTTATGTGTAGACAAAGTTAATTAGAACTGAAAACTATGCTACTTCAGCAGAATGAATGCATTTACCAGTGTTATAAAATGTGGTTAGGATATAATGGTTAACAACTATGGCAACTTTGTATACTTCTAGACAAAATATAAGAGATATTACCCAAAGCAACTTTTTTTGTGGGGGGTGTGGCATGGGGTCCTGGGGATTGAACTCAGGGGCACTCAACCATTGAGCCACATCCCAGCCCTATTTATTTTGAAACAGGGTCTCACTGAGTTGTTTAGCACCTCACCGTTGCTGAAGCTGGCTTTGAACTTGTGATCCTCCTGTCTCAGCTTTCCAAGCCACTGGGATTACAGGCGTGCTCCACTGCGCCTGGCATCTGTCCTGTTTTTTGTACAAAATAAACTACACTGCCCAAATATTTGTTGCCAAACCAATCAGTTTTACAGATCTAGAATATAACCTCAGTAAATTAAAGATATTAACTGGAACAACCAACAATAAAAAAAAATTTTTAAAAAAATAAATAAAGATATTAACTGGCATATAAAATAATTCAGTACATTCCTTTGCCAGATTCAACTTGGACCAATATAAAAAATGAAAAGTTTATGAGCTTATGAGAGAAAAATACACTTAAGAAAGTAGGAGGGGGAACCTGGTATGGTGGCATATACCTGTAATTTCAGCAGCCCAGGAGGCTGAGGCAGGAGGATCACAAGTTCAAAGCCAGCCACAGCAACTTAGTGAGACTCTAAGCATCCTATCAAGACCATCTCAAAATAGAAAATAAAAAGGGCTGAGGATGTGGCTCAGTGGTTAAGCACCTCTGGGTTCAATCCCAAATATCAAAATAAAAAGTAGGAAGGAGCAGCTGTAGGGGGTAGCTCCCTGTAATCTCAGTTAGGAGGCTAAGGCACAAGTTATCAAATTTGAGGCCAGCCTGGGTCAACCTAATGAAATCCTGTCTCAAAACAAAATAATAATAACAACAACAAAGGTCAAGGTCTAGGGTATAGCTCTGTGATAGAATGCCCTGGGTTCAATTCCTAGTACCTTGAGGAAAAAGAAAAAGGAAAATAAAGAAAAAAGCAAGCAGGGGGTGTAGAGCACTTGCCTAGCATTCTAGACAGGGAGCAGAAGGTAAAAGGTGACACAGAATTAATGTGTGGAGTTTACATATCTGATTTACAAAGAAAAAAACATAGACAAGGGGGTGGGCATGTGGCTCAAGTGGTATCTCGCTCACCTGGTGTGCGTGCGGCCCGGGTTCGATCCTCAGCACCACATACAAACAAAGATGTTGTGTCCGCCGAAAACTAAAAAATAAATAAAATATTTAAAAAAAAAAAAAAAACATAGACAAATTTCTTTTTTTGGATTAGAATTAAAATCTAATGTAGAGTCAGGCATGATGGCACTTGCCTGTAATCCAAGCTACTCAGGAGCCTGAAGCAGGAGGATCAAAAAAATTCAAGGCCAGCCTAGGCAATTTAGCAAGAACTTGTCTCAAAATAAAAAATAAAAGGAGCCAGGCGCGGTGGTGCACACCTGTAATCCCAGCAGCTGGGGAGGCTGAGGCAGTAGGATCATGAGTTCAAAGCCAGCCTCAGCAACTTAGCAAGGCCCTAAAGAACTCAGCAAGACTCTCTGTCTTTAAGTAAAATATAAAAATGGATGAGCATGTTGCTCAGTGGTTAAGTGTTCCTGGGTTCAATCCCCAATGCCAAAAAAATAAAAATAAAAAGGCTTGGGGATGTAACTCAGAGATAAAGCACTCCTAGATTACCAAAAAATAAAGTGGGGGTGGGTGGTGGAGGGGAAGCCTAGGGATGTGACCCAGTGGTACAGCACTTTCCTAGCATGAGTGAAAAGCCCTGGGTTCAATTCCCAGTACCATGAAAAAAAAAAAAAAAAATCAAAGTGGTGTGTAACACCAATTATATCAAAATGATCAGAAGTTTTGCTTATAGTTATAGCCCTCAGTAGTTTAAAAAAAAAATGAAAAGAAAAGAAAACCTACTTTTTGAAAAACTTTTTTGGATTCCAACATCTGAAAACTAATGGAAACAAACTAATTTACAGTCTCTATAAATGTTTTAGAAAAATGAAATGCAAAATTAGAGCTAGTGATATAGTTCAGTGGTGTGTCACTTGCCAAGATGAAGACTCTGGGTTCAATCCCCAGCACTGGAGGTTTAAAAAAAAAAAAAAATACATATTAAGCTCTAACTAATAACAAAACAGTTCATCTGGGGGAAAAAAGGCATGTCTATTTATATATATTCCTTTTCTTTAAATCCTGGTAATTCAACTGATGCTTAATTGAAATTTAAAAAAAAAAATGAATACAGAGGACATGGATTAAGATGACTGATCAGATCCCAATTGAACAAAAGAAATTTAAGGAAATTTAACAGGAGGAAGAGCAATAGTTATATCTATGTTCTCCACTCCATTTTTCCCCTTTATATTCTTATTTCACAAACCCCATCTATATGTAACACTGCAAGGTCTTAGCAAGAGCTCCCACATACCTATTGCCTATATAAATTTTAAAAATGATTATAAGCTAATTTACACCCTGAAAAGCACCTTCACTTTTTACTTAGCACAGAAGCAGCAAAAGGAAACTAGGACCCAAGATATGGGCCAGGTATAAGAAAGCTACCCCAAATGTGACCTGAGGACCACTTGAAAGCACTTAATGACTAGGTAGATCAAATGATCTGAAAGGCATTCAAAACCTACATAACTAGGTAAGAAGACATGCTACGTTTGAACCCATACAGATCTAGGTACAAATCCTGATGCACAATCACTTATTTTAACTACTTGAACTTATGGTTACTTGACTCTTTGATACTTGTTTTCTCAACTATAAAATGGAAATAAATTCTTCAAAAGACCTTTGTTATCAATTTATAGAAGTTCTCAAATCTCTCCATAAATTACTCACTGATGCCCACCAGAAGCTGACCACTTGCACCTTGTAGGGACTATTAAGTGGACTATTTTATTACTATGTCTTGACACTTCTACTCTCACCAAATGAGCTGAAAGCTTAATAAGAGCCAGCTGTTTGTTCCAAAACCAGTTTATGCCAACTGTATGTATTATTGTAATTATGTAATTTAAGATTATGTAAACTGATGAATTATGAGTGGAAAGAGGTTGTTTCTGTGAAAAGTTCAAAAAGATTCAAAGACTAATTACTTTTTAAAAATTATTATGAAATTAAGTGTATGAAAAAAACAGTTTTATAAGAACAAGGGGAAGCCAGACGCAGTGGTACATGCCTGTAATCCCAGCGGCTTGGGAGGCTGAGGCAAGAGGATCAAGAGTTCAAAGCCAGCCTTAGCAACATTGAGGTGCTAAGCAATTCAGTGAGACCCTGCCTCTAAATAAAATACAAAATAGGGCTGGCAATGTGGCTCAGTGGCCAAGTGCCCCCCCCCCAGTTCAATCCCTAGTACCAAAAACAAAACAAACAAACAAAAAAAGAACAAGGGGAAAGCATAAAACTGCAGATGAGGAAGGCACAGTGATGTGCACCTATAGTCCCAGTCCCAGGGGGATAAAGGTTGAGACAGGAGGATCACTTGAGCCCAGGAGTTCAAGGCCAGCCTGGGCATTGTAGCAAGATCCTATCTCAAAATATAAACAAATGAACAAAAAGAATACAAAAACAAATATAAAAGAGGTAGAAGGATTTTATATATTACAGTGAAAGAGCTTTCATATTCTCGGTCTTCTGTAAGAAAAAAAAAAGACACTATTAGGATACTTCATAGTAATGCCAAACTATAAATTATGCTAAAAAATAATCTATAAATCTAATCAAACAGACTGTCCACAAAGAAAAATCTTGACCCTTGGAGGGGGGGGGGGTTACATATTCAACTTAAATTTAAAAGCATGTATCGTTGACTCCCTGCTTATCAATTTTTTCAATTACCTACTCAATATATCACATGAGATCTTATATGCAGCACCTTGGAAACTTATAGGATTACTTTGTTTTTTTTTGTTTTTTTTTTTTTTTCAAACTGTATCCAGCTTTATTAAAGATACTTTTCATAAACAATCATGGTATTTCAGGCAGGACATGGGCAGACAATCGTTAACAGTATACAACAACTTTCAAACTCCCTTCTTGAATGGACTACCAAAATCAGAAAGCCACTATAAAACCCAATGAAGTCTTCATTTGATGCTCTGAATAGGGAAAGTTTAGAGTGAGGGTTGACATTTCACATTTAGCATGTTGTTTAACAACTTTTCACAAGCCGACCCTGACTTTCAGGAAATGAAAGGAAAATGGCAAAAATTATTAATCTGAAGATCCACAATCTAGAAAAGGAACTGCTGCTCTTCTGAGGGACACTATTCTCAATGACGTCACTGGAAAGTCCAGATTGCCCCACACACTGGTAAAACCAACTGTTGGGAATATCAGGTCCCAACAGGCTTAGGGGAGTTAAGTCTATGCCGATGGCAGAGAGGGACAGGAGGACATACAGATGAGTTTGAGTTTTTCCATACCACAAGGCATTTGTGCCAAGGTGGCTATGTGTGCCAACATCAGGGAATCCCTTCCTCTTAGGAACAAAGAGGAAGTCTCTCAAAACTAGAAGGGAAAGGTGTCTTCCCCCACAGCAATCCAGCTTTGGAGACATTCTACTAGTGACATATGCTCCTCCCCCCCCCCAAACAACAATGAAGTGTTCTGTGTGCTAACAACATAGCTTAAAAAAAAAAAAAGTAAAACAAAATTCTGCATTTTTATAAAACTTGATAAAAAATAGTATTTCAAACTGTACAGTCACCAGAAGTACACAGTTATCAAAAACGCACACACTTCACTTGGCATCTCCAGCACCTTCAGCTTTCTGTGCCTGGTCTGTTTTGGCATCTCCATTTTCTGCAGGGTTATTCCCATCCTTGCCAGTGTCAGCTTTTCCCTTTTTCCCTTTGGGTACCTTCTCTCCCTTCTTTGCAGGGGCCTTTTTAGGCTTGGGCTCTGGCTTTGGAGGAGCAGGTTTGGCAGACAACCTTGCAGATCTTCTCTGTGGTTCGTCTTTCACCTTGGCTTTATCTCCTTTAGCATCCCCTTCAGCCTTTCTCTTGGGCATGGTGGCGACGGCGGCGGGACGCAGGCGCTGGACGCGGGGATGCAGCGGCGCGGGGCTTTGGTCGGTCAGGGGGTCGTTCTCGCCTCCTCTTCTTCACACTGCTCCTTATAGGATTACTTTGAAGGCTAAGTAAAATAACGTACTTTTGCATAGCACATAGTAAATATTTAATCTAAAACTTGTTTTAGGGCTAGGGTACACCTCAGGGTAGGATACTTGCCTAGCATATGCAAGGCCTTGGGTTCACTCACTTTCACTGAAGAAAACAAACTTAAAAGCTCACACCTGTAATCCCAGCAGCTCAGAGGCTGAAGCAGGAGGATCTTGAGTTCAAAGCCAGCCTCAGCAATTTAGTGAGCCCCAAACAACTCGGCAAGACCCTGTCTCCAAATAAAATACAAAAAAGGGCTAGGGATGTGGCTCAGTGGTTAAGTGCCCCTAAGTCCAATTCCCATTACTAAAACAAAATAAAAAACAAACTTAAAATAATATTATGAGGGCTGGGGATGTGGCTCAAGCGGTAGCGCGCTCGCCTGGCATGCGTGCGGCCCGGGTTCGATCCTCAGCACCACATACCAACAAAGATGTTGTGTCCGCCCAGAACTAAAAAATAAATATTAAAAATTCTCTCTCTCACTCACTCTCCTCTCTCACTCTCTCTTTTAAAAAAATAATATTATGAAACTTATTTCCAAAAAAAATTTTTTTTAAAGTTTTGTTATCTTATTAACTCAATGGTCTACTACTTGGCGAACACAGTACTTTGTGTCTCCAGAAACACAAAGTTCTTATTATTTTGTATTTTTAAATTCACGTACATTACACAAACATACTTCATCTATTATTAGCCATATAACTTCTGTGGTGGCCATCAAAAAAGTGAACTCTGAAACTATTGAGAGCTCCAGGAGACTAAAGTATTCCTGGGTTACACTTAACAATAAGATTACAGTAATGCATTAACATGGCAGTGTGACCAGGCACTTGAAGCTGACAAAACCATAGGAAAAAAGGAATGAGGTGCTGGCATGGTATCAATGGAGGGAACAGCAAGTCTCTGAACACAAAACAGGGGAAAAGTTCAAGGAGATTCAGATTGCGAAGAGTAAAAAGGAGATAACAGCAGACAGCAAAGAGAAACAAGATAGAAACTGGAAATCAGTTTGCAGGTAACAAACTTTATAAACTTAAAGAGAATAATCTGGTAATTCAACCTCCCACTCAGAACTGTTCAACACTGGTACAGATATCAAAATGCTTCTCCAAATTACTTAAAAGTAAAATCACATTTTTAAAAGTTCATATCATTATGAACCCTTAAAAGCAATATTACATTTTTAAAAGTTCATATCATTAGGAACATTTTTCTTCTTCATGGAAAAACTACTAATATATGCTAAAATTAGAACAAAGAAGTACCTTTTTTCACCTATTAAGTTGGAGGGAGGAAGAGTAACACTAATATCTAATATAAAAAGGATTTAAGGAAATAGTACTAATAGTACCATTCTTTTGAGAAGGAATTTAACCAAATGTTTCAAAAAAAAAAAAAAAAACCTCATATCTTTGACTCAAAAACCATACACCTGGGAATCCCCCTTAAAAAATAATTAAAAACATGAAGAAATCTATATGCTCAAAGGAATCGTCTACAAAAACTTTTTTTCTTGGTAATGGGGACCAGCTCAAACATTTCTAATAATGATAAAAACTAAACATGATGAATAGTTACACAGAAAATACTTAAATACTGATCTGGGGGTACAGCAAGGCCTTGAGTTTAATTCCTAGCACTAGGAAAAAAAAAAAGAAAAAGGCTTAACAGAATGCTAAGCTTTTACAAAGCAGCACACAACGCTGAACATATACTACAATGATATAAAATATGCCTATGAAAAAGGCTGTAAAAACAACTCTAGGCTGGGAATAAGAATGTGGCTCAAATGGTAGTGTGCTTGCCTAGTATGCCTGAGGCACTGGGTTCTATTCTCAGCACCACATAAAAACAAAATAAAGACACTGTGTCCTCCATCTAAAACTAAAAAATAAATATTAAAAAAAAAAAAACAAACTCTAGGCTGGGGAATGTAGCTCAATGATAGTGTTTTCATAGCATGACAGGCCCTAGTTTCGATCCCTACCAAAGAGGGGAAAGGAGAGATAAACCTCCGAAATAATGACTATTTATTAGAGTGGGAGAATCAAGAATTATTTTTCTCTTTTTTAATCTTTCAGAAATTTATTTTACTTTTTAAATTAAAGCAAACATTTTAAAAACACACATCTCTAGTTAGACACTGCTGATCACAGTGGTGCATGCCTATAATCCCAGCAACTCAGAAGGCTAAATCAGAGATCAAGTTCAAGGTCAGCCTCAGCAATTTACCAAGACCCCGAAAAAAAGGTAAGATTATACACTGCCTGATTTCATCCATCTATACCATTCTCAAAATAATACAGCCCAGAACTACATATACAAGCACACACAAAGAAACGCAGCTTTTAAAGCTGGGCACTGGATGGCACTTGGTAAGGCACTCGATAATCCCAGGGGCCCTGTAATCCCAGCAACTCAAGAAACTGAAACAGGAGATAGCCAGTTCAAAGCCAGTCTCAGCAGCCTGAGGTGCTAAGTAACTCAGAGTGACTCTGTCTCTAAAAAAAAACACAAAATAGGGCTGGAGATGTGGCTCAGGAGTGCCTCTGAGTTCAATCCCTCATGGCAAAAAAGAAAAAAAAATGCAGCTTTAAAAAATGGTGAATTCTGTATCCTGTCTGTAGTCTAGTTGATAGTAAAATAAATTGTTTTCATAATTGACAGATATATAGATGTCACCACTGGGAAAACTGAATAAAGGATACATAGGGGTCTACTATTTTCGCAACTGTCTGTGAGTCTTCAAAATAAGAAATTAAAAAAACAGCCACATGTGATGGTACATGCTTGTAATTCAGGCCACTCAGGAGGCTGTGACAAGAGGATCACAAATTCAAGGCCAGCCTCACAACACAGTGAGACCCTAAGCAATTTAGCAAGACCCTGTCTCAAAAAATAAAAAGGGCTGGGGATACAGCTCAGTACCAAAAAAACTAAATAAAAAATTTTTAAAAAATAAAATATATAAATACATACACTAGCATGTATAAGATATATAACTTTTTTTTTTTTTTTGGTATTGAGGATGTAACTCAGGGGCATTCAACCACTGAGCCACATTCCCACCCCTATTTTGTATTTTTATTTAGAGACATGTCTCACTGAGTTGCTTAGCACCTCACTTTTGCTGAGGCTGGCTTTGAACTTGAGATCCTCCCACCTCAGCCTCCAGAGTCACTGCGATTGCAGGAGTGCGCCACCTCGCCCAGCAATATATAAATTTTTTGTGAAAGGGTGGGAGAAATAAGAATGTAAAATGAGCTATGTAACAAGTACTTCCAAGGTATTACTATAAACTATTCACAAGACCCCAAAGGTTGCAAATGGCAGTCTTAAGGATAAACATAATTTATTTAATTCAGGCTTTAATAAAAGGATTCCATTTAAATGAATATTAGTAAATTTTCAGAACATGCTCAAATGAATGGTTTTAAACCTCAAAGTCTATACTTACATAATCCACTAAGAACCTCAGAAGTTTCTTCCTTGACAAAAAAAGTTTCAACAGATATGAGTTTTTATATTTATTCAATTTAAATATGCAAATAACTACTTCAGACAATAAAATAGCTTACTACCTCTGGATGGTGGTGTTCCATTGATTGACAGTAGCAATCAATCACCTACACACACCTACTCCCCACTTTTCTCTCTGATTTTTATGAAATTGTGGATTGAACCTAGGTGTGCTCTAACACTGAACTACTTTTCAGCCTTCTTTTTAATTATTATTTTTTATGTTTTATTTGAGATGGGGCCTTACTAAATTGCCGTTCTGACCTCAAACTTGCAACCCCTCCTGCCTCAGCCTCCTGAAACTGGGATGTGCCACCACACCTGGCCACATGTGTGTTTTAATTCACTATTTTACCCTCAATACCTAGCCTGTGTTTTTGTTTTTTAATTTAGAGACAGGATCTTACTAAATTGCTTAGGGCCTCAGTAAGTCTGCTGAGGCTGGCTTTGAAATTGAGACACCTAGGTAGGCTCCCAATAACTAAATATTACACCAATCAGCCAATGGATGAATTTATTTTGTTTTTGTTTTTTGTGATATTGAAAATTTGATCCACAGCTTCATACATGCCAGTCAAGTGCTCACCACAGAGCTGTAGCCCCAGACAGCATCTTACCAAATTGTCCAGCCTGGCCTGGAACTTGAGAGCTTCCTGCCTCAGTCTCCCAACTAGCTCAGATAACATGTGTGCCTACACACCTGACAGAACTCATATACTAACAAAGACGCAATGCCCAAGTCCCTCCAGCTTCAACTGGAATTTATAGGTAGGAGGAAAAGGAGTGGATAGGATCTAATTTCTACCAATTCACCAGGTCAAAGGATTGATTACATTAGCCAACACTATAACCTGGTATCAGTGCAAAAGTTAACATTAGGAAAACCTTAAGTCATCTCCTCTGATTAGCCAAATCTTAAAAGCTTGTTTAATAACTAGAGAAAGAATTGAACTAGCATTTGAAACTCTGCCTCACTAATCTTTTCCCACCTGATACTTTCAGATTTTATTTGCCACGTGCAAACCAATCAACTTTTTTTTTTAAAGAGAGAGTGAGAGAGAGAGAGAGAGAAAGGGAGAATTTTAATATTTTTTTTTTTAGTTTTCGGCAGACATAACATCTTTGTATGTGGTGCTGAGGATCGAACCCGGGCCACACGCATGCCAGGCGAGCGCGATACCACTTGAGCCACATCCCCAGCCCACCAATCAACTTTTTAATATGAAAAATCTGTTATATAAAATACCAGAACTCCTTCTACATGACTCTTAAGTTCTCAATAATTATATAGAATTACATAAACATGTGTATATTTGTATATGAAAATTATATAAAAAGACATTTGCACTAGAATTACTATCTTATAAATAAGGCATTTCAGAGAGTAACTTATGTTTATAAGTTATTTATTCATTCAAGAGTACAATAATGTAACAGCGAAAAAGACAAAGACCATACCCTGAGTGTACAATCTAGCAATTTTTTTAAAGATTTCTTTTTCAGTTGTAGATGAACACAATACCTTAATTTTGCTTATTTTTTTTTAATGTGGTGCTGAGGATCGAACCCAGTGCCTCACACATGCTAGGCAAGCATTCTACCACTGAGCCAAACCACAACCCCACAATCTAGTAATTTAAAAGACAACTGCAGCTAATGAAAAGCATCTTAAGACAGCAGAGTTTGAATTCCAATACTACATCATATTAGCTACATCTCTAAGTCATAGTTTCCAGAACTATAAAATACTATTGTCATGCAGATTAAATTAAAATCACAAAATAAAAAAATACTTGGCAAACTAAAAAGCACTATACAAATTAGGTATGTTATTAGTGCACTTAGTTTTTCATTAAGATAAAAAACAAAACACTAGGATACCTCCATACACATTGTACATTAGTTGCCAAAGGGAAAACAGTAACTGGAGGCAAACCAGACAATACTTCAACCAAAATTAAAATCATAAGCCAGGAATGGTGGCGCATGCCTGAAATCCTAGCAGCTTGGGAGGCTAACACAGGAGGATTGAGAGTTCAAAGCCAGCCTCAGCAATGTGAGGCATTAAGCAACTCAGTGAGACTCTTTCTCTAAATAAAATACAACATAGGGCCAGGGATGTGGTTCAGTGATCAAGAGTCCCTGATCTCAATCCCTGGTACCTAAAATCACTAGAGACAAAGGGACATTTTATATCTTCAGATGTGATATCCTGACAGGAAACATCACTTCTACAGTTATTCAGACTTATGATAAGTAACTTGAATCAAATCACTAGGCAAATCAGATCAAACCAGATAAACCCAAATTTTTAAACTTCGTACAAAATACATACATTCTTCAATTACAAGAAAAACAAAGAAAAGGAACTCTTTCAAATTAAAGAAAACTAAAATGCATGATCAAATTTGACAAAATTAAAATACAAAGTGTAGATTAAAGTAGCATGTTAAATTTCTGGAATTTGATAATGATACTATGATTACCTAAGAGAATAAATAACTTTATGCTTAGAAAATACAGGTAAAAAGGCATAAAATTTTAAAAAGCATGTAATTCTTTAATTATTTACCAAAAAATAATGTGTATATCCTAAGCCAAATTGGCGAATATGGACAAATGGTATATAAGGTCTACTATATTATTCTTGCAAGTAAGTTTGGTAAGTTTGAAATTATTTCAAAATAAAAACTTTAGAAGAACAGGGGACTACCCCCAGAGATTTATGTATAAGCTCTAAACTATAGAATTCTGAAGTACTACTAAAATTCACTACACAAAATATAAAGTTCCAAGGCATTTCACAGTTAAAAATTACAAGACAAGGGGTTGGAGGTGTAGTTCAGTGGTAGAACACCTGCCTACCATGTTTGATGCCCTGTGTCAGACCCAACAGGGAAAAAAAAAAAAAAAAAAGAAACAAACAAACAAAGCATGACACCATGGGCAACACCAGCAAAAAAAAAAAAAAAAAAAAAAAAATCCAGCAAAATGATACATTTAGTGGCACACAACTGAAATCCCACCAGCTTAGGATCCCAGCTGAGGCAGAAGATTGCAAGATCAAGGACAGCCTCAACAATTTAGCAAGGCCCTAAGCAACTTAGCAAGACCCTGTCTCAAAAAAAAAAAAGACTGGGGATATGGCTTAGTAGTTAAGTGCCCCTGGGTTCAATCTCTGGTACCAAAAACAAAGAAACCACCTACAAAGGCTTCAGATGTTGGAATTACCAGTTCAGGAAGCTGAGGCAAGAGGATTTCAGGTTCAAAGCCAGCCTCAGGAATTTAGCAAGGCTGTAAGCAACCAAGTGAGACCCTTTCTCAAAATAAAATAAGTTAAAAAGGGTTGGGAATGTGGTTTAGTGGTTAAGCACCTCTGGGTTCAATCCCTGACACCACAATAAAATGAAGAAAATTTCAAAATATGATCGAAACAGGAATAAATATATTCCTATTTAAAACAGAGGTTTGAGGGGATGGTACCTCAGTGGTAGAGCACTTACTTAGCATGTACAAGGCCCAGCGTTCCATCTCCAAACCAAAAAAAAAAAAAAAAAAAGCAGCTTTTAAGGGACTGAATAAAACTTATAGAAATAAAAAACATAAAGTACATGAAATTTTTTTAAAAACTAATGAACATGCTACAACATAAATGGACTGAGAAGACCCTGTTAAATGAAATAAGCCAGACACAAAAGGACAACTATTATATGAGTCCACTTACATGAATCTGAATAGTCAAATTCAGAGACAAAAAGTAAAACAGTGGTTGTCAAGGTCTAGGGGAGGGGGAAATGGAGAATTATTATGCAATTGGTACAGATTTCAGTTGGTGATGAAAAAGTTCTAGAAATGACCTAGTAGTGATTACACAATGGTGAATGTATTTTATGACACTGAACTGCACACTTCAAAACAGTTAAAAAGGTAAATCCTATTATATGTATGTATGTATGTATGTATGTATGTACACCCACACATTTTACCACAGTAAAAAACTAGATACTATAGTAAAATCAAGGGAAAAATTAATTCAACACACTGGTTGAACACAGGTGAAGAGAGGACTGGCTAATTTCAAGAAAAGACACTAATTATCCTGAACAACTTAGAAGAGGAAATAAATGGAAAATAAAAGGTTAAGAGGCATGTAGGATAGAATAAGATGAACATACAAGAAATATAAGTTACAGAGATAAAGATTCTATAACTAGCCATAAAGAAACAACAGTTACCTATCAAGGAATAACAATTACAAGAGGTTATGGATTTTCTGACAGCAATAAAAGCCAGAAGAGAATGGAATAAGATCTATAATGAGCAAAGAAAAAAGTAACTGCTAATCTAGAATACACATTCAGATAAACCATCTTCAGAAAGAGATGTAGATACTTTCCAACCAATAACAAGCTCTCCAGCAGACCTTCACTGGGGGAAAAAAAAAAATGAAAGAAATCTTCCAAGCAAAAAGAAAACAACAGCTGGGCACAGTGGCACATGCCTGTAATCTCAGCGGTTTAGGAGGCTGACACAGGAGGATCTCAAGTTCAAAGCCAGCCTCAGCAATGTGAGGCACTAAGCAACTCAGTGAGACCTGTCTCTAAAAAAATACAAAAATAGGGCTGAGGATGTGGCTAGGCCAAGTGCTCCTGAGTTCAATCCCTAGTCCTGCCCCACAAAAAAAGAAAACAACCCCAGATCCCAGAGAGAGGGAATAATGATCAAAGACATTTGCAAATATATAGGTAAACCAAAGAAACAATTTATTGGGGGTTGGGGAGAACTAAAATAAAGGAAACTACATAGAGTTTAGCATTCAAATCTGAGGGAAGAAATTTGGATTTAAAAAAAAAAAATACATCCATGTAAAATTAAAAATAAAGGCAAGTTGAGTTCGATGCCACTCATCCCTAACCCCAACTACTCAAGATGCTGAGACAGAAGGATCAATTTTTTTTTTAAGAGAGAGAGAGAGAATTTTTTAATATTTATTTTTTAGTTTTTGGCGGTCATAACATCTTTGTTTGTATGTGGTGCTGAGGATCGAACCCAGCGCCGCGCGCATGCCAGGCAAGCGCGCTACCGCTTGAGCCACATCCCCAGCCCCAGAGGATCAAATGTTTAAGGCCAACCTCAGCAGCTTAGCAAGATCTTGTCTGAAAGAACAAAAAGGGCTGGGGATATATAGGTTAGTGGTAAAGCACCCCTGGGTTCAATTTCTGGTTAGGAAGGACAGAAGGAAGAAAGGCAGCCTTTTAAGTGCCTAACCTGCCTAAACCTGACCTGAGAGGAGACATGAAGATTTTTAACCTCTTCTCCCTTTTATCTAACCCTAAAGAACAGCACTGATACAGCAACCTCTAGCCACATGTGGCTACTCAAATTTTAATTAGTTAAAATGAAAAAAATTAAAAATTAAGCTCTGCTGTAACACTAGACACATCATAGATGCTAAGTAGTAGATACACCTGGATCACTCTATTAAACAGCACTGATAGAGAACATTTTTATCATTGCAGAAAGCTCTATTAGACACCCTGTTGTATTTTGTTGTAACATTACAAATAAACAAATAACCTTAAATGTAAAAGAACACTTTTTTAAAATGATTAGATACTCCCCCCAACACACATTTTTTTTAACTATACTGCCATTCGAACCCAGAACCTCACACATGTTGGCAAGTACTCTACCACTGAGCTACACACCAAGCCCTTTTTATTTTATTTTGAGATAAGATCTCTCTAAATTGCCAGGCTGGTTTCAAATATGTGATCCTCCTGCCTCAGTCTTCTGAGTCACTAGGTTTATAGGCAACAACCAGCAAGATCCCCTTTAAAGTCATTTCATTGCTAGGCATGGTGGTACATGTCTATAATCCCAGCGACTCAGGAGGAACACAAATTCAAGGTCAGCCTCAGCAATTTAGTCATTCATTGTAGAAATTACAAAATTACAGTTCCTCATTAGTATTTAAAATAAATTGTTCAGTCTTCTACGTTCTACCAGTCACCAGATACAGGAGGATTTAAAAAAGAAAAAAAGAAAAAAAGGAGGCCAAAAATAGGTTAGCACTATCCATAAAGATGAACATACCAGTTCTTAGGGCTTCAGTTTTAGTTGACAGTGAAACACTGTTTACATACATAAAATACAGCAAAATGCAAAATTCCTCCAAGTGTTAAAAATAAAACCCTACAGGCATCAAAATCTTTTCAACTGATGGGGCTGGGGTTGTGGCTCAGTGGTACAGCGCTTGCCTAGCATATGTGAGGCACTGGATTTGATTCTCAGCACCACATCTAAATAAATTAAATAATAAAGGTCCACTGACAACTAAAAAAATATTTTAAAAAAAAATCTTTTCAACTGATAGAAGGCACACTCTAAACTACATCCCTAGACTTTTAAGGGTACTCATCCAACTCACTTTTGCTACTAGGAATATCTGGTAGAAAAATTTAAACATTGTTAAAATAAATGAGTTATACATGAATTTTTTATTTACTAGAAATAATTATATACAATAATACTCTATAAACCAATATCACCTTTAATATCTAAAGCAGCAAACCTTCAGCTTTCTTTAAAATATAACAGAGGGCCCAAGATATTTCAACTTAACCTAAACATTTTGCTTTAGGCATTCTTTTTTTTTTCTTTTTTTTTAGTTGTAGTTGGACACAATACCTTTATTTTATTTATTTTTATGTGGCACTTAGGATTGAACCCAGGGCCTCCGATCTACTGCTGAGTGATCTACTGCTGAGCCACAACCCCAACCCTTGCTTTAGGCATTCTAATGCATAAATTATTAAGTATTTCTATAGCACTCCCTACTTTTTAAATTACCTAACCAAAGAATGCTCAAAGGAAACAAATGTTAAATATTTAACAGTTGTGGGCTGGGGATGTGGCTCAAGTGGTAGTGTGCTCGCCTGGCATGCGTGCGGCCCGGGTTCAATCCTCAGTACCACATACCAACAAAGATGTTGTGTCCGCCGAGAACTAAAAAATAAATATTAAAAATTCTCTCTCTCACTCTCTCTCCTCTCTCACTCTCTCTTTAAAAAAAAAAAATATTTAACAGTTGCCTTGGCTAGGTTTGTAACTTAAATTCCTATATCCCTCCCCTATTCCAAGTAAACCAGGGAGTCAATAAGTTTCTCATCCAGACAAGTGATGTAATTTCAATAAGTGCTTATGTTAATAACTGGTTGTGTCAGAAGTACTTCTGTGGCTCTACTTACATAACCTATTATACAGAGTGCTCCCCTATTCTCTATCTCTAGAAAGCATTTTGAATACTGGTATTTGTACATTTACTTGCTATTTTGAATAAAAAGACTTCTCACTCCAGCTTCAATAGTCTTTCTTATAGAAGGGGTTAAAAAAAAAAGGAAGCCAATTTCTGCTACTTTACCATGTCACAGACAAGTTATTTATCTTGTTGGCTAATAAACAAGAGTACTAACTTAAAGCAGCACCTCCAGTCAGCCCCCAGGATTCACCAGTTTTCTCCTGGGTGTCTGGTTGAGAAATACCCTTAAACAAATAATTTGAAGCAACTTTGTATGAACTCAACTGAAAAGAGTCTGAATTGCTCCTTGAAGTATGCTGTATTAAGTGTGAAACTTGACAAAACTGAATTCAATGATGGTGAGAATCACCATACAGTTCCTATAGGGTAAAAGAGGGGCAGAATGTACCCCAAACCTAACTTGAACATGCATAAACACTGGATGAACACTCTCCCAATCCCTCACTTGGATACAGTTTAAATTAAGATTTTTCAGATTTCACAGAACCATAATCTCAAAAGGATAACCAGTATAGGGTTGCCAACTTTTATTCTGCTGATGACATTTTTAAAAACCATCACCACTGTTTCATTACCATCACCACTGTTTCATAAAAGAACTAATATGCTACCACCAAAAAGGATAAAAGATAATTTTAGAAAAAATATTTAGTTTTATGAAAGCTAACTACATTCACATTTCACTCAAACAAGTGAAAACTTTTTCATAAACTAACAGTACTCTACATTGCAGCATTTAGGAACCACAGGTCTAGGTAGCCATTACCAACTTACAAAAGGAAAACAATGACATGGGACATGGCCAAACCAATCTTTTTTGGGGGGAGGGGGGGCACAAGGGATTAAACCCAGGGGCTCTTAAACACTAAGCCACATCCCCAGCCCTTTTATTGTTTATTTTGAGAAAGGATTTCACTAATTTGCTTTGATGAGGCTGGCTTTGAGTTTGTAATCCTCCTGCCTCAGCCTCCCAGCCACTGGGATTACGGTGTGCTCCACTGTGCATGGCCCAAACCAAATATTAACCTCTCCAATAATGAGGAAACAGAGGCTTGGACAAGTTTAGGGACTCTCCCAAGGCCACAAATTAACAGAGATCTGTCATAACTACACAGTCAGAGTTCTTAACCATTTGGCTAAGTTTCCTCTAATATTCCTCCAATAGTAAAAGATCTACCCACATGCAGTCACCTTTGTAAACAATGGCAACCAAGGAATTTGCAAGACAGCTGGTGGGAGTGAGAGGTGTACTCCCCGGCCATCATTCAGACAGAAGCTAAATGGAACTCTTGACCTTCACTTTGTTAATACCAGGCTCACTGAAACTAAGCCAACCGTCCTGGTAAAGCACACACAAAACCCCCTGCCTCCAACAACACTGACGCAGAACACTTTGGACAGTCTCAAGTGCTGGCGTACAGTGAAAAACATATTCCTGAAAAACAAAAGGAATTTGTATTAATTCTCAAGAAACAAGCAATTCCATGGTAACTTAGTGCTAGGAGCCACAAACAAATAATATGATGCACAGCACTTTCGGTTGTAAGGTGACGCCAGCTAACCATTGAGATGATATGATTATGTTAAGATTTACATTCATATGGAAATTGGACTCCTGCTGTTCACCTTGGCCTGCTACGGGACTCATGTTACGGGACTCCTGGAGAGTTCCCATTGGTTGGGGAAGGATAGTAGGAGGGAATTCCGGGGGAGGCCCCCCCCCAGGAGCCCCCCCCCCCCGTTCTGGTAGACGCGCGCATGGGTGGACCGGTTTTTGGCTTGCCGGCGTGTACGGAGTATTGGCGGCTTTTTCAAAAATAAAGTTTTGTTCCTGCTTGAGTGGCTCGTGATTCTGTGCCCAGCCAGACTGAGGCAATTGGTGGCCTGGACGGGGAACACCTGAAACTTAGAGGTGAGTAAAATTGCTCGCCCCTGAGGGAAGGCGACAGAATGGGTGACCATTTCAAAAAACAATGTGTTCTTGTTTTGATTTATTTTGTTTTTATTTCAAGCTCCCTAGCCCTAGAATTTTCTCAGGAGAACTGGGAAAAATGGTTGGCTCAAGGTTTGAAGTTATTCAGCCCTGAGAAAGAGAAAATTGATATAACCATTCTCTGCTCCGTTTTTGTTTCATTCTGCTTCGGCTTTGTTTTATCCTATCTTATTGGGTTACGTTACCTTTATAGTAGATTAGAATCTAGTAAAAAACAAACCGAAAAACTGTTAAGTAAATTGTTAGAGGTCCAAACTATGGTAGAAAAAACGCTAGGTCAAGCAAAAGAGAGGGTCTCTCAAGCTAGTCAGACAGAGGAAAATTTAAAGAAAGAAAGCTTAGAGGAAAAACAGCCAACAGGTGGAGAATTACAACAGGAGGCTGCTACTAACTCCGTTCTCTCACCAGAGGGCGTAATTCAACCAACAGCTCCATCTACAGCTGAGTTGATGGATGGAATTCTGAGGCAGGACCCCAAAGATTAGCATGCCCTGTACTTGAGCAGGCAGGAGGGCAACGAATTCACCGTGCTTTAGATTTCAAAACCAGTAAAACAATTAAAGGAGGCTGTAACAACCTATGGGCCGCAAGCTCCCTTCACGGTAAGCATGGTCGAATATGTTACCAACTTGGACATGACACCAGCAGATTGGGCTAACATGTGTCGATCTGTGCTAAATGGAGGACAATAGTTGTTATGGAAGGTTGCCAATGAGGAATTTTGCATGGAGACAGCTAGGCGAAATGCAGAAGCCGGTTACCCTCAAAGAAATCTAGATATGTTATTAGGAAAGGGACCTTATGAGGGTCAAAGACAGCAAATTGAATATGACCCTGGCGTATACGCACAAATTGCTGTAGATGCAGTTAGGGCATGGAAAACTTTACAGGGGCATGGAGATTTACAAGGTCAATTATCTAAGGTAATACAAGGAATTCATGAACCTTACGCTGAATTTGTAGATAGGCTTATTCAGACAGCCTCTAGAATATTTGGAAATACAGAACAGGCAATGCCATTTATAAAACAACTGGCTTATGACCAAGCAAATCGTTGCTGCAGAGAGGTCATTAGACCATGGAGACATGAAGATTTAAACACATATATTAAATTATGTAGAGACATTAATGAACAAGGGCAAGTCTTAGCAGCAGTACAACAGGCTTTAGATGCCAGGCCAAAAACATGCTATAATTGTAATCAAACAGGACATTTTAAAAGGAGTTGCCCCATAAGAGGAGGGTTTAACAAAACTAGGTATCAAAGGAATAGAATACCGGGTATTTGCCCACGATGCCATAGAGGGAAACATTGGGCTAATGAATGCCGTTCTCAAACCACCATAGAGGGTATTCCGTTATCAAAAAACGGACAAGGACCAAGTGTTTACCCACAATATCGTGGAGAAAGGTATCAGGCTCCATTGCCAAAAAACGGACTAGAGGGCCCAATGCCCCGGGGCCCAAAACCACAAATATACGGGGCAATGGAGGAACCCAGCAGCACCATCAAGGTAGTGCCCAGGACGCATTATCCATTAAATCCCTCATCAGACAAACTAGAGGGAGCGCAGGGTTGGACATCTGCGCCTCTGCCAGAGCAGTACTAACTCCACAGATGGGAGTTCAAATCATTCCCACAGGAGTAAAAGGACCTCTTCCCCAGGGAACAGTAGGCTTATTATTGGGACGCAGTTCTTCTACACTAAAAGGACTTATGATAAGTCCTGGGGTAATTGATCCCGATTATGAGGGTGAAATAAAAATTATAGCTAGTTCTCCAAGAGGTATATCAGTAATTTCACCAGGAGATAGAATAGCACAGTTATTAATAATACCCAGCCTGCATGATAAATTTTCCAGTTGTAATGTAGAAAGAGGTTCCAAGGGATTAGACTCCACAGGTGTAGATTGGGCTATGCTGTCTTTAAATTTAGATTCTCGCCCAATGCTAAAATTAAATATTCAAGGACATGACTTTAATGGGCTGCTGGACACAGGTGCTAACCTCAGCATCATATCTCGTCAAGAATGGCCAAAACATTGGCCATTACAACAAGCCACTCAAACGCTTCGAGGCCTAGGAGTGGCAACAAATCCCCATAGAAGTGCTATGGTATTAGATTGGAGGGATCCTGAAGGATGTGAAGGAACTATACAACCCTATGTATTGGATCATCTTCCCGTAAATTTATGGGGACGAAATGTCCTAGATCAATTAGGATTGACATTAACAAATAACATCAATCCTAACGCGCCCACCACTAGGGATAAACAAGGCTTTAGGAAAGAAAAAAGATTAAGAGAACAAGAACAAGGTATGACAGCACCTATTCAAATAGATCAAGAAATAAATAGACATGGATTGGGTTTTCAGAAAGGGCCACTGAGACAATCAAAATTACTTGGAAATCAGAAAGACCAATGTGGGTTCCTCAGTGGCCCCTGACTAAAGAAAAGATACAAGTAGCCCATGACTTGGTCAGACAACAATTAGCAGAAGGACATATACAACCTTCCGTATCCCCCCATAATACTCCCATTTTTGTCATTAAAAAGAAATCTGGTAAATGGAGATTATTACAAGATTTAAGAGTCATTAATAATGAGATGGTTATTATGGGACCTGCTCAATCAGGGATTCCCCAATTGTCTGCTTTACCAAAAACCTGGCATGTTTTAGCTATAGATATTAAAGATTGTTTCTTTTCAATTCCAATTCATCCCGAGGATAGTCCACATTTTGCATTTACTATCCCTGCACTGAATCATGAAGGTCCTGATCAGAGATACGAATGGAAAGTACTCCCTCAAGGGATGGCTAACAGCCCAACTATGTGTCAAATTTATGTTAATAAAGCAATCCAGCCACTTAGAAATCAAAATCCTGAACTACAAATATTTCACTATATGGATGATGTGTTATTGGCACATAAAGATAAAAACACATTGCTAGAATGTTATGCCACACTTACAAACTTATTGAAAAATTATAATCTAGAGATAGCAATAGATAAAGTACAATTAAATCTTCCAATTAATTATTTAGGAGTTCTATTATCCTCAACCATGGTCCGTCCACCAAAAATTCAAATACGAGTAGATCAACTCAATCACTTAATGACTTTCAAAAGTTATTGGGAGACATAAATTGGATAAGGCCTTATCTAGGCATACCAACAGGAGAGTTGGGACCTTTATTTGATATTCTAAAAGGTCCATCAGATCCAAATTCACCCCGCATGTTAACGCCTGAAGCAAGAAAAGCATTAAAAATCACTGAAACATATATGGAAAATATGCATTTGGATAGAATTGATATAAGTTTGCCTTTATTATTTATTGTACTACCAACAAAAAATATTCCTACATGAGTATTTTGGCAAGACGGTCCATTATTGTGGATACATTTATCTTATTCTCCTAACGCTATTCTTACTAGGTATCCTGAGGCTGTAGGACAATTAATACTCAAAGGAATAAGAGCAGCAAAGGGAGTGTTTGGAATTTCTCCCAATAAAATTATTACTCCATATACTATGGATCAAATTGATGAGTTAGCTAATGAGTTAAATACTTGGGCAATAATCATGTGTAAAACTAGTGTTTCATTTGATAATCACTTACCATCTAATCCTTTGTTGTCTTTTTGGTCTAAGCATCCTGTAGTTTTTCCAAAAATGACAAGAAAACCCCTATCATAAATGCTCCAAATATATTCACTGATGGGTCAAACAATGGTACAGCAGCAGTAGTTACTCCTGATCAAACTTTTATATTTTTAGTACCCAAACAATCAGCTCAAAAGGTAGAGCTTAATGCAGTATTACAAGCTTTTATGATGTTTAAAGATTCTGTATTTAATTTATTTTCTGATAGTGAGTATGTAGTTAATGCTATAGTATCCCTTGAAGATGCTGGTAGGATTTCACCTTCTTCTACTGATTTCTCTTTGTTTTCCGCTATACAAAGTCTAATCTGGGACAGAAAAGATCCATTCTTTATAGGACATATCAGGGCACATACAGGATTGCCTGGAGCCCTTAGTATGGGCAATGAACTAGCAGATAAATCTACACATGACATACATATTTTCTCCACAATAGAAGAAGCTATAAATTTTCATAAAAGGTTCCATGTCAATGCTAATACTTTACAAAAGCGTTTTAAAATAACTAAAGAACAAGCCAGACATATAATAAAACAATGTCAAAATTGTGTGACCTTTTTACCACAAGTTAATCTTGGAGTCAATCCTAGAGGACTGATACCTAACCATATTTGGCAGATGGACATCACACACTTGCCAGAATTTGGAAAATTAAAATATTTACATGTTACAGTTGATACTTCTTCCGGATTTTTAATGGGCTCCCTTCATGCCGGAGAAAAAACTAAAGATGTTATAGCTCATTGCTTACAAAATTTTGCCACTGTGGGCGTTCCAAAACAGTTAAAAACGGACAATGGTCCTGGTTATACTTCCACCTCTTTTAAACAATTTTGCTCATCATTTGGCATTACTCACATAACAGGAATTCCATACAATCCACAAGGACAAGGCATAGTTGAAAGAGCTCATCAAACTATTAAAATGTACTTATTAAAACAAAAGGAGGGAATTGGAAAGGGGTATATATCCCCCAAAGATAAACTTAAAATAACCCTTTTTACTCTAAACTTTTTAAATTTGGATTCATCGGGACTTAGTGCTGCGGAAAGACATTTGTATCCAAAAAATGTACATAAGCCTAAGGTACTTTGGAAAGATATTCTAACAGGACAATGGAAAGGTCTGAATCCAGTGATAGTCTGGAGTCGGGGCTCTGTCTGTGTTTTTCCACAGGAGGAACAGCAGCCGATTTGGATTCCGGAGAGATTAACCAAAACAATTTCTACAGAAAAAGAAGATGATTTGACTCAAATCCATAACAGCTGATATCCAGAACTCCAGCTTGGCTATTCTTACATCTTCAACAGTGATCAACCAGGATGCTTTTTTCAATATCTATTTTATTATTGCTTTTCCCACATCATAAAGTTCCATTTTATTTTTGAGCTCATACAGACATAAATTAATGTTTTTCTGATCAGTTTTATTTTTTGACTATGGAGTTTTTAAACATTGCTATGGAGATTTCACCCAGGTAATCTACAAGGCCTTTACTATTGTCTTATATGTTGTATGTTACATGTGCACATTTCTGTTTTGTGTTGTATGTCTGTATGTGCGTATGTCCATATATCATATATGAGGAGCGCTCATAAAAATATGGATCCCAAATTTTTTTTATTATTCACGTGATTTTAATGGTTTAATTTAATTTGGGTAAACAGCTGTTGAAGACTGTTTTAATATGTGTACAAATAAGCAGGTTAACAGATCTGTTTGTTTACTTTCACCTTTCCTTTTCATTATATTTAATAATTCTGTTCAGGATAATGTAAATTGTTCTAAAAATTGTTTTCTTAATACCTGTTGAAATGTTACATTTATTTTTCTCTTTTCTTAACATCATTGTCAATCCCTATTTTCATCCCAGTGCCGGTGAAGGCAAAGATGAAACCAAACTACAACTTCTTCAATAATTATCACAACAAACTGTATAAACTGATGCATCAATGAATAATAACTCAACAAGTAATGCTCAATCACTGAGTCGATTTATTTTGGGAGGAAATGGACATATTGATAGATTCCTCCACTTTGAACTGCTTACAAAACTTGCCTGGACTATGTATCACTTGTATGCATTGTGCTCTATCTGTTGATGCAGCGAATTATGGTAGTGCTGGCGTATCTTTGCTGATGTGTCACCAGTGGTGCAATTTTTCCTAAAGAGCCGTCTATTGACTTGATGTCGTGGCATTTCTGTATCCTCCTCCCTTCTACTAGTGATGGTCTAATTTTGGGGGCCAACTGTGGTGAGGCAAAGAACTTCACCCCCCCACTGGCACCAGGTCAAATTTGGGGGCCGACAGAGGTGAGGCAAAGAACCTCACCCCCCACACTGGTGCATAGGCCTATCCACAGGTATGGCTATATACTGGACCGGTAGTCAGTGACGGGTATGATTCAGTTGCAATGGTATCAACCTAAGACAGGAGGCTGACCCCTAGAGGTCAGTTTTCCGATGACGGGTAAGAACCATATGTTGAATTGGACATACCTAACAGGCACGGTCCCTAGCCACATTGCCTGTTGCTTAATTAAACAGAAGGGGGCAGATGCTAGGAGCCACAAGCAAATAATATGATGCATGGCACTTTCGGTTGTAAGGTGACGCCAGCTAGCCATTGAGATGATGTGATTATGTTAAGATTTACATTCATATGGAAACTGGACTCCTGCTGTTCACCTTGGCCTGCTACGGGACTCATGTTACGGGACTCCTGGAGAGTTCCCATTGGTTGGGGAAGGATAGTAGGAGGGAATTCTGGGGGAGGTCCGGGCCCCCGGGTTCCGGTAGACACGTGCGTGGGTGGACCGGTTTTTGGCTTGCTGGCGCGTACGGAGTATTGGCGGCTTTTTCAAAAATAAAGTTTTGTTCCTGCTTGAGTGGCTCGTGATTCTGTGCCCAGCCAGACTGAGGCAACTTAGTCTAAAAATAATAAACTGTATTTAAAAAGTTATCTCTCTAAGCCTCATTTTGCAAACTATTACAGTCTTTTACATTTTAATACACAAATTCCCCTTATTTAAATATCTAAACAGAAAACATAAAATTCTATAAATTGATAGTTCTTAAACATAAAACATAATTTTCACATATGTATCATTACATCATAGATAAAAGTATCTTAAGCTGGGTGGGGATGTAGCTCAGTGATACAATGCTTGCCTAGCATGCATGAAGCCCTGGGTTTGATCCCCAGCGTTCACTCCCACACCCAGAAAGTACCTTATTCTATCCCAGTAGAGTAATCAGAACATTAGAGATAAAACTACTTACTTTAATCAAAAATACTTACAAAAGAGAGTTGGAAGAAAAATATGTAATTAAATACCATTTTCTATAAAAGGCAATATTAACAACTGGCTATAATAAGAGGCACAAGTATTATCTGTGAATATTCAGAGATTCTTGATATCCAAACCAAAATCAAAATCATGCAAACAAATAAATGGAATACAATATCAGAGATTTACTTTTAAATCCTCACATATCACTTGCCAAGCAAATGTTCAAAAGAAATAACCAAACATAGCTTTTAAGTAACCAAAAACTGACTTGTCCTCCTTGAAATAGGATAATGATAGGATAGTATTCTTACTAGCAAGGGCAAAAAAATTTATTTCCCAACTGGATTTTTAATGATCAGATTCCTTCTACTCCATCTGAATCTGCAATGTGAAGAAGTTGTATACATACTATCAAATTTTTTATCCATTGCATAAAATAGAATACTTAGTGTCTTTTCCTTCTGTTTTAAACAGATGCTATCTAAAATACAGGGTTTTAGTTTGTGTTTTTTTCTTTCCCCTCAGCACTTTCCCTTGGAATGTTCATCTCCTTAAGTGGACTCTACAAGTATTTTTATTTGCATTATTCTCTACACCATATTTAATATATGCCTAACCCTGACCTCTCTCCTAAACTGCAAACTCACACTTCCAAAAGCCTCTGGGCATTTCCAGTGTTTGTCAAGTACATAAAAAAACAAACATATCCAAAACTGATCTCATTACACAACTCCTTGCCCATATTTCTAGTAACAGTATCACCATCAACATATCCCACATTTAAAAAATGTAACTTCCAGCTTCCATCTTCTCCAAACCTTTCCTACCAATCCCTCCCTCTACCCAACTACTAAATCAATTGTCAGGTCCAGTCAAGCCTTCATTTTCATCCATTACTATTACCTTTACCCAGTATTTACAGTACTATATTGAAACTCAGGAGGCTGAGGCAGGAAGATCACAAGTTTGAGGCTGGCCTCAGCAAATTAGGGAAGCCCAGAGCAATTTCATGAGACCTGTCTCAAAACAAAGAAACAAAAAGGCTGGGGATGTAGGTCAGTGGTAACAGGTTCAATCCCCAGTATTATAAAAAAAAAAAAAAAAAAAAACCTGAGAGAGAGAGAGAGAGAGAGAAAGCTAGCTTGCCACAGCAAATCATTCTGCATACTACACTATTAAATCTTAGTCACTCTTCATTACCTTCCAAATGTCAAACTTCTAAATACAGCATTTTAAACATGCTCAACAATTCAAACCAATTTAAATTTGACAACCTTAACACCAGTTCCCAAATGTGAATGTTATATTCTAGGTAACCTGGTCAACTAACTTCTCTGAGTACACAATTAACTTTACTACCTCCAACCTTCCACTAATATTATTCTCTTAATTTGAAAGGCCTTCATCCACCTTATCCTAAACCCTGAATCTTTGTTTTAGAAAACTTTTACCCTGTGAATATTGAATTGAGGTACCAGTTTACTGGGAGATAACAGTTTATTGGGAATAGTGGAAACACACAGACTTTGACACCAGACAAATCTGAATGCAAACTGGGGCTATTACTTGCTAGCCACAGAGCCTGGGCAAATTATCTAACATATTAGAGTCCCCATTAAGAAAGATGATTGTGGGCTGGGGATGAGGCTCAAGCGGTAGCGCGCTAGCCTGGAATGCTTACGGCCCAGGTTCGATCCTCAGCACCACATACAAAGATGTTGTGTCCGCCGAAACCTAAAAAATAAATACTAAAATTCTCAAAAAAAATTAAAAAAAAGAAAGATGATTGTATGTTGTTGAAAAGCTTAGAAAATGTACATGAAGCAACTAGCATACAGCCTGGTACTCAGTAAATTTTCAATAAAAAACACCACTGAACTATCTTTGTAAGTATTTACTATACCTCCACTACTTTCCATGATTACTTAAGCCAAAAAATGAACACTTTCTCATTTTAAACAACTCTAAATTTTAGGCCAGTCCAACCATGTGGTTAAATTTTTACATGTATTTCTTTATGCCGTAAATTTTTGTGCAAATATCTTACATTCCTCACTACATTCAATTCCTAAAGGCCAAAGACAACCTTTGTATCCTGTAATACCTAACAAAGTGATTTCGTGAAGCACTTAACATCTACCCTCAATGTTAAATCCCAATTCAAAAAAAAAAAAAAATTTAGAATGCCTAAATAATAAAATTTATTCATGATTTTGAACAACCTTAGAAAATTATTGCCAAAATATGAATTTTGGTTATTGTGGCTTTATCTTTATTTGCTCCTACATGGCTTCCTAACATGCTTGATCCATAGTAAATGATCTATATCATTGAATTGACTTGAATAATGCAATTTACAGTACCTGCAAGTATACAATTTTCCCCCATTTCCTTTTTCTGCTCTTATCATTCCTGTAACAGTTTCCTTCAAAACACATTATCATATCTATAATACAAATCCATAACTAAATCTAATTTGACTGCTTTTCCAGATTTTCTCAATTCCAATATTCCAAACTTACGCTCTCAACAAACACTTTGAATGTCTAAAAATCTAGCTTCTACTTAAATCTAAAAGTTGTGCAACTAATCTTCCGTCCAGAATTTTTTCTTTAAAAATCATCTACCCTTTAAAAATCACCTACCCTTTGCCTGTTCAAGATCAACAACCCTGAAATAAATGTTCCTTTACATAGGAGAGCTCACTAAACTTGTTACTTAAGTCTATTTTTCCTAATCATGATATTACCTCCCCTTCCAGTGGTGGGAAGGGAGAATGACATACTCAAAAAACTACAGAGTAATTCCTAATATAAGCGTAAAATGAGAAGTGCAGATATGTCGCTGGTTTCATGAAGATGATCTGTGTATACTTTACATTGCAAAAACAATGATTACCTGTTAAAAAATAAAGTAAATGTATTTCTTATGATCAAAAATTTTTTTAAAAATCACCATTCAATGTGAAAAAAAAATCCATTTTTTCCTACAAATCTTCCTCAGGAGTTTATTGCCTAAAAACGGTTCACTAAAAGAACTACATATATCACTTTCTCCTCTAGCAAATTATCAATTCAACGGAAGTGAATACTTCATGTTATAAGTTTAAAATTTTACAAAACACCTCTGCCCGCCTGCGAGAACCTCTCTGCACTGTAGCGGCAACTCTAAGTATAAGGAACCTTTCAAGAGTAACCGAGAACCATTTTTCTTTAAAAGTTAAGGAAAATGACAGTCCCAAATATGAAAGTAAACAAACTTTGGGAGAAAGGGGATATAGTAATTCTCCCACCCTCTGCAATCAATTCATGCAATAACCTGTGACTGCACTCATCATACAACTGGGACTTCGGAAAGCCACAGAAGTTAGGAGTGCAGATCCGGGAATAGCATTTTTTTTTTTTTACGTCAGCAAGAAAATAGGGGAATTTATGTGCACTACCGATTTTCCATAATAAGTTTTTTTTTTTTTTAACTTGACTCCAGCAACAGCTTCAGCAAGCTTCCAATTGAGTGAAGTGCATCGGAGGCACGCCGATGCCTCAGTGACCTACGTCTCTAGACCCAGTTCCGAGCGCTACCCAAACCGACCCAAGGCTACCCAGAAGCGGGCTCGGAGGAGAAGCCTAGCAAAAGATCCTAGGCATCTACACAGGCAGCGCCCCACCCTGGAGCTGAAGAGACGACACCCCCGGGATACTAGCTAATTGAGCCCGGGGGTGGGCAGACCCAGAGGAGACGAAAAGTCGGGCACAGGAGCCCAGATTTGAATCGGGTGTCCTAGAGTCCTAAAGCCAGGTCCAACACAGAAAAATCAAAGCGGGGAGGCGGCGAGAGGACTTGGGGGAGCAGAAACGAGGGGGACGCGCGGACCGAGGCCCAGCCCGTCCCCACCTCCGAGTCCCAACAGCAACAACAGCTCCGGGATCCCCCTCCCCGGCCCCGCCCCGCCCACCCCACAGCCCCGCAGCCCGTTTCTTCTCGCCCCGCCGGCTAGGCGAAGACCGCGGCGGTCAACAACCCCCTTCCCCAGACTCCGACAGCTGAGTCCGCTGCCTGCTGCCCGGAGCCCGGAGCGGACCGCCGGGGCCCGAGAGCGCCAGCCCCAACCCAGGCCTGAGGCCGGCCCAGTCCGTTTCCCCGTCCACTCACCGTCCGCCCGGGCGCTGGAAGGTCAGGGGCGCGGGTGGGTGGCCATGGACCTCCAAACTCTGACCCGGGTTGGAGCCCCTGCTCCGAGTCCACGGAGCCGAAGGAGCCTCTGCGGCTGTGCCTACCAGGCCTCTCTCCGGCCCGAACCTTAGAAAAGCACTTCCGGAGGAGCGGGAGAGGGAAGGGTTTTGGCACCGGAACTGCTCGCGAGCTGGAGCTGCCAGAGCCTCCCGGGCGGGGCCTCTCCCGCCCGGCTCCCGCAAATCCTCCTCCCCGGGCTCCTGGCTAACCCTTTCGGCCCCACCAGTCGGTCGGTTCCCCAGGCTACAGCTTTGCACTCGGCAACTGTTGTTAGGGCTGTTCCCGCTCCAGCCACTTGGTTTTACAGACAAGGAAACCGAGGCTCGAAGAATTTAGTTGCCAGAGCTCAGCGCACTCATCCAGCTTACCGACTGTCTCCAGCGCAATCTCCATTCCAATCGTCTCCCTTAAAAATTAACATTAACTGAACGCTTACTACGTGGTAGGCATTGTATTAAGCGCTTCGGGTACATGAACTCTTTTAATCACGTGCAAACCCCTTGAGATTGGTGCTAATTCTCTACATCTTGCAGCAGAGGAAACCCGTCAAAGATACCAAATTCTATACTTGGCTCTTGATTTTACTTTAACCAGTGCTGTGTGTATAATCTCATATACACCTAACAAGATCTTTAAATTCTTTAAGGAGAGGAACTAAATAATATTCCTATATTACATCATCACTTGCAACTTCAACAAAAGCAGTGCGGGCCAGACTGTCCAGAATCTTATTGCCTGGATCCTATTATTTCACTTTTTTATCCTGGAGGATGACTCCTTCAGCCTCAGTTTTGTGTGTGAGTGGGATCGTCTCTGGATTGTTGTAGAAATTCAAAATGATATTTCGAAGTATCTAGCACCAAATAAAAGCTAACAATTCTTATACCTCACCAGCAATAAGAAAGGCCTATATATGGATACTTGCAACAGCTCCGAAACAGTAGGAGGACTCACAGAGTCAGATGTCAGACAAGGGAAAGAGAGAGGGGAAAAAAAGAGCATTCCTCAGCCACAAAATCCAAAAGACACTAAATATCAGGGTCAGAAGCTGTATCCTAGGCCAGATTCAGGAGGAAGTTAATAAAAAAACTTCTTCACATGCATATCTCAAAACATACTAAGAAAAAGATTCTTAAAACTTCCAACTAAGAAAGTCAAGGGAAATAGAAATATTTGAGAACCCCTTATTATAAACATAAAAGGCTGGATTTGTGGCTAGGCGGCAGAGCTCTTGTCTAGTATGCATTGAGGCCCTCCGGTTAAATCCCCAGTACCATAAAAAAAGAAAAAAGTTAAGATGCAAACAATGCCACCACTACTGATTTATTTATTTAAAGTGCTGTGTTGTTGTTGTTTGGTTGGTTGGTTGGTTGGTTGGTTTTTATTTATTTTATTTATTTATTTTGTGTGTGTGTGTGTGTGTGTGTGTGATTGCAGAAGTATTTTTAAATACTTCCATATTACCTAAATTAAGAAGCCTTTCATGCCTCTTGAGTATGAAGTGAAAAACAGCCTGCCCTTGGCAAAACTTACTAAGGCCTTCTCTTTCTACCAAGGCCTAAAGGGCTAAGAAGAGAAATTCTGACACAGACATTGCTAGGTTCTGTGGAAGATGCAGAGGAGCTAGCCTTTGGTTATTTAAACTGGTCACCTAATTGATAAATCCTACAGTCAGGATTTGAAAGGGAGTCTAGTTTTTGTTTTGTTTTTAATTAATTTATTTGTTTAGGGAGTCTGTTTTCTCAGACACTTTACAGAACTATGCCAGCAGTTCTCAAACTTGAGAGTGATACAGAATCACCCTGAAGGACTTGTTAAACAAATTGCTGGACCCCATCCCCAACATTTCCCAGAAGCATCTAAGGCTTCTCAAGGTGTAGTCCCTGGGCTAGCAGCTCAGCATCACCTGGGAACTTATTACAGATGCAAATTACTGGGCTCTACCCCAGACCTTGTGAGCCAGAAACTCTGGGGTGGAACCCAGCAATCTGTTTTAACAGGTCCCCCAGGTTTGA
Source organism: Spermophilus citellus (assembly GCF_964194105.1). Taxonomy (NCBI): domain Eukaryota; kingdom Metazoa; phylum Chordata; class Mammalia; order Rodentia; family Sciuridae; genus Spermophilus; species Spermophilus citellus. Next base: position 89,153,693 of record NC_138197.1, on the reverse strand, counting down.
GAACCACTGCACTCAAATAGAGCTATGTATTCCTTTTTGTTTTTCTACTTACAGGAATAACTCTACTGAAGCAAAAATGCTTCCCAATAATTCAATGACATATTGGTGGTTTTTTTTTTTTTTTATGCTTTGCTCTCTGTGGAAGATAAGGCTAGAAAAACAATCAGATTTAATGGAAGATTATTTTTTATGACTTTAAATTTGTATTGAAATTTAACCAGATAATACTAAGTTGGAAATATTTAAAATTGCTCTATGCCAAAGCTTTACATGCATTTGCTAAATTAATCTTCACTATACTGCTATGAGGTTTTATGGTCTTATTTTACAGATAAGAATAACCAAGACTTAGGTGAAGTAATGGACTAAAGACCACATTCTTGTTAAGGGGCAGAAACAGGATCATTCAAAGATCCCTTTAATTGCAAAACTCACATTTTTTCCACTTTGGCTGGAGCTTGGAGAACCAAATTCCAGTGTGGGCTCTACCACCCCAGCTATGCAACCTTGAGTAAGTGATTTAATCTCTATTTTCAATTTCTCCTTCTATAAATAATGTTATCATAAATCTGCCCCTCCCACACTGGAATGTCAGGGGAGAAAATAAAAGTATAAGCACTCTCAGCTTTTTGAAGAAAAAAAGCAAGTTATTGTGATGTTGTATGTTTAGGCAAGTGTTGCTCTATGAGCCTGAGCATAGAAGTCTTTGCTGGTACCTCCTGAATTACACAAAAGTCTGACCCCCCAAAATGTTATATGACTTTTAACTGCCAGTGTCTCCTGGAGGTTAAAGAAGATAACTAAAGATTTTATGCATCTCATTTAAAAATTCTGAGGGGCTGGGATGTAGCTCAGTGGTAGGAGGTATGCTTAGCATATGCAATTCCCTGAGTTCCATCCCCAACAACTAATAAATACATACCTGGATAAATAAAGTAATAATATTACCAGAAATTTCTCACCCAGTTCATAGGCTCCAGGTTGTTGTTAAATTGTTGACCCATCCTAATTCTAAAGACACCTTTTCTCCAAACCCTTTTTTTTTTTTTTTTTTCTCCATTCCAGGACCTTTCACCCTGGCCTTCATCCTCTAGGGAAGACTTAAAATCCCTGTTATTTTATTATGTAGAAGGATTTAGTTCTCAATCCCCACCTAAGGACAGACTCCAGGCCACCTTTATTGACACAATCACCAATCACCAGGTTGCACAATTCCAGGGGGTACCATTCATAAAGAATTCAATATGAATGTTGCTCCAGGGGGTGCCAGTTGCACAGACCCCAAGCCTCCAAGGATCTTGCCTGGCTGTGGCCCTGTCTATGCATAGCTCCTACTCCCAAAATCCATTAAGGCATTTTGTTAAACAAAAGAGGCATCTACTTGGGTGTCCACGCTTTCCCAAGAATTGAAATAATGGGGCTTTTTGTTTATTCTTTGTTTGTTCTAACATAGACCTGATCCTTTACCAGGAGCTTAAGTCTTAGTTTCCACACTTTATTGTGGAATTTTTCACTCGGTTTTGTGATATTGTTGCATATTTCCCCAGACCTGACAGTTTTTTTTAAGACTATCATATTTTTTCTTCCTCGCCTTTTATCCCTTCTTTGACACAGTGCTTGAAAAACGTTTGCTTTGAATAACAGCACAGTGTACCAGAATAGAATATGTTTTAGTTGTAAGTATATATGGCAAAGATCTGAAAAATAGCCCTCAAATGTATTGTTTAACTCAGAGTTTTTTTTTTTTTTTAAAGAGAGAGTGAGAGAGGGGAGAGAGAGAGAGAGAGAGAGAGAGAGAGAGAGAGAGAGAGAGAGAGAGAGAATTTTTTTAATATTTATTTTTTAGTTCTCGGCGGACACAACATCTTTGTTTGTATGTGGTGCTGAGGATCGAACCCGGGCTGCACGCATGCCAGGCGAGCGCGCTACTGCTTGAGCCACATCCCCAGCCCCTAACTCAGAGTTTTAAACCAAAAAAATATATTTTGTTGTTGTCGTTGGTAGTAGGGATTTAACCCAGGGGTGCTCTACCACTGAGTTACATCCCTAGTTATTTTTGTTTGCCACAATGCCCAGCCAGAAATTGGGATTTTCTTAAACATGACATTTCTCAATTTAAAAAATTTGAGTCACTCGCTATAGCACACACCTGTAATCCCAGCAACTCGAAAGGCTGGGGATCACAAGTCTGAGGCCAATCTCAGCAATTTAGCAAGATTCTGTCTCAAAAAAATAAAAAGGGCTGGGGATTTAGCTCAATGGTAAACCACCCCTGGGGTTTAATCCCCAACGCTAAAATAAATAAATAAATAAAAATAAATTAATTTGCCTTATAGATTTTTCATGTGTTTACAACTATTTATTCCAATGTATTCTGAGATGATTTTAAATTGTTTTTCTTAGCAGCATGTGAAGTATGATGTACCATTTCAAAACAAGCAAGGCAGGTGCAGGCATCATATCATAAATGTCTTTACCACTGACAGTTTTAATATAGTTGAAGCTAATATTTTTCAACTACCTTAGAAATAGAAAATATAATAGTACATACTTAGATAAATTTTACAAAAACCAACTCTATGAGGTATGATCCCCCTCCTTTTTTCTCCTTTGCTTTGGATGGAGGTACACAAACTCAGCTAGTTAAAGGTAGTTAGCAAGTGATAGAACCAGGATTAGAGCCCAGACAATCTGTCTCCAGAGACACACTCTTAACCACTAAACTAATATTTATTGAGCCTTTCCCATGTGCCACAGCCATGACTGCCTCCCACCTGAAAGACCCCCAATTTATAGAGGAATGCATACATCTTCTCCAGACCTTTTATAGGGGCTGTAATAAACCCACACAGATCCTTCTGTCTCCCTCCCCATTCCACCTCAAGTCACAGTGACATGTTTATCACATTCATTTTTGAAGTGTACAAACTGTCATACATCTAACACTCTATCATTCCCATATAATCTTGGCATGAAGTTTGAATTTATTGAAGGTTTTCATGAAGGCTGGGTACGGTGGTGCACGCCTGTAGCCTGTAATCTCAGCTATTCTGGAGACTGAGGCAGAAGGATCACAAATTTAAGGCCAGCCTTGGCAATTCACCAAGACTGTGTCTCAAAATAAAAAAGACTTGTTATATAGATCAGTAGAGCATTCCTGGGTTCAATCCCCAGTAACAAAAAAAGAAAAGAAGCAGTTATCATGAAGAGTGCTAAGCATGTGGTGAACAGAGGCATTTTTCACAGACAATGAAAGCAAACTGAAGCAATATAATATTGACACTGGAAACCAAAATCTATGGTCAAATTGTGCTGGCATGGAGAAATAGGAGATAGCAAGGTTGAATTTGAACAAAAATAGCCCATGGACACAAATGCGGTGAAAGCTCAAAAGTAGAAGACCTAAAAGGGAATGGTCATCAATTTTTACCATCTTTTCCATTGAATTTGTAATTAAATTTCAAAAAAAGTATTAGAACTGATGCCTATCCTCTAAAAGTCATAAACTAATTAAACTTGTGTTGTCCAGATTGAGCTATTTGGTGAGTGTCAGGAATTTAAGGGGTTGCATTTCACCTTCACTCTTTTTATGTATCAAAATGGCAGCCCATCTTACCGTGCCTCAGCTTCTCTTTCTGCAAAATGCCCATGATAAATGCATCTTTATACCATAGAGAAGTTGTGAGACATAGCTAATAAATGATTATAAAGCACAGTTCTTTGAAGTATAAAGCACTGCATAATTACTAAATACTATAATAATCATCCTTATAATAATAGTAATTTTCAACCAACACATCAACCAGACTCAGATGCGTTTAGTCACCTCCCAATTAGACAAAAGTGTATATGCCAATGATGAAATACAGTAAAAATCCTAAACCACAGACCAGTTCCACTCCCTTCCCCCTTTCTATGCAGAATCTGCAGTTAGACTGCTGGAGAGAGATTTCAGTTCCACCACAGGTTAGCTGGGTGACTTTGCTGGCCTCTATTTCTCTAACTATGAAATGGTCAACCATGCAGATATAACCACTGTAAATGATCAGATGCTCTGCTTATCAGACCTTTATCTGTGCATTTACATTCACATATACAAAGCCTAATATGTAGATAAGATAACTGCTTAAGGCACTGGCAAACCAGGACATCCCTGACCCCAATTTTTTTTTCCAGAACTTATGATTAAACCCAGGGCTTCATACATACTAGGCAAGTGCTCTACCAATCCAGGACTTTTTTTTTTTTTTTTTTTTGACAGTACTGGGAATTGTACCCGGGGCTTTTTACCACTGAGCTACATATGTACAAAATGTGTACATCCATATTCATATTGTTTTACAAATGCCTTTATTTTGAGTGTTTTTATCTTTTTAAAGTTTTAATTTAACATAGTGTATATCTTTGTGTGGTACAGTGTGATATTTAAATACATGTATACAATGTGTAATGATTGGATTAGGGTCATTGGTATATCTGTTGCCTCAAACATTTATCACTTTTTTGTGTTAAGAATATTCAAATTTGGGGCTGGGGATGTGGCTCAAGGGGCTGGGGATGTGGCTCAAGCGGTAGCGCGCTGGCCTGGCATGTGTGCGGCCCGGTTCGATCCCCAGCACCACATACAAAACAAAGATATTGTGTCCGCCGATAACTAAAAAATAAATATTAAAATTCTCTCTCTCTCTCTCTCTCTCTCTCTCTCTCTCTCTCTCCCTCTCTCACTCTCTCTTAAAAAAAAAAAAAAGAATATTCAAATTTTTCTCTACTAGCTATTTTGAAATGTAAAATTAACTGTTGGGCCAGGGGTGTAACTGTGTAATAGAGTGCTTGCCTACCATGCTTAAGACCCTGATTTAATCCCCAGTACCACATAATTATTAAAAAAAATTAAAAATAATTTTTGTCAACCATAGTTACCCTACTGTGCTATAGAACATTAGAATTCCTCTGACCCAGTTGCACCCCCCCCCCCGTACCTTTTAAAGTGTGAGTGATTTTAAACATTGTGATATTTACTTAGTGACAGTCTAAATAAGGAACTTACACCATATCTGACATTTTTACTTCACTAGAAACTATCCCTGTGTAAGGGTCCTAGTAGAATAATTTGAGTTTCAAAAGCTTCCTTTCTTGGTAAAGCAAATTTCATTTCCATCACATTTTCAAGCCCAGTGTAATACAATCCTTTTCTAATCTCCACAGAGTATATGATGGAGAAAAATTCTGCAGACCAAGAGCTTTTTAAATGGTGACTATGGAGAGATGCCAAGGAAATAGAACGGTGCCAAATGCAGAATCCTCAAGTTGCTCCCTAAACCAACAGAAATGCACTTGGAAAAATGGATTTCACTGAAGCAGGAGGTATTTCACCTACAAAGGTAGAGCACAAGAGGAAGTCCTATTTGGAACCAGGGAATAAAAAAGAAAAAAAAAAGCTACATTGTTCAGGAGACAATAAGAAAAGAACATTCTCTGAAAAAAATACCAATAACCTTTGGTGAAGGAAGAAATAATGTTTAAGCAATAGTTGGTAATTACATATATTTAAAATGTTTTTTTTTACAATCAATTAATTGTTGAATTTTTATTATTTCTACAACAAGCACTTAGAAGATAACAAACATATGTAGAGATCCAGAGTTATTTCACATTTTAAAAAGCATGTTTATTTGAAGTATTCCTGGATTTAAACCACTACAAGTGTTTATTGCATGCTTATTGTGAACAAGGAACAGGACGTCACGGGGAATACCAAGAACTCAAAGTCCCAGAACAGATCCTTTGAGAATAAAAATGCCAGTTGGGAAGATAAGTTACTTGTTCATAGAAAGAAAAAAAAAGAACCATAATAATGCAAAGTATCCTGTGCTAAATGCTGAATGAATAACAATCATTAGTTTTTGGAGACCCTTTCCATCATTCATGTTCTTAAGAACAAGTATCAGATGGAACTTAATGTTTTAGGGAATTTGTACAAATTATAGGAAAAGTGGGATATAAAAGGATCCCAGCCTTCAAAAAAGTCTAGATGTATAGAGTATATTTAGGAGACCTTGAGCAGATCAGATCAGATTCATTTAATTGAAACAAAGAGTTTGTGTCAAGTAGGAGAAAACTTTGAGTAAGTAGGTTGGTTATGTAATCAGAAGGGTCTTGACTACTAAATTAAGATCTTTAAAAATTATACTTTTAATCAATTAAAAAAAATCAAAACTGGTTTCCTGATTGTAAAGCAACACAATTAAAGAATGTTTTTTGAAGAATGGGGCCCTGGGTTTGATCCCAGCACCACAAACAAAAAAATAAAATATGCTTTTAAAAATGCTTTTTTTTTTAATGCAAAACACAGATCAAAACAAACATAATAATCACTTGGAAACCCTCATCCAGAAATATTTAAACTTTTGATGGATAAACATATAGCATTTTTTCCAGTTTTTTTTTTGTGTGTGTGTGTGTATGTTGTATGTGGATAAATTGGATTGTCCTATTCAGTCAACATTATTCCTCAACATGATTTTTAATAACTATATCATATGTCATCATAGAAATGAAATATACTATACTTATCCAATTTTATTCAATTTTTTTGCTTTTCATCCAGGCACAAATGACTAAGATTAATCCAAGGTTAACCTGAACAATATATGAAATGAATTATGAATTGACATAAGGATAAACTGAGGGGAGGAGCACCAATTGAGAAACTATTTTTTTTTTATTGGTTGTTCACAACATTACAAAGCTCTTGACATATCATATTTCATACATTAGATTGAAGTGGGTTATGAACCCCCAATTTTACCCCAAATGCAGATTGCAGAATCACGTCGGTTACACATCCACAATGAGAAACTATTAAAGTTGGGTAATCCAGCAATTTGGGAGGCTGAAGCAGGAAGAATGCAAGTTTGAGGTCAGCCTGAGTAATATAGCATCACTGAAGGATGTGGCTCAGTGATAGAGTACCTGCCTGCATTTTCGAATGTGCTGAAGGCCATGAGTTCAGTTCCTAGTATCACCAAAAAAAATAAAGAAAGAAAGAAAAGAAAAACCAGAAGTTATTAATAGAGAACTGCTTGAATAAATTAAGGACTGTTTATACACCAGAAAAGTTTATAAATATTATATTATAACTATTATTTCAAAGAATGATGCTGCTCCTTATTTGCTGTTACAAAGTGATTTCCAAGAAATGTTTTTCTGGTTTTCTCCTCTTTTCCTTAATATCTTAAATTTGGAGTGCTCTAGAATTCTGTTCTTGCTCTTCTCCTCCATCTACATTTCCTCCCTTGGGGATCTCATCCAGTCTGGCAGATTTAAATATTGTCTTTACAGTAACCTGTGGTTACAGGTTTTCTAAAAAAGAATTCAACATTTTAAGTTGAAAATGTCTGTTCCATTCCAATGCTGTCCGGCAGAATAAATCACAAGTACAAAATGTTGGGGCATTACCCTGGAAGGGGTGCTTGCAAGGGAGGGACCTTAAAGCTGAGTGTGTGGTACAGCTTAAGCAAAAGCCTGGGGACAGGAGCAGAATGAAGGAATCAAAAACTTCAAGTGAGGGGCTGGGATTGTGGCTCAGCGGTAGAGCGCTCACCTAGCAAGTGTGAGGCCCTGGGTTCGATCCTCAGCACCACATAAAATAAGTAAATAAAATAAAGATATTGTGTCCAACTACAACTAAAAAATAAGTATTAAAAAAAATTAAAAAAAAAAAAAACTTCAAGTGAGAGGATGGGGTAGGTGGACAAAAATCACTTTGGGAAATTTTCTCTTTGACCTCTACTCATGCCAATGTTTGCAGAATAATAACTGAAACCATCCTTTGATTGGGGATTCTAATAAATGACACAGAAGTCAATTGTGACAGGGGAGAGAGGAGAAAAGTCTGTAGATAATGAACAAACTAATGTTCCTGAGATAGAAAGCAAATGTACATGATTCTTCATTTCAGATACATTTTTTTTTTTTTAAGAGAGAGGGAGAGAGAGAGACAGAGAGAATTTTTTAACATTTATTTTTTAGTTTTTGGCGGACACAACATCTTTGTTTGTATGTGGAGCTGAGGATCCAACCCGGGCCACACGCATGCCAGGAGAGCACGATACCGCCTGAGCCACATCCCCAGCCCCATTTCAGATACATTCTTGGGGTTAAAGTTTTTCTCATTGTTTCTATCACAAACTCTGCTTTTCACCAAGTAACCCCCTCAGGAAAAAAAAAAAAAATCTGCAAAGAATGACCTCTTTCCATATTGAAAAGGCCTGGTTATTTTTGTATGATTGCAGTTTGCCCTCCTTTCTCTGTAAGTACAAACCCATAAAAATATTTATACATCTTCACAATCTATAGAAAATCATTTTGGGGTCTTGAAAACAGACTCTTTACAGATGGAGAGAATGTGAGAGAAATGCCCTCAGTGTGCTGGCTAAAAACTGCAATGTCTGCCCAGCACTGTGCCTCCTCTCATAAGAGAGGATGCTCTGCTGAATGAACCCTTGTATGTCAAGATTCAAAAAGTTCTTGTTTGCTTCAGTTGAACAAAGCTCTCACAGACAGTGGGATCTGCAGGGTAGCCACCAAGTGTGTTAAACCAATGTTCCCTCCGCCACATTGCCCAATAGTTTATCGTAATGGCAGTTCTCACCTTCATGTATAGAGGCCGGTGTTCGTGTTGCTGTGTTGCTGTCCTGCACAGAGCTCCCACTGACTTCAAAGGAAATGACATAGAACAGAACCCCATGGTGTAAGGAGAAACAAGCAGCATCTGATCAGCATCGAGCCATATATTTTTTTTCATTCTCTCTGTAGAAACGGCTAAATTTATATACCAAATACCTCAAGGCCACCTTTCACTTCAGCAGTGAATGAATTGTCAGATATTCAGAAGCTCAACTCTGAACTGCTTTCTGTGTAGAAGGGAAAGGGAGGGGGTTGTGTTATAGAGAAACCCACCCCACCCCCACATTTTTCTTGGTCTGTAAGACCCCTCAAAGAGGCCAAAGTGATTTGGGGCTAGCCTAGTAGTCCTAGTGGTTCTGTGTTACTTAAGGCTGGCCTTTAAGCAAATCCTTAGGAAGAGGGAAAAGGAAAAAAAGGAGAGAGAGAAAGAGAGAGGGAGGAGGAAGGAGAGGAAAATTAAAAAGAAAGTGTAAGTGTATGCTTATTAAATGTCCAGCTAGAGGAGGATTTTTTTTTGGTTTGTTGTTTTTATAATACTGGGCATTCAACCCAGAGGTACTGTACGATTGAGATACATCCTCAGATTTTTAATTTCAAGACAGGGTCTCACTAAGTTACCCAGGCTGGCCTGGAACTTGTGATCCTCCTGCCTCAGCCTACCTCTTAAATTGCTGGGATTATAGGCATGTGCTATCACTCCCAGTATAGGAGAGGTCTTTGAAATTTAAAAGCAAGGGAGAAGAGTCATTAAAGATTAATATATTTAACTACAAATATTGTAACATTTCTACATGTCAAAAATCAAAATAAGGTAGATTTAAACAACAAATAAAAAGCTGTGATAATTTTGACAGGGAAAGCAAAAATATTCCTAATGTATTAAGATATCATACAAATTGGCTAAAATATACAAGGAAGTAAGCTCTAAATGGATACAGAGTTAAAAATTTAATTTTCTAAAAATGTTTAATGAAAAAAAAAACTATTCAACAACAACAAAAAAGTGAATCTCTGACCTCTGGATAGGGAAAGGAAAGGAATTGAAATTTAAAAATAGCAGAAGATATTCCAAACAAAGGTATCAACAAATTTGGCAATATGAAAAATTTTAATTTCAAAATTAAAAAAGAGAGAGGAATCTAGGGACATAGCTCAGTGGTAGGCAGAGCACTTGCCTAGCATACATGAGGCCCTGGGTTCAACTCCTAGCACAGAAAAAAAAAAGAAAAAAGAAAAGGAGGGGCTGGGGATGTGGCTCAAGCGGTAGTGCGCTCCTCTGGCATGCGCGCAGCTCTGGGTTCGATCCTCAGCACCACATACAAATAAATATGTTGTGTCACACGC